>NC_080080.1:19154869-19768281 GCF_949987535.1 Balaenoptera acutorostrata | reverse complement strand
AACCCTCCCTCGTGAGAGAGTGTAAGCCCCCTGGTAACTTTATCCTTTCAGGCCAGTATTGCTGCAGTTCTCCATTTTAGTCACAGTTGGGCAAGAGAGTTCTAACACGGCCCCAAGTAGATCACCCGAGTTCCACATTGACTCCTTCCTGCCCTCCTGTGTGTCAGCAACCCTACCTTCTCTTGTCAAGATGGTGACTCCTCCTCTTGCCTTTTGATCCCTGAGCACAAAGAATCCAAAGTACACAGGCAGCAGCCATAGCTCATAGTTCAAGGGGATGCTTGCTGTATCCTCTAGCAAGAGTACATGCCCCGGGGACCAGGACCTCTGATCATGCAGAGCCCAGAGTTGTGGGGACAGCAGTCACAGTCTTTCATCAGGTCAGTGGGAGCGATGATGGTAAGAGGAGAAACTCCTTCCCCCCTTGGTTCTCACTCTTGCAATGAGGACACAACACCATACTGAAAACTAATTTTCACTGTGTCTATCGCTTCCCGAAAGATGGCCACACATCCTCACAGGTAGTGCCTCCAGGTGCCTTCAGCCAGCCATGCTGTCGTGCTGTCAGGCCAGTGAGTTCTAGATGGTGCAGCATACAAGGCAACTCATGGTCGTGGGCCCATTCCCACTCCTCCTCTGCTGAGAAGTTGGTCCCTTGGTCAGATGCTGTGTTGAGTAGACGCCTATAAATCAGGCATTCTGTAAGTCCCTGGATAGTCTTGGAGGCTGAGGTTCTGCAGGGAAGAAAAGCAAATCCATACTCAGAATGAGTGTCTGTTTTGTGAGAATGAACCATTATGTCTCCCAGGGAGGTAGGAACTGAGTTCCGTCAATTTGGTACCAGGTGCGAATAGTGCCATATCAGGCTCTCAGAGTCAGTCTCTGTTGCTGGCAGGTTCAGCATTAAGAAAAGGCGGTAGCTAGGTCAGCTTTGGCAATTGGGAGTCCGTGCTATTGGGCCTCGACATAGCCTCCTCCTCCCAGCCATGGCCACTCTGTTCTTGTACCCATAATGCCACTGACTGGGTAGCTGGTGACAAAGGCTGGTTGCATCAGCTGGCCAGGTCATTTTCTCTACGTGCCATCCCATGGTGGATGCTTCTGGTGGGCGTGACCATGTAACAGAAAGGTCACACTTCACACTGTATGCTTAATCCCATATGTCCATCTCCCTGCTCCATACTTCCTTGTCTCTAAACTTGTAGCCTTTTATTCTCCACGGCCCTGACTAGCCTGCCAGACCATTCACCACTGACCACAAGTCTCTGTATGTTCTTACCTTGGGCCGCTTTGCTTTCTTAACAAAGTGTATGACATGCTGCACCACTCATCGTTCCATCCGTTCAGAAAATATCCCCTAAACTCTGTCTTTCAAAGCCAACCCTGAATGTGGCTATAATGCACGTGTAATGCAGCTGCTGTCCCTTTTCACCTTGCAACAGCATAGCATGCCATCAGAAACAAGTACAGGTGTTTCCTTTCTCCTTCATCTGGACCTAAGGGCTCCCCTCCCCCATGTGGCCATAGGTGTGGGCTGAGGAAGGAGGGCAGTCCCATCCTGGTGGGTGACACGGGGGCCTGTGCCCTCTAGCCCAGCTCAGCTTGGTCGCTGCTGTGCCCTTCCCATCTGAAGAAGCATTGCTATGACTTTATGAGTTGGTGGCTTTGATAGAACTCCATTCATAATGAGCAGTTCCAGATACTTAGTCACTTGGTGTCTCAAGATCAAGTGTTTCTTCTCTCCAAGGGCCCAGGAGGACACCGGGAGCTGCTTTTCCAACATGTGTAATTCCCCAGTACAACTTACATGCCTGACTTTAGAACCCCAGGAGCCTACATAGTGATTTTGTCACCACCATTGCCATGAGTTCCTTACTACGTCTTTTCCTCCATCACTCTAGAGCGCGTAGGACCCTAAGGCTAGTAAGGATAGCTGGATAGTATGACCCAAGCCATACAGAGCTGGACGTGTAAGAAGTTTATTGGATGGTAACACCTATGAAAGCTGAAGGGGGAGGAAACAGGACTGGACAGGGAAAGCCTTCAGCACAACTCAGTTCTGATACTCCTGTAAAGGAGGAAGGAGGCAAAATTAGGCAGGAATAGAAAGGTGGTATTATTGGGGGGGATGGTGTGGAGGGCTGGGGGACAGGTAATTGGTTGTGGGAAGACTCTTTCCGGTCAGAGACGCTACCATGCGTAAAGAGTATCAGCCCTGAGGTATAGAGTGATTCCTGGGGACCAAGATGAGACCAGAGTGGCTGACGTTCAAAGGGGAAAGAGGGTGGCATCAGCTGAGGCTGGTGAGGAAGGCACGTCATACCGAGAGTCGCAGGCCATGTCACCAGACATTTCCCGTTCCTTTTAAGATGACAACTTCAAACGGAAATAACAAATGGTGATTGTAAGGTGTATAATAATAAATGGTAAGTACCTGCTGTAGGAACTGTTAACAAAAATATACAGCGGTGCGTTGATGGTATATTAACTCACGTAAGACGATGTGAATTTTGAGTTGTGTGTCACATCCATGCAGCGAGAGATAAATAACTTAATCACAACTGAGTTTTTTTTTTTTTTAAATGAGAACCTCATTCTTTTTTTTTTTCTTTATTTTTTTAGTTAATTAATTAATTAATTTTTTAAAAAATTTTTTGGCTGTGTTGGGTCTTCGTTTCTATGCGAGGGCTTTCTCTAGTTGTGGCGAGCGGGGGCCACTCTTCATCGCAGTGCGCGGGCCTCTCACTATCGCGGCCTCTCTCGTTGCGGAGCACAAGCTCCAGACGCGCAGGCTCAGCAGTTGTGGCTCACGGGCCTAGTTGCTCCGCGGCACGTGGGATCTTCCCAGACCAGGGCTCGAACCCGTGTCCCCTGCATTGGCAGGCAGATTCTCAACCACTGCGCCACCAGGGAAGCCCCACAACTGAGTTTTGAATGAAAATTTCCTCTGCTTTTTGTAGAAGTATATGTTTGTTTTGTTTTTTAGACTATCGGGAGATATGGTATTGAATTCAGTGATTTCATAGGCCCGTAGTGTATGGGCTGACAATCTAATGGATAAAAATAATAATTGCTCAAAAATAAAATGATTATAGAATGTGTATATAATTATATAACTATATAATATACAATAATAAAATAGATATTATAACTCTAACAAGATGTAATTTAAATGCTGTTTTACTTGAATTTTAAGGGCAGGAATTCTATGGTACCTTAGTTTAAACTGAAATTATATATTTTGTTCTAAAATTCAGTGGATCTGAAGGTTTGCCAATGTGCCAATTACAACGGGTCAGTTGACTTTCACTGGTATTCTAACAGCTTGACATTGCTGAGGGAGCCAAAAGAAATGGCAAATGCAGTTAAAGACTGTTGAAGTGTTCTAATTTTCCTGAACGTAAAAACTTCATTTCAAATAAGGAACGGAAGAAAAAGCTCTTCTTTTTCACCGTAGCTGTCTCCCTTTTCCACCCTCTTTCAGGATCTCGCTTACCATTTTACAGTGTTCGTCTTCTACTTTGGAGCCTTTTTGCTGCAAGCAGCTGCCACGTCGCTGCACGATCTACGTTGCAATCGAACCATGGCTGTGCAGCCGCTCTTGAACGATGACAAGTATAACATCAACGTGGCGGCCACAGTAAGTGTTTGATGAATACAGTTTACCAGCGCTTCCCCTCCCCTGTCAAGGTCTCCAAGAAAGTCCTCCGGCAACAATAGTTTTCTTTAATAATAGCCATCAGCATTAGACATATAATAGCTGATTATCTGTACAATAACCTTATGAGCCAAGCTGTTACCCCCAGTGCTGTGGATGATGAAACTGAAGCACCAGGAGGCTGACATTCATGTAAGATCATACCTGTCAGCGGTAGTAGTTGACCTTGCACAACAAAGTCTACTTTGTGAAAAGAATTAATTGTGCTTTCTACTTGGTGTAACTTCAGACATGGTTAGGGAGATTTGTCCTTCCCTTTCTCTGTCTAAGTGAAGCTGCCCTAGTAAACCTCTACATGCTTCAAGTTCTACATTAATCCCCATTTCATCCATACACTCCAGTAGAAGTAAATCTTTAGTTTCTGAGTTTTAATGACAGAAACTAAATGCATGAGCCATTCATTTGTGACATTCCATTGAGTCCCTCACTTTTCTTTTTATTTCAGTATACCTTAGAGAGAGGAAAACTCCTTTCCCCTAGTAATAGGTATCAAAAGTGGTCATTCATGCAGGGGCCAGGCCAGCCCAGTGTGGGTGAGTGAAATCAGCTGAGCTGACTCACAACAGGGGAACAACCTCGCTGATCAGATCATCGGATGAACAAAAGCATAAGCGAATTCCTAGTCAAAACAGAAACTCTCTCCTTTCGGGTGTATACTCAACATATAATTAAAAATGCACCAGGCTTTTTTTTTTCTTTTTTTGATGGGAGTCATTAGAGATGGAATTTATCAGAATTCCTGTGCTTATAAGGCACGAACTAGAGCAGTACTATAAACAGAACTAGGGGAGAGCCACGTGTATGCAGCCCCCCAGGATTCTGATATCACTGAGGGTAACATAAATTCATAATCTGCCACTGCAGAGAAGACATGGAGGACAATTGTAACTACATATGAGCAACTCAGAGTGTAGTTAAGATTTACACTTTGAGATTTATCATTTAAGGGTATCATTGCTCAAGAAATTTTGAAATGTCCTGAAATTTTATAAATCGTGTATGAAGTGTGATAGAGGGTTTCCCAAATTTGACAGACCTACACAGTTTGTGTGTCATTACAAATACGGTATAAAACTGAAATAAACTTTTCTAAGTTATTGAAATAAAACAAATTTTGATCAACCATGGAAGAGGAAATACTAGATTTTCTCCAAGATTACGAAATCTCTCTAATGCCGTTGTCTCATGAAGAGCACACTGTCTTGTGAAAAGGATATCAAAGAAAGTGGGTTTCCAAAACTAAGATGTATCAGGCAGGTCATAAAACAAAAATATTGTTGTTTTAGATTTGGGAATATTTGTGACATTTGTCAGCTTTTCAGAATTCATGGTTGTTGTGATTTCCTGTTCTCATTAAATATTCACATTTGTACTTTAAAGTGGTCATTCTCATTCAACAGAAAATGCCTAGATCAGAGATGTATCAGAGAGACAACCAGGAGAAGAAGGGTGGGGAAAATAGCAGAATGGTAATTATGCTGTAAAAATGTTCTGTAGGTGGATCTGATATTCCTTCTCAGAGCTCTGGTTTCCTTGTAAAGGATTCCTGTACTACATCATAATGTTTTAACATATTTAACTGCTTTGGTAGTTTTCTATGAATCATAAACCCCAAAAGGGTGAGGACCATACCTATTATTTGTTTATATGTACCAAATGTACCGATGTATGCATAGTTAGTGCTAAAGAAATCCTTGTTGAATATAAAGGACAGTGATTCAGAGCTAAGTACAGACTTGAGGACTGTCTCCCACGCCAATCTGATGATTCATTTCTGTGGATTTTCTCTCTTCAGCTCTAAGGTCACTTTCCATTGTCACAGAAATGATTTGTTACATCCTCAAGTCCTGACAGCTGCACTTTGCTTGGCTGTGAGATCACTGTGCAAATAGACGTCTCATCGTGAAGTTTTGAATATGTACCATGTTAGGGGTTTCACCACTGCTTAACAAGCGAGTCCAGTACGGGAAAAAAGGCTCAACCTAAGGCTGTCCACAAATGAGAAAATTATTAGGGACTAGAACGTTTAAAAGAAAGGTTAATGGTGTGAGGGGATAAAATCATCAAGAAAAGAGAGGAATATAAACGATTTTCATTAGCGTTGAAGTATCTTTAAGTAGGCTGGTCAGTCTTCAGACAGTTGTTCCTTTGGACGAATGTTTTCTTAAAGTCAGGGTTATAAATCTGATGTGAATTGTTGTTTCTTTTTTCTTAGATTTTTGCCTTTGTGACGACAGCTTGTTACGGTTGCAGTTTGGGTCTGGCTTTACGACGATGGCGACCGTAACACCCCTTACAAACTCACTGCCTGTGTGTTAGTTTCATTTGTGTACTCTTTATGTCTGATCAATTTGGATACCATTTTGTCCAGATATAACAGCATCCGCAAGGTAATTTGTTTAGTATATGGAGAGAATTTAAGTATAAGTTTTGGTTCATTTCATGGATGGAATTTTAATTTTAGTATGATGTTAAACAGAGAAATAGCCTTTAGTTTTACATCTGTCTCTTTCTCTTTTTTTTTTCTTCTTATTTTAAAGAAAATTTCCCTTCACATCCATAAAATACACAGATATCGTTCGTGAAAAAAGGGGTATCTCTTGTGTTTAGTTACTGAGTTACCTGAACCTTAATTTTAATAGGTAACTCAAACTCCTGAAGAAAAACACATTTCAAATAAACTTCCCACTGAACTCTGTTTTAGTGTAAAACGGAGATCGACACTCTTTAAAGGTCCAGATAGTAAATATTTTAGGCTTTGTGGGCCATTCAGTCTCTGTCACAACTACTCACCTCTGCTGTTACTACATGAAAGCAGCCATAGACAGTAAGTAAACGAGTGAGTGTAGCTGTGTTCCAATAAATTTTTATTTACAAAAACCGGCAGCAGGCTGGATTTGGCCTGTGGGCTGCAGGGTATCGTTTGCTGACCTCTGGTGTAGAACCTTGGTTATGGGTTCTGCATTTTATTGAACTGATCCTGAAAGGTAGAAAGTGAATTAGACAAGCCACATAGTATTTAGTCTTATGCAGTAATCACATTGCCTTTAGGTTAATGGTCACATACCCTTGAAGGGGCTATAGTTTCTCAAGTTAATTCAAGCAGAGTCTTGGGTACAGGAAAAAGTAATTTATGAAGTGAACCCTAGTTGCTTAATCCACCTAAGTGTTTCCTAACAACTGAGCAAAATGCTCATCTGGCATCCTTAAAATGAGAGCCCCAGAGACCACTAACCACTCCTGGAACTGGTATCTAGCTCCTGATGTCTTACTTTGGGTTTATTTATGCTTCAAATACAGCTGTTTACCCTGTGCGTGAATATACAAATATTTATGTGTGGATATGTGAGGCTTTACCCAATAGAGCTCCCCAAAGGGTGAACTTTTTACTTCTAATTCTTTTACATGACTCTGAGTTAAATTTGAATAGAGTATGAAATATAACTTAAAGTTGTAGATCCTCACATGTTTAGAGAACAGTCCTGACATCTATTGAATATGAATAGCACAGAAAAGTATTTTAACCCACCTCAGAGACCCTGGTCGTGGTAACATGCCAAAATGGCTTGAAGGGGAGAACAAGTTAGAGTTAAGCCCCCAGCTCACACCACCCGTCCAAACAAGATACTTATCTCTTGCCTCAAGAGGGCTACCTCTGGGAAAAGAGGGCTTTTGAATATTTTATACTTTCAACCGTTTGCTTTTTGGCTGAATCATCCACTACAAGTGCCATGTATAAGCTGGGATGTTAGATTTCATGGAACATAGAACAATCTTGAATGAGTAGCATAATCAATGATCAATGATCAAATCCTGTTTATGTGATAATCCCTTAGAAAGAAGAATCTGATTAGGGTTTGGTTTGTGATGTAATTACAGAGATAAAAGGTATATTTACTATGTGGCAAGAGGATATCAGTCTTGTGACTTTATACTGATGTCATAGCTTTTCTATAATATCCAACTTCCCTGGTTTTTCTAGCTCCATGCCACACTCTTAACCCTGAATTATGAATTGTATATTACAGAGTCATATATGCGCCATAAGGATATATTGTCCATTCTGGCTGGAATTGTTAAAAGTTAGTCTGCTAGATTTAGTTGTGAGATTGTATTTTTGTTTCCAAGGTATAACAGGTCCATGCTTGGTGGCATTAAATTAAATGATTTCATGAATCTGCTTTGGTGACACTTTTCTAAATGGATTGCTTCTAGAACATTAAGAACCAAGCCTAAAACTCATCTAACTGTGAATACTTAGAATTGTAAATTAATCACGATCTAGATTTGTGAGTTGACTGACAAAGCACTTGAACAAAAATTATGGCATTTGAGAATTTCTTTATATAGCTTAGCTGTAAAAATGAGGAAGTGTTGGTTGGTTTTAAGATCTGGTAACTCCATGATGAAAAGAAATTTATTTTATAAGTGTTATGACTCTAATAAAGTATTCATTTGATAACCTTTTGGGGTCATCTATTTTTTATACAATTTACTTTGAAATTCAGTTAAAGGTTTGATATAAACTTGACAGATTTGGAGCTTCTAGACTCATAATATATAAGAGTTCTGCTTTAAACATTTCTATGTAAAAGACAGTCTCTCAGGAAATGCCAGTAAATCTTTTTTCTTTGGTGAAGGTTCAGGAGGTGAGTCTTTGGAGGTAATATTATAAAAGAAGTTTAAATGTACTCTATTTTATTTAAAAAGCATTTATATAGGCATAATATATGCCAGGCAGTGTTCTAAGCATTTTTTCAAATATTAACTCATTTAATCGTCATCGTGACAACTGTATGGAATAGGTATTATTGTTGCATTTTAAAGACGAGGGAACCAAAACACAGACCTTAAGAACACCCAGGGTCACGTACCTAGCAAGTAGGAAAGCTGGGATTTAGACCTCAGCAGTCTGGCTGCAAAGTCCAGGCTCTTCACGGTTGTGCATCACTCAGTTCTCCCAGATTTTACATATTTTATATATCCAAAAATATGACCCTTTTCTCCCAAAGAAGTTTTTAGAAGAATGTTGAATACACAAAACTGTTGATGACAGATGTCATCTTTTAGAACTTCTTTTTTGTCACAACCAAGGGCTCATGAGTTTAGCTGTAAGAACTTAGGCGAAACCTGCATGATAGGGAAAAAGTTAGGTCGCTTTGGTCTGCAAAGTTCTCCAGAGCGCTTAGCTGCCTGAATTATTTCTCTGGTCCATTAATTCTGGTTATGGACCATGCGGCTTCAGTCTGCTCCATTGCCTTGCATCAGGTCAGTCCTTTCCTGAATGGGCTTGGCTTTCTGATCACCCCCTGGAACTGACATCAGAAGGGTTCTCTAGTCTGAGATATACCATTAGACCTTTTCACATAGAGTATGAATTTACACCTCTGCATATGTCAGAATCTGGAATTCTGGGTCATAATCACAAAGGTTCTATCCTCAACATCATGTTTCAAGTTTGTGACTAAGTGAACCAGTGTCTTAGGTGGCAACTTAATGTATTCATGGGGGAGGGGTCCAGGGTTTCGGAGAGAGGTGATCATCTTTAGAACATACGTGTGTGTGTATGCATGTGTATGTGTGTGTGTGTGTGTGTGTGTATTTTAATGTTCGGAAAGCTCAGCTTTTTAGAGTGAGCGTGTATTAAGCTGTGCCCCGGGCAATAGGTCAATACAAGTTCCTCTCTCCAGAGCCCTGTTTTCTCGAGTCTTTCATGGCTTGTTTCCTCACCCTGTTTGGGTCTCAAGTCAGTTGTTGCCATTGCAGGGAGGCCCTCCCTGAGAACTGAGTTTAAACTTGAACCTCACACCAGCACTCCCTGTTCTTATTTTCTGCATTTTCTCCATGGCACTTATGACATATATTTTCAATATGGCATATATAACATATATATTTTGTTTATCCTCTTCTCCACTGGAGTGTAAGACTTATAGAAAGGAATTATTTGTTTGGTTTACAGCTTTATCCTCAGTGCCTAGAATAGAGCATGGCAAATAGCAGGTACTCAGTAATTATATATTGAATTAGAGAATGAATGAATATTAATGACAGTACCTTACTCTTGTGTTCCAATCAATATATTCTATAAAAATTGATCTTATCAGCACTTGAAAATTTCTGGTATAAAATGGCTAGGTGTTTTTCACCTAGCTCCGAATCTATTTCAAGTGAATCTTAACCTTACATGTTGTCTACTAATTAAATGTATGTATCAATATATTACAAAAAATGTTATATAATCAGTCTTCTGTAGCAGAGAAAATAATACATATAAAAATTAAACATTCCATGTAAACTCATTAGGTCTTTATTCAAACATTTTCAAAGATGTCACTGTGCACTCAACTGACTTAGATAATCCTGAAAGCATCATGAGAACTAAGAACTAATTGTCAAAGACTGTCATTTTTCTATAATTATGATGGGAGTGGAGGGCTATGGCTAGTAGTTTTGGCCAGAAATTATGAGTTACTGTTGTAAACCTAACAAGAGGTGGAGGTATCTATATAATGTGGCATTTTGATTTTTCATGTCTCCCAACCCCAAGCTTTATCCTTGGATATGTATGTATGAGAGATATTCTAGATGAGGGCTATTGTTGAATTCCCTGTATATAGTTTAATGTGCCATTCTAAATAGCCCTGATGTCCTGAGTCAATGTACAGTTTAGCTGAAGCAATGACATTCTGATGCATCAGTATACTGGGCCACATTGCTTTTTCATGAAATTATGCATGTTATTGATCGTTAACTATGCCATCTTGCTGAATACATTAAAACTTCTGTGTGGAAATTTTTTGAAGTGTGAGTAAATTCATTTATTTATATACATAAGCATATAAAATATTTAACAGTGGTTGAATAAAGATTTGTTACTTTTAGGCAATTTATTTTAACAGTTGTCTCAATTTTTGAACTTAATACCCTATTTATGTGTATGAAATGTATGAACTAGTGTTAACCTATATTAAATATTAGTAAAGCATTTTAAGTTTAAATCATAAGACATAGTTAAAATATTTTCTTTCATCATTCTGTGTAAGATGTTATCTTCAATATTTCTTAAGGTGCAGATGCTCATTTAAGAGGCCACAGAAATGGATCATTGATTTGGAGGTCAGGAAAGTGGATTTATCTCCTTTCCTAGTTGGACAGACGTGTTAAATAAATGTCTTATTTAGACACTTATTTAGATAAGAGAGAGAAGGTGTCTGTTTTAGGGTCTGGCAGCCATAGGCATTGACTTTTCTCAATACCTTTGCTTTGGTTTCCTGGTGAGATGATAGCTACTCCATTTCTTTGGAGTGGAAAAGTTGTCTAAATCTCAAAAATTAACTCTTGGCCAAATAAACTTATATGGGACCAATAAGTTCTCAGCACATGGCTATGCTACGTTCTCTCCCAATGCTAGATGAGTATGAGTTGCCGCAGACAGTTTTTTTTACAGTCACGCTGTCAGTGTTGATTAGGAGAGTATAATTGGCATGTCAAAGGCATAGTTTCATGGATATTATTCAGCATGAAACTAAATAAACATTCAAATAGGAAGATATATTCCATTAAGAGCTGTATGGTTTGAGGTGAGCCCATTTATCCTAAGCCTATATCCTCATCGATCAATGGGGAGCATATTTACAGACCTGTGGCAGTAGGTCCTTTGGGAAGAAGAACCCAAGAGAGAGTCAAAACTACAAGCAAGTTGTTGGAAGTAATGCCTATGAAAGATAAAGAGGAAAGGGAAAAGGAAGTGATAGTAGGCAGGAAGAGTTCCAGACTGGGTTCCAGCTCTGAGAAAGTCTCAACCAAACGCACCACGGAGCTCCAGCGCCAAGGTTACGCATAGAGGAATGCCACACGAGCTAGAAGAGATGAGCCCTTGTACCTACTCCAGGCATTGGCTGTGCATTGCCCAGAAGGAGTAGGACCTCAGCTCACTGGCTTAAAAGCTAAAGGAAGATTGAAGGCACCTGCAACTGGAGGCTGTCAGATACCTGCACTCCTTGTGGTTGGCTCTTTGTTGGAATTCTGAACAGCACCCTTGGTGACTGCCACTTTCCACTCCTTGTGCCAAATAAATCCACTTCTCCATGCATGTCACAGGAGCCACTTCTCCAGGGTTCCTGTGGGCCTCTTGTCCTAAGGGAAGAATTAGAACAAGGAAGTCAGACAAACTACTAACCCCAGCACTGCAGGTGGTCTTGGGACCATAACCGATGCTCGTAATCTCTCTGTGATTATCCACCTTGAATTCCCCCAGCAGCTATCACCTTCCTCTCCAGGTCTTGGTCATCTCTCCAGTATTGGAACCCAAATCCTCATCCCTGAGGGGTCTGCACCATCCCCTGGGGTTAAGGGATTCTTTCTTATCCAGTCTTATGTTCTTCTTTTCTCGATCAAGCATCCTTCAAATCCAATGCCATTGGTACTCCCCTGGCTCCTGCTAACACGTGCTAGTTAATTTTTGCAACTGCTTTGGGGTATAATCTCTTTATTCTTTATCAGACCCGACATGAATTCAGCTGGGCTACCCTGAGGGAGATGTCCAGGAGAAAGGTGGGGACATGTCCTCGGCCAGAGGTCTCTGCAGGGGAAAGTACTAACTCTAAATACGGAGGGATGAGCCACCTCTGCAGCTCCAAGTATTTCAGGGAATTCCAGAGGGCCACAGTCTTTGACAGTATCTGTTCAAACATCCGCATCCCATGTTGCAGTGTCCCAGGCTTTCCTCACCAGGATGCTGACCTCAGTGTTACAGATTTGCCCTAGTGGAGCCTCCTTTGAAGTTCAGTAAACCTGTCAGATCTTGAGTGTGTGCTTTTAGCTGCGTTTTTCTCCCATTGTTTCATTCCATGTGTTATTTCTTCTGTGTTTTCAAAGGCCTGAATTATCATATCGCCCAGAGTATTCCTCTCCATTGGGACATTCTCCTATGTTAGGGAGATTATATTTACCCAATAAGATATTTGTGATTTTTATTTTATCAGCACCACTGACTATTCTTACAGAATTGAATATAAATGTATAATTGTGCTTGCTACTAATCCAAAACACTATTTCACTCTAGGGTATCATTGCTAAATTTGCTAAGATTCCAATAACTAACCATAACATGTTTTTAGTCCAGAGATTTGAGTAGATTTGGTTTCCAAACAGAAAAGAAATCCAGATGACTTGCTAAAACAAAGTTGAGGAAAGATGTAAGGGCTTCCCCAAATTAGCGTCAGTCTCCTTCAGACAATTCTATGTCACCTGAAACCATTCACTTTTACATCTACTTATGGTATTTGTTCATTTTGTTTTGATAGTGAGAACTCTCATCTTGATAAATTATAAAAGGTCTCCTCCTGCCTCTTTCTTCTCTCTTTTCTTTCTCCTCTTCCACTTTTGAATCTATTGGTTATTTCAGGTAAGTCTGACAAGGGTATTTAGATTGTCTAAATATTTTACGGTGGTTCATTCAGGGGAATGCAAATAAATTGTTATTATATTGAATGCATTCACTAGCTTTTTAAAAGCTAACCTAGTTTGGTCATTTATGTCATTGACACTGGATTTCTTTTTTGTCATTTGTGTCAGTGGAAAAAGTAGCAGACTGATTTAAGAGACTATTCATTCATCCACTTATTCAACACATATGTATTGCATTCCTTTACATGTCACCTATGGTTCTAGATGCTACAGAGACAGGGAAGAAAGCAATGTCACTGTCCTCATAGGGTTTACATTTTATTTATTTTCTTTTTAAAAATTTTTTTAATTTAATTTAATTTTTTTTTATACAGCACATTTTAATGTGAGGAGAGAGACAATAAACAAATGCAAAGCACATATATGAAATGTTAAGATATTCATGAGTGCTACAGAGATAAACAAAACTAGGTAAAGAGTATAAGAGGGTCAGAGGAAGCAGAGTTATCATTTTAAGTAAGTTGGGTAGGGAAAGCCTAGCTTAGAGGCAATGAGCAGAATCCTGAAGCTAGGGGAGGGATACAAGCAGGTGTCTAAGGGAAAAGCCCTTAGAGATTTGAACAATCCCTCCAAAGGACTGAGTTCAGAGCATGTCTGGTGTGATCCAGACTCAGCAAGGAGGGTAGTGGGTCCAGAAAGAAGTGAACAGGAGGAGTGGGGTGAGATGAGGCAGGAAGCAGTGCTGGCGGATGCAGCTTATATAGGGTCTTGTATTCCAAGGAAAGACTCTACCTTTTTCTGTGTTGGTTGCGAAGCCATTGATGGGTCATGAGCAGAAGGGTGGCATGATCTGACTTAAGTTTTAACAGGATCACGCTGGCTGCTGGGCTGAGAACGGGCTGTATAGGAACAAGGGTGGAAGCAGGGACACTCGTTAAGGGACTATTGCAATAAACCAGGTGAGAGAGGTGCTGATGATCAGACCAGAGTGGCAGCAGTGGAGGTGGTGATAAGTGGTTGGACTCCAGGCACGCTGTGAAGGTAAAGGCAGCAGAGTGTGTTGATGGATTGGGTTTGGAGTGTGAGCAAGAGAGGAAACAAAACTGAGATCAAGGATGAAGTGGCCATCTTCTGCTTTACAAGAGACTATGGGAGCAGTGGTTTGGAAGAGAATGAAATGTTAGGTTTGGGCCACTGTGTTAGTTTTCTAAGGCTGCTGTATCAGTACTGCAGAGTGGTGGCTTAAAACAGCAGAAATGTATTCACTCACATTCTGGAGCCTAGAAGCTTGAAATCAAGGTGTTGGCAGCACCCTGCCCTCTCTCAGACTCTGACAGAGTTCTTTCTTGCCTCTTCCTAGCTTCTGGTGGTGACTGGCAATCTTGAGGTTCCTTGGCTTGCAATTGCATCACTCCGATCTCTGCCTCTGTCATCTCAAGGCACTCTCTCTGTATGTTTGTCTCTTCTTCTTAAAAAGACACAGTCACATATATACACTACCAGATGTAAAATAGATAGCTAGTGGGAAGCAGCCACATAGCACAGGGAGATCAGCTCGGTGCTTTGTGACCACCTAGAGGGGTGGGATAGGGAGGGTGGGAGGGAGACGCAAGAGGGAGGGGATATGGGGATATATGTATACGCATAGCTGATTCAGTTTGTTATACAGCAGAAACTAACACAACATTGTAAAGCAATTATACTCAAATAAAGATGTTAAAAAAAAAAAAGACACAGTCACATTGGATTAGGACCCACTTTAATGACCTAGCTTCACTTGATTGCATCTGCAAAGACTCTGTTTCCAAATAAGGTCACATTCACAGGTATGCTGGAGGTTAGAACTTCAGCATAATTTTTTTCAGGGGGAGGGACACAATTTAACCCATACAGACATGTCAAGTTTGTTTTTAAGTTTGAGATTCCTTAGGCATCCATTGTTGAGAAGTGGTTGGATATACACGTCTGGAGTTCAGATGCAAGATCCAAGTAAGAAATGGTAAGTGTTGTCAACTCTGGCACCCACTCGTTTACTGAATAAGCCTGGGAAAACTATAAAGCAATCATAATTTCCTCCGCTATAAGATTGGAAAATACAATCCCTGCCTGTAAAGGACTATTGTGAGAGTCTTAATAGGACAGTGAATGTGAAGCCCCCTAAGACGTTTCAAGTACCACCGAGCAAATGAATCAAAGCCCCTCATATTTTGCAGATAGCTCTGCATGCAGCTATCATTAGTTGGAACAAGTATTTTCAGAGTATAACATGCTTTAGTATATCACTGGTTGTATTTGAAGCTAAAATGTCAGCTTGCTTCAGGGCAGCTGTTGTATACAAATAATGATAAATTGTACATTGGTGGAGATTCTTAAAAATAAAAGAGAAGAAGGATTCTAGAGCAGTTGTTGACTTCAGGGCTTTTAAAGTGTTGACATTTCCTTAAGCAATCCCCAAAGGGTGACCTCACCACTAAGGTAAAATCAACCACCAAGTGAACCTGTCAAGTAGAAATTCTGGATTATTCCTAAGGAAAGTAAGAGAGTCTTTTTAACCATTCAAGATATACATGGAGAACCTATTTTAGGACAGGCATTGTACAAGAGATGAAACTATGATGATGAATAAGACCCAGCAACTGTCCATAAGGAGGGGGAGTCTATAAATAAATGTGCAATAAAGATAGAAAAAGCTAATTTTAGAGATAAGCACAGGATGCTATGGGAGCACGAGAGAAGGCTAACTAACCTGGTTGTGAAGGGGAGAGGTGTTAGAATGCTTCTTGCTGGAAGTGATATACAAGGGATCTGAAGAATGAATTAAGAGTTAGTCGAGAAAGTAACAAGACAATAAGGAGAAGGGCATTCCAGGCAGAAGGACCTGAAGCCAAATCTGGCTTCTGTACCCTGACACCGAATTAAATCTTGGAGACAGAGTTTTGGGTGAAGTAGAAAAGAAGAGCTTTAATTGCTTTGCCAGGCAAAGGGGGCCACAGCGGGCTAATGCCCTCAAAAACTGTGTCCCAACCTGGAGGGCGTAGTGAGGAGTTTTACAGTAAGGGTTCAAAGAGGGTGTGATCAGCTCGTGGACAGTCTTCTGATCGGTTGATGGTGAGGTAAGTGGGAGTCAGCACCATCAACCTTCTGGTTCCACCAGGTCTGGGGTCTACATGCTGGTGAGCACCATACCTTTAACTTCTCCCTCCTGGTGGGGTTTCAGTACCTGCAAAACAGCTCAAAGGTATCGCTATGTGTATCCCTTGAGGGGGAAGCAGGACCCTGACCCAAGGCTGCACTATTGTTTCTTTTGACTGTTCCTCCCCTTTTCTCTGCGTCTTCTCCCTTCCCTAGTTAGTGTCTGTTTGAACCTGCCCTTGGAACTCATGGAAGGTCATGGAGGCTGAATGAAGCCTATTTCCTGTAATCAAGAAATGGGGGATGGAGAAAGGCTTTTGTGCCCTGGAGCCCCACAGGGTCCTGCTCGGTATCAGACTCACTTGTGTAGAGGTCCAACAGAAAAAGAGATGCTGTGTTCAGGAAGCAAAGTGGTTCGGTGTGGAGGCAGCTTGGAATGTGAGATAGTGACGGATGCAGGGATGATGCTGGAGCTGTTAGCCGGCTCCCATTATGAAGGTCCTGCCGTGTCGTGCTAAGGAGTTCGGGCTTTGCCCCCAGAGGCTTAAGCCCACTCTAAACCAAATTGCACCTGCCCAGCTAACTTGTCATAAAACTCTCTTTCTTCACACATAGAACTTTTTTCTGCCCCAAGCGAGTGTTGAAATTTTCCCGGTTGCCCTGGAAGAGTTTGTCCAAAAGTCTTGGCTGTACCACGTTAGTCTGAGAATTTTAGTGCTTCATTTCGGAAACATACAGCAGTGCATCCTCTGGAAATCAGAGATAGCAAGTCCTATTTTTGAAGTCCACCTTCCTTTCTCTTTCTACTAACTCACTCTCCTAATCCCCTGATTGGCTGCCAGCTGTGCGGTGTCCTGGTATTCTAACATGGCAACCTCACCTAGCGCACAGCTATCCTTTTTTCGTTTCTGAAATGAAGAATGGCCAGAAATCCCTCTCCCTTTTCAATTTTTGCTAACAGGTTCTAGAGCAAAGGTGCACACCTGATATGTGATATAGTCACGTGCCAAATCTTCTTTAGTTTAAACTATTGGAATGATGCTAAGACAAAAGGCAAGCACACATGGGGCCACCTTCCTGTCCATGTGTATAAGTGAAGCCCTTGAGGGGTACTTAGCGTTGCCTGGCCATTTTTCTTTTTTAACGTTTTATTTTATATTGGCGTATGGCCAATGAACAATATTGTGATAGGTTCAGGTGTACAGCAAAGGGACTCAGCCATACATATACATATAACCATTCTCCCCCAAACTTCCCTCCCATCCAGCCTGCCACATAACATTGAACAGAGTTCCCTGTGCTCTACAGTAGGTCCTTGTTGGTTATCCATTTTAAATATAGCAGTGTGTACATGTCGATCCCTAACTCCCTAACTATCCCTTCCCCCCTTCCTTCCCCTCTGGTAACCATAAGTTCGTTCTCTAAGTCTGTGAGTCTGTTTCTGTTTTGTCAATAAGTTCATTTGTATCATTTCTTTTTTAGATTCTGCATATAAGGGATATCATACAATATTTCTCTTTGTCTGACTTACTTCACTCAGTATGACAATCTCTAGGTCCATCCATGTTGTTGCAAATGGCATTATTTCATTCTTTTTAATGGCTGAGTAATATTCCATTATATATATATATATATATATATATATATATATATATATATATATACACCACATCTTCTTTATCCATTCCTCTGTTGATGAACATTTAGATTGTTTCCATGTCTTGGCTATTGTAAACAGTGCTGCAATGAACACTGGGGTGCATGTATCCTTTTGGACCATGTTTTTCTCCAGATATATGCCCAGGAGTGGGATTACAGGGTCATATGGTAGCTCTATTTTTAGTTTTTTAAGGAACCTCCATACTGTTCTTCATAGTGGCGGTACCAATTTGAATGTGCATTTTTCTTTTTTTTGCTCTCTGAGTATTAGACACGTTAATGTCAGGGAATGATTTTATGGCTCCTCTGTGAATGAAGCTTTTAACAGAAGTTCCCTCTCTTTTGACTGTAGAATAATATTAGCAGCTAACATTTATTGAACATTTACTATGTGCTAGTCACTGATCCAAGAATATTGGATGTATCATACTTAACCCTCCAAATAACCCAAGACATACCCTTATGATCACCATTTTCCAGATGTGGATACTGAGGTCGCTGAAATTTGGGGACTTGTGTAAAGGCATGCAGTTAGGAGCACAGCCACACTTCCAACCCAAGCGACATGGTCCAAGAAGCCAGGAAGTACTGGTACCTAAGACAGTTTACAATTCTGAACCTAATGCAATGAGTTGAGTAAATTTATACTTTTTAGATTTTATCATGGCCATGAATTTGGTAGATAAACACTGGAGAAATGCTAGAGCATTTTACAGTGAAACACAGAACATCTTCCATGGATCTTCAGCTACCTCTGTTTTTGCACTCCAGCCCGATACCAATCTTTTCATCTGCCATCAGGGTTCAACAAAGGGCACTAGGCTATGAAGTGAACAAATGAATGAAAACAAATGCAACATTGGTGTCCTGAAGCTCCATTGCGTCCTGTCCTACAGTTTAGGGGACCTGAGACAAATCTACTCAGAACTCAGATGAGCTCTGGTCACTCACAGTCGATAGCTGTGGGACAACCTTACTGATCCAATGACCCTAAAGCAAGACTTCAGTCCAACACTGGGATGCTTTTTCATGCAATTTGTTGAGTCTGGGTTTATATTTACACTGCAAAGTGACAAGTGAGAATTCTTTTTCTGTCCCATTGTTTTTCTCTCTTGACCACTTGGTAGTTTCCATTTCTATTAAATTCAGATTAATCAAAGAGCATTCAAGGCTGAAACCAATGTTCATCACTTTTCTTCTCGCTGTTCTCCCATCCAACCAGGAGAGGGCAGTCCGAGTACATTTTAGAGACGATAGGCAGCTGCTCAAGGGTGGGAAACTTCAGAAAGATTTTCCATTTTAATATGACACACTCTTGAGTCCCTTGCCTCAAGGTAACGTGTAAACCCACAGTTTCAGGCCATAGGTAACATGCTGTTCTAAGTAAGGGCTGAGAGTTATGGCTCCTTTTGAGTCATTAAGCCAAAACTTAATCATTAAAAACATAGATAGCAATAAATGTCATCATAATGCCTGTTTCCACTGGGTGGGGGTAGGAGTGTGAGGGGAGACACTAAAAACATCAGTGCCTTTCATGTCCTTGAGACACTCACTATATTACAATTACAAATCATCTTTTTCAACACCTTTCAATATTTTTCGCGGTTAATCAAAATACGATTTGGGAACATATCGAAAAATACGATTTGGGCTCCCCGTTTGCAAATCTTGGTCATTCCTTCTACCGAGGATGGGCACTGCTCTGTCAGCCTTCACTTACAGCCTTAGCGGTGATTGAATTATTAATAACACACATTTAAGGCCAGCACGCATGCTATGTAATAAGCAAAGTAAAAAGAAAAAGTGCTGCATCTTGTCGTAACCTTCTACTTTTGTCTTTGCCCTCTTGACTGAAGTCACAGTTATTTTCACAACCAGCTTGGCTGGGTGATGCCATGGAAGGAGCACAGAGCTGGGAGCCAGGTAGAACTTGTTGCATATTTTGGCTCAGTCGTGAGATTGGGGCCAGTCTCGTAATTTCTGGGTCAGTTTTCTCTGCAGTCTGGAAGATGAGCAGTGCTCTGATTTTATTGAGCAGTAAGAATTGAAGCAGGAGCTCCTGCTGCTGTTTTTGCCACTGTTATTCGACCAAACTAGCCGGGTAAAGACCTGCGACGTCCCTCCAAGGGGTAGTGCAGCCTTTGCATTGTTCTAGTAACACAGACATTAGCCCAAATAAATCTGGCTTTTATCAAACAAGTCAGTTTTCAATATAAAGGAGAAAAATTCAAATTTGTTTTCATGCACCCCAAAATAGTCATATTTCTCAAATGACCTCTTCTCTATAAAATCCCTTTCTTCCGTATGCCTTCTTTCCCTTTAGGAATACCAACAGCAAAAGCAACAAGAAATAATAATGAAAAACCTTCTCCGTACTTACTTGCAGTTGACTCTGAGTGTAATGGTTACTTACATCTTAGAAAGGAACCTAATTTGGTCTTGAAGAAACAATGTTTTCAGCAAATACCACAAATATAAAGAAAATCTTTCTAACATGCTTTGCATATTACACTATATTTTATATGTGCAAATTGCAGACAGAAATAAAACTATCAATTTAAACAGGACATTTTCACAAGTGTAATTTATTTATAATAGTCTTCTAAGAAGACAGGTATTATTCACATTCTACCAAGAAATAAACGGATGCTAAGGGATCACACCATTAGCTCTAAATAGGTCTCAGAAGACAGATTTTCAGATTCCTAGTCCAGTAGTCTTGCTTCAGTACAGCATTGTTTTTATACCCTGATTTCAGGCAATTTAAGTAAAGGTACATTTATAAACAATCAACAAGCGTCCCACCCCTGTTCTCAGCAAGTGCACCAGTGTGACATCCTTGATCACCTTAATACTACACAGCATATCCAGCAATCCCATTCCTGGGCATATACCTGGAAAAGACGAAAACTCTAACTTGCAAAGATACATGTTCACAGCAGCAATATTTACAATAGCCAAGACATGGAAGCAACCTAAATGTGCATCGACAGATGAATGGATAAAGAAGATGTGGTATAACTTCCCTGGCGGTCCAGTGGTTAAGACTCCGAGCTTCCACTACAGGGAGCATGGGTTTGACCCCTGGTCAGGAAACTAAGATCTGCATGCCGAGAGGCAAAAAAATAATAATTATGATATCGCTTATATGTGGAATCTAAAAAAAGGGTACAAATGAACTTATCTACAAAAAGAAATAGAGTTACAGATGTAGAAAACAAACTTATGGTTACCAGGGGGTAAGGGGGGGATAAATTGGGAGATTGGGATTGACATATACATACTACTATATATAAAATAGGTAACTAATAAGGACCTACTGTATACCATGGGGAACTCTACTCAACACTCTGTAATGGTCTATATAGGAAAAGAATCTAAAAAAGAGTGGATATATGTATATGTATAACTGATTCACTTTGCTCTACACCTGAAACTAACATAACATTGTAAATCAACTATACTCCAATAAAAATTTTTTAAAATGTGCAGCTGCAGGTATGAAATAAATGTTAGTCATCCACCAAAAAAAAAATAATATGTGGTTTTATATATATACATATATATATATATACACACACACACATATATGGGTGTGTGTGTGTGTATATATATATATATATATATATATATATAAACATATACAATGGAATATTACTCAGCCATAAAAAAGAATGAAATAATGCTATTTGCAGCAACATGGGTGGACCTAGAGGTGATCATACTAAGTGAAGTAAGTCAGACAAAGACAAATATCATATGATATCACTTATATGTGGAGTCTAATAAAATGATACAAATGAACTAATTTACAAAACAGAAATAGACCTACAGACATAGAAAACAAACTTATGGTTACCAAAGTGGGAAGGGAGGTAGGGATAAATTAGGAGTTTTGTATTAACAGATAAATACCCTATATATAAAATAGATAAACAACAAGGTCCTACTGTATAGCACAGGGAACTATGTTCAATATCTTGTAATAACCTATAATGGATAAGAATCTAAAAAAGAATATATATGTGTATATATATATACATATATGTATGTATAACTGAATCACTTTTCTGTATACCTGAAACATTGTAAATCAACTATACTTCTATTAAAAAAAAATACTACACACCATAGTGGATTTATAACACTCCATCCCTGGTACCTAAAAACGGCAAATTCTTTGATCTTCAAAATAATAGTAACTTTGAGTGGCTGTTTAACTGTTGGCAGTCACAGCGAAGCTCCACAGGACTGAGGACTATATCTGCATGCCATCATTTGAAAGATGAGAACTCGAATTATTACCGCAAAGAACTAAGTTAGAACTATTTAGTTTTTCCATATGATTGATGGGCACGTGTGTGTTTGTTACAATGTTCTTTATGCTCAGGGTATCCTAATGAGTGAGGGATGCCACTGGCACACTACACAGGCACTGATAATTAAAAAGAGATTGCTAATGAGAGTGTCATAAAGGTGTCATAGGTATTTTTAACCATGTGCCACAATAACATCAAGAGCCCAACCATATGTCAGGGCAGTGTGCTAGGGGCTTTTCATATATTGTTTCATTCAATCTTAATGACAACCTTAAGAGAGAAGGACTATCATTATTAAGCCAGGACAGATAAGACACAGAAGACTCAAGGAGGACCCCTTGGCATGAGCCAAAGGCTTTCACAGGGAGATAATGAGAAAATGAGGTCACAGTTGAGGTCAGGGACAAATGATAACAGGTCTTGGATACTAAGCTTTAATATTTTATTCTGTAAACTCTGGAGAAACACTGACATGCAAAAGAGCGTTTTAACGGGATTATTCTAGCTGTAATGTGTAGAGACGGATTGAAGGAGGAGACACGGGATAGCCAGCAAGCTAGTGCTGTAATCCAGACACACAGAGGTGATGGTTAGGGTGATAGGAGCAGGGAGAGGAAGGAAGGAAGGATTCAGATGATGGGGTATGTGGTGGTCCCGGAAGGGATAGATTGGGAGTCTGGGATCAACATGTACACACTGCTATATATAAAATAGATAACCAACAGGGACCTACTGTATAGTACAGGGAACTCTGCTCAATATTCTGTAATAACCTAAATGGGAAAAGAATTTGAAAAAGAAGAGATATATGTATATGTATAACCGAATCACTTTGCTGTACACCCAAAACTAACACAACATTGTTAATCAACTCTACTCCAACATAAAATAAAAATTAAAATACAAAAACAAAACAAAACAAAATGATGTGAAAGCTGAGAGAATCAGGGCTTCTGATGCTGATGTAGAAGAAGTTGAATAAAATAAACTTATATTGATCTAGAAGTTGCTTTTTTTTAAAATCAACATGTGATATTAAACTGTGTGCTTTTACTCATAAATCTGAAGTTCTAAGTGTGGAAAAACAAACTAAATGTCTTCATATCTAAAATTCTGCTGGTCCTCCCATACTCCAGATGTTTCATGATTTGGGCACATGGTGGGCTTGTGCTGCTTAAGGCCCAGGTGGCCTCAAAGATTCCAGATTGCTTTTTACTGCAGAATAACCCCACCTACCCTGAACGATATACTAGTCATCTGAGTCATAAAAAATCAAAAAACCATTTCCTAGATTTAATAGGCCAATATTTTACATTTTAGGAAAGTAAAAGAACATATTGAATACCTTATAGGAGCCTTAATATGTGGGGTGTGAGTGTGTGTGTGTATATATGTGTGTGTATGTGTGTTCATTCATTCCTTCATTCAACAAAAATTTATTGAGGGATATTACGGGTCAGGCAATTTTCTATGTAATAGGATATGAACTTCTTAGCCTCTGCTCACAAAAAGCTAACAATCCCATGAAAAACTATAGACATTATAAAATATGTTGTAATAAGGTCATAAACAGAACGCTATAGGTGTGCAGAAGAGGACCCTGATCCCAGCTGGGCATGATCAGAACAGCTTCCTGGAGGAGCAGCTGTCTGAACTGAGTCTGAATCACAAATGTAAGTTAATCAGGCATTTGAGGGGATGAGCGACTTAGAAAGTGAGGATATCGTGGACAAAGGAACAAGGCAAGATGGCTTGAGCATGTTGGAAGAACAATAAACAGTTCCTAGGATTGGGGGAAAATGTAGGAAACAGAAGTGAGTCTAGATATTAAAGGCTAGTTCATTTGGAGTATTTTCCATATAAAGAAGTTTGGGCTTGATCTTGAGGGCGAGGAAAGCCACATGATTTGAAACAAGAGTTGTGGCTTGATCAGATTTTTGCTTGAGAAGGATTTCTCTGATACTGATGGAAGTGGTAACTGGAAACAGGGAAGTGAGTTAAGAGACCCCTGAGTCATCTAGGCAAGAGACGATGAAATTCAGAATTAAGACAGTGGCAGAGTAAATGACGGAGAAAAACAAATGTATAGGGAAGATATGAACTAGGTACACTTGATAACTTAATAGCTCTCAGGATTCTGTCTCGAGTACCTGAATGGATGGTGGTACCTTCCACTAAAGCAAGTTGCGTGCATGGAGGATAAGGGGAGGCAAGGATCCTGCTGAAACGCATCCACACATTTGAATTTGGAAATGCCTTCTCGACTACTGGTTCTGATCTCAGAAGAACCACAGGAACTAGAGACACAGCTTTGGAGATGGGAGCATCCAAGCTGTGGGCGATGCCTTGGGTAGGTGATCTATTAGCTTACCGTTGAGAAATGCACAGAAGAAAAAGAAAGAGAAACACCAGTACGTAAGGGTGGGTGGAAGAAAAATAGCCCAAGAAAGAAATCAAGGAGGATGAACCAGAGATTTAGATACAGTGTGGCTTGACACAAGTCAGCGAAAGATAGAGCCAGGAAAAGTGATCAGCTTGTCAAATGCCGTAAGGGCATGAACCTGATGTGGTCCATTCAGTGGAGAAGTTGAGGTAATGGTAAGAACACAGCCAGTGAATGGAAAGTATTCATTTCACAAAGAGCTACTGAACACCTACGAGAGACTAGGCACAGATGAAAAAGACAAGGATGTAAATTCTATGTCCCTTGATTTTAATAAGGGAAACCAATTCAATTTACTCACTAATACTCCAGATTCCATCTCTTTTCTTTATCTTTTCCAAAATGATCTCAATCAACTCCAGTACTTATAGGTCCATAGTTAGCCATAACTCCAAAATCCAAAAAATTCTGAAAACATGTTTTGTTTCTTTTTACAAAAATCTGACCTGATCTATTAAGAGACTATTTTTAGTCTTTATTTATCTCTCAATGTGAACATTGATGTGTTTTACTGCAGAAATATTGATACAGATGATTACAGAGTGCTACACTATATCCTTCTTTTGGTAATATATGGTACATGTTCTGTATTTGTTTTTTTTTTAAAAAAAATTGGATTCCAAAACACATATGACTTCAAGGATTTTATATGAGAAATTGTGAACATCTAGAATCATAGCACTTTATTAAAACACCTCCAAAAATATACATTTTTTTCCTTTCCGGATTAGGAACTGCTGATGGGAGCCATATATAATATTTATTCGGAGTGTGAAACTTTCTGGCGGAAACCGAGTTATTGCACCAAACAACAGTCTATTTATCCCTTTCTATGGCAACTATCACCGCTGCTCCAGTGCACTCACCCCCAGAGTACTCAGCAGAGACTGGAGGGCGCTCCTCAGCTTGCAGAGACATGTCCTGTCCCACAGTTGACCTTGCTCCCCCGGGCATTCTCTTTGCTTCATTCACTCTATGGCCCAGGGTCTGCTGGCTTTCTTCTGCCCTGCACCTGGGCCTGCTTCCGTTTTCTTTTCCATGAAATCGTAGGCCAGAAGAATCTTCCCATTCTCATTTGGCAAGTTTGGGATCATTACCATTTCAGAGCTGGAAGAAAACTCAGAGAGAACATCAAGTTCAATCCCTTCCTTTTAGAAACGAGGAAACTGAGGTGCAGCGAAGTGAAGGGACTTGGCGCCATCAGCAAGGTAATTTACGGCAAAGCTAGGACTTTGATCGAGGCTGCTATTCCACTTTCCCAGTTCAAGGGATTCAAACATCAGATGAATGGGTGCAGAAGGTTCTAGGGTGGACATTTTTGTTTGGCTTTGTTTGTTGGAGTATTTGTTTTAGTATCCAATTTTCCTCCGGAATATCACCTCCCCATCTCTATCTCTGTGGTTCAAGCAAAATTCACTCAAATCCCTAGTTCCACATAACTGGAGCCGGGCCAATCAGAGAATCACACCCTTCAGGCACAGTGATTGGCTCAGAAATGAACTCCTGACCCAATCAGAGATCTGGGGAGTCTGGAAACTATTGCCAAAAAGTTCGTTAGGGTTTTTCCATAAGGTGTTACTGAAAAACCCAAACGAATTTTTTGGCCAACCCAATATAACTGAGAAAGGGGCATGTGTGTGTCTCTTTAATCCCCCATTGGACTTCAGTGGAACCTAGGAACACGTGGCTTCAAGCTACTTAAAGCCACCTCGCTATCACAAGAAGCCAAGAGAGGAAGCCAAAGCTTAGAGGTGGAAGGACACAGAGTTCTGATGACATTGCTTGTCTCTAAATTCTCCCCTGCCTGAAACGCCCTTTACCTCTGACTTTTTCAGTTGTATAAGCTAATTAATTTCTTCTTTTGTTTAAGCCCAGTCTGGGTGGATTATCTGTCACTTGCAACGCAGAATGCCTTAACCAATAAAATGACCTTTTACAAAGTCTCTCCAAACACTGTCAGTTTATGATTTGATAATTTTTTTCTGAAGGTCTGGTATTTCTGGAATCTCTGAAATTCAATAACTCACTGAACTGAGGTGAAGTGAGAAACTATGCAGAGTGAAACTCTTGCATCTCGATAACATGTTATACTTTTCTACTCTACATAAAAGACACCATTGCTCATTTTACCAAAGTCTGATTTTCTCATTAAACCATGAATGTGTGAATCTATTTGCCTAATTTGAAACTTACACAAGCACCATCACTTTTTATGTTGCAAACTGAACTCTAGCAACAGGTTTTTCTGTTTGTGTTTATAAAAATCGTAATTTCCTGTTCTTAAGAACAAAGAGAGCTAAAAGGGCTTTTAAAAGTTAAATAGTTGTTTTTCAAAATAAATGTCTCAAGAGGTTTCTTAAACTTCAAACCACTGTAAAAGAATGCTATGCTAAATGTAAATGAATCAGAACCTTCCAGATTAAATTTGCCTTCAACTCCATATGAGTTTATAAACCAAAGGGAAACATTTTGATTTCTAAGAAACCCCATGGGAAGATGGATAAAATTTAACTTGTTTGTCTACACTACATTAGGACATTTTTATTGAATAATTATCTTAATTGCATATGGAAAGTGTCTCCCCAGGGCCTCCCAAACAGGAGTTTTCCTGAGTAAAATCAACAGAGGAAGGTCTGAATTAGAGAAGACGACTCATATATCACTGCTCAGATGGGGTGAGCCAAAGGTCATAAGGCAGTTTCAGGTTTAGGAGAAAAGGACATGGGTTACTTAAAGACATCAATAGTAACTGAAGAAAAGGGACTTCACCTCTCTCATTCAGTTGCCTGCTCATTTCTATTGTCACTCCTGGTTTTGGCCACTTGCTTCTCCAACTTTACTCCATGCCACTCTCTGATTTTCACTCCTATTTAACTATATATTATCCCCCTTTCTGTATTTTGAACTTGTCAAGCTCTTTCATACCTCAGGGCTTTGCATTAGCCATTCCTGCTGCCCAAAAGACTCTTTCCATGGCTCTTTGCAAATTTGTCCATATGCTATTCTCAGAATGACCTCTGCTCATCCCATCTCACAAAGCCCATACCCCATTATTCTCTCTTATATCATCCTGTTAACATTCTATGTAGCTGTTATAACGATTATATGTATCTTATTTATTTGTTTGTTTTACTGTCTCTACTTTTAGAGTATAAACACCTAAAATGCAGACATAATTTTCTTTTTGTTCACTTCTGTATCTCCAAAGCCTTGAATAGTGCCTGCCACGTAATGTACAAACAGTAGATATTTGTGGAGCAAATAACAGGGTAAAGGAATGAAGGATGAAACTGAACAAATATGCCTCTTTTCCATCTTTCTCCAACAACATTTCCCGTTCACCTAAAGAATTGTTTGTAGAGGGGAAAGGTTACTGTACTTAAATATTAGCTAACATAGATAGGGTAGAAGGAAGAAGACTTTTCTTTACCTGTTTAGCTTCCATTAAGTTCCATTAAGAAACGCAGCATGTGCCATGATCTCTTGTCTCACAGCCTAATCTAAAAAGATTAAAACATCATAGTGAATTCTTCCACCAGTGACCATGTACTGTTCAATTACCTCTACAAATTAGGAAAAATCAAATATCTAGAGTTCTAGACTACTAGACCGAGTTCTGTGATTTTCCCCCTGGACTTTCACTTAGGGATGAACCAGTTGTAAGTTTACCCCTAGGTTTGAGGACAAATAATAGTTGCCCAGAGGAACAGCGACTCAGTAGCAATGGGAAACAGGAAAGGTGTCATGCCGGATATTGTCCATGATGAGGTCAATCATTTCAAAATCATATTAACTGACTTTCCCATCTATGTGCACTCACAAAATAAATTCAGCATAAACCACAATACATTGTTTCATTTGACTTTGTGATAACTCGAAGGACAAATGTCATAGTATTTCATATGCCCATTTTCCATGGGAGAAACTAACCTCTCCCAGGGTTCCAAGCCAGGAATCCTGATGACTTACAACAAGGTTCCTACTAAGAGACCAGAACACTAATGATATCTGGAAGCCAAATGAAAAGAAAAGCCTAAAAGAAAGAGATAATAAGGAGCTATTCTTTCTATTTCTCATATAATTAAAAATCTATAACTTACTGTGCGTAAAGTTTATGCCAGCTTTGGTGGGTGATATAAGAGCATGTAAGACAAAAATTTCCTGACCAGGAGCTGTCAGCCTAGTTGGTAAGATCAGGCAGGCATGCATGCATAAAAAATTTTATAACACTACAGAGCATAATTGTATACTGTAGAAAGAGAGTCAGATCATCGGTGTTAAAGGAATTGGGAGGAGGTGAGAAAGAAGGTCACCAACTCCAGACTAGAGTAGAAAATGAAAGCACTTCATGGAGAAGGAGGATATTCAGCTCAGCAGAATCAACTCAGACACAAAACTTTGATGGATAAAGTCTCAGCAAAAACAAACACAGTGACAAGGGGAAATTGTACCATGCTTCAGGAAAGGAACTGACTTGGACAAAAGTCCACCTTGGTGGAGAGAGGAACTGGGTTATAAAGGACATTGAAGCCAAACGACAGAGGTCAAGGTTCCCGGGGGGGGGGGTGAGCTTAGAGGAAAACGTGTATACAGCAGAGGAAGGGGAAAGTGAGAAAAAGGAAAAGCCATTGACAAGAAATGAAGGAAGGAAAGAAGAAGGGGTGGAAAAAAGGAGAAGGGAAAAGGAAGGCAGGTTTATGATGGAAGGTGAAGCTGATTTTTAGAAACCGCCATCGTTTTTCCAAGACACCATGTTTTCTAAACCAAAAACATGGGGACAGGTGACTGAACTGTTTTAGGAAACCCTGAGTACACAGCTACCATGTTCATAGGTCACACTTCTTAAGTGTGTAGGCTTCAAGGCATATGATTTTAGGTTAGAGCCTGGTGGAGTTTTTGTTGTTGTCATTGTTCTAATCGATACATGCATTCTTCAAGAAACTATAAATTTTAAACATATTTTCCAGTAAATCAGGCTGTTCTTGGAGACATCTACTTGTATGTATCTCGGCATTAAAGGAATGTGAAGTGGGGGTAGAGGCACTGGCAAACTGGGAATAGGATTAGGACTGCCTAATTTGGAAAAATGGAGAGCTGACCATGGGAGGTGGACCTGGGCAGTGTGCTCTGGAGATGAAGGGATTGGTTGCCAGGGAAAGGGAAGTCAGTTATTGAGGGCCTCATAGGATGAGTGCTGGGTGAACTTGCTCAAGATCACATGTGAAGTGGTAAGTCCAATCTAAGTCTTAGTATTTGAGGAATCCTTTCCTTCCTGCTCACCCCCACCGCCATTATCTTGTTCAACTCACTATCAGCTCTTGCCAGGATTTCTACAACTTTTCACCAAACAGTAGTCCTGACTTCAGTCCTGTCCCTCTTCAATCTGTTCTCTATTCTGCAGCCGGAGTGAAATTGTTAAACCAGAAATCAGATCACTTCACTGTTCTTCTGAAACCCTTTAAGGACAACATGTCTTTCTCTGACCAAAAGGGCAGACTTCTTGGCATTAGCTATAAGTGGGCCAATCATACAATGTATTACCCAACCATAAAATATATCATTTTTGAGAGTGAAAGGAGAGTCTATTAAAATTCCTCTGGGGCAACAGGCATGAGCCAGGTTTGCCCCAGGTAAATTGTCACATGGAGCCACTCCACTATAGAGCTTTTTGTGACATATTCTTAACTCTCCAGTCTTACTCTTCACCAATTTCCTCATGGCCTTCTTGTATTCCTGCTGTATTAAGCTACTGGAAATCTCTCCATCATGTTCTTTTTACTTCTGGGGTCTTGGCATACACTTTTTCATCATCTCATCCCTCTTTACCAATTTTTCTTCACCCATTTAATTGCTACTGTCCTTTAAAACCCAGGTCAGAATTTACTTCCTCTGAGCAATTTTCCCCAACTCCTCAAGGCTGGATTCAGTACTGTTTTTTATGGGTTCCATTTCACCATGTGCATGCCTCTAACATTACATTTAATAGACTACAGCAAAATTGCCTATTTTCTTGTACATCTTCTCTAATTGGATGCCCTTTTAGACAGTGATTATATATTACTGTAATTATACACCTGGCACATAGTTCTATTCCTAACATACAGTAGGTGTTTATATAGGGAGATTTAATAAACATACATTGAATGGACAGATGGGTAGACGGATAAATGAAAGGATGAATAAATAAAAGATATTTTCCAAACTTATAAACCTCTAGTATGATTCGGTCTTTGTATCCTTCAAGGCAATGCTTTCCTAGCCTGGCTATGCATCACTTAATTGGGGTATCAAATATTGGGGCTAAAGGATCTGTATTTTTAGCAAGATTGCTGGGTGATTCTTATGCAACCTTAGTCCAGTTGGTCTGGATTTAAGAAACTACATCTCTGCAATGAGCAGCTCATAGATTTTATTCATTCCTAAACACTTTGCTTTGATGGAAGGAAATTTTAACCTTTAATTTGAAAATTAGAAGGAATTTGCCTTAAAGTTATTAGGTTACAACATCTGTAGTCTCAGAGTCCTTGGTACACTAATGTAGTTTTCTTAGAAGAGTTTGGTATACCCAATTGACATAAAATGAACAAAGGTAGGTCTATTCAGATACATATCCTAGGGTTCCCACTCTGAATATTCATCTCTTCAATCTGGAGCTAAGTCCTACTGGCTCACTCCTAAGGTCAACATTTGTTAAGATAAGAAAGAGTCCTTAGAATAAGTCAGCAGCTAAGAGTGGGAAGAAGGTAAGGGTTCTCCTTGGGGAATACACTAGCTGAATTTTAAAAAATCGCCATATTTCCTATCTTTAGCATTTGAAAAATATTGACTGTACTAAAAAGTTTTAAATTTATGGCAGGTTACTAGGGATTTCTCAGTGTAGCCTGATCCAACTGTTCCCTTTGAAGTAGTGCCTATAATATAGTGCACTTCACCAAAGAAAAGAAAAATAGCCTGTCTCCTTGAGAACAAGAACAAACAGCTTCAAACATGAATGGAAAGCCTACTTTCTGAGTAGAGGTACTGAGCTGTACAGAGCAAGTGACCAGCAAATCCATAACCTACCTCCGTCCCTCATTCAACTGCAGCTGGGAGACAAGGTGGGCCAAGACGTCTCTGTTGACTCCTCAGAATCATGAGTCTCTGGTCTATCAACCTGCAGATAAGAAATCTCAAAAAAGGGAGAGTGGGTGGAACTCTTAATGACGGCAGAAAAATGAAGGTCAGAGGACAGACTACACCACCTCTCCGGCTGCCAGTTTGTTGTAAGTGTAGGATGAAACACTCGAGTTCTGGGCTCAGTATTTTATCCCTTCATAGAAATAAGCCTTACAATACTTGCCCAACATGCCAGGCCTAATTACCAGAATTCAATGCCATAAAATAGTTTGCATTCCTTGGTGAAAGCTGCTATATCAAAGGTCAAGATACCAGCCTGGGCTTGTTTTGTTCTTTGGATTCAAATTTTGAGATTAAGAATCTGACATGATTATTTTTTAAAAACCTCTCATACAAGGCTAAAGATAGAGAAATAACCATCTGAGGCTTTGGTGATTTCACCCGTAAGCACTTGGGTGTATCATGAGCAAGTATAATGACAGGCTTTTTGTCTCCATGTAGCAGGAAATTGGTTGTGTATAAATCAAAAGGGTCTCTCTGTAGAGTATAAATTAGAGGGCAATTGAAACATGAGAAGCTGTACATCAGAGGAAGAAGCATGGGTGGAATTTAGAAAAAGCAGATGAGTGCATTTAAGTGGAAATTCTAGGCTAGAAAAGGGAAAAACTCTGATGTAGAGAATCTGAAAGAGATTATAGATATTTAAAGATGTTAGGCAAAAAGATCTTATTTATCGGTCTAATTAAAAAGACTTACTAAGCAGGTATCTTTTTCTTTCTCTTTTGAAACAATTTTAGATTTACAGAATAGTTACAAAAATAGTAGAGCAAATTCTCATATACCTATCACCCAGCTTCCTCGAATGCTAATATCTTTTATAACTATAGTACAATTATTGAAACCAGGAAATTAACACCGCTACCATACTATTAACTAACCTACAGACTTTATTTAAATGTCCTTGGTTTTCCCACAGTGTCCTTTTTCTGCTGTAGGATCCAATTTAGGATCTTATATTGAAATTCACTGTCAATCTCCTTCTCTAAATCTATGACAGTCTTTCTTTCCTTTCATTACCTTGTCACCTTCAAAGAGTACTGGTCATTTATTTTGTAGAATACTCTTCAATTTGAGTTTGTCTAATATTTCACCATGTTAGACATGAAAGATAGAGAGTATTCATTTTGGGCAAGGATGTCACAGAAGTGAAGCTGTGTCCTTCTCAATGCATCAGATGGGGTACATTATATTGATATGTCTGACTACTGGTGATATATAAACTTTGATGAAATGGTTACCATGGTGTCTTTCAGGTCTGTAAAGTTACTCTTTTCCCCATTGTAATTAATGAATAGATTATGAAGAAAGACTGTGAGATAACGCAAATATCCTTTTCTTAAAAAAAAAAAACTTTATGTTTTTAGAGCTGCTTTAGGCTCACAGCAAAACAGAGATTTCCCATCTATCCCCCCCCCACCCCACACACATGCATAGTCTCTCCCATTGTCAACATCTCCACCAGAGTGGGACTTTTGTTACAGTCAGTGAACCTACATTGACACATCTTAATCACCCAAAGTCCATTAGGGTTCACTCTTGGTGTTGTACATTCAGTGGGTTTGGACAAACATATAATGGCATGTATCTAACACTGTAGTATTACACAGACTATTTTCACTGCCCTAAAAATCCACCATGCTCCACCTATTCATCCTTCCTCCATCTAACCCCTGACAACCACTGATCTTTTTACTGTCTCCGTAGTTTTGCCTCTTGCAGAATGTAGTTGGAATCATATAGTGTGTAACCTTTTCAGACTGGCTTCTTTCACTTATTAATATGCATTTAATGTTCCTCCTTGTCTTTTCATGGCTTGATAGCTTATTTCTTCTTAGTACTGAATAATATTACATTGTCTTGATATACCACAGATTATTTATCTAGTCACCTACTGAAGGACATCTTGGTTGTTTCCAAGTTTTGGCAATTGTGAATAAAGCTGCTATAAACATTAGCGTGTAGGGTTTTGTGTGGACATGAGTTTTCAACTTCTTTGGGTAAATACCAAGGAGGGTGGTTACTGGATCATACGGTAATAATATGTTTAGTTTCGTAAGAAACTTCAGGACTGTCTTCCAAAATGGCTCTACCATTTTGCATTCCTGCCAGCAGTGAATGAGAGTTTCTGTCACTCAACATCATCACCAGCATTTGGAGTTGTTAGTGTTCCAGATTTGGGGCATTTTAATAGATATGCAGAGATATCTCATTGTTGTTTTAATATACATTTTCCTGATGACATATGTTGTGGAGTATCTTTTCATACAAATATCTTTTTCATTATATACTTTTGCCTACTAATTTTAGCATTTATCAAGGGTTCTTATCTGCAAAATTATTGCTATTATTATCTAAAGATAATTTTTCTATCTCCCTCATTTCTTCTGCTTTAATAATTGGTATCATACTCTGAGGAAGAGTATACTATTATTTCAGTGAAGCTTAATGAAATGACTTTCTGAGACAAAGACCTTGTATTTTACAGCAAGAGCCTTATTCTGCCCCATGGTAAGAAGCTGCATATTCTTATTTGAGTTCTTTTCACCAAAAATGGAATTTTCAAACTCTCCTAATACTTGGAATAAATAGGATTCACTATGCCCGTTGAGAAGTTAAATGGAATTTTCATTTAAATGGGCACATGGCAGACTGCCTGAAATAGCAACTTGAGGATAAAATTTAAATTCTCATAATTTTAGGCCCTTCTTTATTTAAAAATTCAACAGTTAATCTTGAATTCCATAGTTAGTGCTAGGTACTATACAGAGCACTGGAGATACAATAAAGACTAAGACAGACATGCTCTGAAACTTCATGGAGTTTTCAGTCTAGCAGAAAAGGCAATTAATATAATTAATTGAAATTACAATCAGTTCATAAATAGAGAAGAGAAGAACACTCTTTAGATCAATCAAAACCACCTAACCTACTCTGAATTGGGTAACTGGTCTGATCTGTAATGGTGTCTCAGGCAAGAAAGAGTTGAAAGAGCTGAAATGATGCTAGTATATAAAGATAAATCAGGGTGTCAGGAACTGAGAAATCATGAAGGGGAAAATCTTACAGGTCACTTGGGACATATTAGAACTGTCCAGAGAAGCAACGCAAAGTCACTTCAGGGCTTTTAACAGGATGTAACACATTCATATTTGTAATTTCTAGAGACTACAATGGCAGGCTGTGCACAGACTGGGTTACAATTGGGGCAATAGAGACTATGAAAGACTATTTGGGAAATTACTGCAGCAGGTCAGGCAAAAGATGAAAGTATTTTTGATTTGAATAATTGTAGTAAAACTGGAGAAAAGAGAAGCTTGGGAGATACTACAAGGTAGAATCAATCTGGACTTGGTCATTGACTGGGTGTGAAAGGTGGGAGAAACAGATGTGTAAAAGATCCTTCCCAGGATTCTCGCTTGGACAACTGAGTACACGATGGAGCATTCACTGAGACAGAGCAAGTACAGAAGGACTTTTGTGAAGGAAGCTCATGACTTTCATTTTATTCATAAACAATTCGGGAAAAAGCAAGTGTAAGGGTTAAATGGGGACTTGGGTATACTGTCTGCAGATCAGGAAAAAGTTGATGCTGAAGTTGTGAATTATTATAAACATATAGGTTCTGTTTCAAAGTCTGGAAGAGGTGGGGCTGCCTCTCATGAGAGTGTAGGCAAAAAAGAAGAGACAGTGATCTGTGCCTGGTGGAGTGTCTCCTGGCAATGTTAGGGGAAGATGGGAACAAAGGACAATGAGACAGAGTGTTGGAAGTAGGGACAGAAACAAGAGAAGGTGATTCTTAGGAAAGAGAGTGTTTCATTCTTCTCTCCCACCAGTGTAGTTCTTGTTCCCACTGTTCTTTTCCCACTTGTCTACTTCTGCTTCTCCATTTCTTTATGTTATGTAGTAAAATTGAATGAGCACTTCTTGTCAGTCTCCATCTAAAATGGATTTTCAGCAGCCTTTTATAAAATTAGCATCTCCCTCATTTCCAGTTATTGATTGCTATGTAACAAACTACCCCAAAACGTACTGACATAAGTTATTGTCAACAACTTATTGTCTCTCATCGTTCTGGATTGACTGGACTTAGCTAGCTGTTTCTTGCTTACAGTCTCTTATGCAGATGCCATCAGAAGTCTGCTGGGGCTGCAATCATCTGAGGGCTTAAATGGGATGAACAAACAGGATGGATCGTTTCCATGGTTGGCAGTGTATGCTGTCTGTCAGCTGGGAGTTCAGCTGGGGCTATCTACTGGAGGGTCTACATGGGGCCCCTTATGCCAGGTATCGATTTGCTGTCACTCAGCTCCAGATCTACCCTTCTCTGCCTGGCTTTGGGATACTACAACTGGAACCTGTGAACAATTCTCCATTGCCAGCTGGTGAAATGCTGGGCTTTTCATAGATGGCATTAGGGTGACATTGGTACCACTGGGGTGACAGCAGCAGGAATACATTTCCTTTCAGGGTTGGGATCCTCCATTGCTAACATTCATCATGGGATGTCCACCTGGTGACCCTTGTGGACAAGCTCCAGCTGCACCCTCAGACCACATTCCTCCCGCTGGCGACCACTTGAGTACCTGTCACAGGCAGCATCTGCCATAGCTCTGGCTGTACCCCCAGACCACACACTCCCCACCAAGGCCTATTCTGAGCAGTCCCAGAATCCTCCCACTCCTCCTCCATCACCTGTTCGCTACTTGAAGGCTCTATTTTCCGGTAATGGTTTCCACCTCTTCAAAAAGGTCTAAATCTCAGCACTGGGGGAAGGGCCACTCTCCTAGCTCTAAATTCCTTCTTTTAGCCTACAGGTGGTAGTTTGCACCTGCTACTTCTGGAACTCTTAAAATCTTCTTTCCCCCCTTTTAGTGGCTAACCACCTCTACTAGATAACAATTATATATAATTATTATATATATATAAAATATAGTACATTTTCCCTGTTCAAATATCTGGTGTGGTTTCTGTCTCCTGACTAGACTAGTTGATTTACCTCTGCACGTGGTGTGGCCCAGACTTCTCACAAGATGGGTTCCTAGAGAGAATGACTCAGGACTCATTCCTAGCTTAGTTTGTCTTCCCTGTATACGTCTATCCTTCAGTTATCTCATCCAGGACCGTGGTTTAAAAATGCCATCCATATGCTCATTCCCAAATTGCACCCCGGACTCATGCCCTACTGATCTTCAACTTGTCATCTCCATCTAATAGATTTTTCAAACAAAGCTCTTCGTATCCCACATCCGAAAAGAAATTATTTAAAGAAGGCACCACTAGTTGTTGAAGCTGAAGGAAGAGAAGTCATTCCTCATTGTTCTCTTTTCCTTCATTTGCCCTCCCCTGATTCCAACTCATAAACAAATTGGTTCCCTTTTCCCTCCAAAGTGCATTGCAAAGCCACCCACTTTTCTCCATTTCAAGTGCCACCACCCTAATCTAAGTGCTAATCATCTCTCATCTGACACCCCAGTACTCTTGACCACCTCTAATGTTTTCTTTATATACCAGTCAGAATAAACATTTAAAAACCTAAATCAGATCATGACACACCCTGCTTAAAACCCCTCAACGATGTTCTATTGCAACTAGAATAATTCCAAATCCCTTAGCCCAGGCTTCAAGAACCCAAACCATCCGATTCAGAGCTACTCCCTTAAACTTGTCTGATGCTTCTTCTCATCACTCTGCTCCAAGCACACCACCCCTCTTTTAAATTCCTAAAACACCTAAAGTCCTTTCTTTCCTCTGGATTTCCAGAGGCTGTTCCCTGCCTGTGATGTTCTTTCTCTGCCAGAGCACATGGTTCAGGTCTCTTTCAGATATCACTCCCTCCAGTCTCCCTAAATACGTTTTCACTTTACTCTGTGTTTCCTCCTAAGCAGGATCAATCACAGTTTTCAATTAACTCAGTTTTGAGAATCTACTTACTCATTTATGGAATGTGAGCACCATTTATCAATTCCACAAATACTTCCTAAGTTCTTACTATGTTTCTGATATTTTTCTGGGCACTAGAATACAATGATCAATGCCCTGCCTTCCTGGAGACTGCATTTGATGTAGATAGTCAACAAATATCAGAGTGTAACAAGGAAAATCCAAGTTTATTTAATTCCAAGTAAAAACAAATAGCAGGGCCTAAATCTGAAAGGAAAGTGTCCATCTTGCTTTATATTGCTAAGGCTCTTTGATAAGTTTTAACTTTGAGCAATAACTGAAGGGGCTCTGGTAGACAGAGAATCATCCATGTGAAGAGACTGAACTTTTGTCTCTTATGCAGATGCCATCAGAAATCTTCTATTTGCCTAATAAGATTGTATTATAGGCTGTTTTTTGTATGCAAAAAATATATATCTTTTCTCACTTAGATTAACGTTCTTTTCTTGGTTCCTAAGGTAACCCTCCTACATTCTTGGTGGGAATGTAAATTGGTACGACCACTAAGGAGAACAGTCTGGAGGTTCCTCAAAAAACTAAGAATAGAACTACCATATGATCCAGCAATCCCATTCCTGGGCATATATACAGAGAAAACCATAATTCAAAAAGATACATGCACCCCAATGTTCACTGCAGCACTATTTACAATAGCCAGGACATGGACGTAACCTAAATGTCCATCGACAGAAGAATGGATAAAGAAGATGTGGTACATATAACAATGGAATATTACTCGGCCATAAAAAAGAATGAAATAATGTCATTTGTAGCAACATGGATGGACCTAGAGATTATCATACGAAGTGATGTAAGTCAGACAATTATCATATTATATCACTTATTCATGGAATCTTAAAAAATGATGTAAATGAATTTGTTTACAAAACAGTAACAGACTCACAAACTTTGAAAACAATTTCATGGTTACCAAAGGGGAAACGTAGGGGGGGAGGAGTAAATTAGGAGTTTGGGATTAACATATACACACTATTATGTGTAAGATAGATAATCAACAAGGACCTACTGCATAGCACAGAGAACTCTACTCAATATTCTGTAATAACCTGTATGGGAAAAAAATCTGAAAAAGAATGGATATATGTATATGAATAACTGAATCACATTGCTGTACACCTGAAACTAACACAACATTGTAAATCAACTATACTCCAATATAAAATAAAAATTAAATTTAAAAGAAACAAAAAACCCCCAAAACAAAATAAAACAAACAAAAAATGTGACTTAGAGTAAAAAATAATCTCCTTATATGCTTTATATGTTGCAATTCTGTCCAGAAGGAAAGCTCAAAGACTTGGAGATTATTTCACCATCTGAAGCACTTACAATGGCAAAGCTCAAAAGAGAATAGCTTCCTCTTTCTTTGACCTGAATTGAAAGTGAGAATCTATTTAGTATTGCAAAGGCTGAATGTATTGACCTTAGCTGTGAGGTCTAAGAAACTGCTGTCATGTACAATAAGTCAAACTTTTAAAATTTGACTACTGGCACTTTTAATGATAAAATTAAAATTTGGAAATTTTAATATTTATTCTTGTGTCCTGGAAATTCGGTCCATAAGGTGATATTAGTCTTCAGCTTCAGTTCTGGCCAAACATGGATTTTAACCCTTGGTCACTTAGCATTCAGCCAAAATGTGTATTTGGGGACCCTATCCCATGTGTTTCATGGGCTTATCCAGGAAGGTCTGCCATGTAATATGGTTTGCACTGTGGTGAATAATCAGGAAAGAGCAAGATTCTTGACAAGAAAGTTCATGTATTTAATTAGCATAATAATCACTCTATGATATCTGAAATGTGTCTAAGAAAACCATCTGGGGAAGAAAAAACACAGAGAAAGCCCCTGTGTCAAGCTGAGGTTCTAGTCGATTCTACTCAGAGAAGCACTTTTGTAATGACAAGAAAAATATCCCTCTGAATTCATGGCACGGCCCTTGCCAAAGGAATAAAGAATATTGGAGTATGAAAAAGCAATGTGGTGTGGCTATATGTGCAGGAAAGAGAGTGAGTACAACTAAGGCAGATAGATGGATGAGGGGGTGACTAATAGAGGGCCCTGGAGGAGGGTTTGGCCTTGGGTAAGAGAGAGGTCACTTCCCTCCAGTTACTGATCGAACAGAGTGATGGACTAGCTCTGTGTTTTATCATGTTTTGCTTGGTTTCCATTTTGAGATTGAATACATTTGAAGCTGGGTTTCGTCTTCTGAGGACTGATTTGTTTCCAGTTGACCCTCACATCCAGGGTGTGGCCTTGTAAGGCTCCAAATTCTAATTATTGTCCTGCCAGCCCTATGTTTAGCCAAAATCTCTGCTCACCTCCTCAACCTCTCTCCTGCTTTCAAATTTACAAATGCCTTGGAAAAAAAAGGGGGTGCCCAATGTTCCTCCCTTGGATCTTGGACCCACGAATCTTGGCAGTCTTAAAAACACTCAGGTACCTTCAAATATTTTTTTTTCTTTTCCTTTATTCAACTATTCTCAGAGAAAGGTTTGATCTGATACAGCTAGTTAATTGGTTTGCAGCAGTCTAACAGTGTATTTTCCCCAATGTTACATATAATTCTCTCCATGAACACATATGCAAAGATTCTGATCTGGGATCACGTATAATTTTTTAACAGCCCATGGGAGATTCTGAATGACACCACTCCCCATCTTCATCCTCCTCCATTGATGGTCTCGGGTTCAGAGACTCATTTCAAGAAGCAGCCTGGGACTCAGACATTGGCAGAGGCCTAACAAATAGCCTTCACAGCAGCTAAACTTCCCCCAATCTCTATCACCTTCTCTTTAGACCCCAAAAGTCGGTGGATCACACTGGCCACCTGAGAGTAATTATTTCCAGGTAAAGCCAGGTTTTAAAAGAGCCTTTAAAATGCAGGAGAATTTTTTTTTTACATTAAATAATTTAATTTTTCTTTCTGTTTCCCAAAAATCTCCAATAGAAGTTTCACATTTCCCTATGTAGTTTATACATTAACTCATTTGCCTCAGAGTGTTTTGCCTAGAGGGCAAAATAGATACTTGTGGATTTGCAAAATCACATTCCTCCAGCATCACCAAGTCGGAAAACACCCTGCTCTTCTGTGGCACCTGACAGGTGATTGGAATACATGCATCAATTGTTCTGATACATTCAGAAAGGAAGGACATGGCCTCAGGAAGAGCTCAAATAGCCACTTACCAAATAGGAAAATAAACCTTTCATTTGAAAGATATAGATTACAATTTCTAGCTTCCCAGAATTTTTCTAAGTGACCACAAAATAAGAGTTATTGGAAAATATGGTTTTTTTAAACATACTTTGAGAAAATCCCCTGAAACCTTATCAAAAATACATAATTGTATTATCCTGAACTCTATACCTGGAGATTTCCCGTCCTAATGCAAGAAGCTAAGGAAAAGGCAAAGCAAAGCAATCATTCCCCCAAAGAGCTGTGCTGCTTGCAGGGATGGGGTGAGGGGTTCCATTCAGCTCATATTTTATGCTAGTGTGTCAAATACCACCCCCTGGAATAAAACCTCAGATGGAAGGTGATCACCATAAACCCTTTCTCTGAGATTTAAATAAGCCAATTACTGAATCCAAGGACTTAAGCTGGCTTTTCTGAGACCAAAAAACAAAGTCATGTTGACTTAAATTTCATAGCGTGACACAGAAAGAAGCCTTTTCAACTGAAAGTCTGAAATACACAGCATCCATGAAAAATACCTGTAAAATTCTCTTTCAAAATAATCCATATTTTTTTATGACACTGCACATATCAAAGAAAATCTAGACAAGGACATGATTGTAACTAAGACCATCTATTGCTGAAAAATATCCTTACCTTTATAATATACATAGATCTCTATTTCCCAATTTTCTACGATAGCATTATTTTACATTTACGACAAGAAAAGTTATATGTAAAAACCTTTTAAAGCTTTGAGCTATTCATCTTGGCTCTGTGCTAATGGGTCCTATTGGGTCAGAGTGAGCTTGGCAAGCTTGACTGAGAAAAGCATTTATCATCGAGTTATCATTGGAAGCTGCTCCGCCGTGTCCTGCGCAGCATTGACAGGACATCCACTGTGAGTTAATTGCTTGTCCAAAACTTAAAAATATGTGATAAGCTCACCTATCAGCAGAGCTACTCTTCCTGATCTCTCGAAGTAGAAAAGAGCTTGGACTCTAGCCTACTGGATTCTCAACAAGAGAACGAAGTCCGAGAACTCAGCCTCTGCTTTGTCACCATTGCAGAAAAGAGCTCATTCCAAAATGATCCAGATGCATGTTATCCATAATGTGGATTAACCTGGATCCAGTCTATACATAGGAGCCAACTGGATGATGTAACCCCAAGGGTATAGGGCAAAAACATCTTTCCAGGAGGTTATCATTCATATTAGTCATTCCTTTGTATTATCCTAAGTTGGCTCCTAGCTAACATTCAACCATGTTTGCGCATATAAGAAGGGCTTTATTTACATGCACCATCTCATTTCTCTTCACAAAACCCCTATGAAATCAGGCACTTATTATTATTGCCATTTTTAATGAGGAAACTGAGAATTAGAAAGATTAAGTAACTGCCCAAGGCTACAGAGTTAGTGAATGGAAAACTGAAACTCAAACTAAGGTCTGGCCTGACTCCCAGGATCCACACTCATAACCATCTTGCTTTACTGCCTCTTTCCGTGGCCCCTAGGAAATTTCAGGAAAGGCAGCAAAAATAAATAAGTGTGTGAGCTACTGAATGAACCTGGCAAATTACTTAACCTCTCTGAGTCTGAGTTCCCTTAGTCGTGAAATTGGCATAGTAACAATTCTTATTTCAAAGGGCCGTTGTGATTATTAAAATGCGATGACATACACAAAATGTTTATGACACAGCCTAGCAGGCAGAATGTTAGATACAAAAATGTTAGATACAATTTTTTTGCTGCGAAGATTAGCTCATTAACCCATTCTTACCACTTGCAATATAAAAACTCTTGCAAAATATAATTTAAGTATTAGAGACATCGTTGCTGTTTGCCACTAATCTATTCAGGGCCAAACTGTAACTAGTTCTATGAAAAATCTTGAGTAATGCTACCTGGACTTCCATTTAGCCCACCTTTCTCCACTGGGTCTTTAAGGAACATGGGAAACTTCATTACCTTCTTTATCAAAGTCTAGACGTACTCTGTCAAGGCTATTCATTTTCATGATGAGCCTATCCAGTATAGAAAACTCATTAAAAAATAAAGAGAAAGGAAAAGAAAGACATGAGGAGAGCTTTCTCTGTATAGGGTGGAAAAACACTTCAGGCTTCTCTAAATTAATACATCCAAAGCTTAATCCCTTATCCTTGCTTAGAAATTGGTTGTTCTTCTTTCCTTCTGTCACACTGAATGATACCATCACCCAGGCACTCGGACTAGGAACAGGGAAGTCACAAAGTTTGCTTTTTGTTCTTTATCTTAAATATAGATAATGAAAAATTTCAAGCATATTTATAATGAGAGAATAAGAAACACTGTGTACCAACCACCATTCAAATTTGCCAAATATTAATATTTTGTGATATTCACTTCAGATATTTTTTTCAAAAAAATACATTATAGATACAATAAAGTTTTCTTTATTGTAAAATTCCTGACTTCATTCTTTTCTCATCTTTCCATCGAGATAATTATTATCCTGAAATGTTGTTTATCACTGTATGCTTTATAAATTTTGCTACACATGTCAATATCGATAAATAATACACTTTATTCTTTTGCATGTTGTGCAAAAGGCATCATACCATACATATCTTTCAACTTTTTTTTTAAACTTTATATTGCATTTTCCCTATTTTAAATTTTGGAAAATCTTTTATGTGTGTGTGTATATTTGATTCTTTTCCTTTACCAGTTTTTAGAATAATGAGTTTGTTTTCTTGCAACCTCCAAAAGTGACCAATGATATTTTTTAAAATATCTTTATAAACTCATGTACCATATTTGGTGCTTTCATTAATTGCAGATATTATTCTCTTTGATGCTTAGATTGGTATCATACTCTTAGGTACCATTGATGGAAGAAAAAACAAAATAATTGGCTCAAGTCAGCCAGTTAACAACTTAAAGCATGGTGTGAATGTCAGAAGGCCTCTTTAATGGCACTTAAGAGAAGCAAAACTTCAGAGAAGCCTGAATTAGCAGCCCCGACAAGCTTCTAACCAAAGTCAGAGGCCTGATCAGAAAAGAGTCAGACCCAAAGATTTAGGATACGGCAACAGGGTATACGTACTTGAGAATATTCCCTGGAGCCCTCTGTGTCTGCATCAATGGCTATTTCTTTTTGCTAGAAGACAGCACTCAGCTCCCCTAACGGCCCCCCAACTGCCCTCACCTTCCTGCCTGAAGGCTATGCAAAGGCCTCAACCAGTACCTTTCAGGATCTGCCTCCACCTCCCCTACTGACCATTAGGGCAATAACTAAGTTCAAGTATCAGCACTGCATAGCTGGGGGTAGTGCTGCCTTGCTAAGGTAGGGAAGAGATTGATTATTCATCAAAAGAGACTACAGAACTTGGCTACTATGAACCAGCAAGAAATGAGAAAGCATGCCTGGGAGAGAACCTTGAGGATACTGAAAAGCAGTGACAAGGCAGAGGGTGTGTAGAATAATATGACAGTGGGTAAGCTATTCTGTAAATCCTTGGATGGAAGTTTCGGCAGAAACATTGCAAACAGAAAAGACAAATCCAAATCCAGAGTGACTTTTCCAGCAAAAACAATGAGCTATCTCTTCTATGATGAGAGTGGCCTAGTGTAATTAACCTGCCACCAGGTAGCTAGCTGGGTGATCACTCCAGGGAATGATGTCCCGAATGACTCTCTCTTGCTTAATTTGGGTTTCTACTCAATGCAGGTCTTTGCCCTGGAAGGGGGTATATCCGGATTAATTTCAGAACTTCATAAGACCCAGGCTGTCCCAGCATCATCTGACCTCTCTTTGGTCCTCGCTCCCCCATGAATTGGAGCCTATGTGGCCTCCTCCCACTTTTAGCCACTTATTTCTAACAGGGTCTCCCAAGAAGGCCCTGTCTCTGGGAATGACTACTTGTTAGTGACTTCTGAGTGCTTCAGGTCAAGGGGCTTCAGATATTCTGTTTTTTCTTTGCTTTGTTCCCCACTTTTTTAGTATCACATGAGGTATTTTGGGTTTTGCTAGTTTGGCCCCACTTATATTTTGAAATTCATGAGGATATTTTGTTATCTAATTTGGCTGAAGATGTTTTCTGTGGTTTTGTGGTGGTTGCTTTGTTTTATTTTCATTTAATTCAAGGAGATTTAAAAACTACTCCCCTGACACCACCACCTTTCTTATATTATACTATATTATATCATATCATATTATATTAAATTTGTTCATATTAATACAGGGAGTTCTGGTTTGTTACTTTCTGTTCTTGTGAGATGTTTTATTTATTTATGTCTTTATTTATCTATTCTCCAATTGAGTGACAATTATTTTCCAAATAGTCACATTGTAAACAATACTGCAATAAAAAATTTTAAACATGTATATGTATATATATTTTCTTTGCACAAATGAGAGTTTCCCTAGTGTTTTAAGCTAAACGTGTTTAAACGTTTAAATGTTTAAACTAAACTGGAATTTAGGGTAGGCACACTTTCAAGTTTGTAAATATCCCAAATTGCCTACAAAGATGTTCTATATCAATTTACATCCTAAGCAGTATCAGTCAGGGTTCAACAAGAGACATAAACCAGGGAATTCCCTGGTGGTCCAGTGGTTAGGACTCCACGCTTCCACTGCAGGGGGGCCTGGTCAGGGAACTAAGATCCTGCAAGCCGCATGGCCAAAAAAAAAAAAAAAAAAAAGAGAGACACCCAGTAGCAGACATATATTAAAGGATTTGTTGAAAGGAATTGGCCTATGCTATCGTGAGGGTCTAGTTAGGTAAATCCAAAATCCATAGAGTAGACCATCAGAAAGGAAGAACTGAACTCTTGGACACAAGCTACACCTGCAGTAGACAGGCAGAATTTCTTCTTTTTCCAGGGAAACCTTAGTTCTGCTCTTAACGACTGTCAGTTGATAGAATCGGGCACACCCAGATTATCTACAATAATCTCCTTTACTTAAAGTCAACTGATTATGAATGTTAATCACAGTTACAAAGTAGCTTCACAACAACCCCTAGGTTAGTGTTTGAATGAATAACGAGGGGTTATAACCTAGCCCAGCTGACACATAAAACTGTCCATCATAGCAATGTATGAAGTTTCCACTATTCCACATTTGTATCAACACTGGAATGATCAGACCAAGGGAATATGTGTAGGAATGGATCCTAACGCTGTTGAACCAGAGTGAAAGAAGTATGTTGATATCATTCACTGACATGGATAAGTAGAGTCGGATTCAGTGCACTATTTCAAAGGTCATGGATTGGCTTTTCACTTCACTTGGTTGGTTGACTCAAACCTCAACCTAAAGGTAGCGTTACACTAAGTAAAATTTAAATGCTAGAATTTTCTTGCGTACTGTAGAATAATGCGTCCTAAGATTTAGAATGCCTTTGGAATGCTAGGGTGGAATTTTCAAGTAAAACCTGCTCACCCAGCACCTAACCGTCTTCCTCCAGTGAGTTCAAAGTACACTCCCTTGAAGATCTATCTGATAGCTCTTCTCTGCAGCATAAGTACGACAATGGGAACCACCGAACAGTGCTCCCTGAATTCAATCAATTTAACCTATTTGTTATGTTTGTAATTTATTTTTATTATATTTTGGGTAATATTTGTCTGTGTGGGATTGGAAATTTTTAAAATAAGTGGGCCTTTTCCCCCAGCTGGGTTTAGAAACGCTATTGTAAATATTTGTACAGTAATCCTTCAAGGATTCCTATGTGATGCAAAGCATACAAAACACCAATTATCTAATTACCTAACATTTAACAGGCACAGTGGATATACTTATGTTCAGTACACAATGAAACTACAAGAATTTTTGCAAATTGTTTTCCTTTTATACTTCGATGAATATAACTATAATGTAAATAAGCAATGAAATATGGTAACATGTTTAGGGTACATAAAGAAAGCAAATAACATTTTTAAAATTTTAGGAAAAAATCTGTTTAGTACTGATTAAAGAGTTGCTTGAGTGAGGTTTGGGTTAAGAAGGGGGGGATGGAGTCACTGGAGCCTTTGGTGGTGACAAAGTTTAGCTAGAATGAGCTGGTGAGAAAAATAAGTGAAAAAGTAAATGTGTGAGGTTTACAGACTTCACTTATTGACACCCAATACTTCAAAAATATATGACCATCTAAAACCATAGACAAAGCATTGGGACGGAAGTCTCATTAGCAACCATTTTGAAGTCCTTTGGTTGCAATTATACAGCTCCTTTTCGTATGAGATGGTGCATGTCATCACTTTTTAAAATTTGATATTCCTATTCAGGTCAAGATCACAGTCACAAACAACAGCAATATTGGTCTACATCACCTGAAGTTTCTTTTAAAGATTTGTCATCTACCATTCATGGTTCTTCCTCTTCTTCATCAGTGGTTCCTTCTATTTCATTGTCTTTGTTGAGACTGGGCTTGGGAGAGAGTCAATGGATGGAGCTTTGAAGTGTGGGCTGGAATGTTCATATTCAGGCGGGTGAGACCCCTCCAGGATGTGATGGAGCTGGTCAGGAGAAGTTTGGGTGAGCTGTGGGCTGGATCCTCTTTTACCCCAGGCTCTGCAAGTGTTTGGAGAGGGCCTGCCAATAATCCTCCAAGTATAAAATCTTACAGCTTCTCAGATTTCTCAAACCATTCCTGACTTGCTTTGAAACTCAGCTCCCCCACCTAATCACTCCCTCTCTCCATTGCCTTCTTCAGATCTTTAGAGATGTCTACTGCCTTCTGCTATCTCAACATGGTGCTAAATGACGTCCCATGCTGAGTGTAGCTCTCAAGCCATTACAAAAGGTATTTCTCCAGTTATTAAAAAATATTATGCTGTTCTCAAGTAACACAATGGAGCTTTCCAGCATCAACAACACTTCCCCAATATTTATTTTGTTATCACATGCACAATAGATCCAGACATGTGTATGGCCAAGTTTTATATGTTTAATGCATTCACTTTGCTCAATATACTTTATCACCTCCAGCATTTAAGTGTATGAGCTTTTTAAGTGTATGATAACTCCTTTGTTTATAGTTTTTTTCCCCTAATTCTCTTTAAAAACGTTTTTACTTAATAATGTCAGGCAGATGATAGCAAGGATACAGAAAGTGGTTTTAAAAGAGGAGCATGAGACACCATCCTGTCAAAAGAGAGAAGAGGTGAAAGCAGTTCCCTCTGAATCTTCTTGTCCGGATTTCAATCTAAATAATTTTTGCTAGCCCATATGTGTAACTCCACTAGCATGGATTTCAACTAAAGTAGTAAGTTTGGGGTAAATATTTTACAAGTCGTTATAGTGAATATTTGAATAGCGAGCATTCACATAGTGAGGGATACCTGTACTTCTCTCTCCAGTTTATTTTCTGTGCTGCCAGAAGACTTATGTTTCCAACGTAAACGCTATTCTAATTAATATTTCCTTCTTTAAAATCACTAATAGTTCCCTGCAATTTATGAAAAAAAATTCTAAATCATTCACATGCCATTCAAGGCCACTCATAACCTGATCTCAACCTACCTTTCCAGCCTCATCCTAACCTCCTCCAATTATATCTAAACCACACAAAGCTACTTGCTCATACACATATATTGGTTCCTTTGGAATGTCCTTCTCCATTCGGTACCATACCTACCTTCTCTTTTATGTCTTATGCTTCCTCTCTTATCCTCATACTCAGCAGATAACTTTGCTTTCTACTTCATTAAGAAACTAGAAACCATCAGAGGAGAATATACACAAACTCTCACCACCACAACTATATACCCCTTAGCATCTGTACCTATAAACCTTGCCTTCCTTGGTGTTACTATAGACAAACTGTCCATGCTTCTATCCAAGGCCAGCTCCTGTATGTTTATACTAGATCCTTACAGTCTTGTTGACCCAAGGTCATTACACCTCTGAGATCTCCCTTCAAGAAAAAAGTTGCCATTCGGCTGCAAAGAGGGAAGCTGGACGGTAGCCTTCAACTTCAGAGCCTTTGGACTGATCTCAACTTTCAAGGTAAGATTCTGGTTTCCTACACAGCCCTCAGCTAATGACGAATCATTAAGAAGCTATAAGGAGCCGTCCATTTCTCCTCAACATTGGAAATCTTTGCTCCAGAGTTTTCTCCTGCTTTGTATGATGCTCTCCCTGCTCAATCCTGCTTCCATTCCCTTTCATTTCACAGATGTCAGATCTGAATCGTGGTCTGAAAACTTTCCCTACCTATCTTGTTTCTTCCCCCTTCATCTTTCAGATATTTCTTACAGGGAAACTCTTTCACTCCTAACTTCATCTCAGCATCTGCTTCCTAAAGGACCAACACTACCAGAGATGGCATGTACTCAGAATGGTTTGAGAATTGGATTTGAGGACTGAATCCCTTATCACCCAGCTGCCAACGAGGACACCAGTGGTTAGAGCTTTACCAGACATCGTACTGATGAAAGAAATCAAAGATGACATAAACAGATGGAGAAATATACCATGTTCCTGTATTGGAGGAATCAATATTGTGAAAATGACTATACTACCCAAAGCAATCTACAGATTCAATGCAATCCCTATCAAACTACCAATGCCATTCTTCACAGAATTAGAACAAAAAATTTTACAATTCGTAGGGAAACACAAAAGACCCCTAATAGCCAAAGCAATCTTGAGAAAGAAAAACGGAGTTGAAGGAATCAGGCTCCCTGACTTCAAACTATACTACAAAGCTACAGTAATCATGACAGTATGGTACTGGCACAAAAACAGAAATATAGATCAATGGTACAGGATAGAAAGCCCAGAGATAAACCTACACACATATGCTCACCTAATTTACAACAAAGGATGCAAGAACATACGATAGAGAAAAGACAGCCTCTTCAATAAATGGTGCTGGGAAAACTGGACAGCTACATGTAAAAGAATGAAATTAGAACACTCCTTAACACCATACACAAAAATAAACTCCAAATGGATTAAAGACCTAAATGTAAGACCAGACACTATCAAACTCTTAGAGGAAAACATAGGAAAAACACTCTTTGACATAAACCACAGCAAGATCTTTTTGGACCCACCTCCTAGAGCAATGGAAATAGAATAAAAAATAAACAAATGGGACCTAATGAAACTTAAAAGCTTTTGCACAGCAAGGAAACTATAAACAAGACAAAAAGACAACCCTCAGAATGGGAGAAAATATTTGCAAATGAAACAATGGACAAAGGATTAATCTCCAAAATATACAAACAGCTCATGGAGCCCAATATCAAAAAAACAAACAATCCAATTAAAAAATGGGTAGAAGACCTAAACAGACATTTCACCAAAGAAGACATACAGATGGCCAAGAGGCACATAAAAAGGTGCTCAACATCATGAATCATTAGAGAAATGCAAATCAAAACTACAATGAGGTATCATCTCCCACCAGTCAGAATGGTCATCATCAAAAAAATCTAGAAACAATAAATGCTGGAAAGGGTGTGGTGAAAAGTGAACCCTCCTGCACTGTTGGTGGGAATGTAAATTGTTACAACCACTATGGAGAACAGTGTGGAGGTTCCTTAAAAAACTAAAAATAGAACTACCATACAACCCAGCAATCCCACTATTGGGCATATACCTTGAGAAAACCATAATTCAAAAAGAGTCATGTACCACAATGTTCACTGCAGCATTATTTACAATAGCCAGGACATGGAAGCAACCTAAATGTCCATCAACAGATGAATGGATAAAGAAGATGTGGCACATATATACAATGGAATATTACTCAGCCATAAAAAGAAACGAAATGGAGTTATTTGTAGTGAGGTGGATGGACCTAGAGTCTGTCATACAGAGTGAAATAAGTCAGAAAGAGAAAAACAAATACCGTATGCTAACGCATATGTATGGAATCTAAAAAAAAAAAAAATGGTAGTGTTGAACCTAGTGACAGGGCAGGAATAAAGACGTAGACATGAGAATGGACTTGAGGAGATGGATTGTGGAGGGGGAAGCTGGGGGGAAGTGAGAGTAGCATCGACATATATACACAGTACCAAATGTAAAATAGTGGGAAGCAGCATCATGGCACAGGGAGATCAGCTCGTTGCTTTGTGACCACCTAGAGGGGTGGGATAGGGAGGGTGGGAGGGAGGCTCAAGAGGGAGGAGATATGGGGATATATGTATGCATATGGCTGATTCACTTTGTTGTACAACAGAAACTAACACAGTATTGTGAAGCAATTATACTCCAATAAAGATCTATTTTAAAAAATCATTGCAATGTGCTTCTCCTACAATAAAGAAAGAACCTCTTTGGGTTCTAGGGAAAAGCCCGTTCTATACCTAGGAATAATTCTCTCACCTACATACTGGTTGACGTGAAAAGGAGCCAGCTTTTAGTGGGACCTAGAACGTGAAAGAGCTCTGACTCAAGTCCAGGCTATGGGACAAGCAGCCTTACCACTTGGGCTGTTCATTCTAGCAGAGCCTATGTTATTGGAAGTGTCTGTAGCAGGAAAAGATGCAGTGTGGAGTTTATGACAAGGACCACTGGGAGTACGCCAAGGCAGGCTCCTAAAGTTTAACAGCAAGACCATGCCCTATGCAGGCAAGAGTTATTTGCCTTTTAAGGACAGCTCCTAGGGAATTCCTGGGCCCTGGCAGAAATGGAATACTTGACCATGAGACACTAAGCAAACATTCCAGAACTTCTGATCAAGAGCTGAGTTATATTGGAATCAGCCAGTCATAAAATCCCACAGGCCCAACAGCAATCCATGCTAAGATAAAAATAGTAGATACATCAAGGATTAAGCACTAACAAAACCAGGGGGCATAAGTAAACTGCATGACCAAGCATCCCAGACCCCCATGGTTGCAAGCCCTCTATCAGCTCATATTAATGGACCTATGGGAAGGTGGTGTCTACAAAACCACCAGAATAAGGAAAAAACATTATAAACTTAGTTTATTAAGTTCATTCAGTATTTAAGTGTCAGCCAAATTAAATGATGGCTGCATTACAGCCATACTCAGAAATGACCTTGAAAGACAGTGGAGAAGAATAATCTTCCTAATGGGCAGAATCTTTAATAATATAATTGGCTTATCCACTTTTAATGGAAAGATAAGTGGCTTAAGGTGAGTATGTATATGGAATCAACGGCAGTGGCATATGACCTGGCAAGGTAATCAGGAGCCTGAAGAAAAAGACTAGAAGACTGGAGTCAAAAATTTTGGTGTAGAAGTGTAAGAATGTATATACAAGCGTGAGCATCAAGTCTAAGGATATTTGTATCACATGTTAACCCATTCCAGAAAGTATTCACCATTGAAAAGACACTGAATAACCAAGCAGAAAAATTGGCCCAGCCAGTTAACCTTGGTCAGTATTTTTCATCAGCCACCCTTGCACTGGCATGATGAGTCCATGAATAAAGTGGCTACAGAAGCAGAGATGAAGACTAACACATAGACTCCCCTTTACCAGTGCCTCTGTATTTCTGACCTTTAGAAATAAAGCCTGAAAATGCATCCCCAGTATGGCACTATTCCTTGAGGAGACCAGCTTACCACTTGGTGGCAAGATGACTTCTATTGGACCACTGTGAATCACATGTTTGCTCTGCATCTGGCTGCATCATGAGAATAATAGACTCTATTTCTCTTTCTCTTTCCAAATCTCCTATGAATGCCTTTCATTGAAAAACTCTAACCAGGAACCAATTAAGGAAGGGAAGGTGGGAACTGTAGTTCCTACCTTCTCTTCTATAATGTAAAGGACACCTTACAGGGAGGTGGCAATGAAGCCAAGTTAACACCAGACCCTTGAGCATGGTCCATCCCTTGTCAACCTGGCGTTTATACATACCCCTGCTGCTCATAATTAAACTTCTAAGTTGAGATAATAACAATATGTACAGATGAGAATACTCATGGCTGTCTTTCTAACAATTTCAAGTATGGTATGAGTATCAATGAAGAAAAAAAGAAGAATTTGACCAAGGGAAAATAAACAATTTATCTATAGTTGAGAGAGTTGTAGACATTCTCTTTTTGTCAAGTTTAAGTAAATTGGACATCTTTAGGAGAGTTAGGAGAGCATAGTTAAAAGCATGGACTCAGAAGCCATATTGTTTGAGCTTAATCTTATCTCTCATCCTTACTAGTTTGTGACATTGGGCAAGTTACTTAGTCTCTTGATACCTAACTCTCCTTCTCTATAAAACGTTCAAACACCTAGATCAGTGCCTACCATACAGTGAATACTCTAAGTTTGGTTGTGATTATTCCCATCTTTAAGAAAGTCTGTGGTTGTGCTTGCAGGCAAAAGAATGACCAAATGACCTCTCATATCTCTTAATGCAGAGTTTCTGTTCTGTTCTATTGCTGAACTAGCCCAGCCCTAAAAGTTTCCCCACCTCTCCCACCTCATCCTCATCTTCACGATCCTCTGCATGGACAGCATGTCTTAGAAGTGTATGGGCTTCATCACTGATTCATGCTGTCCTCTGCCGTCATCACTCTAACATCCTCTGCCATCAATCAATCCATCTGGTCAAGTCACCTTCTAATCAACCTACCATAGTCTCTTCTTTTTCTTCCATTTCAAAAAAAAAAATTTTCCATGCCTCTTCTGGTTTTTGAGGTTCCTTCTTAAGTCTTCTTCCGAGACAGTACCCCTGGTTTGGTCCAGGGAAGAATAACGTCAAGCATACTCCTGGGATGGAAATTTCAAAGGCTCGAATGTAATGCCAGCATTCCAATTTGGAACCCAGAGGTCAGGAGTTCCATAGTTCGTGTACACTCAGCACTTTGCTCCCTTGCGTTACTGGTGCACATCAGATCATAAACCCTTTTAAGGACACAACTTGTGTTTTATTCATCTTTGTATCTTTCCTAGTATCTGGCACAATGTTTTGCTCAATAAAGGATTGGTAAATGGAAATAAATAGAATAAAATGGAACTTAACATTCTTGGAAACTCATGAGCAGTTTAATTGCCTAGCAATTAAAGGTTATTTTCTTTTTATTTGAATAACATTTATTAATATAGAAAAATTGTAAATATAATAAAATTATAATACCACAATCCAGAGGTAGCCACTGTTGTTACTTTTCACTTCATTCTAATATTTTTGATACATTTTTTACTTAGATATTCATATTTTTTTTGGTATGCTGTAGAGGCTTTTTTTTAACTGAATTTATTCTCTATTATTTACCTTAAGAAATAATACTGGATACATCAGATCTAACTTTAATTTGATAAAGGTTAATCATCAAAACCTACTGTGAACCTCCTACAATTGGACAAATGTCAGATGAATTCTACTTTTTAATCTAGAACCAGACAAGAACATAAATAGTATTCATTCACTTATTCATTTATTTGCTTACTTTCAACAAATAGTTATAGGGCCTCTTCCTTATGCCAGACACAGTTATGTGCATTGAGGATATAACAGTAAGCAAAATAGACAAAAAGTGTCTGCCCTTATAGACATTATATTGGGGAGAGACAGAAGTAAAAAAAAAAAAAAATGATATATGTCACAGACAGTGTTAAGTAGTTATAACCACTATAACTAGCACTATAGTTAATTAACAAGTAGTTATAAACATTATAAATGTAGAAAAAAATAAAGGAAGAAAGTTGTATAAAAAGTGCTTGCATAGGTATGTCCTGTCCATTTTAAATATCCTGAGGAGAGAATGTCTAAGCAAAGACTTGAAAGAAGTGAAGGAGTAATGCAGATATTGAGATAAGACTTTTCCAGGCAGATATAAAATTAAATGGAAAGCAGAACTTGGACTAGAGTGAGGCAAATGAGGAGCCTAGGTTGCAAAATTTAAGGAAGCACCCTCTCTCAGCTCATGCAAATACAGTTGATCCTGGAAAGGCCCTCAGGCAAACTGTATCTGGCAAGTTTCAGGAATAGTAAGGTGCTCAGTGCGCCTGGTGAGAGGAGACCAATGTGGAGAGCAGCTCACTGAGGTAGGATGTGTAAGGATGCCACGGTAAAACCTCCTAGGCATTGGCAGGATGTTGGCTTTGGTCTGAGTAAGATCGGCAGCCATTGTAGGGTTTTGAGATGAGAAGTGTTTTAATATAATTTTAAAAAGAAAAAAGAGGAATAAATATATAAGAGAATGAGATGAAACTGCCATTATTTGCAGATAATATAATTAACTTAGAAAACCAAAAAAATCAACAGAAAAAAATGTTGGAAAAATCAGAGATAAGCATGGTTGCTAGATTTGAGATTAACTTATGAAACCAGTTGTATTCCTCTATGATAAAATGATTTATAAGAGCATATTTTTTAAAAACCTATGTAGTATCTAGGCACTAATTGAGCAAAACTATCCATGGTTTATATGGAAAACAATTTGAAACTTTATTAAAGTCATAAAGAAAGATTGGAATAAATCGAGATGTATCTTAGGCTCAGAATTTAATATTTAGAGATATCAACTGTATCCAAAGAAGTCAACAAATTTAATATCAAAAAATCAGTAGTGTTTCCTCTATCAGTAATAAGCAATTAAAAAAATAATAGAAATTAAAATACTCCATAAATAGCAACAAATCCTATCAACAACTTTATAAAAATTGATAAAGACTTCATGAAGAAATATTTGAAACTCTATTAAAATATGTAAAAGAAAATTTACAAAGTGTAGCAATATACCACAGTAATGTGTGTGACTAGTCAGCATAATAAACATGTTACTTTTCCCCCAAGTTAATTTATAAATCTAATGCTATTCCAACCAAAATTCCAAACAAACTTATTCCAAAACTTGGATGAAAATATAAAGATACGTGAATAGTTCTTTGTTTTTAAAATGAACAGGAAAGAGAGAAGCTTACTTGGCCAGACATGAAGACTTATAATAAACCCATAGAAATGGTTAGGGTGTAGTACGTAAGAACAAATAAATAAACCAATAAAACATAATAGAGAGTCCAAAACAGATCTGTGTAAATATGGGAAACTGCTTTATCATTAAGGTGGCACTCACTAGCTGATGGGAAAAGTTGAATTGTTGAATATATAGGATTGGATAAAATGGCTCATTATTTGAAAACAATTGGACTGGATTTCTACCTCACACCATATATAAAAGCACATAGGGATTTAGCCCAATCCTGAAAAGGAAAACTATAAAGCTAACAGAAGAAAATGTATGGGAACATTTTTATGATTTTGAAATGAGAAGAACTTCTTAAGTCCCAAAAACACAAACCATAAGGTGAAAAAATTATACAGGAATTAAGAATGTCTATTAAATAAAAGACATCATTGACAAAATTACGCTATGCAGCCTTATTGGAATAGATACCTACAATGTGAAAAAGTAACATAAGGTTAATATCTAGAATATGCAAAGAATTCCTATAAACGTACAATAAAAACTGGTCAACTAAGTTGAAAAATGGGCAAAGATTACAAATAGTTCATAGACAATGAAACCTGAAAAGCTGACAAGTATAAAATGAGATGCTTAATATACAAGTAATCGGAGAAATGTAACCCAGAATAACATTTACATTACTTTATACCCATTAATTTGGCAAAAATTAGGAAGAGGGTTATAAGTGTAAGTGCCTGACAATTAGCTTTTTTTTATTGTAGTCTAAACAACTGATATTAAGCTTTTGGGTCCTGAAGCATCCTCTTCAAAGACATCCACTTTGCTGTACAGCAGAATTTAATACAACATTGTAAATCAACTATACTTCAATTAAAACAAAACAAAACAAAACTTGTTTTTTCCAAGTTCCCTCATGGTTGTGACTGAGGGGCATCTGGCAATCATAATGAGAACCACAAGAGCTGGTCCAGCCACAACACTGGCTCTGTCTGGGGAAATATCTGTGGGCGCTTGCCACAAATAGTACAGGTGAGCGCCTCCAGGCATTCCTAGGCTATAGCATTACTATAGGCGGGCTGAGACCCACACAAAACAAGAATAACAACACATTTGACATGGATATGGGTGAAAGGAAATATACCTGCAGGTGGAAGTGTAGGCTAATGCAGTTACCTGGAGAGCAATTTGAAATATTTAATGAAATTAAATATTAGGATAAAAAGAAAATAAATATTAGTAAACCCTAGTAATCCCCTTCTTAATATATAGCCCAGAGAGAATCATCCTTAGGTCCATAAAGAGGCATATCTAGGAATGATACCAACTCAGTATTGTGTATGGAGATGGGGAATTGATGGCAACCCAGGTATGCATCTATGGATGGAAAGATAACTAGAGAGTGGTATGTTCAATGTTCACGAAGTAGCTGTCAGAAGCAGCCCAGAAGACAAACATACAAAACAAATGCTGATGGAAAAAGAACTAAGAACCGTAAGATATTGGGTAGGTCAAAAAGTGCCTTTGGTTTTTTAAGTAAAAATAAAAGACACATTTTTCATTTTCACCAGGAACTTTATTGAACACCGTATTCACCCTTTTGTTCCACTACCTTCTGCCATTTTCCAAGCAACTTCATAATTCCATCTTCCTAAAACTTTTTATCTTTTTGATCAAAGAACTGTTCCCGGTGCCTTTTACAGTCTTCCAGGGAATTGAAATTTTTTCCATTAAGAGAATCTTGTAAAGACCGAAATAAATGGAAATCCAAAGGTGCAATGTCTGGTAAATACGGTGGATGAATCAGAACTTCCCAGCCACGCTGTAACAGTTTTTGCCTTGTCATCAAAGAAACATGCAGTCTTGCATTATCTTTTTTTTTTTTTAAACTTTGCTGTTTTTATTTTATTTATTTATTTATTTATGGCTGTGTTGGGTCTTCGTTTCTGTGCGAGGGCTTTCTCTAGTTGCGGCAAGCGGGGGCCACTCTTCATTGCGGTGCGCGGGCCTCTCACTATCGCGGCCTCTCTTGTTGTGGAGCACAGGCTCCAGACGCGCAGGCTCAGTAATTGTGGCTCATGGGCCTAGTTGCTCTGCGGCATGTGGGATCTTCCCAGACCAGGGCTCGAACCCGTGTCTCCTGCATTGGCAGGCGGATTCTCAACCACTGCGTCACCAGGGAAGCCCAGTCTTGCATTATCTTGATGCAAGACTATGTGTTTTCTGTTGACTAATTCTGGATGATTTTCGTGAATGCTGCTTTCAGTCGATCTAACTCGGAGCAGTACTTGTTGGAATTAATCGTTTGGTTTTCCGGAATGCGCTCATAATAGAGGACTCCCTTTCAATCCCACCATATACACAACATCACCTTCTTTGGATGAAGACCGGACTTTGGCGTGGTTGGTGGTGGTTCATTTCGCTTGCCCCATGATCTCTTCCATTCCACATTATTGTACAGTATCCACTTTTCATCGCCCATCACAATTTGTTTTAAAAACGGAAAGTTTTCATTATGTTTCAGTAGGGAATCACATGTGGAAGTACGGTCAAGAAGGTTTTTCTCGCTTAACTTATGTGGAACCCAAACATCAAGGCGATTCACATAACCAAGCTGGTGCAAATGATTTTCAACGCTTGACTTGGATATCTTGAGTATGTCGGCTATCTCCCGCATGGTATGACATTGATTGTTCTCAATTATTGTTTCAATTTGATCGCTATCAACTTCAACTGGTCTGCCCAACCGAGAAACATCGTCCAGTGAGAAATCTCCAGCATGAAACTTCGCAAACTGCTTTTGACATATTCAGTCAGTCACAGCACCTTCTCCATACACTGCACAAAACATTTTGTGCGTTTCAGTTGTGTTTTTACCTTTCTTGAAATAATAAAGCATAATATGCTGAGAATATTGCTTTTTTTCTACCATCTTCAATATTAAAATGGCTACACAAAAATTCACCAATTTTGATAAGTCTTTTTTTAAATGCACGCTGATATGACAGCTGTCACATACAATCTAACAAAATTGTTTCAAATGAAGTTAAAGACAACTAAGTGCTACTAGAGCCATCTTATGGAAAAAAATGAACCAACGTTTTGGTCCACCCAATATGATGTACCCTGTATTTATGCAAACTTGAAACACATATAAACATAAAACAACATTCATTTTTCAAAGAACCATACACCTTTAAGGGCATTAGAGTGAACGCCTGTACTGGGAAGATGAGAATGGAAAGAAGGGTGATAAAGCAGAAAAGACTAAAAAGAAATAAAATAAGAGCAAGGCATTGCAACTAATGACAACATTGAACTATTTGGGAAATACGATTAACTCAGTGCTTTATCCATGAGGTCTAGAAGGAAGAAAATAATTTAAATAAAAATGTAGATAAAATTGGGGGGAGACTAGATCATCTATAAAGTCACTTCTCTAATATTCTGGTTTTCTATGATAAATGAGATCCTTCTGCACTGTGTAAGCCTTGAGAGACCATTTGTATCATTTTCCATTAATGGGATGAAGCCAAACACCTGCAAATCCAGTAAATTCAGACAAAGTAGGCTCAGGGGAGCTAGTTTGCACATCATCTGTCAACAAGGACATCAAAGAGAAGGTGGGAAATCAAAATCATCTGTCTCTGGGCTACAAGCCCTGGCTATGACTCCCCAGACACCTATCACAGCAATTCTCAGTGTTCCTATTACCCTCAGCATCTGTTAATTGTTTGGGACTCCATATTCTACCCTGGAGGCCTATTGGTGTTTCCAGTTGAGTTAAGGAGAGAATTAAAAGGACAGACCGGTAAGCAAAATTATGGAGTCCCTGAGCAAACATTCTGTCTCAAGAATCCACAATGTGGTGTGCAAAAACTGAGTTTTTATAAACGATTTTAATCCAATAAGGTTTAATTAGGACCCCAGAGAGGCGCTCATGGGAAGATGGAATCCTGCTCAGTATGATAAAAACAAAGTATCCTTAACAACTGGAAGGGACAACAGTGAAATTGGCAACCACAGGATTTAGTTAGCTTCCTATTCTTGTGCACCTTTCTGGTAGAATCAAATATTATAAAGGCTTAGAAATGGTATGAAGGGAATCTATCACAGGGGGAAGCTTTCTGGATGACAAGTCTCTTTAAGAGTCCTTTCTAACATGGAGGTTCCACGGTTCCCTGATGTGTGTCTTTTGTGTTTGTGTGTGTGCACACACACTCAGAGACCATAGACTCTTGGTGTTGAGGTGATTAAGCAGTAAGACACTGCTGCAGAGGATGTTGAATAAAATTACAAACAGAGCTCATCTTTATAGAGCTCTTTCTAGCTCTATAAAGCTCTGGAGGATTTTTTTGGTTTGTTTGTTTTTGTAATCTGTATAGAAAAATGTATTCACCATACAACACTTTTCAGCAAAAAAGCTATATACAGAGTGTACACTGCTACTACACAAACAAACAGAAAAATACTGGAAAAGGATGAAAAGTAAGTGTGATTTGCCGATTCTATTTCACTGCGCTCAAAACTAGGCATGCAGCTGCCGTTAGCTCCAGAATAAAAGGAAATGAGACTGGGACTGAAATAAAACTACATGCGCTGAATATTAACATCAGTGAAATTCACTTGCATGTTCACCCAACCAAAAATATCACCTCCTCCCAGTGGTGTGGGATCCACCAGAGAAGCTTCAGGATATGAACGTTAAAGAGTGCAGACCAGAACAGGAAACATTCCATTGGTAGATTAATAAGCCTCACAACTTGACTCCAATGTTATTGGTTATTTCTGGAGGTGGTCACATACTGGTCCCTGTGTGCCTTAGCTTCTAAATGAAGAGGAATGTGAGACTGAATTTATTACTTATTATATGTGCTTTATAGTTTATGTATATGTGTGTAAACAGCATACTGCTCTCTTAATTGAGTGTTGGGTTAAGCATGCCAACAAATATGTATGTCATCTTTATAAAATCCTTAGCTAGAAACAATTTGGGGTATTGCTATGGATACAATCCTAAACTTCCCTGATATTTAGAATCAGTACTGTGGTGTCCAAAGAGAGACAAGCAACACCCATTAGGTCCAAGATTCTGTTTGGAAAAGACATACATCTCTCTCAGGAGGTGCTATGCCCTCTACTAGTAACTCCATTGTCCTTGAGTTCAGGGGGCAGATACCAGGTAGCGTTCTGCACTTAGATTCTTGCCTTTCTTTTCTGAGTTTCCTTAGCACTTCTCTGAATCAGCAAAGCTTAGTCAATATGCAGACTCATGAATATGAAAATTACTAATTTCAAAATTGTTTGTTATACAGTCAGACAATTCATACCTTAGATAGTTTGTACTTTCTACATATTCAAAACTTCCCCAAACACAACATCTCTTTGAAAGATGGTTGCTGAGGGTTCTGTATAATTGTTGCAGCTACATACTATACCAGAGTAGCTATTTTTGGTGACAGAGAAATCCTTCTCCTACCCTCTGAAAACTCCTTCAAAAGTTAAACGAGGCCCCTCCAGCCCATGAGGATGAAAGAAAGAAGAAAGGAGAATGCAACTGCTTTGTTAAAAGTTAAAAGAGCATGGTAGTCCCTGGGACTGTGTCTTATTCTATGATACTTGTGTCTTGACAGTTTTGTAGAGTCATAAGAATTGGAATCCTATAGGCATTAATTTTCTGCATGTCTCTGTTAGTGGAGAGAAAGCACAATCTCCCCTTCATGAATGAGACCTCTTGCAAATCTAGTCTAAACAAAATGAGATAGAAGTCTTCATAACTTCATCACCAATAGTCAACATAAAAATATGAAGGCTGGGGGGCTATTGTAAGAAGGAAGTGGAAATGTCACTCATTAGGGCGACCTCTGAGGACAGCATGGAAATTATAGTGAGGTTGGAGCCTTGGGGAGAGAAAACAGCTCACCATAGATTAAAATCTATGCTCAATATCAAAACTACATGTGTTTATTTACTACCACCAAAACTTGGTCGACCAGGAAATTAGATCGAGAAGAAAGCAGTGATGTTGCTTTCAAATAGATAGATTAGGTGAATCTCTTCACCTCCTTGAGCTACAGTATCTTCAACTGTAGTTTAGGGATAATAACCTTATCAATATCGGACAGACAATTGAAGCAAATGAGACTTTAGAAGACAGATTTGAAAACTGCAAGGAACTCTACAAATTAAATGAAACAGGATAGTAATGATTAGGACATTTTATATCGTATCTATTCCAACACAGTTCTATACTGAAATTCATAGTTCTGTATTTAAATGCTAACTTAGTATTTTGAGGGAAAAAAATCTTATTGGAAAAATAAATAAGAATAAACAAATAAAAATGAAAACACATATATTAAAAAGAGGAATCAACTTATTCTATCAAATAGTTGAAATGTACTTGGTGGGACTGGTTGACTCTGATCTCCGTCTTATGTGGGTCAATCCGTAAACAGTGTAAGACAGTGCCTGTAAACCAATGCCATAAAATTCAACTTTGTTTCACTCCCATTTCAAATGTAATTCAAGTGCCTTTCAACAAAGATTTATTTTGAAGCCAGCTCTTTCACATCCCATTAAGTTAGTGTATTTTATTTGCATGAAAATCCAAACTGATTTGATGTTGATGTCCAGACACTCTATGAGTAGGAGACAGAAAAGATCTGTTAAAGGTAAAAATTGCCAAAGGGGAAACAGACATAATTTTTGAGATTTAGCTGTAAACAGCCCTCTTTTTCCATTATAAGATTGTCATTAGAATTTCCAAAGAGCTGCTGAAGGACCAGCCTGTATCCAGTTTAGATTCCAAACTTTCATCCTGCTTGACATCATTCTCTGAGTATATGCTCTGCCCACCCCACCCCTTCCAAAAAAGAAAAAAATTTCATCAGCTACCACCAATGAAGGAAACATATTAATAACAGTGTATGGAATGTTCCACACAATCACATCAGTTAAAAGATTTGGGGTCCTCCCAAGTAAATTCTCTGTCAATGGTTATCCTGCTTTCTGTTTGTTGGAATCTAGTTCTTCAATTCCATTGTTTGGGTATATAATAATGTAAGAGTTTGGTTTTACAATGTATAAAGAAAAGGCTAGAATTTGTTTATAAACTATACTTGTCTTTTAATCTGTCTGCTTGTTCAATAGCACAAATATTCCTCAAGATTCCAAGCTATAGATCAGACCGTGGTTATACGATATTGAGAAAAAGCCAGAAAGAACAGAAATGGAGTCCCAGATAATAGAAATAAACATTTATTGAGAGATTAGCATATGCAAGTACTTAATTGGATGATTTGTCTACATCTGTTCAGATAATCTTCATAATTATGCTCTAAGGTGGAAGTCATCCCCATTTTGTTAGGACAAAAGAGGCTCAGAGAGGCTGTGTCTACTGTCCAAGGTCACACAGCCATTAAATGGCAAAGCTGGTATTTAAAACGGGGTTTTTTTTTTTCCCCTTCAAATCTCACTTTCCTTCCATTGAACTCTCTACCCTCAATGATCAGCAGTCCAGGTTCAATGATATAGCAGTCAGAGGTCCCATCAGATAACCAAAAAGAGAAATAGGTAGAAAAAAGAATCCTGTAAATTGGCAGTTTGAATACTTGGGGAAAGAATTTTTTTGTTAGAAAGTTACTACAACTGGTGACTTCAACTAGGCAAAGTGAGAATGTGACGATTTGAGTAAAAGAAGAGAAGCTTAACAGTTGTTAAGAAGGACACAGTCACTTGGATCTGGAATAAATAATGGCAATGGAAGGAGAGGAACACCGAAGAGAGAGGGAGCTGGACCACATTGCAGTGTCCATAGCCTATCAAGAAATGCTGTCCATGAGAAAACGCCAGTGGCGAATTGTCCAGAAGATTTTTCATAACAGGGGTCTGCCTAAGTTCAGTGTTCAAGTGATTCGCTGTGTAACTCTATGAAAGCATCCTTTATCTTCCGGTAATTATCTACTCCACACTCTACTCACAACACTTGTATGAGAAGTATCTGAAAAGAAAACGAGATGCTATTCCACATCTGCATCAGAAAAGGCTGGTGAGAGATGAGTAAGACATAGGGTTCAGAAAGCACTGGAAAGTAGAAGCAGAGATGTCCATGTGACTGTAAGGAGGTCACTGTACATTCCAAGGATATGGAAGAGGGAATGAGTTAGTTTATATAAAAGTCAAGGATATTACACACCTGAATTATACTTAATCAGCTAGATTCTATTTGTCCTGATGTCAATTTTCTCAGCCTATCAGCAGTGTGTTAGTAAAGGAAATACCTAGAATGTTAGTGACATCATAGCTTTCAATACCCTTTCAATAGCTTCTGACACATGGTTGTGATTGGCAAATGGTAGCAAATATCTTTCCCACACACCCAGTATTCCTGTTGATGTAATCATCTGCTCTCCTATGTCCTTTTACGCCAAAAGAACCATAAAGAAATGAAAAGAAACTTTTGAGATAAGAAGTTGGGGATCCATGGTCTAGGAAATCTGGAGTTTAGTCAAGTGTTGTGCTACCTACCATCAATGGTACTTCTATCGCATAAGTTATAGCCCCTTTGCAAAGGGTCATCCAAATCACTCCTTCTGCCAGATTGCCTTAGAGCATCGTATTCTTCTTCCTATAAACCTCTGAACACCGTAAGGATTTCTGGCCACCAAGCTTACTTATAGAACACCTGATATAACAATAATAATAGATTTGAAGAAAAAAGAAATATCTAGGTTGCTCTGCTAACAATGGCAAGAATCCTTTCTCCAATAGTCCTAATTAAATTGTTACTCATCCTCTTGAACATATCCAGTGAGAAGAACATTTCCGAAGAAAATTCTATCTTTGAATAATATGAACCATTAGAAAATATCTCCTTATATTGAGACTAAATTATACTTCTGGTCCTAGAATGGCTCCAGCATCTGGAACAGCATAGGTGGTATTCTTCTTCCATCTGTCTGTTCTTCAATTATTTGATGACAACTCTCATGTCACTCCCTAAGTCATACTAAATGTACTCAGTTCTTTCAATCATTTCCAGATGGTGTGTCATACAGGGAACCACTTCTGGGTCCATTCCATTGGCCAATGTTCCTTGTAAACGTGTGATGTGCAGAAGGGAAACCTATGCTCCGGATGTGTTCTTAACTGGGCAATATTCATTGGTACTTTTCTGCAAATGGGTCCTTTAATAAAGCAAACTAAGATGACTTTAGCCTTTCGTGGCATTATATCAAACTCGAATCATATTGAGGTTGCCATTGCCTTGTTATTCAAACTGATTTTTTCTGATGTCTTTAACCATATGTTGCCTTACATACATTTTTCACCCATTTGAAAAGTTTAACATAACTTGTTCAATAATATGTCCCATTTGATAATATTATGGTACCAGGACCTATGTCATAACACTTGTAATCCTGGGGTAATGTAAAAGGGTCAAAGATTATAAAACTAGTAGAATTTTGCAAGTTGTATGCAATATTATTTTTAGACTCATGGGTTCAACCATGTCATAAAGGTCACAGGGCTCAAGCATAACTCAGAGAGAAAAATTTTTCCAAAGATTTTATATGTCTTGTTAGTATCATATATTGCTGATTCTATGCTCAATTTTTCCTTCTTGTCTGTCTACCATGATTATTCACATAACAAAAGCACTATCTTATCCAGGAATTTTATCTCTTCCTTAGAGACTCTTGTTGAATACCATAAGTCTGGTAGTAAGTTTGGAAGATCCCAAGTTAACTGAATTTTCTGGATTCTGTACTCTAAGAAGTTGTTCCTTATATCAGAGGGATATTAGAAAAAAGGCCATAGTATTATTAAGAAAATAACTAGGAAAAATAGAAAAGACTATTATTCAAAAACATTATAATACACGGACTAGAAAACAGTATTAGGTAGTGAGAGAAGAGAGAAAGATGAGCTTCTGCGAGTTTGCTTCTAATACTGCTTTAATATTCAACCTCTGTATAAACATGAATACCAGACCTCTGAGTCACTAGGCCTCTTTTCACAACACTATGCTTCTTTTTATATCATCTCAAAATAAGCCCCACCTCTGTCATAAATGTTAGAATAACTTCCACTGTATCGCTTCCAAGTAATCATCTAGATTCTGCTTAAAAGACCTCATGGTAGGAAACTCACAGATGTTAAGTCAGCCCAGCCCATCACTGAAAAGCTCAAACCTCATACTCTTAAAGAGCTAGTGGTTTATTGTTAAACTCAGAAAGTACAATATAGAATTGTGTCTCGTCCTCACAACCACAGAGATTACATGTCCATATGAACAAAGGCTAAGAGAGAACGGGGACCAACGACAGAAGCAGTGGAACCATATATGAAATGATTTTTAAGAGTTCTATTTAGAATCAATAATGTTGATTATGGAAGAGGAAGAATGGTATTCTTTTTATTAAACCAAAACTCTATTTCACTGCATTTCCAGTGCCTAAAACTCTACCTACCACGTAACATGTAATAAACATTTTGCAGAGTGAATGAATGTAAGATCTTCCTGTCAATATTACATCAAACCACTGAGACTTTACACAACAGGTATATTTCCTCTTCCACAAAACAGGTACCATGTTCTCTGAGGACTTCCTTTGCCCAGGATGAGCTTTTCTTATTCCTTTACAAGGTGCTAAAAAATAATATATATTATTAACCCCTTTTATTGATTGCCCTCTCCAATAGTATGTGTCACTCAGAGGCAATATTTCAGGTGGGGTCTGCCAAGGTAGGTGTTGGGAAGGGGAGGGTAAGGATAATTGCCATAAAGAGAAAACAAATTTTTTCCACCCTTTGCCTGACTTGCTTTCTCAGAACCTTCTGATGGTTTTATAGTATCATCCCTCCAGATGAATTCTCCACATTCTTTTTCCACCCCCCAAAACAGTCACATGAAGACATTTTACCCCCTCCCTCTCCCCTGTCATGGAGTTGGAGGTTCTTTCCAGATTCTTACAGGGTCACAGGCTCCCTCACTCCCTCAATTCTTTCCTCTGATCTCCACTTCAAATGTTCTATGATGCAAAAGCACATGAGAAAATGGGAACTGCCATTCAAGCCCGGATTTTAATTGTTTGCTCTTTCATTTTTAACATCTTTTCTGACCCTTGGAGAAGAGTATAATGCACGGCCTCTTATGTATCTCCAAAACAAATTTAGCAAATTAATCCTTGGGAGACCCACCATTTTTCTCCCCATTAGAATGAAATACAGCTTAATGCTTGAGTTATGTATCTAAGAATGTGGTTTAGCAAGACAAAAATGAAAAGAGAAACACTCTAAGCTTAATTTTAAGCTACAAAAGCATGACACCCTCAGTATCTGTGGGTAAACTCTAGAATGACAGCTTTAATTAATTTGGAATTTCACCAAGACGTAAATTTCCTCCTACCTATTTTTAAAGACAAGAATATTGATTTTGGATCAGCAATAAATTCCTGTAATATCTGTCCTCAGTAGAAAGCCAAGACAATTCTAGTCCATTTCTTTTCGTCTTGGAAACGTTATGCCAAAACCATCATTTTGTTGGCTGCATACATTCTGATTTATATTCAATGAGAGATGTAAACGGCTTTTATAGAGGAGACAGCCGAATGACATTTTCCTATAAATCACGACCATTTTTACTGCCACAAAGTTCTAGGGTTGAACTTCAAATATAACCTTACTGTAAACTCTGTGGATGGAACCGCATTCTTGCTGAATGAGAAACACGTTTCCCCTTCCACCGTGAGTGACTGCACATTCCGATCCGTCTCTGGCAGATTTTGCCAGCATCACAGAAACCCAGGGAACCGTGCTCGGCTCTGATGTACCAGCCCATGAAATGCAGGTCACCCAGGCCACCTCCGGATACAGCTATGCTTTCAGCTTCGTGAATCACTCAGATTGGTACAGAGACTGGGTGTTGAGCTGAAATACATGAGGCATTAAACGTAACAAGAGGGAGAGGAAGCTAATTTTGGCAAACATCAGTATTGTGGATAAGAAATACAACCCTAGAGAAAGGAATCACATTTCATTCAATATGAGTCCTCATGAGAATTTCTTCTGGCCATGGAAATGTCATCTCTGTGCACAATTCTTCTAAACTCTCCAGTGATCACACTTGTTCAAGTCAAAGGTAACTCACTTTTGTGAGAAAGCCGTGCAGAGCAGGTGAAGGAGAAGGGTACCGGGGATTAGAAGCTCTGAATTTTCTTTCAACCTGTCTTTGTGAAAAGACGTTGGGTTTAGAAAAGAGAAGCATGGCTTGTATGATATTGGAAAATATATGAAATCTCTTGGTGCCTAGATTCCTTATCTATATAAAACATTTGTTCTATTAAAAATATAGATGGAAGAAATGTTGCTGTGCTTTTCCCCCCTAAGTCAAATTAAATCCAATTTGAGTAGCCACTTAACTAAGATTGGCAAAACTTCACTTTTGGAATTTCTCTACCCCGCTCTTTGTCAGTAGTAGAACCCAGACCTATGAAGTACAAGATGAATGTGACAGAAGCCTTTGGTCTTCAGCCCAAAGGGGTAACCCCCGTAACTGCTTCTTTCCTAAGACTGTCATCCATTCAAACATATGTAGCTTTGTGGGCAGTGCCATGTTCTTCAGGCTGCCTTCAGATACAGAGATCTTCACCTAGGTTCCCAAGGGCCTGCAGCTTGGTGTCTAGTCTCTCCTGGCACCAGTAAAATCCCCTCCCCCATCAAAGATCTTCCTACCTTCATTGCATTATTATGGGCAGGAATACTCTAAATCCCTTACCCTTCATCCACCTTTGCTGTCTGATGAAACTACTGACCTGGCTTGGACCAGACTCTATTTCAACCCAGGAAAACCACAGACTGCGTCCCCATTTCCTTGCAGACAACGCAGCGTCATCATATTGAAAACTCTGGGCATGCACAAACCCAGGTTTGCATGCATGCCTGGGTGAGTGTGCGTGCACACACACACACACACACACACACACACAGAATTCAATGGCCCTTGAGAATAGGAGCACTCAGACCAGCTGAATTTTCTTGGAAGAAATGAGGATAGAGAGGAAGATGATTTCATTTTATTTTTTGGTGAATCCATAGCAGGAGCGCGTGTTTTTGTAGGGCGGGGGAGAGTGGGGGTGAGGGGAGGGGACAATTGCATTTTATTCATTATGCAAAATATGGGGAAATCTCAGCTACCCCCTTGGTATTAATCACCAGTTAAACACGTTCTGTAGCTAGACCTGCGATCTGTTTCTCTCTCCCGAGCTCCGGCTCTGTGTGTTCAACCCAAGCTCCTCTTGGCAACACATCAAAAGCCAAACTCATCATCTCTACTCCACCCCAGCAACCTGCCCTTTCTCCTGTGTCACATACATCTGTGAATGGCTCCTCCATCATCCAGCCAGAAACATAGGTGTCATCCTTGAGTCCTCCCCTTTTCTCAGTCCGTGTATAATCAACCACAAGACCTGCTCAGTTTACAATCTTAAATTAGCTTAAATCTGTTTACCCCTCTTCTACCACTCTAGGTCAGTCCGCCATCATTTATTTCCTGGGTTGCTACTATAGCATCTTAACTGGTCTTCCTATTCCCAATGTTGTTCTGGGCTTGTTCCCATCCAGACCACATTATAGCCAAAATGGTCTCTCTAAACTGTAAATAGTTGCAGGGTTCCCATTGTAATCTCTCTGTAATGCTTTTTGTCTGATTTTAATATAGCTCCTCTACTTTCTTTTGGTTACCTTTTCTCCTACTATATCCTTTTCCATTTGAACTTTATAGAACAAGCTAAGATACTGTAGCAAATATTAAGTAGACCAAAATATAATAGTTCAATACAATAAAAGCTCTTCCTCCACCATCCCCACACAGGCCTGAGTAGGTATCAGTTCTCTGAAGATGATTCTGCTCCAAGCTGTTATTCAGGGACCCCAGTTGCTTCCATCTGTGGATCTGCTATCTCCTAGGGTCCACTCCAAATCTGAAGCCAGACAGATCAAGGTGAAAGGGCATGGTGGGCAGTATAGAAGGATTAATGGACCAAGCCTGGAAATGGAAGCTATCATTTCCACTCACATTATACTTAGCCACACCCAACTGCAAAGGAGGCTAAGTGTCCAAGAAAGGGGCATGGATTTTGTGGGTGGCCAGTACCTTTAAGTTAACAGACAAAGAAAAGGATTCTTCACCACTCTTGCAATTTTTAAAAAAAGGTTACCTAAGAGCAATAGCCTCTCAGGTGTCTGAGTGGCAAAGGGTGATAGTGTAATTAAGAACATGGACTTTGGAGACAGACTTAAGTTTAAATCCTGGCTCGGGTGCTTACTGTTTTGGGTGATTTAGAATAAATTACTTAACATCCATGAGCTTCAGTTTGTTCATCTATAAAATGGAAATTATAATAAGGTATGAACTTTTTGTAAGGGGTAAAGGAAATGAAATATTTAAAGCAATTAGCTCAGTACCTGTCAAAAGCAGTCTCACTAAATGAAAGTTATTACCATTAGAGTTATTGACTGGGTGAAATGGAAACTAGAAAGAAAGATTAGAAAGAAAGACTTTAGAATCAAGTGGATTCTGCTTTGTGACATTTGGCAAACTATTTAACATTACTTAAATTATTACCTAGACCTCTATTTTTTCATCTATAAAATGATCACAATTCCTTACAGCTGATAGAGTAATGTGGGAATTGAATGAAATATGCACATAAAGTCTTTTATATTATGTTCCACACATAATAAGCTCTGTACACAATAATTACGATGACAGTTATGATTAAAGGAGGAAACAGTGTCCAGAAGAAGAAATCATTTACATGGGAAAAATATTTTTCCCTTTCTAGAGAGAATAACTGACAATTTAAAACTCTTCCCTCTCTCTTTCAACTCCTGTTAATATTGTTAAAATTTTCAAACCACAAAACTCAAGTATGCAAAAAATGTATTTTTCCTAGTTTCTGTTCAAAACTCTTACGGCACCTAGAGCAGATTGGATTTTGCAATTTCAAGGGAAATTCAGTCAGTTAAGGGTTTTCTCAGTCAATTCTAAGTAAACCCAATGTATGGTTCCACACCTGCCCCACTTTACGGTGACCTCCAAGAATCAAAAGCGATTTAGTATCCAGAGTAAGACAACTGGTTCTTGGTCACTAGCTGCCCCTGCTGACTTTCACTGAGGTTTACAAAGCCCTGTTTGAGCCAAGGTTTTCCTTAGACTTCCTTGGATGTCTGTTGTCCCCTTTGCTGTCACTTATGTCTCATCCCTGTCTTCCAGCCACTTCTTGCATGCACTTCCACGCTTCCATCCACCGCTGCTATGGCTGCATGACCACGTGCAACAGGTGGATTTTCTACCACAATATTTTGTAACTACAGACAATTGAGCAAGACTCTCTCATCTCTCTCTGCCCCGCTCCCCATGAAGGCACATGTCCTCGACAGCTTCTATGGCATAATCACTTGGGAAAATATCTGCAAGGCTGCTGTTTCCCAGGGTTCAAAGGGCAAAATCCAGGCATTGTCCCCTTTATTTGAAGATGCCCCCATATTACATGGAGGGTGGAGATAAAGCTCCTCCCTCTTGGGGGCTTATGACTAATCCCAAGAGAAGGGAAGGAGCAGAGCCCCTCCAATAACCATTGGCATCAAACTAATGTGCTTCTTCTCAAAGTCTCTTTCCTTCTCCAGCTCAGAGAATTGTTCCAAGTTTAAAGATATTCCATTGTACTTCACTTTTGAAACTTGCAAGTCATGAATTTTGTACCTGGAGTTTTGTTCCACTGTGACATTTTCTTCTTGAGGAAAAGAAGGCTTTCCTCAAACTTCCAGGGTAACTCCATGCCTATATTAGGTCACCTCCTTGTCATTGAGAAAACAGGGGCATCAAAGAATGATATTGTCCCATGGTCACCAAACTCAGGACACTTGGTGCATCCACACTCATGTTTAACTTCTGGCTCTACTGATTAAGTGCCCTGACCCTATGAGAGACCAGCCCCTCATCCTCTAGGACTCCGTCACAGTCTCTTTGCAAGGTCTTCTCGCCAAGTAAATTCATTTTTCTTCTACATCAGGGATCAACAAACTTTTTTCTAAGGGCCCAGAGAGTAAATACTTTAGACTTTTTGGGCCATACATTCTCAGTTGTGACCTCAAACTCTGCCTTCCCATCACAAAAGCAGCTACAGACAGTACATAAACTAGTAGGTGTAGCTGTGTTCCAATAAAAGTTTATTCATGGACACTAAAATTTGAATTTGTATAATTTCCACATGTCACTATATTTTTTTTCTAATTTTTTAAACTATTTACAAATGTAAAAGCTATTTTTAGCTCATGGGCCATCAAGGTGTCTACCAAAATAGGCAACTGGCCAGATTTGGCCCATGGGCCATAGTTTGCCAGTCACTGCTCTACATTATTTATCTCTCATTACTTAACAGGCTATTGACAAGTGGTTATTTTATACAGTCTACTGTCTTATATCTTTTTTTAAAAAAATTATCTTCTCTTACAGGGAACCCTCTTACACTGTTGGTGGGAATGTAAATTTGTGCAGCCACTATGGAGAACAGCATGGAATTTCCTCAAAAAACTAAAAATAGAGTTATCATATGATCCAGCAATCCCACTCCTGGGCATATATACCCAGACAAAAGTATAATTTGAAAAGATACATGTACCCCTATGTTCACAGCAGCACTATTTACAATATCCAAGACATGGAAACAACCTAAATGTCCATCAACAGATAAATGGATGAAAAGATGTGGTACATATATACAATGGAATACTACTCAGCCATAAAAAAGAATGAAATAATGCCATTTACAACAACATGGATGCAACTAGAGATTCTCATACTAAGCTAAGTAAGTCAGAAAGAGAAAGACAAATGCCATATGATATCACTTATATGTGGAAGCTAAAATATGACACAAATGAACCTGTCTATGAGAGAGAAACAGACTCACAGACATAGAGAACAGATTTGTGGTTGCCAAAGGGGAGGGGGCTGGAGGAGGGATGGATTGGGAGTTTGGGATTAGTAGATGCAAACTATTATATATAGGATGGATAAACAACAAGGTCCTACTGTAGAGCACAGGGAAATATATTTAATATCCTGTGATAAACCATAATGGAAAAGAATATGAAAAAGAATATATATGTATAACTGAGTCACTTGGCTGTATAGCAGAAATTAACACAATGTTGTAAATCTACTATACTTCAATAAAATATAAAAAAAAGTGATATGCAAAAACAACAAAAATAATTTTCTTCTCTTGAGTCTTCAAGTCTTTCTAACTACTATATTAACGCTCTGTTGATCTTCACAGCAAAACTTCTTAAAAAATGTCTATACGTTTATCCCACATATTCATCTCTCAATTATTTTTCATATCATTCTAATGTAGTTTTCATTTCACCACTATTTAAAAAATCTTCTCTTGTAAAGGTCACCAACTATCTCTGTTTCCAAACCTAATGACACTTTTCAATCTACAGTTTATTCAACTTCTCAGTAGTTTTCAACACAGCTGACCCTTCCCTCCTTGAAACATTGCCTTCTTTTTTTTTTTTTTTTAAAGTTCTTTTCTTTTTTTTTTTTTTTTTAAATTTATTTATTTATGGCTGTGTTGAGTCTTCGTTTCTGTGAGAGGGCTTTCTCTGGTTGCGGCAAGTGGGGGCCACTCTTCATCGCGGTGCGCGGGCCTCTCACTATCGTGGCCTCTCTGGCTGCGGAGCACAGGCTCCAGATGCGCAGGCTCAGCAATTGTGGCTCACGGGCCCAGTCGCTCCGCGGCATGTGGGATCTTCCCAGACCAGGGCTCGAACCCGTGTCCCCTGCATTGGCAGGCAGATTCTCAACCACTGTGCCACCAGGGAAGCCCCTGCCTTCTTGCTAATGAGACTTTTAGTCCATCTACCTCACTGGTCATTCCTTCTCAGCCTCTGCAGCGGACTCCTCCACTTATGTCACGATCCCAGGCATTCTTTCCTATTTTCATTCTCTCTCTAGGTATCCTCATAGCCTTGGCTACAAGCTATATTTTGACATTCCGAAAATGTGTATGTCTTCTGCCCAGACCATTCCTCTCATATCCAGACTCATGTAACCAACTATCTGCTTGGTATGTCCCTGTAGATGTCTAAGAGGCAACTCAAAGTTGACAAGGCCAAACAGAACTACTGATTTTTGTCCCCACCCAAATCCTCTTTTTTCTCCAGCCTTCCCAGGTGAATGGCTCTACCATCTGCTTAGATACTCAGATCATCTTTGACCTTGATTTCTCTTTTCCTGTCACCTGCCAGACACATGCTAACAATCAATAAATCCTGTCAACACAAGCTCTAAATTATATCTTGCATCTACCCCCTCCTTCTCACTTCCACTGTGTAGCTCCCATCCAAGTCACCACCTCACTTAACTAAATTATTGCAATTACCTCTCCGCATCTCCCTTCTGCACCCCTGCCCCTCTATCTTCTCTCTACACAGAATTGAAAGTCACCTTTCTGATACGTGAATTAAATCACGTTGCTCTTCTGCTTTAAAGCCTCCTATGGCATCCCATTGCCCTTGGGTTAAAATGCAAACGGCCTCCCACAGTCGGCAACATCTTGCAAGACCTGCTCTGTTCTCATTTCATGCGTTCTTTTCCCCTTGATCACCATCTCCCAGCCACAGCCACTTTCTATCAGGTCCTCAATTATAGCAAGCTCTTTCTGACCTCAAGGCCCTTACATATGCAGTCTTCTCTACTAGGGACATTCTTTCTGTGGCAATTCAGTGTTTGTGTTGAACTTGAGGCTTACCATGGACCAGACCCAAAAGAGCCTTCTACCTGTGACATTTACTTTCTAACCCAGCTTAGCTCCTATTACTAGTCATATTATCTACCTATTATAGATAAAGCTTCATAAGTTATCTATTTATTGTTTATTTCTTGTCTCTCTACATTCCATGAGGTCAGGATCATACCTGTCTTGTTCAGCATTGTATGCACAATGTCTTGCACAATACCTGATGCGTAGTGGATGGTTAATAAATGAATGTCTACTCATTTCTTTTTTTTTAAAAAGGTAAGTCTTAGAATGTTAAATTTGACAAAGACTATTAGAGATACTACATATCATCCAATTCCCTCATTTTGCAGATAAATAAACTGAACCCCAGGGTGTTGTTGATGAAGTGAATAAAGTCATTACTTAAATAGGACTAGATAGGACTAGAATCCAGTTCTTTCATTTCCAGCCCAGGGCTGTTGTTCCTACATCACAGAGGGCAAGGCCAAGATCATGGGAGTAATCCTTGTTCTATATTTTATTCCTTTTTCTTTATTAAAGTTAATGTTTTTAACCTTTCAATAAGTTCCCAGAGGATGGGGACAGTCCTTTTAATTTGCCTTATGCAGCAAAAAGGGAGATAGCTGCATAATCTTTTCCAGACATTTTGTTTATAGCCCTTAAGTTGGTATCCAATAGAATTTAAATTGAATTTAACCTATTTTTAATATTTCAAACCATAGTTGGTTCATGTTTTCCATATAAAATCTGCAGTTCTGTCTTCGCATTCTGCATTTCCATCGTCTTTTTCCACCGTCAAGTGGTCTGGCTCTCCCATGAGTGTGGCAGCCAGATGACAAATGCTCTTCCAAATAACCTCAGGAGTGCTTTCTCCTTCTGCACCAGGGTCAGGCAGCCAGCTCAGGGAGTGGAAAGAGCAGGGCTTAGAAACCGGGCGCCCCACTTTACAATCCTGGCTCTGCCACTAATTCCCCTGTGTCACTCTGGATAATTTGCTTAAACACCCTGGCCACGGCCCCCTGATTTGTAGAATGGAGGATTCAGAATCAAATCTTCCCAAAGTTTCCAGCCAGCTCTAACCTTCTATGTGTAATTTTCTATGTGTATTTCCACACATAAAATAAAACTTTGCACCATACGATTAATTCATCTCATCTGCCTCTCTCTCTCCTATTTATATCTCATTTATTTTTTTTCCTTTATAATGTGACCTTCTTAAGGAATCCTAGGATTCCTAAAAATCTCAGGAATCCTTAGAACCTCAGGGTTCTAAGATTCTAATCTTAAGGAATCTTCTCAAACTCCAAACCACTCCTAAGAATGTTCAATTGCTTTTCACAGTTTGCTTCAGCTTCCTTAAGTTGATGCCCTGAGCAAGAAAACGCTTGATGCATCATGGGAATTCATCACCCAATAGGCACCCTCGGAACATGCTCCTGGCACCACTGAGGTCAGGCTTTCTCCTCAGGAGTTGCAATTTCTGCATATTTCTGGAAAATGCCTAAGAAAATTTCCAAACCCCTGTAATCTATTCCACTGCCGAGAGCAGTCAGACATATACTCAAACGTCCAAGAAGGATGAACACTTTTCCCTAAAGTATTCCACTCCCTGTTTAAATTGATACTAAAATTACATAATCATCCTCCTTATCTATGCCAGGACCACTCTATAGACAGGCTGCCATTCGTTCTCTCATTCATTTACATATTTAACAATTATTTTCAGTAATTACTATGTGCCAGGTATTGTGTTAAGTACTGTGGACATAGACATGGATAAAACACTAATCAATGCCCTCAGAAAACTTGGTCTCCTGGCAATGCTGGATAAGTAAATATACAAGTTCAAGGTAATAACTACTACAATTTCCTTTTACAGACTTCATGGCTATTTTGAATGATGTACTGGGGGTCAGTGGGTCTGGATGGCATCATGGTATTTTCAGTACCCAAGAGCTATAAAAGACTTAATCCAGTTGTGTGTTTTGTGCAAATTATCAATGCAAGAAGGGTGTAAGATAGGAAGGTGAGGGAGTGGTGATTTCTTCCTTATGGTACTGAGGAGTCTTTGAAGATGCTAACCATATTTGTAGAGTCCAAGACCCCACGATCTTATTTTAAAGTGTCAGGCCAACGGCACAAATTCTATCCAGCAGAGCTTCACTGAAAAGCTACTGCCTGCTCTTCTCATCTTAACTCTTGAAGTCCTGCTGGAGTAGATTCATGCTTTTCCATAGTGGAAATTCTCATCAAATCCAGAGGAGTTCCACTGCTTGGTAGTCCAGCTCCCAAAAGGAGCCAGAGAGATGAGGTAGCACACCAGGTCTTCCCACCAATTGACACAACGTTCCATGGCACCACTGAGAGTTTGTGTGAAATTATCATCTCCGTAGGTAATTTGGGAAAGGAGGTTGTTTTTGCCCTGTTATGGTAGAGTTTATATTTCAGTCTACAATGCTTTCCAGTTGCCTGCGTTGTTTTTTTTTTTTTTTAATAAATTTATTTATTTTATTTATTTATTTTTGGCTGCGTTCGGTCTTTGTTGCTGTGCACGGGCTCTCTCTAGTTGTGGCGAGCGGGGGCTACTCTTCGTTGCGGTGCGCGGGCTTCTCATTGCGGTGGCTTCTCTTGTTGCGGAGCACGGGCTCTAGGCACACCGGCTTCAGTAGTTGTGACATGTGGGCTCTAGAGCACAGGGTCAGTAGTTGTGGTGCACGGGCTTAGTTACTCTGCGGCATGTGGGATCTTCCCAGACCAGGTATCGAACCCGTGTCCCCTGCATTGGCAGGCAGATTCTTAACCATTGGGCCACCAGGGAAGTCCCTCATTCTTTAACTATAGTACAGAGACAAAAGGTATGCTAAACTTTAGGATAACAATAATAGTAACATAATTAACATTTGTTGAGCATTTACTAGGTGCAAAACATGGTGTTTAGTTCTTCAAGTGCCTCTTCTCCTTTAACCCTCCCAACACCCCTATGAGGTAGGTACTAACATAATCATCCTCACTTTTCAGGTAAAGAAACTGAGGCATAAAGAGAAGTTAAATAATTTGCTTTATGTTCACAGCTATAAAGTGGTAATGCTGAGATTTTAACTGGAAGTCCATCTAGTCATAGCTTGCATGTTTGCCTACTAAGCTAAATTGCATCAAATATTTTTTAATGTATATTCCTGGGATATCAATTACTGTAGATGCTAAATAATTTGATATATAATGGTTATGTTGAAAAATGGAATTTTAAAAAATGAACAAAACAGAAATTTCAGATGAAATCTAATGATGAAATAGATTTCAAATATGCTGTATCTTACTGTTAGCTACTGAGTTTTTCCTATCCCAGCCCTCTGCAGCCCACTCCTATGGGTATGAATATACTTTTCCTTGCTCTTAGAAAAAAAAAAACTTACGATGAGACAGAGTAAATGAATCAAATCTAAGTGCCTCATCCAGTTTTTCCATCTCAAACATCATTTCTTGCTCTGTTCCAATGAACTGGTTATTTGGGGAGGCAGGTCTATTGAAGTTAGTTCCAGGACTTCCATCCCACTTTTCCAACTGCTGAGAATGCCCTCCATAGAGTATATGGCTATGTGAATCATGACTGGTAAGTTCCATTTCTGGCAGCAACATCTCTGAACCAACATGTGAGGGTTGCTTAATTTGAAGGTTAATAGAATTGGGCAGTTAGATGGGTGGCGGTATCAGAGTCAACATGTACACTAATCCTATCTAGATTGACACAAGTGTTTAGCTAGCTTGCATGCAACATCTTTTAGGAAGGAAATGAATAGTGATAACCTTAGGGCAACCAATCACAGAAACTGAGTTCCCCACGATAAAAGATAAGAGCCCTAAGCTCTCATGATCAATGGCACTCACTCCCGCTGTAGTGGTCCATGGTCTCTTCACACCCTCCTAACATTTGAAGGTTTAACCTCTGGATGGAAACTCTGGACCTCAAAGCAACTATATATCTTGTTCTTGGTTCTATCCCGACTATCAATCTATCCAGCCACTGGAGAGAGAAATGGAGTACGTTTACATCTATAAAACTATTAAGGAACCATCACAGCCATCCATCTAGAGCTTTAGGCACTGAGACATTTTACTCCTACAGATGGATATGTGTGTGTGTGTGATATATGTATTGTTAGAAAATTTTGGCTTAATTAAACTGAATTAATTTTATATTGAATATGGTTATCCACTTGAATATAAATATAATGTAAATGATTTGAAATGGCTACCTGTGTTTGGTTTTTGCTTATTGTATCAAAGACAGCAGAGTCAATACAAAATGATTCACTGAAGGGCTTAGACTGCCTGTAGCTTTTCCATTCACCTATCTCCTTTCTGCCTGTTCATTTATGCTACTTTTTCCAAGCCCATTCTTCAGCATTTACGCTTACAGTTTATTCCACATTCAAGGTTTTATGCACTTGTTTAAATTTTATAATTATGTTGCATGGGAATTTCTAGCTTGCCCTTTCAGAGCACAAGGCAGACATTTTATTGAATATTTACTGAAGGAATAGATACTGGCCAAATGTTCAGTGAGTTGAGTGAGAGATTGACCTAATGCTTAGAATGAAGAGAACACAACCGCAAAACTTTGACGTGTGTCCATAAAATCGAACTCAACCTTCAGCACATGCAAAACAAATACATGAATGTAACCTAATGGTATAAAGGCTCATTAGCTTGTACATTTCAAATTTTAAAATTACATAGTAAGATAAGAGGAGATAGGGCTCTTCCCGACTTGTAGATGAGAAACACGAGGCAGAATGCAATGATTTGACTGAGCTTTTTTCCACTTAATTTCATTGCCTGTTAAAAATGACGGAAAAAAAAAGACAGAAACATTAGTGGAACAACTTTGTGCTGATTCACTCAAAAACTCGTCCTCAAGCCATTGTGATTTCTCATTTCTCTTTTGGATCAAGTATTTTTGTGTCTGCACGTGAAGCAGAAGTGTAAAATCAATTAAGAAGGATGGAGACTACTGCAAGTCTGGATCAGAGAGAACTTTTTCACCCTGACTTACAAGGGAAACTCATTATTCCTTGATGAGGTGCTTTCCTTTGTTTCAAGCTTCAAATTTAATACTTACAAAAAAAAAAAAGAAAGAAAACGGTTTGGGGTATAAAATAATATTTCACACACTATCAAAGTTGAGAGATGAGAAAGGAGACAAAAAATTAATATTTATTGTTACTTAATAGAGGTTTTTAAAAGTTCAGAATCAACATTTTGAAAGACTGACTTCTAAGTTACAGAAAATAAATGGAAAAGGCTGCGGTGCTGTTGCCAGGCCCAAGCTACTCAAATGCTAGGCAAACTGGCACTGCAAGTTGCTGACTAGTATGGTTTTTTTTTTTTTTTAATAAGTTTATTTATTTATTTTTGGCTGTGTTGGGTCTTCGTTTCTGTGCGAGGGCTTTCTCTAGTTGTGGCAAGCGGGGGCCACTCTTCATCGCGGTGCGCGGGCCTCTCACTATCGCGGCCTCTCTTGTTGCGGAGCACAGGCTCCAGACGCGCAGGCTCAGTAGTTGTGGCTCACGGGCCTAGTTGCTCCGCGGCATGTGGGATCTTCCCAGACGAGCGCTCCAACCCGTGTCCCCTGCATTGGCAGGCAGATTCTCAACCACTGCGCCACCAGGGAAGCCCACTAGTATGGTTTTTGACTGCTATGGGTATTCGTGTTCTCACCCAGAGCAGAGGGGTATGAGAAATCTATATAAAAGTCAATAATTTTTAACCTACTGTGGTAGACGCAATAATGACCCCCAAATGTGTCTATGTCACAATCCCTAGAACCTGAGAACATGTTATTTTGTATAACAAAAGGGACTTTGCAGGCTTTTTTTATAATTGAAGTATAGTTGATTTACAATGTTGTGTTCGTTTCAGATGTACAACAAAGTGATTCACATATATATATGTATATATCTAAATATATATATATATTCTTTCCATATTCTTTTCCATTATAGATTATTACAAAATATTGTATATAGTTCCCTGTGCTATACAGTACGTCCCCATTGTTTATATTTCTTTGTTTTAACTGACAATTTTTAAACTATTAAGAGGGAGTATTTTTTTCATATTTTTATTGGCCATTTCTCTTCTTTTTTGAAATGGCTGTTCATGATCTTTGTACATTTTTCTATTGATTTGTTTATATTTTTCATACTAGTTTATTGGAATCTCTCACAGGTTAGCAATATTAACACTTAGTCATATATTTTGCAAATACCAGTACAATTTGTTCTTTCCCTCCTTAGTTCATTAAGATTTTTAAATGGAAAATTTTTTTTCTTATTTGTGTAAGATTAAAATTTTGTTAAGTCCTTCTTTGGTGACATATTTAGAAAATGTTGTTCCAAGGTCATATATACATCCCTGCCTATTTTCCTCCAAAATTTAATGGCTTTACTTTTTCATTTAAATGTTTTATCCACCTGGAATTCATTTTACCATATGATGATGTCAGCTAGAGATATAACTCAATTTTTTCTAAATTGTTAGTCAGTTGTACCAACACCATTTACAGAATAAATCAAGAACTTCTTGTGATATAACATCATAGAATTCATGCAATTAATATTTGAGTATTTCCCCCCAGTGGTGGTGCCCCTTTCATTCTCATGTGCTCAGTATCCTCATAAATTCTCTCTTCTCCTACTAGAAATTGCTCTCAGGAAAGAGTCTCATAAACTCATTTTCAGTACAATCTCCAAGTATTGAACACCCTCTAATAGGTCAGGCTCTGAGCTAGGCTTCTGAGGATACAGGACTGAACAGTCACAGACCTTATCTTCAAGAAGTCTATAGTTTAATGGTGAGACCCACAAATAGAAGCAGCAAGAGTTTTAAGGTACAATAGTAATATTAAAATTTACAGCTATTTATTGAACGCTTACTGTATGCCTCTCACTAAACTAAGTACTTCATAATCATCTCATTTCACCCTCAGGACAATGTAGGGACTACATTGATTCTCATTTTCACCACCCACTCTCCCGTTACATGCGATTAAAGGAGCAAATGTTTCAGATGTTGAGATTGACGAACATGATACCATTTTTAGTCCAAGCCAGTAGTCAGTCCTGAGAAAATATAAAACTGAGAAATTTGTTGACAAGAACAAGGCAAGGGAAGAAATCTGTAGGTCATCTCTACAGTTGAGCCCCAGCTTTCGATGACCCGCAGAAGTTAACTGCATACCCTAGACAACTGCACAGCATTGTGGATTCTGTAGCGACCAGGAGCCACTACAGATCCCACAAGTTGTGTCTTACTGTTGCTCATCTTACTGTTGCTCAACCAGGCCAGCAGCTTCTTTTTCAGCTACTCCGAGGCCAGTGCCAGGTATGTGTGTAGCTTCATGGCAAAGGGCACCAGCTCCTTCTATTTCACCGGCATTGCCAAGGTTGGAGGGAGTGAGGGACTGATTTATATTCTGATTTGTCATCCTGCTCCACTTCATGTCTAGCTCACGTTCCTGACTGCCAGTCTTACTCACCTGCAATGACTTGGGCCCAGATGCAGAGGCAATAAGCTTTCACTTCTTCGACAGCGCCTACAACCATGTAAAATCAAATCCCCATCATAAATCCTTTATGCCATGTCACCCAAAGTGCTTCTGTTTCTCTGCTGGAACACTAACTGATACAATATGTTTGAACGTTACATAATAAATATGGTTTAGTGGTAGCCTCTGAGGAGGGAGGGAGGAGAATGAATTGGCTGTAGTTGAACAAAGTCTTCAATGTTATCTATGTAATAAAATAAAAATGTGTGCACAATGTATTTGTTACAGCAAATTATATTATATATTATAAAATTGTGTATAAAATTGTGTATATTATACTCAGTTATAAAATTGTATATGCTATAATAAATTATAAAATTGTAAATTAGGCTGGTTGCTGAGTACACAACCTTTCTTCTTTTCAATTTCTTCATCTGTAAAATAATAGGATTGAATTATATTTATGTGTCTTCTAGGTCTAAAAATTCTTGAGCTCCATCAGTACAATCTGTTGATTTATAATATGTCAGGAAATAAAATACCTGTTCTCAAATATTTGAAGACCATCATGGAAGATGGTGATCTGCTTTAATCTATGTTATTTTTGAGAGCAATGGGTTATATTCAATATGAGAAATAATTTGCCACCAATTAAAACTGCCCACCAAAAGAAGATGACTTTGGGGGTAATGTGTTCTCTCTTCCTGGAAAAATCCAGGCAAAAGACAGATCATTATTTATCACGGAAGCTACTGAAGAACTTACCGTCATGGGAGAATGATCAAGCTGGATGGCCTCTAATATCTCCCTGAACTTGAACTGGCTAAGTTTTTTGCATAAATATTTTCCATTTAAACTATTAGCTTAGATGGTTCCCAAAGAATAATCCCAGTCCAATTTTTTTTCAATTATAACGGATATAGCATTACAGTTTGCAATAGTTGATCAGGGCATACGCAATTTCTTGCTTGTGAATTTGAACGTGTAGCCAGGAATAAATAGCACACAGTATGTGTAATACAATCTTAAAAGTGTTTTATTGGAACAATTCTTAGACCTCATACAAGGAAATGAAAAAACAAGAAATGTAAATGAATGTGATGTCAGACTGATGAGGCAAGTCTCCAGAGATCCTTGGAAGTTCGAACGGATTTTAAAATTCATTATGATTGAATTATAAAGTAAATGAAAACCAGCAGGGTTAAATATGAGGTTGATGAGAGCAGGAAAAGAAAGTTCTTTGGATATCCATGACAGGGAACACGTTCATGTTCACCTCCAGGACAAGGAGAAATTTTCTTTCAGGCTCTTCCCTTTCAGTGTTTACTAGTCACCAGGCACTGTGCTGGTCACTTGAAATACAAAGACCAAGAAAACACAGAATCAATCATTTAGAAGTTCATGCTTTCAAAGCAGGGGCAGACGTATACAACTGAGCACTCATAATAATAATAATACTGTAATAGCTAAAGCCACTTGCGCACTAACCATGTGCCAGATACTCTTCTAAGCACTTTACTTAGATGAACTCATTTCATTCTCATACCAACCCTATGAGGTAGATACTGTTATAATACCTGTGTTACACATGCTGAAAGCGAGGCATAGACAGGTTTAGCAGCTTACTCAGGTCACAAAACTTCTTAGTGGCAGAGCCAAGATTCAGACCCAGGCAGTTCTCGATCAGAGTCTGTGCTACTGACGATACACCTTATTGCCTCTTTCAACATGGTGATCTTTCAGGGCTAAGAAGTCTAGAGATTGCTGCTTTAAAAATCTTCATGGTTATTCTTATTGTTGTTTTAATAAGCTGTTGTTTAGTAGCTTTGAAAATAGAGATTTTCAGTGCATAGTTGAAAGAAGATAGGGACATTCCATACAATTTAGCACAGATTAAGGCATAGACGTGTGTGTATCTGATAGTTCAGGTCTCAAGAAACTTACTAATGGCAAAATTCATAGCTCATTTCAATTTTATACCTATTGAATAGCAACACTGTACCAAGCATTGCTTGGGGAAGGGTGGAAGGATAAAAATAAGAGACATTTCTTGACTTTAGGAAGCTTAAACTCTGATAGGCAAGATGAGCCAGTACACAAATAATTATAGTACAGAGTAGGTTGTGATAAGAGCCATGAAAGCGGTACAGAGTGCCAGAGAAGCTAAGAGGAAAGAAATTTTCATTCAGCGGAAGGATCAGGAAAGTCTTCCTGGAGGAGGTGACATCTTAAAGTCTCTTGTGTGCCAGGTAGGATCTTGGTAGGTGAGAACGAATAGAGGGTTAAAGGCATTCTGACAAAGCAAACAGTTGAGTGAAAAATAGAGTAGAAACCCAAGATGTATTCTTAGTAATGAATTAATCATGTTGATTGGTTGGAAAAAGTTGAAGATACGGATGAAAATGTGGGTTGGACCACTGTGGAATTTTTAGTACACAATTGACAGATACCTTTGAAATTAATTTAATTGAGTGGCATGACTGTTCATTAGAACAGACAACCCCTCAGGAATATTCAAACATGACTATCACCTCTAAATTATTACCTGACCTTTGGGATAACACATTTCAGTGACACCAGCTCAAGATTTCATCTTTGATTTTCCTTCAGCCTAACTCATATTTATTAAACATTCACCATCTACACTGCATTGTGGCTTCAGGCACTGCAGGAAGAAATGGCCCCATGCCTGAAAGACCAAAAGGTACAGTCACAGGGGCTGAGGATGAACCTGGGAAGCTCTAGGTTTCATCTTATTGTAAAATTTCTCAGTTAAATGTCAACTTACCACAACCTATTCCCACTTTACATTAAAGGTTCTACTTATCTAAGTTTTTTTTCTCTGAGAATCCAATGTTCTTCAGGTACCTTTATGGCCTTTTCTTGCCCTACAGTGTAGTGGTTATTGTAATGGTGTAAGTAAAAGACGAAAAAACAAACCCAAACAAAGCAAACGTAGGCTGTAGATGTAAAGAAAAGGATGGTGTTAAGTACTTTAAAAGGCAGATTCAACTGGTCTTGGGCACCAATGGGAAATATTGGAAACTGGGCAGGAAATAATCCAGTGTTCTTTCAAGGTTTCTAACTTAGATGAGCATGGTCGAATCATCCATTCTAAATAAGAGTTCATGTGGAAGCAAGTTTGGAGTGGGAAGAAAAATACTAAGTTTTAGTTGAGGTCACAGTGACCTTGAGATATTTATGGAGCATCATGGTATCTAAGAGACAGAAATATAAACAGACATAAATTGAGACATATAACTTGGGACGCTTTAGGTGATACCTGAAATTACTGGCTTGGATCCAATCAACCAAGGAGACTCTAACAATGAGATGGTCGAGATACAGATCCCGAGGAATATAAAAGTTGACAACATTGCTACAAAAAGAGGTATCTGAGAAGATTAAGAAGTGCATAGAGATGTAGGGAATAAATAGAAAAGAGGAAGCCAGGGTAGGAGAAGAGTTTCAAGAAGGAAGGAAAAGCGAACACTGCTGGATGCTTTGAAGCCTCCATCAGTAACGAATAAAAAGGATTCGTTGGGTTTTAGTAGTTCCAGGTTTTTCAGTGGCTTCTGCAAGGGAAGTTGCAGAGGAGCAGTGAAATGATATTACCTGAGGTCCAGAAGAAAGGTGCAGGTAATAAATTGTAACTTCAAGTAGACACGATTCTTTCAAGAATTTTGGTTAAGAGAGGAGTTAAGGAGAGAACTGGAATAGTTCTAGCCGGGCATAGGATTCAGTTTACAGGAGAATAAATTGGAAGTCAGAATGCCTTTGTCCCTTTTTTTCCTTTAGTCTCTGTTTGTAAAGTGCTTTTTTTCTGTGCTTATGAAGAAATTTCTGAAGTAAAGATTTCTGTAAAAATTTACGTGAGACTCAACAATCATCATTTCAATGAATGTGAATTTATATAAAATATCTTCTCACTGATTTCCATATAACTAAATTTACTGGAATCCTAAAATTACATTTACCTGTAATTAGTCAGCATATTTTGAATTTATTTATTAATATGAAGTTTCTGTTCAGAGTATTGTTTAATTAGATATCAAGAAACAATAACAATAAACACAACTATAATTTTTTGAGCATTTACAATATGCCAGGCACTTTTCTAAGTGCATGTATTTTATTTATCTTTACCTCTCCTCCCAAGAATCCATGAGGTAGGGCCTGTTTTTTGTCTCCATTTCACAGAAGCACACAGGGAGGCTCCCTTCCCAACTTAGGAAGTAGCAGTTCTGGGTTCCAGCTCTGTGTCCATGCTTCTAATCATCACACCATCTTGCCTCTTGATCATAAATTGTAACTATCATTACACCTAAAGAGACAAGTCAGGTGATAGAGTTTTGTTCTCTAGAGACTTTTGTCTTCACTAACTTTCAGGAGCTTATTTCTCCCTCCTGAATTCAGCTTGACCAATAAAAAAAGGGTAGCTAAGTCATTTGTGTAACTATACCAGAATTCAGACAAATTCAAACTTGGTTATGTTTATCCCTCTGTTTAAGAAGTTTCCTTAGCTACTCCAGCTCACTCTCCAGCTGGGAACTGAAGAGGGATCCTGGCATGAAGAGGTCGTGGCCATCAGACCTTTGGGTAGGGTATGTAACTGGGAGATTTTAAAATGGGTTCTGAATGGGTTTTAAAATGGGTTTTAAAATGGGTTTTAAAATCAGAACTGAGGTCCAGGGGAAAAGCAAAATTTATTTCTCATGAAAACCATTCAAGACATTTATACAAAATACAAAAAATACTGTAAAGAACAAAACTATTCAGACTTGGGATCCAAATGTTTAGAATGCTTCAATAATAAGAATAAAACACAGGGGAAGCGACTTCTCTCTCAGCATATTAAATGGATGGGTCACAGTTTGCAGCATATGATTGCACACATATTTTTTAAAATTTCCTTATTATGAGCTACACAGTTAGCAACACAAAATAATATAAGTTTTAAAAATAAGTGAAAAAATATGAAGTTAAAATTCTCCAATGGAACTGAAAGAATATATAGAAAAACTGATGTATGGACATTATGATAGGAGAGGGGTTCAATGATTTTCTAAGCTCTTCATAATTCTAAATGTATAACATGTAAGAAATACAGGTATTCCTATCATCATCCACATATATGCTACTTCAAGTAATTCATAAACATGACATCAAATTAGCCTTGAACAAGATCTAATCTAAATACACATTAGTCTACTGCCATACCACCCTGAAGGCGCCCGATCTCGTCTAAAAACACATTAACTCTTTCATACTGAGTGCGTAGAAATTAGTAAATAAAGAAAAACATTTAATATTTTAATTCAAAAAACAATATATCTGCTAGGCATGCCTTTTCACTAAAACCTTTGGAGACAAAGCTAAATTTACTAATTGGGAAAAGGAAAATAACACTTGTTATAAGCCTTTAGGTATCTTAATGTGCTCTAAAAGTTTTACATACTCTGCCTCAGTATTCCTCACTACATTTCTCTCTCTGGAAGTTTCTAATTGCTCCCAATTTGAAAAGAGTTAAATAACTAGTCCAAGTTCACTGAGTTATCAAGTAGCAGAGCTGAGACTGGAACCCACTTCTGTCTGATTCCAAAATTCCTTCCACTTCAAATACTCCCTCTGTGAGTAATAAGAACCATGGTCTCTCAAAATCTGGATAAAATGGAAAGGTAGAAATTAAATAATAGATATTAAATAGCAAAAAGTTGAACTCAGATTTAAAATAAGTGGATAGTAATAGATTTCAGTAATGTTCCTATTTTACATTACAAAGTGAAACAAGCCACAGAATAAAAACTAATTTGTATGTAGAAATATCATTTACCCAGTGATAGCCCATGAGAACCACAGCATAATTATTAAGAGCCACTAATTTCCATATTAGTGATTCCAAGACCATATTATTTCAGAGTTTGATTTATACTAGAAAAAAATGAAATATATGTCATACCTAACGGCACAGCATCTATTGATTATTACACTAGTGGAATTTCTGGGTAAAATTATTGAAAGAATAATTCTATTTCTGTTAATATATATTTAACGTAAGGTGGACAAAATTACATGCTCAGTGAAAATTGTGTATAAATTAAGATTGTATAATTCAAGCGGCAAAATCCCAACTTAAGCTACTTTAGACTAAAAATGAAATGTGTAAGCTCACATAATGCAAAAGATCAGAAACAGTTTCAGGCAGAATGGATCCAGGGGCTCAAAAAATACCACCCAGAACTTCATTTTTAAGCCTCTCTCTGTTCTGCTCTGCTTGATCTTCAGGCTCCCCTTAAAGGCCCTCTCAGCTCTCCTTATAGCAACAGTGGTTCCCACAGATACAGACTTCACGACCTCATCTCATATTATTGTGGTGAAAAGTGATGGTCTCTAGTAGTTTCCACAGAGAAAAGACAAAAGCCCAAACTGTTGCACATTTCATTAGCTCTGGTTGGACTTCCACACTCCCTATGAGCAGGGGAATGAAATACAAGTATTGACATAAGCCTCCAGGGTTGCTACTCTATAACTGGGAGTAGACATCCCACTCAAAACACTTGGACTCAGAATTGGGAGGGCTAGTATCTCAAAGGAGAGCTGAGGATACAATTAAAATGGGAAAATGGTGTTTGGTGTTTATATGCTTGATTGAAACCTCACAACTACCTACACGGTAGGTGTTATTAGTATACCTATATTTTACAGATGAGGACATTGAGGTCCAGAATATTTAAGTAATTTTTCCAATATAAAAAAAAGGATAGGGACTTCCCTGGTGGTGCAGTGGTTAAGAATCTGCCTGCCAATGCATGGGACATGGGTGAGAGCCCTGGTCTGGGAAGATCTCACATGCTGCGGAGCAGCTAAGCCCATGCGCCACAACTACTGAGCCTGCACTCTGGAGCCCACGTGCCACAACTACTGAGCCCGAGTGCCACAAGTACTGAAACCCACACGCCTAGAGCCCATGCTCTGCAACAAGAGAAGCCACTGCAATAAGAAGCCCGTGCACCGCAAGGAGGAGTGGCCCCCGCTCGTCCCAACTAGAGAAAGCCCACGCGCAGCAACGAAGACCCAACACAGCCAAGAATAAATAAATAAATACATACATAAATAAATATATTTTTAAAAAACAAAAAATAATTTAAAAAAGGATGAAAGCCTCCATCACCTCTGTAAACTATGTGAGGGAGCCAACTAGAGGACAGAAAATTTGAAGGAAAATTGCTAGATATAACACTGATAAGGCTAGATTCATTCAAGAAGTATTCATTGAGTGTTTGCTACAAGTAGATATTGGGTTGCGCGCTAGAGGCACTGAAGTGAGTGATGAATGGAAGAAAAGCCAACTTGTGACTCCAGCTGCAATCAGTGTGCCCAATCTAGACTTCTCCTAGTGCCTCAAACCCATCAAACTTTCCTTGCCTCAGGGCCTTTGTACGTGCTGTTCTTTCTACTTTCTCTCCATCCATAAGTCTCCTCTCTTCACATATCTCCTCATCCTTAACATGCATGGTCCATCACTGTATCATCTAATACCTAAACTCATTGTGCCTCTGTCAATTTGTAGATTAGTTCCCCCATAAATAGAAGGTTGATAATCCCAGCTGGGCTCTCAATGCTACCTAGGGTTGTACTAAATCTCTCTAGTACTCAGTTTCTTGCTTTCTTCAATTGCAATTTCAAACCTTAGCAGTCTCCTCAAATCTTTGACACTACCACCTTCTCTTGCTGTCTCTCAGCAACCTACCTCATCTACTTCTTCATGAAAAACTAAAACTATTAGACAGGAACTTTCTCATGTATATTCCTAACCCTAACCCTAACCCCATCTGATGTGGTGGGTTCTTGGAACTTATTTTTGGCATAAAACTTCCCCCTGAATCCAATTGAAAAGACTCAAATTGGACAACCTGGATCATGCTCCTGAGAAATTAGAATTGAAACTAAAGAATTAAAAATTCAGTTACATGCTTTCTTTTGAATGGAGGAGATGTAGAAATGTGAGTAATGTGCTGTGACCATCTTCCACCCTAAGTATAGAAGCCAGTATGCATAGATAGAGAAGAAGGCAGAGAAAATTTAGAAACAGAGATGAGAAATAAAAATAAGTCCCTTCTTGGTTCCAGGCCCTTTCTAAGTCTCAGCTATATGCCTTCATTTCCTTGGAGACATCCCTGTAATCGTATAATTAGGTTAGTTATGCTAGTTTTGGATGGTTTCTGTCACTTCTACTAAAAATCATAAATATAAAGCATTTACTTTGCAACTGTTTCTGAAACTTTTTCTTTCCTCCCAATCTCCACTGCCAGATTCTGGTCCAAGCCATCATCATCTTTCAACTGGGCAATCGCAAAGGCCTTCTAACTGGTCTCCCTACATGCCCTCTTGCTCTATCCAAACAATCCTCTAGTTGGATTAAATCATTTGATTCTACTACTTTAAATCTTTTAATGGTTTCCCTTTGTTAAAAAGCCAAAGCTTAACATAGACTTCACAGACCCACATTACCTAGTTCCTAACTGTCTGGACAGCCTCATGCTATAATAGTCTTCCCATTGTTCATTGCCCTTCAGCAGACCCTAAAACACCCAGTGCACTCTGCTTGAAGACTTTATCATTCTGCTCCCTCTGCCTGACATATCTTTTCACTCTTTCAACTGGCTAGGTCTACTCATCCTTCAGATTTTGCATTAAATGACGTTTAAAATTATAATTGTGTTTATTTTTTTAAGAGCTGCCTCCCTCTAATTAGACTGCAAGACTAATAGGCTACTGGCCATGTTTTCATCATCATTGTATTCACAGCATCTGGCACATGGTAAATAATCAATAAATGTTTGTTAAATAAAGGTGTGAGTAGAGTACAGGTGGATATACTACCTACATACACAGGAATCCCCAAAGGAGACAATACTGAAGAAACAATAAAATGAATGAAAAACTAGAAGAAAACTTTACAGAGACGAAGTAACTGAACAGACAGAAAAGTTATCTAAAAATATAAAACATAGAGATTAATAGTTTGATATTTCATCCAGGTAGAGAGAAGAAAAAAACAACTTACCTTCCAGTGAAGAAAAATATGACTTGTCTCAGTAGTATTGTCTCTAAAAGCCAAGAGACAATGAATTAACACCTATAAATACCTAAGATACAATAATCTCCAAATGACTATCTAACGAACCATGTGCTGTAGTGGTTATGAGTGTAGGCTATGAGATAAAATTGCCCAGGTTCAAATTTTGACTCCTTCAGCAAGTTATTTAAGCTTTCTGTCCTTCAGTTATACCATCTTCAGAATGGAGATAATGATAAGAGCTTTCTCACAGAGGAATTAAATGAGTCATTATATGGTTAGTGTTTGCAACATCTCTACCTAGATATAAGTATTATTTAAACTGAAAATTTTGTCACCCAAGAATTCTGTGCCCAGCCAAGTTGCTCTTCAGCTGTAAAGGACATCTTCATGTGCAAAGCTCCTCAGCAAGTATACAACTTACTTATCCCTCCTGGAAAACTAAAACATTAATCAAAGTGAAGAATGCAAAAAAAGGTAAGTCAAGGCTTAAAAAAAAGTAAGTCATCATTGAAACTATCATCAAAGACAATGTGTAAGTAGTTATTTTATGATTATAGCTTAATGAAAATGTTATAATTTACTCTTATAATAAAAAATATATAATATAAAAATTTCAATAAACAAAACTTAGGATTAGAAAAAAGTATATTCCCAATCTTATTAGGATAAAATAAAAATAAAATAATAAAAAATAAATAATATTCACTCTTTAGCTAAATAATTAACATAAAATAGGCATTTTAATTTAAAGATAATGACATTTTCATTTAAAGATAATAAAAATGAGTTATTTACCCTCTAAGTCACTTGAGGAAAAAGCTGAGGTTAAAAACAAACAAAAAAAGAAAAACAAGAAAGAGAAGAATAAAGCAATATATCATAAATATTATAGAACACAAAACAAGATAAAAGAGACAAGAAAAATCTTGTCAGTTATGGCAATAAATGTAAATGTATGAATCTCACCTATTAAAATACAGAGTCTATATATGAGTCAATGAGAATAATTAACAATAATACCATTATGGTGTGCTGTTTGAAATACAGAAGTATACACACCTGAAGCAAAACAACACAGGAAGTTTAAAACTCAATGAATTATCATGCATACATCAGAAGAACAAGAAGAAAAATAAAGTGGGAGTTGAAATATTTGGATTAGACAAAGCAGAATCCAAGAGAATATTATTTAAGGATACAGTAGGAAATATTTTATATAGAATATATATAAATTTATAATTTATTGTGAAAAATGTCATGTACTCTACACTTTTAATATGCTGAAAATGTCATAAATGCACAAAGAATACAAATAAATGAATTTCATAAAAAATAGCAACATAATTTTTTGTCATAAAGTATGTGAAAAATTATTGATCTAAAAGAGTTTAATAATATCAGTATAATATTAATTATCATGTTAATAATGTTAATTAAATACATGTACATATGTACATTATAATCATGGAAAATGAGCTTTCTCAAATTCTATGAAACATTTACAAAAATTACAGTGACTTCTTTTAAACTTTGGAGAAATAAATGATCCACAAGCAAAATAAACTCTTCCAATACAAGTGAAAACAGGAGAGCTTTCTAATTCATTATTATAAACTAACATCAAATCCTAACAAAGATTAAAAAGAAAAAACTATAAATTCATTTTACTTATGAACACACACAAATCATAAAGAAAATTAACAAGTCAACTTAGCAGTTTACACCATAACAACCAACTCAGCCTTTTCTGAAAACACAAGGACGATTTCATATTAAAAAAATCAATTCATATAATATACAATATAAATAATTCAGTAAAAACACTGCACAATAAAATGTCAACAATTTATTCAGTAAAACTCAATAAACATTATTGGCTTTAAAAGTTTTCTTCAAACCAATAGTTAACAGGACCCTTAAGGTAAAATGCTAGAGGAATTACCATGAAAGTCAGGAAGGAAACAAGGACATCTGCTACTATCCCAACAATTAACATTATTTTGGAAGTTTGGGGCAATGCAGAAAAATAAATAAATAAATAAAGAGAAATGAGAAATAAAATGTCCAAAAAAATCAGATACAAATTATTAGTATTTGTAACTAATATAATTGTCTGACTAAAACTGCAAGATAATTAAATGTATGAAAGAAATTAGAACTAATGATAAATTTCAGTAAAATAATCATATGTTAAATATATAACAAATAATGTTTTAGACAATATTGTCAAAACAGTGGCCACAACAAAATACTTTGAACAAATTTAACAAGCCAAAGCAGTATTTATATGAAGAAAATGTTAACCTTACAAAAGGGACTTTAAAAAAATATTGTGTTCTTGGGTGAAGAAAACAACTACAACAATAAAAGTAATTAACTTTTTTTTTTTTGAGTACTTCCCACAAGCCAGAATCTCCTAAACAATTATAAGTATTACCTCATTTAATCCTCATAAAAATCCCTTGAGGCAGTTCAATAATTATTTCCATTTTAAAAATGAGTAAACACTCTTTTTTCAAGTGCAAAAAAAAAAAATTCACCAGAATAGATCATATTTTGAAGCATAAAACTCAAAACTTACTAACTTTGAAAGAATTCAAATTATACAACCAAGTATATTCTGAGACCAAAACAGAATTGAACTACAAATAAATAACAGAAAGCTATCTGGAAGATCCCCAAACATTTCAAAATGAAACAGCATACTTCTAAATAACTCATAGATCAAAGCAGGAGTCACAAAAAAATATTAAAAGATATTTTGGGACTTCCCTGGTGGTCCAGTGGTTAAGACTTTTCCATCCAATGCAGTGGGTGTGGGTTCAATACCTGGCCAGGAAGCTAAGATCCCACATGCCTTGGGGCAAAAAACCAAAACATAAAACAGAAGCGATATTGTAACAAATTCAATAAAGACTTTAAAAATGGTCCACATCAAAAAAAAATCTTAAAAAAATAAATTAGAAAATTTTTTGAATTGAATGAAAATGAAAACACAATCTGTCAAAATGTGTAGGATTCAGCTAAACCAGTGCTTAGAGGAAAATACATAGCATTAAATGCTTATGTTAAAAAACAAGAAAGTTCTCAAATAAAAAATTTAAGCTTCCACCTTAAGAAACTAGAAATTGTAGAGCAAGTTAAACCCAAAGCAAGCAGACAGAAAGAATAATAAAGAACAGAAATCAGTAAAATTGAAAACAGAAAAAAGAAAAGAGAAAATCAGTAAATCCAAAAGCTAGTTTTATGAAAACACCAACAAAATTGATACACTTCAAGCCAGAATGATCAATAAATAAAGAGGGAAGAAACAAACTACCTACAACAGAAATGAAAGAGGAGACATTACTACAGATCCTAGAGAAGTTAAAAAGACAGTAAGGGAATATTATGAGCAACTTTGTTCCCACAAATTCAACAATTTAGATGACATGGGTAAGTTTCTTGAAAGAAACAAACTACCAAAAGTCACTGAAGAAGAAATAAATAAGCTAAATATTCCTACATCTAACTTTAAAAATTGAATTTGTAGTTTAAAATCTTCCCAAAAGAAAACTCCAAACCCAGATGGCTTCACTGCTGAGTTCTTACTGAACACTTATGGAAGAAATAATAATTTTACACAAATTCTTCCAGAAAATAGAGGAGCAGGGAATACTTCCCAACTCATTTTCTGAGGTCAGATTATCCTGATACAAAAACCATAAAAATACTTAAACTAGAAATAAGAAAAATACATATCAATATTCCTCGTGAATATAGTTGTGAAAATCCTCAACAAAAACTGGCAAATTGAATCCAGAAAAGTAGAACACTTCATGACAAGACAAGGCTTATCTCCAAATGCAAGGCTGATTCAACATTTGAAAATCAATCAATATAACTCACCATATCAATAGATTAAAGAAGAAAAATTGTATGATCATCTCAATAAATACCGAAAGAAAAAAAAAAAAAAAAACAGCCAGCATGGAGAAAGCCTATCAGCCTATCTCTCCCACTGACTGCAACTAAAAGTTTTATACAGAATAAAAAAAGGAGCTACCTGAAGATTCTGAAAAGTAAACCATTTACATGATATTTTGGAAAAAACAAAGCTATAGGGACACAAAAAGATGAGAGTTTGAGAGATCAGAGTTTGGTTTTCAGAGGCTGGAAGTGGAAGAAGGGGCTGACTATAAGGGAGCACGAAAGAATTTTTGAGTGTGAAAGAACCATTCTATATCTTGATTGCAGCAACAATTATGTAACTTTGGTCAAAGGGTGTGAAATTATTCACTAAAAAGGGTAACTTTTACTTTATATCAATGACACCCCAATAAACCTGACTTTTTAAAAATTTAATAAAAGGTTTAGTATATGAAATCAAGGTATAGACTTTCTGGAAAGTAGAACAAAAATACTAAGATGAAAAATAGGCTGTAGGGGCTTCCCTGGTGGCGCAGTGGTTGAGAATCTGCCTGCTAATGCAGGGGACACGGGTTCGAGCCCTGGTCTGGGAAGATCCCACATGCCACGGAGCAACTGGGCCCGTGAGCCACAATTACTGAGCCTGCGCGTCTGGAGCCTGTGCTCCGCAACAAGAGAGGCCGCGATGGTGAGAAGCCCACGCACAGCGATGAAGAGTGGTCCCCACTTGCTGCAACTAGAGAAAGCCCTCGCACAGAAACGAAGACTCACACAGTCATAAATAAATAAATAAATAAATAAAAGAACGTGAATTTCTAAAAAAAAAAAAAGGCTGTAAAGTATTTTTAAAATTGGATCACTGGTCTAGGAGATTTTATGTTCAGCTTAAAAGTTTCCAGAAAAAGAAAACAGAGAAGATGAAGGAAAAGAAATTATCAGATAATACCCCCCCAAATCTCTAAATTGAAGGTATACAGAATGCCCAAAGTACACCAAAAGGAACAAAGTAGTTAGATTGATAGAGATAATTAGATAGATAGATAGATAGATAGATAGAGCAAGCAAGCAAACCATGGTGAAATTTTAGCAACTTGAGGTTAAAAACAAGTTTCTAAAAACTTTCAGGGGGTAAAGATAACATATCACATACAAAAGGTTGGGAATCAAAATGTCACTGAATTTCTCAAGAGCTACACTGGAAGATGGAAGACAATAGAGAAATGGCTTCAAAGTGTAGATATAGCATCATATGCCCAGTTTCATTACCAAGAATAAAAGTGAAGCATAGGAATATGTGTGGTTGTGATGTAAGAAAGTTAAACTCTCATCTTCCAGAGAAGAAAGTCAGTGGATAATATGAAAATTTGAAAAAACAGCAGTATAAGCCGCATATTGAGGTATAGTATTGAAAGCACTTGTTGACGTTTTCAGACTAAGTACAATTTTACTTCATAAAAATTAACTTTAAAAAGCCATAAGATTTTCAGTTGAAAGATTTGAATTTTTAAAAAATAATTACAATAACTACATGAATGAAAAACCACAAAGGGAATATCTATGCATGCGTTGGTATAAGTTTTTAAAATTCTGTATATCAAAAATCACCAAAATTAAATTTAAAGGTAAATGGCAAACTAGAACATTTTTCATAGTAGATAGACAATAGGTATTTGTCAACTTCAATACTGAAATTTCCTATGCATTTTGGGCAAAGTTCTTGATTTGTGTAGTATTGAAGGGATAACAGGGGATAAAGGGGGCAATTTCTTAACAGAACTAAAAGAATCTCATCTTTTTTAGCTGCAAAACTGAAATAATCAAAACAGAGTCCAATTTTTTCATCAGAGCCTTAGCAGTATCCAGAAGATAAGGAAAGTGCTGGATGCTGATAAGTAGAATTGGAAATGGGAAGACCCAGAAGCTTAGGAGTTACAGATCCTCTAAAAACACCTTAGCAACTGAAGGAAATCCTCCTTCCTTTTCTAATAAAGATGTTCTCTCTTTTACTTAAAGGCAGGCCTCATCTTTTACCTGAGATTCTAACCTTGCCCAGGGTGTCCAGGTCTCTTCCTGCCCTAACCCTCCATTCCTCAGAAGAAGTCAAATGCAGAAAAAGGAGTTATAGATTTACAATTAGTATAATAATTGCCAAGCTTTGGGAAAAATATGGGACCATATTTATGAGAATAAATGTTGATGGTATTCAATTAAGGAGGAAGAAGATATCATTTTAGATCAGGCTGAATTTATGGTTATGGTTGAACTTATCAGAGATTCTGAATTTAATGCTCTCACTTAGGTATCTGGGGGTGAGTAATGAATACCTAGACTCAGGGCTGGGCTGTACTAGACAAGGTGAAATTTCTTGTTACAAGAAAAAGGAAGAAATTCTAAGACAGAGAAAACAGGAATGCAGGAATGCACTTATTATATGTTACCACTCACCAACCTCTAACCAAGGAGTCACACCTCTTTCAGTAAGAAGCTAAATCATTAATTTAGGGAGTCATGATGGGCTTTTTTTTTTTTAATGAAAGAGACTAAACAGCAAATATCTGAACACAAGGCATGTAGTAAAGACACTTATTTTATGAAATTTCATTCCAATTATACAGTGTGTATATATATGTATATACACATGCATTTATTATATGAACATGCAAATATGTGTATATTTATATACACATATATACATATGTATATATATACTTACATTTATATGTATATGTGTATATATATGAACATGCATTTATACATATTTGTTATGATTTGTTTATGTTTAAAATTTCAGTATTTCTTACTGAGTGTCATGGTCAAAAATATTTGAGAGCCAATGTTCTAGTTGGTTAGAGATGACCTGGTACACACAGGCTAGCAGCAGCAAAAGGGATTCTTCTGAAAGCTCAGCTTCACACTGGAGAGTCCTAAAAGACAATGGAAAAGGAAAGAAGTTTCAATAGTGACATCTTGTTGTCCCTTTAACCTGGGGGAAAGATTACTTGAAGGAAGGAAATTTAGCAATTCATAATTAGTGACATGAGGAGGACAAAATGGCCAGGACTGGATAACAAAAAAAAAAGTGAGTCCCAGTGTTGGCTGGAATGAGTGATCCCAATCAACAAAAAGGAAAGAGGTCTGCCAGTTGGGGAAGAAAGGAAGAGTACAAGGGAAGGGAAGAATATGAATGACCCTTCCTCACATGACCAGCAAATTCAGCGGTAAAAGCTAGTGAAAGAGAACCAGGCAGGTAGAACCACTAAAAGCACTGCAGGTTTGGGTCACTCTCTAACAAATCACCCCAACCACTCAAGTTACTGACTTTCTGGAAATTGCCCAACATTTATCTCACTATCATACACTGCTAGCAGAAAAGCAAATGGATACACTCCCGGAAAGAAAATTGGAAATTTGTATGCAAAATCATAAATTACGCAAACCATTGCTTTGATAATTCTACTTCTACCAACCTCAAAGAAAAAAATCAAAGCTATTCACAGGATACAATAAGAAAAAAACAAAACCAGCCCTGATTACAGATAACTGTTGCTACCAACTAGGTTGTGAGTTTCCTCTGCTGTGAATTTCACAGAATATCAGCATCTGATGAGGACTCTCCATGACAAGACCACTTTATAATCATGTGTGATGGAAATAAAAATAAAGACACTGTGCAACCCCCAAAATAACCGAGCTTCTCCCTGACGCAGATAACATGAGCAGCTATCATTTCTTCTGCAAAAACAATTCTATTTGTGCCTTGTTCATCCCTCCTCTGCCATAAAGGTTATTAAGATAACCAATGATGGAATTACCTTCGCTTCCTTTCGGCACCCAATCCAAATATATCCCTGTTCATGCAATTTCTTGCTGATAGCTAGAGAAATGATGATAGATAGGTAGATACATAGATACATAGATAGAATTTTTTAAAAACCCAATTTTTTAAGAACCCAATTTCTTTGAATTGTCCTCAAAATCATCTAATGCAAGCCCAAATCTTATAATAAGCCTCCCCTAATTTCTTTCTGAGATGCCCCGTGGTTCCCTATACAGTGTGTTACATGTTAGTACCATTCAAGATGCAGAAAAGAGAGGTTAATTCACTGAAATGGATGCCTTGGGGTGTTAGGGCTTAATTCTCTCACAGAACCCTGTTGAAAAGGCCTGCAGGGCTTTGCATGTATCATCTTATTTAGCCTAACAACAATCCTAGAAAAGAAGAACAATTATTATCATTCCTGTTTTACAGACAGAGAAAGAAACTGAGGCACAGACTGGCCAGGTAGACTAAGATCTAAGGATCTGAACCCAGGTAGAGATGTTTCATCACAGAAGTTACTTGGCTTCCACCAAAATGCTATTACAAGTTACTTAGTTATCTAGGGTCAAAACCTGGTATCATACTTATACCGTCACTAGCCTGACCTTCCACAGCCAGCCAGAGCTCCACTGAAGGCCAATCATCTCTTACCTCCAAACTCCTCTTTCCCTTCCCATTGCCACTCCACTAGTTCAAGTCCTCATTATCATCCTTGAACTACTGCAAAAATGTCATAAGTGCAGTATTTACCTCTGGTCACCTCCTCCTATAATCAAGCATAAACTCTCAAAGAATAATGTTCCTAAATATTGGGTTGGCAAAAAAGTTCATTCAGGTTTCTCCGTAACATCTTACAAAAAAACCCAAACAAAATTTTTGGCCAACCCGTATATCCCTGTTCATACAATTTCTTGCTGATAGGTAGAGAAATGATAGATAGATAGATAGATGATAGATAGATATTTAAAAAACTAAACTCTAGAATTTGACATTTATATTCTTCTAAGAGTTGGCAACTGTGGTCCACTTTTCCAAACTTATTTTCCATGACCTCCCTCTGTTTCAGATAAATTAAACCACTCTTCATTTCCTGAACAAGTCCTGAATTTCCCCATCCTTATGCCTTTGTTCCACTGTTTCTGTTCAGCCTACATCTCCAGGTTTCAAAATCTTATCCATGCTTTATCCAACTTAATGTCATACAGTCTTCAAGGCAACATAGTTTAGTAAAAAGACAAACTGAACACGGAATTATAGATTTTCCAAACACTTTTTCTTTGGCCTCCATTACACCCATGTTCTCACAGCAAAGAAATGAATTTCATCATCCTTTATGCTCCTATGTTACTTTGCCTATGTTTATTTACAGGAATTACCACATTCTGCCTTATGCCTTAGCTACTTTTTTTTACTTCATTTTTCTACTAGGTTATAAAATCCTTGAAAAGGCAAAACATCTTATTCATCTTTGATTCATGCCATGAAGTATAAAATAATTATCAATTCATGAATTGGATATTATGAATATTCACGTTGTCAAATGCAACACTGTTCTGTGGTCCTGCCTCTCCTAAAAGTCTATGTTTTCTTGCTAAGATTTCAGAGATCCGGTAGGAGAGGCTGCATAAGTTTTTTAATACTCTGAGATAGCATTTGGGAATAGGGACTCACCCAAAAAAGAATCTAAATTTTTTTCCTTTCTCCAGGAACAATCATTTGAAGCTCTTCAGAGCTTTGCCTGTATTCAAGTGATACTACTTCCCTTCTCCTTCTTCACTTGGACACCAGCTTTTATGAGTTGGGTCCACCATCACCCAATATGCAGCACTCCTGAGGCTTAGCTAACACGATGTCCTGCCCATATGTATGTGCCTTTGTTTCTGACACCAATTCCTGGTCTAAAGGATTCTAGGCCGTGAAGCAGAACTGGTTTCATTCTACCCAGCTATTACAAGCCATACGGAAGTCACACAGAAAGAACTCCTGGTGGCCACTTTCTTCAGCTGGGCACAGGGAAGGGCAGGACTAGTGCCAGGGGATTGAGAATGTGGTATGTAAATTGGTAGACTTGATAGACTCCATGCCAGTTCAAAAAACTTTTAAAATAATTATTTAATTCCCCGAGAAGCTCACTTCCCTAGAAGGAGGTCATTTAGCAGTGGGAGAAATTAACTTATTTCTCAAATTTCTAGGTAAGTTATAGTTTGAATTTTTTACTTAAACTCCTACATTTTGGGGTTTTTTAAAATAAGAAATGCACTAAAAAATTAATTTTAAAAATGTGGGCAATAGGAAGATGTTTCCAAAGAGGATAACATTAAACATTAAGTATATAATGTTCCCATCAGTGTTCCTTCTCTGCCCCTCATTGTTTCTCGAAAAGCAAGAAGTCAAGAGCTTTGTCAGAAAAGCAAGAGGGTTTGGTTGAAATTAGCCATATAACTGAACACCATGTAGGGCTGACCTGCCTAACATATAATCGGAATTACCTTGTGTTCTACCAACTCTCCGGGGCCCCAGAAAAGGGACCTATGAAGGAAATTCAGAAAAGAGCAACAAAATTAAGGAGCTGAGAGGCTGATTTATGAGGCACATTATGAGACCTAAGTGTCATGTGGCTTGGCTGAACAATGGCTGAATGAAGACGCAGTGAATGTCTATGAGCTTACAGAGAATGTAATCACCAAGGAAAGGAGAGAGATGGAGTTGTCCTGGGGTTGATAACACCATAGTCACTGCTTTTTATTGGTTTCATTTTTAATATGGGATTCTGTGCTTTATATTTCTCTTTCCTGCTACAGAAGCCACTGCCAATATATTTAAAAACTTTTATAATAATGAAAAAGATGAAACAACAACAATGGAAACCCTTGTAAAAGTTTACCTTTATAAAATGTAGGAAGTTCTCTAAATGTATACTCTAAAGGTAGGAGCATTGACTGATAAGTCATAAGAATATAAATCCATTAACAGTCCATCTGAGATAGAGAGGGAGAAATGAGTCTCTGGTACCACATCTAGGGTAAAGGAAAGGGAGGAGAGAAAGAAATGAAAGGGGAAAAGTGAATCCACCACAGTACTTGCACCTTCTAACCCAGTGGAGTCGCCATCTTGGTTGCTAGCCAAGACCAGTAACTCATGAAAAGTCTCTATTACGGGGTCCCCTAACTTCCCCAGAGACCTCAACTTACACATGGTTTATTTCAAATAGGAGATCACCAGCCTGTGTGCTACCCTTTAGACTCTGAGTACGTGGAAAGACTAAGAGAAGGTGTATGTCAGGGGCAGATGGGTGATGGCTGATAGGACCAACTTAGCCTCTACTGCCGCAGAGGAACAAGCAGCCTCCAGTTCTTTCTCACCTCATTGTATGCAAAGCGGTGACAAGTGACAAAACTTCAAGTGAGGTTTGCAGTATCTTAAAAGGTCTAAAAACAACTGATCCATCCTTGAAATAGGTGTTGGGGGTATTATGGAGAATATGACCTGCTCCCTGTCCTCAAGGGCTCCCAGGCAGGAGAGGGAGACAGACACAGAAATAAGCTCATCATTATTCTTCAGTGAGTTAAGAGATAAAAGAGAAAAGCAAGGGATGCTGGGCCTTCAGAGAGAATGAAATCTATGCCAGCAGAGAGGATTCAAGAGACGGTGTCCTGGAGGTGGCAAAGCAGGACCTGACATGATTGTCATCAGATGTCTTCATTTTCAATTTCCAATTGTTTTAATGTGGAGGTCCTTATCCTTTATAGCAGATGACAGAGTGGACATTCCTTCTGGGGTGACAAGGTCATAATGTAAGAGGTTTGGAGAACTTAAGGATGACACTTCCCTTAAACATTAGAAGCTGGTACATGGTGGGACAGACTGAGAAGCTGACACACAGAGAAGCAATAAAGATAGATAGAGGGATGGAGTCCTCATGGCTCCGAGACCCTGATCTCAGTTGCCTCCGAGCCCTAGCGGCACCATTCCCATGCCATTATTATGTGAAATACCACAGCCTCTGTCCAATAAAGGCGTCTTTCTGGAACTAGCTCCAGTTTGGTTTTTATCACTTTCAGCAATCAAGAGACCTGAACGGCAGCACACGTTAGCAGTGACCTGACATCTTTCTTGTCTTAAAGTTACATTTCTCCTCTCGTCCTCCCCTTCTCCAACAAGAGTCAGCCCAACCTCCATGCTGCCAATTTCTCCTTGTTCTGTCAATTCATACATTGAAAACTTGGCCTATAGTCTTGCCTCTCCAACAGTTGTGCTCCTAGTTGTTCCATATCAAGGTTTCCCCAGGCCAGCTCCCATTTCCAAGTACATTGAAGTGCTGTCTACCAAGAGCTTTCACCAGAAAATCCAACTGAGTGGACTGAGGGTTGGGTCCAAGAATCTATATTTTTCATGTACAATGGAATATTACTCAGCCTTAAAAAAGAATGAAATAATGCCATTTGCAGCAACATGGATGGACCTAGAGATTATCATATTAAGTAAGTCAGACAGAGAAAGACAAATGTCATTTGATATCACTTACATATGGAACTTAAAAAATGATACAAATGAACTTATTTACAAAACAGAAATAGATTCACAGACATAGAAAACAAACTTATGGGGCTTCCCTGGTGGCGCAGTGGTTGAGAATATGTCTGCCAATGCAGGGGACACGGGTTCGAGCCCTGGTCTGGGAAGATCCCACATGCCGCGGAGCAACTAGGCCTGTGAGCCACAACTACTGAGCCTGCGCGTCTGGAGCCTGTGCTCCGCGACAAGAGAGGCCGCGATAGTGAGAGGCCCACGCACGGCGAATAAGAGCGGCCCCCGCTTGCTGCAACTAGAGAAAGCCCTCGCACAGAAACGAAGACCCACCACAGCCAAAAATAAATAAATAAATAAATAAATAAAATTAAAAAAAAAAAAGAAAACAAACTTATGGTTACCAAAGAGGATAGCAGGGGGTGGGGAGATGGAGATAAATTAGGAGTTTGGGATTAACATATACACACAAGTATATATAAAATAGGTAAACAGTAGGGACCTATTGTGTAGCACAGGGAACTATACTCAATATCTTGTAATAACCTATAATGGAAAATAATAACCCATATATGTAACTGAATCACTTTGCTGTACGCTTGAAACTAACACAACATTGTAAATTAACTATACTTCAATTTTTTAAAAACTCATTAAAAAAAGAATCTATATTTTTCAAAAATACACCCTGGTTGATTCTGATGTACAGCCAGGTGGAAGCATCACTAGACCAGATGACCCATGAAGCCCATCAATTTGAAGAGTATATTGAGTGTCCTCGACATGGCACAAGTTAACTGTTCAATCTCTCACCAAGATTTACTGCTCCGTCTGCTTTTCCTCAAAGAAAGCAGAATTCATGTAGGCTCGGAATTATGTAACAGCAGTTTTAAGCTGCTCAGACAACTATACTGAAGGGCTTGGAATGACTTCATGCGGGGAAGCAGGCATGGCAGGGGCAGACCTAGGCCCTTACATAAGCTGCCTTTGATTTCCTTCACACTGGAGCTGGATGAGCTAGAGGAAATTTGTTTCCTTTTAAAGCCTAGAGTTCCATCACAAGCCTGCATAATTTTTCTGAAAAGTGTCTTTCCAACACGACTACCCCCAAAGGAGCTGGACATAGCTATCCCAGAGGCAGCAGCGAAGTTGAAGGACAGGAGAGACATTTTTTTTAAAACCATCAAGCAGTGTCAACTTTGGAGCAAACTGCTCTCCCCCTCATGAGAGATGACAAGTGTTTCACAGCAGTCATTTTTGAAAGTAGGTGCCAGGTGGCAGAGGGATTTGATTTGCTGGAGTGTCAGCTCAGTAAAGCAAGTACCTTCCCCAGTCCTTCCTTCATTCGCTAAGGTTTTGACAGGGGCTGAGCTGAAGGGGACTTATAAACTCTCACAGGCTCTTGTATTCTGACATGTGCTGTTTCACAGGAGGCGTGACACCACTGGTGTTTCAAGGTTTTTCTCTACCAGGAAGAAAGTTTTTATGTACCTCGGGCTCTTATATTTTTATTTCATTATGTTTTACTTGTATTTCTACTAAACCTGCAGAATCGGGGGTTTAAGAACCAGCGGAGCTTGCAATGGTTAAAGTCAAAAGAACTTTTTGCCTAAAGCATCATCCCCCATCCTCACTTGAAGACCTCTTCTACCTTCTGTTCCCCCCGCCCCGCCCCCAGCCACTCCTTTCTCCCTTCTGTTTCTCCTTTCCTCCCTCTCTCCCCTCCCCCTCTCTCAACACTCTCAAAGCGTGCCCTAAACGGTGACAAACTTGCATGTGCTTCCTTTATGACTAAACCCCTGGGCCTCTAGCCAACCCCTCACAGATGGTCCCAAATATCAGACACCCCTTTAGGGGAGCCCCACGTTTGCAACCCAGCTGGGAACGGCCAGGGTGGAGGAGAAGCGTGACGGGGAGTGGCGGTGTCTCAGTCCTGGGGGAAGGCGAAGCAGCTTCCAGGAGGAAACGGGCGTTTCCTTCCCACGCGCTCGGCGAAGCCCTGGGTCCTGGCCCTGGGCCTCCACCCAGCCCCTCCCGGCGCTCTGGGAAAAGCCAGTCGCTACACACAGGCACATGCAGGCCCCGGGGCCGCGCCCTAAGGAGAGCGGCACCCACGGCCAATTGCTATGGCAACTCCGGGGCTCGTTCCATTCCCCACCCCGCCGATCCCCCCGCCTCCTGCCTGAGCTGCAGCCAACCGGCTTGTGCGCGTCCCAGGAGCGCGCTATAAAACCTGCGCGGTGGCGCTGGGCAAGGGCGAGCCCGACCAGGAGCAGGGCGCGCAGAGCCAATCTCCGACCTGGAAAGCCCTGTGAAAGCGGCAGGAAAAAGCCTGAACATGCAGAGTGCGCAGAGCCTGGGTCTCGGTCCACACAGTCAGTGCCTCGGCCTGGCTTTCCTGCTCCTCCATCTCCCGGGACAGGTGAGTGGCGCACTCGTCAGGTGCCTCTGGTTACTTTGCCTTCCAGGGTCCCTGCTAAGAAGTTTCTACTTCTGATCTCGCCCGCCCCCAGGTCCTTGCGACTCCGCGCTGCCCCTCCTCGTGCCCGGCTCCGTGCCCCAAGAAGCCGCCGACCTGCGCCCCCGGGGTGAGAGCCGTGCTGGACGACTGTTCCTGCTGCCTGGTGTGCGCCCGCCAGCGCGGCGAGAGCTGCTCCGTGATGCTGCCCTGCGAGGAAAGCCGCGGTCTCTTCTGCGACCGCAGAGCGGACCCCAGCGCCCAGACTGGCATCTGCATGGGTAACCCTGCCCCCTCCTCCGCTTGATCTCCTGTCCCTCAGCTAGCGGAGCTGCCCGCTCTTTCCTCTCCCCTTCCCCCGACTCCCGAGAGGGTGATGAGCAAATACTAACAGTGATGCCGTGGGTGATGTTTATGGAGCGCTGCGCGCCAGGGATGGGCTGGGGGCGCGTGGGGCTTTGCGGAGCGCCAGAAGCCAGAAGGGAAACCTGCCCGCGGAGGTGAGAAGCATTTGCCTCCCTAGAGAAGAATCTAGATAGACAGGGAGCAGAGCAGACTTAAGGGCCAGTGAAGTCATTTCCTTTGGAAGTTTCCAGGGGACGCTTGGGGGGTGATGGAAGCTTGGGCTTAACTCACAGGCTCACAGTTCCCCCAGCTGTAGCCAGGCTGGTGTGTTTTCACACCTGTAATTGCCCTATTTGAGCCAAAGCAGCCACTACTCTCCTGGGTTGACTATGCAACAACCCCTGTCTGGGCCGTGAGTAAAATAAAAATGCAGGCAGCCAGCCAATCCAGGATGGTGAAACGGAATCAACTGGGGATCAATTTCCCACACGGTGCACCGTTTAGTTGGAGACCTGTCCCTGCCTCCCCGGAGAAGAGGGCTTGGAATAGCCTTTAGTTTCTTCTCTAAACTAGTAATGATTTATTGTGCTGGAATGCCAAGGGATCCTAATGCCCTTCCCAATTTGACCAGTTAACCTGTTTGGAGACTATGAAGAGCACTTTTGTCTTTTTAATTCTGAGCTTCTGGAGTAGGAGAATCGAAGGAGGTTCTGGCGAAATGACTTTATCATTGGGAACAACAGCTGAGGGCCCTGGGGAATGTCATTTCACGGTTCTGCCCGTCTTTCCTCTTGCGTAAAATGAGTGGCGGGACTGGGTCGTCTTGAGTGTTTCTTCTTGCACCGGGAGGCCTCCGTGAGGACATCTCTCTGCTGGTGATGGGTCAGCAACCACATGGCTTCAACTAGAAAAAGAATGATCTGGGGCTTGGAACACGTGCTGTGGCTCTTATATAGCCTCTTCGATGCGTTGTGTTCTTGATTTTCTCTCTCCCCTTCCCTCTCTGCCCTGCTTCCCCAACGTTCTAGCGATAGAAGGAGACAATTGTGTGTTCGATGGAGTCATCTACCAAAGTGGAGAGACCTTCCAGCCTAGCTGCAAATACCAGTGCGCCTGCCAAGATGGGCAGGTTGGTTGTGTGCCCCGCTGTGAAGAGGACCTGCTACTGCCCCAGCCTGACTGCCCAGCTCCGAGAAAAGTTAAAGTGCCTGGGGAGTGCTGTGAAAAGTGGATCTGTGATTCCAATGAGACGGGGACATTAGGGGACCTCCAAACCCTTCCAGGTAAGAAATTCAACACACCTGAAAATGATCACAGCACAGGAATAAGTGCAGGCAGGAAGCATGTATGCTCTTTGGGATCTGCAGTGAGAAACTGGCTTCAGTTTCTGGTCATTCAGCTGTGGAGTCCAGCTTGCCCACTGAGATCAGACACATCACGTGTTGGAATCCCAGACAAGTGATTGAAGTACACGCAGTGTCTTCTGAAGAAGAATCACATCCAGTGGTTCTGTTGAGCCGTAGGAATGATTTTTCCTATTACATGACTGCCATTTGTATTTTAGTCTATTCCACTTGACCCTTGTTAACATTGCAAAGATGTGCTTTGACAACTTTATGCAAAACACATAATTGATAGAGCTTCTATACTTGTGGCAAGTGTCAACTCCATGGGAACACCATTTAAGCCATTTGCAAAGGGCCTGGTGATGGCTCTTTCTTTTCTGGACTCTGTCAACTACCTATGCACTCTTAAGACCAGCTTCCCTAAAGAATGCCATCCCTGGACAGGTGTCACAGAGAAATGCCACCTTTCCAGGTGCTGCAGGAAGGATCAAGTGACACTTCAGGATCTTTGCTTTGCTTTTCCTTTAGTTTTGGCTTATAAAGGAAATGATTTTTTTTTGAAAAGTAAACATTCAAGACCCAGTAGAGAATATTTTAGAAGCCATTAATCAGCCAGATTATTTATACTGGCAGTACACAGAACTTTACAGTTTTTCTGAAGTCAGAAATTCTCAGCCATGCTTACAGATAGGAAAACTGCCATGTAAGGGAGGAGGTGTGCCCTAGGCCATGCATATTAAGTGTTGAGACAGAACCGTCTGTCATCAAAGTCCCAGTGACTATATCCTACAACCCAAATAACCAATTCTACCTCCCTAAGGCAGAGCATTACCTCCATCACTATTTTGAGTTGGTTGGTTCTACTTACTCATCCAATTACAATTTTTTCATTATCCTTTCTCTGGACAAAATCACACATTGAAAACATTATGGTTTATGGAATGGTTTTTGATGCTATACTGTGCTGTATTCTTAAAACTACTAAGCTTCTCAAAGACAGGTTCTCCTAAACTTCTTATGAACAAATCGGACAGTCATTCCACAAAGATTTCTTGAAGGCCAACCATGTGCCAGGCATTGTGCTACCTGTTAGGGGTTTATAAATACAGAGATCCAGGTCTGCCCCCTGAGAACACCTGAGTTGCACAGGTACCGAATTGGATGAGATGCTCTTCCTAATGATGGTTGAAAGGACCACTTTGCCATCCCCACATTTTACTCAATAACACTGTCCTTATTTCAACATCCCATAGCCTACAGGACAGAAGCCACTCTAGGAGTTGCAGTCTCCAACTCAGGTATCAACTGCATTGAGCAGACCACAGAGTGGAGTGCGTGTTCCAAGAGTTGTGGCATGGGTTTTTCCACCCGGGTCACCAACAGGAATCCACATTGCGAGATGGTGAAGCAGACCAGGCTCTGCGCGGTGCGGCCCTGTGACCAAGAGCACAAGCAGCCGACAGATAAGGTATGAGCCTGGGAGGAGCCCCCACCACAGAGGAGGTGGCCTTGCCTTGCTGGGGCCTGTGTTTTATTTTTTGTTGTTGTTCTTGTTTTTCTTATAAGGCAAGGAATAGTGACTTTATTCAGAAAGCTGGCAGACTGAGAAGATGGCGGACGAGTGTCCCCAGAAACCATCTTAATGGGGTCTGGATGCCAGTTTATTTTATAGAACAGAGAGGGGGAGGAGGTGAGGAAATAAAGTAAAATGGCCATTGATTTTGCAAAATATCTCCTGGCTTGGCCAGCATCAGAGAGGGGATATGTTAATTTCTTCTTTTCTGCAGGCATTCACAGGTGGGCAGGGTCAGATTGTCTCCCTGTGAGCTGAACAAAGGCACTTTAGTTTAACATTCAGACAGAGGGGCAGGGTTCCCTGAGGCAGGCCATTATGTATGATTTTAAAAACAAAGGCAACAAAAAGCAAAGCTTAAAGTAAAAGAAACAGATCCAACATGGAGTCAGATTTTGCTCTTCCCTGTTACAATTCCCCACTGTCTTGTCCATTCCACAGTCCTGTGGAAAAGGGGGCAATGACCATTCTAACTGCTTCTTGCTGTGTCTTGTCAGATGGATCTTTCTGAGAATGTCCACCATTGGTGCCAGTTGTTCCAAATGTTGAGATTTGTCTTCTTTTGTTCCTCTTTGGAAAGTGTTTACTTTACACCTGTAGACTTAAAAAACATTCACAACCTAAATGTTGAGTTATGTTTTATTCGGGAGGGGGGCCTGGGCTTTAGAAAGTCACTGTGAAGCTGACTTCAAGGTCAGCTCTAATGAAGGAGTTTACCTTCTTTTATTTTCTCTTTAATGTATTGAAATATCCCCAGCAACTCACAGCAGATGAAGAGGGAAGGGCCAGACCACTACAGTAATGTCCCCGGTTGAGAAAAGTCTGGCAAATCTCATTTCATCCTGGAAAAAACTGGCTACTCAGTGGTCAAACATGATTTATTTTAGAGAGGTCATTTCTGAGCTCAGCTTTCTTCACCCTTTAGGTTCAGTCTGAAGGAAGCGACAGAGTAGGGACCACATCTGCCTTCCTCATCCCTCAGTCCCCCACATCCTACCTGGGATGTACTGTGTGCTTGATAAACAACCATTGATGAATAAATGAATGGATGCCTGGGAATTATTTTCTGTATTTCAAAAAGCCTAGTATGACTAGTACATTTGCCAGCATAAGGCTATCTGTGCCAAATAAAATAGCACATTTCTTTCCTTTTTTGCTGGAATGATATCAACTCAGTGTGTTAATGCTGAGTACAAGGCATGCAGATCAGAAGCTCTGATTGGTTCCTGATGACATCACAAGCCTTGTTAACAGAGCCCTAGGTCAGATAAATGCAGTACCCAAATCGAGCTAGTATATGGACCCTTGTACAAACCTAAGCCAAAATAAAACAGTCCCTAACAATGAACGATTTACATATCTCTCCACTGAGGCAATATCATCTCATGCTTAAGGGTGCAACTCTGGAGCCAGACAGCCTGGCTTTAAATCTTGGCTTCCCACATGAACTAGCTGTGGGATCTTGGGTGATTTTCTTAACCTTTAAGCCTCAGTTCTTTCCCCTATATAACAGAGACATTAACAGTACCTACCTCAGAGTTGTCATGAGGATTAAATAGAATGCATTTGCAAAGTGCTGGGCATAGATTACTCTGTTAACATAAATATCATTACTAATATTAACCATCATTTCTATTTATTGATAAAGTAAGAGTCTCTAGTGGTTGCATTGTTATATGGCTACTTAGCTGTATGACTTTTTGAGGTCCATTCTAACTTTATGCTTCTTCCACCAATTTAGAAAGAGCACCTAGAAACACCTTCTTCTCTGTTTCTGTCCTTCCCTCTGTCTCTCTCTCTCTCTCTCTCACACACACACATACATATACACACACACTCACACACACACACACACACACAGATATTGCAGACCTTGTACCTTTTTGTGGATATTGGCAAAAATATACACTAAACATTAAATATTAAAAAGGAAAAAACAAGAAGCCTTTAAATATTGTCAAGTACACAGTAACTTGCTTATTAAATAAGCCATTTCCATGTCATGACTTTAAAATTTTGCTTTTTCTTTTGTTTCTTTTTCCAAAATTCATATTTTTCTTGTACCTTGCACCAAGTTTAATATTGGGAGATATTATATTTAAGACATTTATTTATAGTATATATATATATATATATATATATATATATATATATATATATATATATATTTCATTAAGGGGCCAGAAATTTGTTTGGAATCTAGGGAAATGCCAGCCTAATAATCATTACTTCTGTATCACCAAAAGATTCTTAAATGTGAGATGGTGCTTCTCAAAGCACCAGTGATCCCCAGACCAGCATCATCATCTAAGAACTTGTTAGAAATGCAAATTATGGGGGCTCACATCAAACCTACTGAATCAGAAACTCTGGGTGTAAGGCCCAACAATGTGTGTTTTAACAAACCCTCTAGATGATTCTGATGTACTCTTACTTATTAAAGTTTGAGAGCTACCAATTGTAGAGAATTCCAAGTCTCATCACTCCACAAGCTGTGGATTACAACTAGCAAGGTGAAAAGCAGCGGAAAATTGTGACAAATTAGGTGAAGAAATCTAGGTGGGAAATTAACATATCATCAATGTCTTACTGAATTATCAATACTGGGGTTCCTCTTCAACTCTTACCAATGGAATGTTGAATAAATTCTCCACTTACCATGCCTTCATGGAAACTAACCTTAAATCCCAGTCTTAGACTTTCCTGAGGTCACAGTGTAATAGAAGGAACGGGCTTTGTGTCAGACAAATTCAGGTTCTAGATGTTTTCTGATCACTTTGGCCTCTGAGACTACGTTTACTCATCTATAAAACTTGGACAGTTGTTCTTTATGTGAATAACTGCTCCTTGTATGAGTGAATGTTCCTAATAAGGTTAAGTAAGTTAATGTCTGAAAAATATTTGAAACATTAATAGGCTTGCAGTGATGCCATATTTATTCCATTTCTCTTTATAACACCTAAGAATGTATTGGGCTAATGACAATGCCAAAGCCTATTTACGGTGGTTTGAAAAAATAGGTTTCTTTATCATACATATGCTTTCATCTTCATGCTTATGCCACATGGTCAAAAGATGGTTATATACAATTAGGCATGATTTCCACATTCTAGATAGGAAGGCAAATGAATGCAGGAAGCGATTAAGAACTGTACCCATCTGAAGGGCAAAGGATTTCCCAGAATCCCTTGGTTTATGTATCACTGGCCAGAACTTGGCCACAAGGCCATTGCAAGCTCCCAGATATTCTGGGGAAGAATATGCTTGTAGTGGACCACATTACTCAAACAAAATTAACATTCTGTTAACAAAGAAGAAAGAGCAACAGATTTTGGGTTGGCAACTAGCAAGTTATTCCGTATGCCTAGACCGATCCCTCGGAGGAACGATGGCCGTTTCATGCATCACTCCTTTTCTTCTTTCTTAGAAAGGGAAAAGGTGTCTCCGCACCACCAAGTCACTCAAAGCCATCCACCTGCAGTTTGAGAACTGCACGAGCCTATACACCTACAAGCCCAGGTTCTGCGGTGTCTGCAGCGATGGCCGATGCTGTACCCCACACAATACCAAAACCATCCAGGTGGAGTTCCAGTGCTCCCCAGGGCAGATCCTCAAGAAACCAGTGATGGTCATCGGGACCTGCACCTGTCACAACAACTGTCCTCATAACAATGCGTCTTTCCTCCAAGACTTAAAGCCAAACACCAGCAGAGGAGAAATGTAATGTGTCCCCTAGGAAGCCCACCTACAGAGGCAACCTGTAGCCACCCACTAGCAAATGACTATAAGAAAAATTACAAAGAATTATTATCCACATCTGCGTCCCATGTATTTTCTGTGGTCATATGAGGTCAGTTATGTCTGTCTTTTTTTCATGAAAGATATGATTAACTGTAAACTTGGAATCAAGGTAAGCTCAGGATAGTGCTTAGGGATGACATTCTTTTGTGCTGTTTACTACACATGAAAATTTCTGTAAATTTCAGAAATCAGATATATGTCTTACTGTGTACACTGTATCACATTACACTCATTTTGTTATACACTAGTGAAATTTCAAGAAAAGGTCACAGTAATGAATGACACGGTGAAATCCAAGGTCATACTGAGGGTGTCATCATACAAATATTTCACCATAGATTGAGATTTGACCTAAGGGTTCTCTGCGGAGCACTCTTTTTGAGTAGCTCAACTCTGAACTTCAAATTCCGAGATCCGAGGAAACATATAGCTCTTCAACTCGAAATCTAGAGATTATTAATTTTCTGTGTACATAGAAAACAAGCTGTATCTACAGTAATGGAACGCTTATTCATTAAGTGCACTGGTGTCATAAATTGGCTCCATTTCAGACAAGTTGACTCCTTTCCAAAAGAAAGAAGCTAAACAGAAAACTCTCCCTTATACATAGATGACCAGCCTCAACCAGCCCTCAGACACTTGTATGTGTCTGGAGGCTGCTGGGGATCACTAGTTTTTTAATTCAGAAGAAGCAGAACATATCAGCAGGGCTCCTCTCACCTTGCTGATGAATAAACTGAGGCCCAAAGCACCTGATTACAACCTTTGATGACTTTCAAGTGTGCTGGTAGTGCAATTTTGAAAAAGAAGAACAAAATCGACAAGACTGCAGTGGCAAGATACCACAAACTCTATGGGAGTTTAGAATTATTGTACAGATCCCCAAACTTATCCTTGGGCCTTAGTTATGCAAGCTCATGAACAAGATATACGTGTCTACATACATGTATCTAACTTGTCAGGCTATAAGATAGGTTGCAAACTTAAAATGTATACATTCTTCTAATGTCACCTTATGTGTACAGCTTTTCTCCTTTGAAGTATTTATATAAATATAAATTATACATTTTTAAAAATATTCCTTTTACTTTCTCTATTTGTCAGACATTACTAAATAAACACGATCTTATCAGTGTGTGACTCTGCTGTTATTTTTGTGCTTCTGAGTTGTTTATTGAAAATATAAATTAAAATTTACAAATTAAATATTGAAAGCAAAGTGGTCATCTTTAGTTGAGCTTACAACTTCTTATCAGAAGGAAAACAAAAGACAGCTCTTAATTTGGTGATCTCTATTGCCAAGGCCTCAGATATTCTCCACACTTTCTACTCAATCCAATATCTGGATCCCTGATGTTTTTTTCTGGACAACCTGCAAGAGACCTCCATATGTTAAAAATTGCATCTTTATTCCTGTCCTGCCCCTAGGTTCTTCAGAACCATTTCTTTTTTTTTAGATTCTACGCACATGTGTTAGCATATGGTATTTGTTTTACTCTTTCTGACTTATTTCACTCTGTATGACAGACTCTAAGTTCATCCACCTCACTACAAATAACTCGATTTTGTTTCCTTTTATGGCTGAGTAATATTCCATTGTATTTATGTGCCACATCTTCTTTATCCATTCATCTGGCGATGGACATTTAGGTTGCTTCCATGTCCTGGCTATTGTAAATAGAGCTGCAATGAACATTGTGGTACATGCCTCTTTTTGAATTATGGTTTCCTCAGGGTATATGCCCAGTAGTGGGATTGCTGGGTCATATGGTAGTTCTATTTTTAGTTTTTTAAGGAACCTCCATACTGTTCTCCATAGTGGCTGTATCAATTTACATTCCCACCAAGAGTGCAAGAGGATTCCCTTTTCTCCACACCCTCTCCAGCATTTATTGTTTGTAGATTTTTTTGATGATGGCCATTCTGACTGGTGTGAGGTGATAGCTCATTGTAGTTTTGATTTGCATTTCTCTAATGATTAATGATGTTGAGCATCCTTTCATGTGTTTGTTGGCAATCTGTATATCTTCTTTGGAGAAATGTCTATTTAGGTCTTCTGCCCATTTTTGGATTGGGTTCTTTGTTTTTTTGATATTGAGCTGCATGAGCTGCTTGTAAATTTTTGAGATTAATCCTTTATCAGTTGCTTTGTTTGCAAATATTTTCTCCCATTCTGAGGGTTGTCTTTTCGTTTTGTTTATGGTTTCCTTTGCTGTGCAAAAGCTTTTAAGTTTCATTAGGTCCCATTTGTTTATTTTTGTTTTTATTTCCATTTCTCTAGGAGGTGGGTCAAAAAGGACCTTGCTGTGATTTATGTCGTAGAGTGTTCTGCCTATGTTTTCCTCTAAGAATTTTATAGTGTCTGGACTTACATTTAGGTCTTTAATCCATTTTGAGTTTATTTTTGTGTATGGTGTTAGGGAGTGTTCTAATTTCATTCTTTTACATGTAGCTGTCCAGTTTTCCCAGCACCACTTATTGAAGAGGCTGTCTTTTCCCCATTGTATATTCTTTCCTCCTTGAGCAAAGATAAGGTGACCATATGTGCGTGGGTTTACCTCTGGGCTTTCTATCCTGTTCCATTGATCTGTATTTCTGTTTTTGTGCCAGTACCATACTGTCTTGATTACTGTAGCTTTGTAGTATAGTCTGAAGTTTGAAAGGGAGTACATTGAACCTGTAGATTGCTTTGGGTAGTATAGTCATTTTCACAATGTTGATTCTTCCAATCCAAGAGCATGGTATATCTCTCCATCTGTTTGTATCATCTTTAATTTCTTTTATCAGTATCTTATAGTTTTCTGCATACAGGTCTTTTGTCTCCTTAGGTAGGTTTATTCCTAGGTATTTTATTCTTTTTGTTGCAATGGTAAATGGGAGTGTTTCCTTAATTTCTCTTTCAGATTTTTCATCATTAGTTATTTTACAATTATTCTTTAACAATCCCATTACTCTGAGCATCTTGAGGCCAGTACCTTAGTCTTCTTTGTATCTGCCCCAGTACCTGGAACACAATAGGACCTCACTGTAAACCTATTGAATGAATGGATGGACGGATGGATAAGTGAATGAATCAATGAGTTATGCATTGACAAAAGATAAAATGTTCTTCAGAATAGATGTTAGACTTTTAAACTATCTTTTTCAGTATCACTATCACTATGATTTTCTTTATCTCTCACTTAGAGATCTCCCCACTCTGTAACATCTGCAAAAACACACACATGCATTCCTGAAATTATAATTTCAGCCAGTTGAAAAAATGTGATCTGATCTACGAATATTTGTTAAATCCAGAACGTTCTAGTAATACAGCAAGGAAAGCTATACTTACCGAGCAGAGTTTAGGGCTGCAGACAGTGCAGGCTTGGGAGTTATCCAAACCTGGGTTGCATATGGGACCTATTCTTTCCCAGCTGTGGGATATTGAAAAATTTGGATACACCCTCTGAGCCTCAGTTTCCACACCTGTAAGGTGAAACCATAATATTGAGAGAGTAGTCAATCACCCTAGTTTGTCCTGGACTGAGATGGTCCCTGAGACTCAGGACTTTCAGTTGTAAAATCAGGACAGTCCCAGGCAAACTGGGATGAGCTGGACACCCTAAGTATCAACTACATATTGTAACATTATACGTGTTCATAAGCACTTGACCATGCCAGGCACCTAGTAGGCCGGCAAATGACAGCTGTTAATATAATAAGTATCCAGTAAAGACAAGCACTGCCCCTTAGTCTTTGCATGTCATATTCAGAGGCAGACATTACTGACCTCATTTTTACAGGAAAAGACAAAGTGACTAAAAGAAGTTAATGACCTATTAAGGACACAGTAAATGAAGGAGCTGGGATTCAAACTCAGAGTCTGCCTGAGCTCAGAGCCAAAGTTCTTTCTTTTCTACAGCGCCACAGCCACTGAGGCCAAGTATATTTTCAGCAACCAAAACAATTCCAACAATTTTCATTTTTGTGCTGTTTTCCCAAACTATAAATGTTCTCTTTTAGAAACTGCATTGCAAAGTAGTGAGATTGTTGAGATCATTCTGTGAATGTGAAGTTTTGAAAGCACTTAATTGCTGTTTAGTGATAAGGCACGCTTCACTGAAAATTATTGGAGGATTTTTCTTTTCTTTTACCACACAAGGATTCAATTCAACAATGCTGCAAGGACATCTTTAAGCAAGGAAATAAACTTGTCACATGCCTATCTGTGCTTGATGAGATTATCAGTAAAGCTTTTGCTGGAGATTTCTGGTCAGTATTAGACTTCTCTCCCAGGGTCTTCCTTGTAGGTACACGTTGTCATGCTTCTGAATGGGTTTCAGTCCAAAATGCTCAACATCACAAGTCAAATCATCAAAACAGTATGTCCTTTTGGCCCTGTGCTTTTGAGCTTAGTTTGAAGATTCATTTTTGTTGGAAGTATATTCATCTTAACCACACCGCATGGTTCTTGCAGGCAGTGCTATGCTGTCTTGACCACAGAGGGTTCACCAAATTCAATTACCACTTCAATAACACTGCTGGCACTTGCTGAACTCTGAATAATGAAGAATTCTCTGCAGCCAACCTGCTGAGGACTGTGAATTACTGCTACATTAAGCCAGCTGTTCTGGGGATAATCAGAAGGTGCAAAGTGTAAGGATGGCAATGCTGTACAATTCTTCCTAAAGGATGTGTGTCTTTCTCTTTGGGACAAGAAAATGAAGGTCTGAATTTCAACCCAGGAAGCTCTACAAAAGAATATGCAGTTCCATGCAAATGGCAGAGTTTCACAGAATGAACAGCCAACTGGTACTGTTGTGCTGGAAGGTGCTTGGAAATAAATGTTTTATAATCCAAGAAGAGGATGTTGCTTGGACTTATATTTTATTAGCAAAATCAGAGAAGCAAGATCTGTTTGTAGCATAGATTCAGAAGTCTGGAAGAGGTTATAAAGTTCTTAGCTTGGGTTAAATAAAGATCAATATGCTCCACGCTGACCCAAATTTGTCCTGCTAAAGCAAGGCCACCCACAAGATCCTTGGAAGGCCTTGCCAGAGAAGATCCCAGTACATGCAAGTTCTAGTTCCTCTGCAAGTTCAGCAGTGAGAATCTTCCCCAATACTACAGAGCATCTCAGTACCCAGGAGAAAGGATAAAAATGACAAGGGTCCTGTTGAGTGTGCCCTGTCTTCTCTCCAAACTGCATATCCTCATTCAAAAATATACTTCAAGGTCACCCTCTCTAAGAAGTCTTCTCAATTGCACCCTTAAGCCCCTAACAGAACTGGCCACTCCCTCCTTTGTGCCTAAATGCTCCTTGTAGTAATTCTATCATAAATGCTAAAATACCCTACATCTGTTATTTGTTTTCATGTTTTTCTCCCATTAGACTCTATGCTCCATGAGGGCAGGGACGTTGTTTGGTTTTCTTGCCACTGCTTCACACCGTGCTTCTCAAACTTTTCCATCACCTTACTCTAAACAGCAGAGCATAATAAACAACTACAACAGAAATCTAGCGTTCCAAGCCAAAGTTTCTATGGCATGCCACATTTTTCTCTTAAAAATTCAGGTAAATCTTGACTTCTTTTTAATCCATCCATGTTTGTTTAAATATAAAAATAACATTTAAAATTTCTGATTGGCTAGCTTATTCAACTTTTCCCACCTAAATCTTTAAGTAAAATTGATGCTCCAGAATGGTGTTTACACTGAAGCCTCTCATATTTCCTTGCATATTTCACATAGTCAGATTAGCAGTAATAAGTACAATTCCAAATTCTATCTCATTTTAGGAGCCATCAATCGTAAGAGGTACTGTTAATTTATACATCAAAAAGAAATAAAAAATTCTTCCAGTTGACCTAGGACACACCATCAATTATAAGTACAAAAGTCCCACTTTCAGAAGTACAAAAATTTTATTAAATGTTTCTTTTAGAATATTTAACATTTAGGAAGAAGATAAAGAAGGAGAAGATGGTGGAGAAGAGTAAGAACTAACATTTATCTAGCTTATTAGGTACCAGGCAACATGCAAAGTGTTTTACAGAGTTTACCTCATTCACATCAGTCCATATAAAAAACCTATGTGGTTGGTATTATTATATCTCAAAATTACAGATCAGGAAAACGATGCTGTAGGAAGACAAACAGCTTGCACAGGATCATAAATCTATTATGTAGTAAAGCCTGGATCCAAATCCTCACATTCTGCATCTAGAATTTGTGCATTTAATCCCTCTGCCTTACTCTCTGTATCCTGGGTTATGTGTACTTACGTTGGAGAAGCAAGTAGTTGATCCTCAAGAAAGTCAAATGGTTGAATAAGCTGCTACTAAACCCTGAAGGATTTGTGCTATGGACACTGGTGATCACCTAAGGAATTTCCCTAACAGGAGGCATTGTGAGTACATGCAGTTCTTTGCCAAGAAAAGTCATTGGCTTTGGGTAACAACTCTGAGACCAAGAGCTGTTAGGAACATGGTCCTGAGGCTTCTCACCAGTCACTGAGATTAAGGCAAGTGTTGCTTCTTTTGTGCATTCATTAATTAAGGAATTCAAAAATATGTACTGATCACCTACCATATTCCAAGGCATGTGCAGTCACTGGGAACAAAACAATGAACAAGACAAATATAGTCCTTACCCTCATGAAGCTTAGAGCCTGGTGGGTTGTTTGAGTTTTTCCTTAGACCTCAATTCCTCAGACTAAACTATTTACCCTTTTTAGCCTTTCCTCTTCTGCTCACTATTTTAACTTTTCTCATGGGAGGGGGCTCCCTAGCTCAGCCCCACTTTTGGGGACCCCCTAAATCCCAAAGAAGATCCAGAGAAAATAAGCTCCCTATACCTGAGTCAGAAATAGTTCAGACCTCTGTTCTTTTGTAAGCCAGCTCCTCATCTGGCACCACCGTAGATGTCAATATCTCATCTGAAGATGAGCTACTTACAGAAGCCCCTTTGCAGTGACCATGAAAAAGAGGAGTGCCTACTAAACATATACCTGGAAGATTTCAGAAGTACATAGAGAGATAAGGGTTTCAGAGGTCTCCCCGTGAGTCCTCATTCACTAAGAGAATGATTTAGCCCCCAAGCCTATGTTCATTGGTTTACTCAAAGGGATCATGGGGTGCTCTTTTTCTCTTGGGCAGAATGGCTCAAGTTCTATTGTGTCCATACCCTTTTTGTTGCTATATTATGTACCTGGAATGTCCTCCTCCCATTAGCTTCACCTTTTGAAATCTTGTCTATCATTCAAGATACCACTACAAGATGCTATCTACTAAGCTTTATCCAATCCCCACCATGCCTCTTCAACCAAGACAAAAATATAGTAGCAGAACATATTGGAAAACACTGAACTTGGAGTCAGAAAACCAAGCATGTCCTCATTGCTTGGCTTCTGGACTTCTATGCCCACAAAACGAGGATGTTGAATTCAGCAGCTCCTGTGGTCCCATCCATCTTGATACTTACGGAGTACCTACTATGGGCCATGCACTCATAAATCTCATCTTTATAACCTTATTTTTCCTCACAACAACCCTAAAAGATGAGCGATGTTACCCTATTTTACAGATGAGACTGGTAAGGATTCAAACTCAAGGGCACCTGGCTGTAGAGACCAGACTCCTTGTAGCATCACTTACCATCATTTCCCAAGAGCTTCAGTGCCCTTCCACCTCCTTTTCTCTTTTATTATAATGAGCATTCTAAAGGTTGAACTCATTGCAATAGAAGCAATTATGTTTTTCTGGATTGGAAAATAACCACCATAGCCTTTAGATTTATTCTGGTCTCTCTAGGCACTGTGGTGATGAAATAAGCAACGAAGATATTAATTAAAACTGTATCTATACATCCCCCAACCTGGTAGAGAGATTAAAAAAAAAAATCATATAGTAGTGTGTATATGTCAATCCCAATCTCCCAATTTATCCCTTCCTGCCCCACCGTCCCCCCTCAGATTATAGTAACATAATTGACACATTGAGTGCTAGGCACTGTACTATTGTTTGTATATATACTTAACACAGTCTTAGTTTTGCATATTTTGTGGTGGGGAAGTGAATAAAATGTTCAGTTCACAAAAAAAAAAAAAAAATCAAACAGGAAACCAGCTATTAAAATTATATCCTACCAATCAAAGAATTTGACTTTTTTTTTTTTTTTTTTTTTTTTAATTTTTTAATTTTATTTATATTTATTTTTGGCTGTGTTGGGTCTTCGTTTCTGTGCGAGGGCTTTCTCTAGTTGTGGCAAGCGGGGGCCACTCTTCATCGCGGTGCGCGGGCCCTCTCACCGTCGTGGCCTCTCTTGTTGCGGAGCACAGGCTCCAGACGCGCAGGCTCAGTAGCTGTGGCTCACGGGCCTAGTTGCTCCGCGGCATGTGGGATCCTCCCAGACCGGGGCTCGAACCCGTGTCCCCTGCATTGGCAGGCAGACTCTCAACCGCTGCGCCACCAGGGAAGCCCAGAATTTGACTTTTTTATGGGACCACTTGATTTGTCGGGTTGAAATAAGATACCAAGGTGTATCTATAAATGCAAAGCTTTGTAGACAGATTCATTGAATTGGTCAGAACATTTTTTGAAATGAGTCGTTTCGTTTAAACAATCTGTTTATGACCCAAGTTACTAACTAGTTAATGACCATTCAATGTATAGAGCCTACTAACATTTAAAAAAATTAACCTATATTAGTTATCCAAGAAAAATGTATTAATTAATTCTTTTATTTGATCAAAGCTTGAGATTATCTGAGGTCTGACCACACACCTTTTGTCCTATTAGGTTGGTCATACAGATAAATTCTTACAATGTTGAACACAGATTCTTAAACAAAAGTGTTGAACTTCATACCACACTGGAATGGTTAATGCAGTATAGATTGTTCAACCTTGGAACAAAAGTAAAGTTCAAGTATTATTTTCTATGACCTTCCTTAAAGATACAAAGCCATGCCTTTTAGTGGGCATATTTTTCTCCCAACACTTTGTATTGATGTACACATCCCTTCAATCCTATATAACTTAAATGTGGATTTACAAGACCCTCGAATCTCATAAATTGCCCCAAATTTTTTTCTGCCACTGATTTTTCTACTACTCTTTTAGTTCTGTGTCTTTCTCGTGTTTGATGAATAGCTTTGAAAATGTCCAGAGAAGGTACCTTGTTGTTTTCTGAGGGGAGAAATGGCATTGTTTGACTCCGGTGTTCCCTGAACTCTACAGTCTCTGAAAAAACAGTAACAGCCAAGACCCCTCATCCCCACCCTGGTTAGCTAGGTGTATGTAACATTTTTTATACGGCCATTAAGCCTAGAGCAAATGTCCTTTTATTGGTTATCTAGACCTTTCATAGGTATTTGGTCAAATTTTAAATTACTCAGGATTTGTGACTTCTACATAATAAAAGCCTATTTACATGTTCTTGGCTATTTCAGATTCCCTGTCTAGTTACATGATTCAGTTTTAAAGGGTAGTTGATACATCACAGCTCAGGAAGAATCACCTGAAGTAGTATTAAAGGTGTTACTTTGTTTCCAAGATTTCAGTTTGCCTTCTTCTTGACTCTCTCTCTCCAACTTGTCAATTTCTTGCTTTCTTTTCTTCAAAGAATTTTGGAAAGTGCAGGCACTCCCCAATCCATTGGTCCACTAGGATGACACTGAGTTGTAACATTTGCTCCATGTGCCCACTGATGCCCTCTTTTCTAGGTTAAACAGTTGAACTGCCCTTATCAAGTTTAGTAGGTGGAAAGCAAACACAGGAGAAATCCCTATATGAGCACAACTAAGAAAGATCCTTTATACATCAACCTGAAATTATCACAGCCATTATTACAGGTCATAGATAATACCTTATAGGCTGTGTTCAACTCTCTTCACTCCTTTACAAAGTGTTAAACAATAATTTCTCACAAAATGGGTACTCAGTAAATGCCATATAAAAATAAAAGGATAAAATGATGAAAGAATGGAAGGATCATTAGATGGAGGGATATTAGATGGTTAGATAAAGGTATTAATTGATGACTAGATAAACAAATGAGAACTGGCACTTTATGACTATCATTCCCTGACCCTTTAAGTAAAAGTTTTACCTTTGCAAAATTTATGCTAAAAGTCTGGAAAGGTCCATGAATTATCATCTCAGGAATTTGTCCAAAGTTCACACCTGTCCACAGCAATTGCTCCACGCTCCTTTCCCTGGTTCTCAGCAACCCTCCTATTAATTCTATGCCTCAGTCTACATTGTTTCTATTGATTCTTGTTCCTAGCCTTAACCTGGCCCAATTTATGATGTACGTTCTCCAGCCATACTCTCTCTAAACTTTCCCCTTTCATCTTTGTGAGCCTGGCCAGCTAGGTTGGCCCTCTATCTCCCAAGCTGTCCGTCAAAAGTATAGGAATTGTATAGTTAGACTTAAAATTCAACTGTTAGACTTAAAACCAGCACAATTTTAATTGACGTTGTTTATTTTCTTTGTCCTTGCCTGAATAACAAATCACTCTAATACCATTGTACATTATAGGTCTTTCTTTGTCACCAGACCCCCATTTTCATGCAGGATTAAGCCCACAATGGCTTAAGGAGTGTAGTACTCTCCTTCAACTCTAGGGGGGAAAATGTGTGTAAAAGTAGTAGGTAAATTCCAAATCCCCATTTGAAATAAGTTACTAATAGGGGTCATTAGCTGTCTACACTTTAAGACATTTGAATATAAATTCAAATTTTTCCTCATCCAGATGCTTGACATTTGAAAAAGCCTATTTGGCATACTAGTTCCAACCCTCTGGATGATTAATGCAGCAATGAGCAGGAAAAGTCAATGTTTGTCACCGTGTAGACACTTTTCTATAAAGCTTCAGTGTGCTGCAAACTGAGGAGGAAATATTATAGCCAACTTTTTAAAACTTTGACCATATGCAAAAATGATGAAGCAATATGAGTCATTTAGCTAAAAGTATAAATGACCACTGGCAGATAAGACTGTTATCTTGGGTTTGGATATGTTTCTGTGTTTTGCAGAAGATGATATCAGATATTTTTTACTGAAGTATAGTTGATTTACAATGTTATGTTAGTTTCTGGTGTACAGCAGAGTGAGTCAGATATATAGATACAGATATAGATTCTTTTTCATTATAGGTTATTACAAGATATTGAATATAGTTCCCTGTGCTACACAGTAGGACATTGTTGTTTTTCTATTTTATGTATAGTAGTGTGTATCTGTTAACCCCAACTCCTAATTTATCCTTCCCCCCCACCTTCCCCTTTGGTAACCATAAGTTTATTTTCTATGTCTGTGAGTCTATTTCTGTTTTGTAAATAAGTTCATTTTTATCATTTTTTAAGATTCCGCATATAAGTGATATGTGATATTTGTCTTTGTTTGAATTACTTCACTTAGTATGATAATCTCTAAGTCCATCCATGTTGTTGCAAATGGCATTATTTCATTCTTTTTTATGGCTAATTCCATTATAGATATATACCACATCTTCTTTATCCATTCATCTGTCTATGGACACTTAGCTTGCTTCCATGTCTTGGCTATTGTAAATTGTGCTGTTATGAACATTGGGGTGCATGTATCTTTTCAAATTAGAGTTTTCATCCTTTTTGGATATATGCCCAGGAGCAGGATTGCTGGGTCACACGGTAACTCTATTTTTAGTTTTTTAAGGAACCTCCATACTGTTCTCCATAGTGGCTGTATCCATTTATATCCCCACCAGCAGTGTAGGAGGGTTCCCTTTGCTCCACACCCTCTCCAGCATTTATTGTTTGTAGACTTCTTGATGATGGCCATTCTAACTGGTGTGAGGTGATACCTCAATGTAGTTTTGATTTGCATTTCTCTAATAATTAGTGATGCTGAGCATCTTTTCATGTGCTTATTGGCCATCTGTGTGTCTTCTTTGAAGAAATGTCTATTTAGATCTTCTGCCCATTTTTCGATTGGGTTGTTTGTTTTTCTTGATATTGAGCTGTATGAGCTGTTTGTACATTTTGGAAATTAAGCCCTTGTCAGTCACATCATTTGCAATTATTTTCTCCTATTCCGTAGGTTGTCTTTTCATTTTTCAAAAGTTTTTGAATGTAACCCCTGTTGTATGTATTCTTTGTGGTGATAAGAAGGTGAAGGGTTCCATGGACAATGCCTCTCTCAATCCTGATTCAACTTTACAAGACAATATTTACTAAGTAAGCAGAGTACATAAGGGTATTCTCATGAAGGTGATATGAAAAAAACCCCCACAATTTTGATGTCTGGAATCTCCAAATTTAATTCCATGAAGACATGGTACATCATTATGTGAGAAATAATTCATCTAACATTTTCTGAGCACTTATGAAACTCACACTGCAAGATCCTTCTTTTCTACCACAGAAGATATTCATTGCTAGCTTATGGAGGGTACATAATTCAATTTTATTTTCTCTCCAGCCTGGTAGGAACAGTTCTGCTGCTATTTCCAGGCTCTGGGTCTCTGACCTGCTGCCATCATCCCAATAATTGTAATAGCTTTATTTGGTCATCTACAGTGGGGTAAGGGATAAGATAGGAGAAATCTGTTCTCCCAATTATATCACCACAAGAGTCCACAAGGTGAGTGGGAGACTAATACCTTCTCTTTCCTGAGAGCCACCTTACCTCTCTTCCTCATGCCAAATATCTACTGGACTATTATGGGAGCATATAAAGGGATAGGTAGGGTAGATCTCAAAACAACAGTACAGGGTAATAGGAGGAAAGATGAACTTTGTCCAACTTATGCATTCCTTTGTGCCTCACTAGCAAAGGAAATTCCTGAAAGAAGTGTGCTCCAAATGAATTCTCTATATTTCCTTAGCATTCTCTTTTTTATTTTTTCACAGCTCTCTGTCAAATCCTCTACTCCAACACCCAATCTGATCTCTCAGCTAATTCTACCCCTTCCCAATAAAGTCCCTCCATCTCTATTTAACTTTGACAAACTCAAGTGCCTGAGATATTAGCCTGAGGCTAACGAAGGCTCTCCTCTACTTTTTCCTTTTTGACTTATGAGGACAGGGTGGGATCAGAGTCCTATGAATGAGGCAAAAAATGAATGTTCTGAGTTTCATCTTCCGTCATCAAGGGGTTCCACTGATGTCCTCATGAATTTACCTGAAGAAGGAGAGTACCTTGGGGGCAAGGAATGATTTTGCCTCAAAAACAAAACAAATCAAAACCAAAAAACAACAGGTGTATTCTGACATCATGAAAAATGGTACGTCTCCTTTCAGCATGGCTTTAACCTCACCCTTTGTGGAAACAATGACCCTAGAATTGTTAAAGGAGGAGCCTTTGACTCTTTCTTAGGTCCAATTTATACTTCAGCATCTTAATGGGGTAGCTCCAGTTCTAATTAGATTGATTTCCATTCCAAATAACCTTACACACATCATCTCGTTCAATACTCATAACTACCCACTGAGGTACTGGGTTGTTGCCCATTTTACTTGTGAAGTTCCCTTAGAGTGCTAGCACTCTCACATTTGCATTAATGAGTCTGGCATTTGGGAGAAAAATATGCACTCTATAAACTCAAATGAAATAACATGTAATAAGTTCATTTGAACCATCAGTCATGTTTCCCACAAATGATGTAAGCCTTTAATTGCCTAACTTTTCCAAGGGAATAGTAAAGCATCCCACAGGTTTTGTGGCTTTCAGTCTTTTCTAGATAGTTCTTAAGCAGTATCCATTAGAGAACTTGGAGAAGACTATCTTCACTAAGTGTACATCACCCCGTCATCATAGACTGGGAGTTTCCTATTTCTCCGTATTGCAAGGCATAGCAAAATATGCTATAAGACACACTTTTATAGACTTTATAAATCATAACTCATTATGCAGATGACAGACCTACCCAAGAAAAAATGAAAAAAAATGAGGGCGAGATTTCTATTCTTCATAAATCATGCTTCATTCCAATGTATTCTATATCAGAGGAGGATAACATTCTATTTGGATGAGCTCATCTAAACATGTCAAACTCTTTTCACAAAGATTAATTAAAATACGTCAGCTATGTTGGTGGCAAAGCCATCTTGTTTTAAATCTTCAAGAAGTAATATACAAAGCAGGATTACAACTGTTCAATCTTTAGCATGACATGCATAAAATCAATATTTCAAGCTCTTTTGGGAGTTACAGCCCAACATGTTGCATATGAATGGTCATAATGACCTCACCCAGCCCCTCCTGTCCGGTGGGAAATGGGATTACCCAGCCTTCAAGGAGGGACTGAAAGACTAGGCAGTTCCTAGGAGTTGTGGAGAGGCCGATGGTTTTCTAGAAGACAAATGTCAGATGTACAAGTTTCCTAGATGCCATGACATAATCAGTCCCAGCTGCTCCAAACTCAGAGAGCCAAACTCAGTCACTGGAAAGGCTTTGAGGACAGGAGAGCAAGGCCATAATCAAAGCCCATCCTGAATGACTTCTCACTGTCCAAGAGTTCACAATAGCAGGACTTCTATACATTCCAGAAAGAAAGGGACCTCAAAATTTCTTCTGGGAGAGCTTTTTTTTTTTTTTTTTGAGACCTTATCTTGTATCTCACTGAACGAAAGAAGTTCTTTTCTTGTTGATTGATCTCTCTGGGCTTATCATCAATGTTTTAATTTCTGTATTTTTTAACTTTGTGAAAAACTGAGGTTCTCCTTTGCAGTTTGGATGATCTAAGATTTCTACCATTTCTTGCACTGTGTTTTGAAACTTCAGCTCTACTTGAGGATGCTTTAAGGATAATCTAAGGAAGATATGGTTGGATTTACTAGCACAATGTTTTTAGCTGGGATGATTTTGTTCCCCAATGGATGTTTGGTAATATCTGAAGACACTTTTGATCCTGATAGCTGGGGAACCGCTACTGGCATCTAATGGATAGAGGCAAGGGATACTTCTAAACATCCTACAATGCACAACACAGCCCTTACAACAAGGAATTATCCAGCCCAAGTTGCCAATGACACTACTGTGAAGAAGCCTTGCACTAGCATAATGGCAAAAGCTTAAGTTTAATCAGTGGAAAAAGCTCAAGTTTAACCACAGATTAAATACTCTCTCTTACCATGTTTCAGGAGGCAAAGAAAATGGCAGGACAATTATTCCAACGTTGACTAATAAGAAATCTCTGAAAAGAGATGTTGCAGACACCACTTTGGTGACAAGATAGGCATGCCAGAAAAATATGTGTGGCCTTATGGCTGGCCATTAGAACACAATTTGGAACAGTAAACTCCAGGGATAACTGGAAAAAAGAATTGATAACCAAAGAGATTTCCCTCTTGTGACATATTTTAGCTGACTTAAGGACCCTCAAAGTGTTAATTTCCAGAGAAACTGAAAGAGGAATTAAGATAAACATCATCTGTGAGTTGTTCTTAAGCCACGGTTGAAGAGAGTTTGTGAAATATATTTTTCATTCATGTTCTGTCTCTTCCCTATGTGAGAAACATGGCAGGCACAATTGGCGCCTATATTATCCTTTGACCAATACTTTATCCCAGTTGCCTTAGCAACTGTCAATATTTGTCTGGTATGTCACAGCCCCAAGTTGGCTGATGTCTAAGTCAACATTTACTTTTAAAGTTTAGGGAAGAGAGACACCCAGTGGTCTAAATGAACTGAGCTGCAGAAAACCACCTCCTGCTTCATTTTATTTTCACTTGAGAATGTTTATTAATCTTTAAATCTGATCTCCTGTTAATGATCAGCAATATCGACAGTTAAAATTATGAAAACAGAGAAGAACAAGGGTTGGAACACTTACTTTTTCTGTAAAGGAGCAAACAGCAAACATTTTAAACTTTGTGGGCCATTTGGTCTCTGTTGCAACTTCTCAACTCTGCCATTATAGCATGAAAGCGGCATTAGACAATAGATAAACAAATGAGCATATCTGTATTGCAATAAAATTTTATTTACAAAAGGAAGCAGCAGACCAGATGTGTCCCACAGGCAATAGCTTGCCAACCTCTGCAAAAGAAAATAGAATCTATATGCTCTTTCAAGCTACACATGCAAATGCCCCTTCATTCTCCCGAATTTCCAGAGACTTGGAAGAATCGACATTCAGTCAATAACATTTATATAACAACTATGTATTGTGTGTGTACTATGTTCCAGGCGCTGTTCTAAATACCAGCGTAACAACAAGGTACAAGACAGTTAAAAATCCCTGCCATATAGAGCCTATATTTACAGTCAGTAATATAACATATAAATAAAGTGTCCTATGAGCCAAACAATAATAAGTGCTATGCGAAAATTTCAAAGTGGGAACCAGGACAGGAAATATTGAGTCAAGGAAATGTTACAGGTTGAACTGTGTCCCCCAGAAAGATATGTTGAAGTCCTAACCTGGTCCTTGTGAATGTGATCTTATTTGGAAATAGGGTCTTTGTAGATATAACCAAGTTAAGATGAAGTCATTAGGGTGAGTCCTAATCCAATATGACTGATGTCCTTGTAAGAAGGGGAAATGCCATGTGAAGACTGAGATACACCGGGAGGCCCCCAAGTGCAACAGAGGAAGAGGTTGGAATGAGGCAGCTGCAAACCAAAGAATGCTAAGGATTGCTGACCACAGCCAGAGCTAAGAAGAAGCAAGAAAGGATTCTACCCAGACTTTCAGCGGGAGCATGACCCTGAAGGCAACTTGATTTCAGACGTCTAGGCTCCAGAACTGTGATAGAGTAAACTTCTGTTGTTTTCAGCCACACAGCTTGTAGTGCTATGTTCCAGCAGCTCTAAGAAACTAATACAAGAAGGAAGGGAACTGCCTTTGGAGAAAGGATGGTAAGGAAAACTTCAAAGAGAAGGTGAAGGAGTAACTCATGGGGACAGTGAAAGTAATCCAAGTAGTGGAAACAGCAAGTGTTAAAACCCTGGGGCACGTAAAGCAACTATACTCCAGTAAAAATTGATTAAAAAAAAAAAAAGAAAGACCCTGGGGCAGGAGCGATCACAAGGGTGCCCGTGTGCCTGGGGCACAGTGAACAATGGGAAGAAAAGGAGGCGAGAACATCAGAAAGGTAAATGGAGCAGGATGACGGCAGGCCTGTGGTTACTGCATGGAATTTGGATTTTATATTGAGTGGGATATGATATTAAAGGATTTTGAACAGAAGAGTGACATGTAATGTGACTTATTTGTGAAAAGGATTGCTTTGACTACTCTATTGAGAACATAGCCTATGGAAGCAAAGATGGAAGTAGGACGGTCTATTATGAGGATACTGCAATCATCCAGGTGAGAGATACCTGTGGAAATGGTGGGGATGGTGAGAAGTATAAGACTTGTTGTTAGAACAAACAGGATCTGATGACACACTGGATGTAAGAGCAACTGAAGGTCAAAGATAATATCAAGGTGTTTGCTTCCTACAAACTGTAGTTGGTACTTATGATGGGGAGGACTGGAGTAAGAGCAAAATTTTCCTGTGGGAGATGTCAAGTGTTCACATTTGAATATGTTATGATTGGGATGCTATTAGACAGATAGTTGGATATATGAGTCTATACTTCAAGGGTAAATTTTAGGATAAAGCTTTAAATGTAGGTATAATTACTAAATGAATGGTATTTAAAGTCATGAGACCAGAGATTAACAAGGGAATGAATACAGCTGGGGTAGAGAAGAAGAGAATTCAATTGATTGAGCCCTCGGGCACTGCAACCCTCACTACTTGGGGAGATGAGGAGGAACAAGGTAAAAAAACTGAGAAGCTGCTAGAAAGATAATAGGAGAACCAGAATGTGAGATCCTGGAAGACAAGTGAAGAAAGAAAGATGTGATAAGATGTGTTAAATACTAGTAGCTCCAGTACCATGAGCACTGAGAACTCATTTAGCTGGATTTTGTTGGGTTTATCAATGTGGAGATCATAAACAATGTGAACATATAATTTATCATCCAAACCAAGACATTTTGAGAGTGAAAAAGCACTCCTGGAGAACAGGCAGAGGTCTGGACTATCTGTACAAACAGAGATGTGCCGTCATCCTAGTCACGGAAATATTGACAAGAGCAGTTTCATGGGTGTGATGGGTGACTGCCTGAATGGCTTGGGTTCAACAGAGAGTGGGTGGATAGGAATTAGAGAGAGTGACTCCAGATAACATTTCAAGGCATTTGCAATAAAAGGAAATAAAGAGAATGATATAGGGTAAAGAGGCTTTTTGTTTGGTTTTTATTTTTTATTTTTATTTTTTTAATATTTATTTATTTATTTATTTATGGCTGTGTTGGGTCTTCGTTTCTGTGCGAGGGCTTTCTCTAGTTGTGGCAAGCGGGGCCACTCTTCATCGCGGTGCGCGGGCCTCTCACTATCGTGGCCTCTCTTGTTGCGGAGCACAGGCTCCAGATGCGCAGGCTCAGTAATTGTGGCTCACGGGCCTAGTTGCTCCGTGGCATGTGGGATCCTCCCAGACCAGGGCTCGAACCCGTGTCCCCTGCATTGGCAGGCGGATTCTCAACCACTGCGCCACCAGGGAAGCCCAGTTTGGTTTTTAATATGGTGGGTGTTATAGAATTTTTGTGTAGTGATGGAAATGATCTAGGCAAAAAGGAAAAAAAAAATTTGTCTTAGTCAAGGGGTGGAGAGAAGAGAATTGCTGGAGCCATGGGTTCTAAGGCACAAACAGAAAAATTGGTGTTAGATATACATATAGGTATTTTCTCCATAATAACGGGAGGCAAGGCAGAGAAAATAAGCACAGATTCAGGTAGATGGATAGATGGGATGATGGGATCTTGTAGAACTTCTCTCATTGCTTAAACTTTCTTATCCTAATGAATGTGAGGAGGGGGGAAGAAGGAAGAGGAGGAGATGGACATATAGTCCATGGAGTTGGGTAATACAACAGGACCTGTGGACAGCACCAATGCTGGCTGGATTGGAGAGGGCGTTGAGGCTGTGGTGGACTCAATCCAAGGCAACCCATGAATGATGTGCGGGAAAGCGCTGATTCCCTGAGGAAAATCTGAAATTGAAGTAATATTAAGTGAACGTGGAATGAATGTTGGCACAAGCTCAATAGACCATAGGTTCTAGTTCCAGCTCTTCCATTTATCGTCTGTGCTACTTTGAACAAGTTCCTTAAAGTCTTTGGGTCTCTGTACCTTCACACACAAAATGCAGATCATAATACCTAGCCCAAGATCTTTCCATGAGGACTGAATGAGACAGTGTGTGTACACACAAGAAATACTGTTTTCAATAAGGTCTTTTGAATTTTAAAGATCACCTAATTCTGTTGCTTCAGAATGATAATAATAAATTAGGCGATCTTTTTGGGGGGGAGTAGATAAACTATTCTGCTATTAATAAAGAAATCACCAGCAATATATCTAAGAATCATTGAAAAATATCATTAACTTGTGAAGTCCACAATGATTTATAATGTACTTACACATACGTTGCTTCATTAGATTCCCAGTAGGCGATCTTTTAGATTCGAAAGACCTTACTGAAAGCAGTATTTGATGTTATGATAATAACATCAATATGTGATTATTTCATAATCAAATTATGAAATTGTTATCATAACTATTATTATTATATTACTGTTATGTTTCCAAAATATTAGGCCACTGTCTATAGATTGAGTCTCTGACCTCAAATTCCAGTTAGTATCAGATAAATGTGTGAGAAATGTTCATAAAACGTTTCCATTCTGTAGGAAAGCCGAATTTTTAAGTAAACATAGAATATAAGTTTTTATTATTCTGAGACCAGTGTGAGGAAAATGACTGACATTTCTACCAAGATGTGTTCACATTTAAGCCCAAGGGCTAAAGTATATGACCTCTAAGAGTCCTTGCAACTCTAAGCTTCTGTATTGACATCTACTCAGGTTTTTTCAGATCAATGGCTTATCAGTTCTGCACAAATTACTCCCTGGATCCAGCACTGCTGTAACTCAAAGTCACCAGATCCTTCTTGTCTGCAAATACAAATTAAGTGACCTTTACATCTATAAATCAAAGTTTTTGTTCTTGACCTCTACATCTGCTGAATCCCTCACTGTCCCCCCAAATCCCCCCCTTAAGCATTTTGAGAATCCGATGAAGTAAAAGTTCATATATCCTCACATCCAGGCTGTTAGCTACTGACACCATGTGCAAATCCTCTATATTCTTTGTGTCTGTTTCATTTTCCTAAGTCTATACTTGTCCATAAAATTGCTTGGGGTAGGTTTTCCATTGTCATTGTCAACCTCCCTCCTAAGAAGGCCAACATAACATCCAAGGGAGCTGTCTTTGGAAGTTCCCAAAGCTGGCCAGCTGGGAAGTGTCAGAGGTGCTGAGTTCTAAGCAGAGGTAGAGAGAGGGGCCAAAATTGTAATCCCTTGACTCATTCATTCATTTGTTCAACATTAATTGAGCACCTGCTGTATACAGTAACAGAGCTTAAGGGTTAAGAGTGAGAAATTTGGTGTTAGACATACATGGGTTCAAATCCTACTCTGCCACTTACAAGCTTTGTGATCTTCGTCAAGTTCCTTTTTCTCTCTGAGCCTCAGTTTACTTCTCTGAAAGAAGACTCATGATAGACCTCTCTCATGGGTTGCAGTGAGAATTAAATGAGACAATACATGTCATGTTGAAACCTGGATCAAATATAGCAGCTTTCATCCTCACTTAGGTTCCAGCCTTTGGTTTGGCTCTGGGGATGCAAATTTGCATTACATCTGCTACAACTGATTGCTTTAAGCACACCCAGCAGACCACTCAGATCAAAACAACCACGGAGGTCTGTGGGGAGATTTGAGAATCACTCTGGGCCAAGGTCTTTCCCATTTGCCTTAAACCATTTCACACACTGTCTTCCAAAAGTCTTTGTCTTATTTGGCTTCATCCTTTGGTCTCTTCTCTTTGCCTAGGACACTTTCTGAGAATGGTGAAAATTTTTAATCCTTTCTTTTGTTCTCTTATTGTTACTATTTCCAAAATCCAGTTTGAGTGTTCCCAAATCTGTCTCCCCATTGCCTTCACCCTGGTTCCCAACAAAAACAGCTCCTGCCTGAACTACTTCAAAAGCTTTCTAACTCATCTTCCCATTTCCTCTCTAACCTTGCTCTATGTTTTCATAACAAAGCAATTGAATAGTCCATTCCTCTGTCCACGTATCAGCTTCCCATGGTATTCTTAACAAAATCCAAACTAATTACCATAGGGTGGAGAAGATAACTTGCTTTCTACTGAAATCCATTCTCCCCTCCGTAGCAACTGAGTCATAGCAGAGAAGCAGCTACCGAGCCAGGAATGCCATCCTCCTTGTACTGAGGCAGAAGACAGATTGGCCCCCGAGGCAAATAGTTGGAATTTGTTCTCTGAGGACCGACATTCCAAGATGAAAATAGCAGGACAATAGAGAGAGGAGGCTGGGCCCTGCTCAAATAGAAGATAAGAGACCACATATTTTTCATTCTCGAAGTCAGAGACCTCCCCGACTACACGTGCACAGAAAAGCTCCTTGGAGGTCAAAAAGGGAGGAGGTACCACCCCATAGTAAGTGACGCTAGCTACCCATAGGCCTCTTTGGTAGAATCCGTCTTGGCTAAGAGATGTGCACGCACACATGGGAGGATCCTGAGATAAACCAAATACGGACTCTGAACCAGGCAAATCAAAATGATTGGCCAAAGGAAACCCAGAAGAAATGCCCCGTAAAAATGATGCAAACTGCCACAAGGGCACGACTCACTCGTTCTGAGCCGCCCGTGTGTATCCACGTGTACTGTACTCTGTTTTCCTCCTAATAAACACTTTACTTGCTTCACTACTTTCCATCTTTGTGGGAATTCTTTTTCTGCAAAGCCGAAGAGCCAGGGTCTTGTCAATGACCAGTGGTCTAGTGGCTAGGGTTTGGTGCTCTCACCGCCACGACCTGACCTCAGTCGCTGGCCAGGAACTGAAAGCCTGTTTTAAGCCACTGCAAGGCTGAGGCCACCCAAGATCAGTACCCGTGTGTGGCCTTTTGTGTTGGTTATCTATTGTGCGTAACACATTATCCCCAAACCTAGTAGCTTAAAACAATACATATTTATTACTGCACAGTTTCTGTGGATCAGGAATTCAGGGGCAGCTTAGCTGGGGGTTCTGTCTCAGGGTCTTTCATGAGCTTGCAGTCAAGATGTTGAACAGGGCTGCAATCATGTCAAAGTTTGATTGGGGCTGAAAGATCCTCTTCAGTCTCACTAGCGTGGCTGTTGACAGAAGACTTCAGTTCCTTGCTGTCTGATGGCAGAGGATTTACTTCTTTTCCATGTGGATCTCTTTATAGGTGAATGTCCTCGTCACATGGTAACTGGCTTCCCCCGAAAACAAGTGAACCAGAAGAAAAAGCAAGCAGGAATCCACAGTGCCTTTTATTTTTTTATTTTTTTTTAAGATTTACATTTATTATTTATTTATTTATTTTTGGCCACCTCACGGGCATGCAGGATCTTAGCTCCCCAACCAGGGATCGAACCTGTGCCCCCTGCAGTGGAAGTACTGAGTCTTAACCACTGGACAGCCAGGGAAGTCTCCACAGTGCCTTTTATAACCTAGTTCTCAAGTCATCTCTATCACTTCCATTCTTTTCTATTCATTAGGTGTGAATCTCTAAATCAACCACACTCAAAGGGTGGGGAATTCCCTGAATATGTAGCATCATTCTAGAATTCCTCCAGACTATTACCAGAGATCTCTCACTTAAAATCTAATCACTCTCCAGATTAAAGTCTGGCTGTGATCCCTCCTTTCCAACACACAAACCCAAATTCCTTATATGATGCCCATGTCTTCACACTGTTTGACTCCTGTACTCGTCTCCTTCCAATTTTTTTCTGCCAAGCCCCACATGTAGCCTATGATCAAGCCACTATCAGAAAGTACCTAATTAGGCCATGTCCTTCCCCCTCTAAGCTTTTGTACCCTGTTCTTCGTCTGCCTGGAATGCCCTTCTCCTCCCACCCCATGCAACAGATGCATATCCACCCTCCAAAGCATAAATCAAAGCATAAATCATAAATCACTTCATCTCTACACTATCTTTGACTTACCTTCTCTGCTCCTTTTGGATTTTGTGCAAACCCATATTATTGAATTTATCTCAGTGAGGAATAGTTTTTGTCTGTATGTCTGTATCCTCATAATATTCTGAGCTCTTCGGGACCAAGGATCATGAGTAAGTCAATTTTCTGACTGTCAAGCAGCAAATGTCAATATTTTGGAGGGGAAAAAACACGTTTTAGTATGTATAAATGTTTTTTTAAAGGGAATTGCTTTTATTTCTTCAGCCAATATTATGTTCTTTTATGAGTGATTAGAATGTTTTCTGGAGAAAGGGAAATCTTTTTGGATTTCTGAGTGGATAACTTTGACTTAAAAAATATTGTAGTATCTGCATTTCAGAATATCCAGCCTATTTGTTGAATACCACCTGCATTCTGTTCTTTGCGCTAGCAGAAAATGGCCACTAGGGAGCATCACAGTTACGTATACTTTATACAGTTTGAAGTGATTAGGGCAAAGCTAGTTTTGAAAACAAAAAGCTCTTTATGCCTCACATTTGTTTAGCTCTGCACGATTTTTCAAAGAAAATTAACATGTAAACTTCCCACTCCTTATTTCTATTCTTCATAACACTCAGAAATCCTTCCACAAATAGTCATATTTGGAATATTTGCTAAGAAAACTCAACTCCCCACTTTCCCTCTACCTCCAGCAAATTCTTCATTAAACAAACATTATTTCCAAATCTCCAACTATGCGTAAACCACTTTGACAGAAAATATAGAAGATAGAAAATCTTCAACCAACGGTTACTAGGAGTCAGGCATTGTACTGGAGTGTACACAGGCACAGGAAAGTAAGAGGTGGTACATACTACTTACTGTTAGTATTTTATAACCTAAGTTTTTGATAACTAACTTCTTACGTTTTAAAGAGGCAACATAACAGAAGAATAAATATGAAAATAAAGCAGCAAAGAAGGAATTTGGAAACTGGTTTGAGCCCCTAGAGTTAGCTAAACTTAAGAGAGAAGAAAGCCAATTTAGGTAGAGCTTATATAAAGAAATTTAAAAGGGCAAGATATGAATTTCCACTACTGATGGCCTATTTTCTAAAAAACAATCAATCCCACAGAAAAATGTGTTTTCTAAATGGAAGAAGAAAAGGAAATCCCCAAGCTCTCTTTTAAAAAAATTTAAAAATAGAAATGATGGATAACCTCAAACAGGTCTAGGGACAAGCAAGTAAAGGCAAAAGATGAGGTTGCCTTGAGGATATATCTGCAATGTAAATCAGAAGACTAGCTTTGGAAGAGAAGGAGGATAGGGAGGACGAACCTTAGAATCTACATTTTTACCAAGGACCATGGAAGAGGGATAAAGTGGCCTCAAGTTGGAAGCCTTCAAGCAAGAGCAAATAGAAGTCTCTAGAGGAAAGCATTGTTAATTTAGATCTTGAGAATGCCCACAACTTAAAATCAACCATTTGTGAGCTTATAATCAAAAGTCACCAAACACACACGATAAGCCACCATGAGTGAAAGTTACAAGAAGCAACAATTTAGACCCCCAAGACATCAGATCTTAGAACTGTCAGACATAAAATATGAAATAGCTAAATATAAACTGTTTAAATAAATTAAAGCTAAGATAAAAGTTATGCAAACAAAAAAATAATGAACAGGTATATTGGGGAAAAAAAAGACAAATTTTAGGCATGAAATAAAGATTGTTTAAGTACAGAACTTGTATATGGATTATAGAGAAAAATACAGATCTTCCTCGACTTACTAAGGGGTTACATCCCAATAAACCCATTGTACATTGAAAATATTGAGTCAAAGTTGAAAATGTTGAGTCAAAATGCATTTAATATACCTAACCTACCAAACATCAAAGCTTAGCTTAGCCTACCTTAAACATGTTCAGAACACTTACATTGGTCTACAATAGGGCAAATTATCTAATACAAGGCCTATTTTATAATAAAGTGTTGAATAGCTCATGGAACTTGTTGAATATTGTACTGAAAGTAAAAAACAGAATGGTTGTAAGTGTACCAGTTGTTTCCCCTCGTGATTGTGTGGCCAGCTGAGAGCTGAAGCTCACTGCTGCTGCCCAATATCATGAGAGCGTATCATGCTGCATATCGCTCGCCTAGGAAAAGATCAAAATTCAAAATTCAAAATATGGTTTCTACTGAACAAGTATTGCTTTCACACCATTGTAAAGCCAAAAAATCTTAAGTCAAAGCATGGTAAGTTGGGGATCACCTGCAGACATAGCTGAAGTAAACTAAAAGATAAGTCTGAAGAAGGTATACTGAATGCAGCACAAGAAACTAAGAAAATGGAGCATATGGAAGAGAGGGTAAGAAATACAGAATATAGAATTGAAATATCTCACACAAATCTAATCAGAGTCTCAGAAAGACAGAATAGGTAGAGTGAAGAAAAGACTATATGTGAAGAGATAATGCCTAAGAACTTTTCAGGACTAATCAACTTTTAATTAAAGTCACGAATCTCTAGATAACAGAAAGCACAGTGCGTCAAGCAGGATATATCAAATGAACCCCACCCTATATTATAAAACATACAGGCTAAGGTGCTGTAACAAAGAGATCCCAAATTACATTGGCTTCAGGAAGATGAGATTTTATTCTTTATCACAAAATAGTCTAGCAGGTAGATAGTCCGAAGTGGTTAGGTAGCTGTGCTGCTCAAGGGGACTGAGGGAGGAAGCTCTGCCAGTCTTAAACCTGACTTTCATCCTGAGTCCAAGACAGCTACTCCAGTTGCTGCTAATTCCCAGCCAGTAAGGACAGAGGAAAAACAAGAGGAACATACAAGCATTCTCTTAAGGATATGACACAGATGTTGAACCCATCACTTCAAGAAGAAACTAGCCTAATTTTTGACAACCGTGTTAGAAGACTTGAACATCAGTATAAACTATGTAGACCTAAGAGACACCTATAACACTCGTCACCCACAAAAGCAGAATGCACATTCTTCTCAAGCTCCCTTGGAACATTCTCCAGGATCGATCACATGCTAGACCATAAAATAAACTTCAATGAATTTAAAATGATTGAAACTATACAAAGTATATGCTCAGACTACAGCAGAGAGAAATGAGGGATCAATAACAGAAATTTTTGGATATTAACAAATAGATGAAAATTAAACAACACATGCTTTTTTAAAAATTTATTTTATTTTATTTATTTTTGGCTGTGTTGGGTCTTCGTTGAGATGCACAGGCTTCTCATTGTGGTGGCTTCTCTTGTTGAGGAGCACAGGCTCTAGGCGTGTGGTCTTCAGTAGTTGTGGCTCGCAGGCTTAGTTGGTCCACAACATGTGGGATCTTCCCGGACCAGGGCTCGAACCCGTGTCCCCTGCATTAGCAGGCAGATTCTTAACCACTGCGCCACCAGGGAAGCCCTAAACAACACATTTTAAAATATCCAGTGGGTCAAAAAAGAAATCAAAAGGGAAATCAGAAAATACTTCAAGATGAATGAAAATGAAGACACAACATAGCAAAAATTGTGGGATGCACTAAAACAGTGTTTAGAGGAAAACGTCCAGCTGTAAATGCCTACATTAAAAAAAAAAAATCAGGGACTTCCCCGGTGGCGCAGTGGTTAAGAATCCACCTGCTAATGCAGGGGACACGGGTTCGGGCCCTGGTCCGGGAAGATCCCACATGCCGCGGAGAAGCTAGGCCCATGCACCACAGCTGCTGAGCCTGTGCTCTAGAGCCCGCGAGCCACAACTACCGAGCCCTCACGCCTAGAGCCTGTGCTCCGCAACAAGAGAGGCCACCGCAATGAGAAGCCTGCGCACCGCCACGAAGGGTAGCCCCCGCTCGCCGCAACTAGAGAAAGCCCGTGTGCAGCAACGAAGACCCAATGCAGCCAAAATAAATAAATTAAAAAAAAAAATCATATCAAAACCCTAAATTTTACCTTAAGACACTGGAAAAAGAACTGCAAACAAAATTCAAATCAAGCAGAAAAAAACCCAATAAAGAGTAGAGTAGAAATAATGAAATACAGAATAGATATAAGGGAATACAAACAACTGAAACTGACTCAAGAATAAATAGAAAGCATTAATAGACTTACAACAAATAAAGGTATTAAATTATTAATTAAAGCAAAAAAATTAAAAACTACATTCAAAGAAAAGCTCAGGCCCAGATGACTTAACTGGGAAATTCTACAAAACATTCAAAGAAAAATTAACACCAATTTCAAGGAATCTCCAAAAATCTCCTAGAATTAATGAGTTCAGTAAAGTTCTAGGATATAACATAAACATACAAAAATCAATTTCATTTCTATGTGCTAGCAATGAATACATCGAAACCAAAACTAAAAATGCAATGCTGTTTACAATCTCTAGGAGAAAAAAATAAATACTAAGGTGTGAATCTACAAAACATGTATAGAATCTATGTGCTATAAAATAAATGGAGGGACGTATCATGTTCGTGGATTGAAAGACTCAGCATAGTGAAGATGTCAGTTCTCCCCAAACTGATACAAAGGCTTAATGTATTTGCTATCAAAATCCTAGCAAGATTTTTTTGTAGATATAGTCAACAGTACTCTAAAAGTTATATAGGGAGGCAAAGGAAATAGAGTAGCTAAAACAGTTTTTGAAAAACCAGAACATTATCAAGACTGTGTAGTACTGGCAGAGGAATAGACATATAAAAGTGATTTTTCACAAAGGCACAAAAGCAATTTAATGGAGGAAAGATAGCCTTTTTAACAATGGTACTGGACCAAGTGGACATCAGTGGACAAAAAATAAACCCCAACCCAAATCTCACACCTTACAAAAAATTAACTCAAAACAGATCACAAACTAAGATGTAAATATAAAACTATAAAATTTTTAGAAAACTATAGGAGAACATCTTCAAGATCTAAGGCTAGACAAAGTTCTGAGACGTGACACTAAAAGCATGACCCATAAAAGGAAAAACCAATAAATTGGACCTTTTCAAAATTACAGACAATTGCTCTGCAAAAGATCCTGACAAGAGGATGAAAAGACAAGCTATAGAGTGGGTAAAATATTAACAAACCACAAATCTGACAAAGAACTATTATCTGGAATATATAAAGAATTCTAAAAACTCAACAGTAAAAAGCAAACAATTCAATTAGAAATTAGGCAAAAGATATGCAGAGACTTTTCACCAAAGAGAGCACACAGTTGGAAAATTAAGCACATGAAAAGATGTTCAACAACATTAACCATAAGGGAAATTTAAATTAAAACCATAATGGGATATTGCTACACACCTGTCAGAATCACTCATAAAAAGTAGTGACAACACCAAATGCTGAAAAGATGTGGAGAAACGATCACTCATACATTGCTGGTAGAAGTGTGATATGGTACAGTAACTCTGTAAAAAAGGTGGAAATTTTTCTTAACAATTAAACAGGTAACAACCATACAACCCAGTAATTGCACTCCTATTCATTTATCCCAGAGTAATGAAAACACGCTCCTATAGAAACCTGCACAAATGTTTACAGATGCTTTATACATAATAGAAACTGGAAACAACCAAGATGTCCTTTAACAAGTGTATGGTTAACACACTCTGGTACATCCATACCATATATGATAAGCAGAATAATGGGCTCTCAAAGACATCCATGCCCTAACTCCACAACAATATATGAATATGACAAGTGACTTTGCAGGTGTGGTTAAGGGTACGGGCTAATAGCCATGAAAGCATGTTCAACATCACTAGCCATCAGGAAATGCAAATTAAAACCACATGAGATAGTCTTTTAATTTTAGAATGGCTAAAATTAAAAACTTATAGCACAAAATGATGATAATGTGGAGGAAATGGAATGCTCATTCATCATCACTAGTTAGTATAAAATTGTACAACCACTTTGGAAAAGATTTTAGTAGATTTTTTTTAAAACATAAACATACTCTTTCCTTATGATATGGCAACTCCACTTCTAGGTATCTAACCAAGATAAATAAAAAACCTGTGTCCACAAAAAGGCTTGCATAAGAATTTCACTGCAGCCATATCTATAAGAGCCAGGCCTGGAAAGAATCCTAATATCTAGCAACAAGTAAATGAATAAATAAATTGAGATTTATTTTTTCAATGGAATACTACTAAAAAATAATGAATTACTAGGGTGATGTAAGTACAAGGATGATGTTACTGTGGTGGACACACAACTCTCTACACTTTTTAAAACTCATAGGACTAGACCAATAAAGAGTGAATTTTACCATTTGCAAAATGTAAACACTCAACCAGGACAGTGGGGAGAAAGATTAAATGTAGACTATAACAAATGAATCTAACTTTATTACAAATTAATGACATAACCCAACTGGAGGGGATGGGGAAGAAATAAGCTGGCCTAAATATCTTTGTAAAAAAGTGTTTGGGGCTGGGAGGAATCACTTCTTGACACACCTGTAGAAAAAGAAAATGTTTTGACTATATACAGTACGGTTGAAGAAAAAAACTGTATGCAAACTCTGTACTCTAGTTGAAAATTTTGTTTCTTACCGGGATATGAATAGCTATTCTGAAATGACTTTACACTTAGACTAGGATTGAACAATTTAGTAAATAAACTGTAGATTATGAGAACCAGGTTTCTCACTGTCAGAGAAAGAAGTTGCAAATTAACAAAGGGGAGATGTTAGAATGAACCCTGTGAGACCGCTGGATTGGAGTCAGAGACATCAATGTGACCTCATGCTTCTTCTAATCTGTGTGTATATTAGAATCTGCATTTCTACCTATATTTATGTAAATACAGATTGATAGATACAGTAATAAATATAGAGATATGTGTATACATGGATTAGTAGAAATACATATATTTCCTAGATGTTAACATAAGGAGAAGCTGGATGTAATGTTTTTGCCAATTTTCAATAAGTCTGAATTATTTCAAAATTTAAAAACTTTTAATAAATTATGTAAACTTTAAGTTATATTAGACTCACAGACATAGAGAATAGACTTGTGGTTGCTAAGGGGGAGGAGAGATGGGGGAGGGATCGAGTGGAAGTTTGGGGTTAACAGATGCAAACTCATATACAGAATGGATATACAACAAGGTCCTACTGTATAGCACAAGGAACTATATTCAATATCCTGTGATAAACCATAATGGAAAAGAATATTAAAAAAGAATGTATATATATATATGTTAACTGAAACACTTTGCTGTAGAGCAGAAACTAACACATTGTAAATCAACTATACTTCAATTTTAAAAATTGTTATATTAAAGACAGGAAAAGAATAATAACGAACTACTGACAGATGCAAAACTATGGTTGGATCTCAGAAAAATTATGCTAAGCAAAAGAAACTAGACCTAAGAGTATGTAATGTATGATTCTATTTATATCAACTCTTGAAAACAGGCAAAAGTAATGGTAATAGAAATTTTATCAGTGAGTGTCCCTGGATAGGGAGGAAATGACTGCAAAAGAATATAAGAGAACTTTCTGGACTAGTAGAAATATCCCATATCTTAACTGAAGTTATGGCTACATGGATGTTTACATTTCTAAAATCTCATCAAACTGCATTTTAAAGGTGCATTTATTGTATGTAAATTATACCCCAGTTAAGTTGCTTTTTAAAAAAGATTATAGAGTAGAAAAATGAATTGAAAACATTTATAAAATATATAAATGTTTTATAAACATTTATAAAATATATGAGACATAAATAAAATAACACTAATTTGATCAAGGAAAAGACCCAAGAACAAGCTCAGGTCTGTTTAAAGCTTTGAAAATAACCATATACTCCAGATTGACCCTAAATTTCTGAGCACTAAAACTGGGAAATGTTCTAAATTTCCAGGAAACAAGGGTGAAAGCAGGCTGTTCCCACATCTCTAATAGTCTTGGCCTCCATGTATGTCTGAGATTAATTGACAACTATTAAAGTACTAATAAGCGAGCAGTACCCGTGGCACCCGCACCGTGCAAGAGCTCACTTTGAAGTTCATGCCATTTCCTTCCTTTGCTTGGAAGCACCTGAGGTCAAATACCGCTGTGTTATCCAAAGAGCCTGTTAAACTGACCTGGGCAGTACATCCAAAGAAGGGATTTGGGTGCTCTGGAGAAGATGTTCTAGGCTCCTGTTGCATTTTCCCTACCCCAGACTTGGAATCAGCCATTTTTTTTGAGAAGCCCTTAGAGTTTTGGCACTTGTAGCAGTTGAAACTTTTTAGCATAAAATCAACCAAAACGGAGCTCCTGAGCTATGTGAATGCCAGTTATAAAAAATCAAGATGGAGGTTGGTGAATCAGCTCTCAATCCCTCACCAGATCATGAGCTTCTCTGCTTTCTTCCTTTAGAGAATCCTGGCCACTTAGAAAAATGGGGCACAAAACTTACAGTTCAATTTGCAATTTAATTCAAGTAATAATGGCAGCCAAGGGGCACATGTACTGCTACACTTGCCAGGTTATCAGGTTATCAGGAGCCAAGGACCAGGTCTCTAACTGCATTTATTGACTTTCTGTCTCTGGAAAACTTAGAAAGTTCTTAGTATTCTTTTATTAAAAGCTATAAAAATTAATTTTCTGTAGATCCTGTTTGTTCTTGGTTTATAAGTCGCAGTCCCATGTACAGAAAGGTAAGAGTGGTGTCTGCCTTCCTGGTCCTTGTAAGCCACTCCCAGACACCACCACAACCAGAGAAATTGCCTGAAGATACCAGCAAACATGGCATGAGAACCAAAGAGGACAAGAACCAGAGGCTGAGAGAAAAGCACAAAGCAAGGTGACCAAAACACAAGAGGGACAATAGACTGAGGGTGAAACGTGGCACACGACCATCTGGTCACCCATCTTGTGCTACTCTCTGTACCAATCATCCATCTCTCTTCAGCAGCTGAGCTCCCCATTTGTATCAGCTCTTTTGTGTCGACACACAAGCATTTCTAAGCCTTTTTCAGGTTTCAAAATTACTACTCCCTTTACCATATACCGTCCTTTCATTATCACCCTTTACCTCTCATCCCCTTTATAACCAAACTAGTTTTAAAAGGGTATTCAATATTCACTGTTTCCACTATTTCACCTCCATTCGCCTTCTTCAATTTTCAGCCAGGTTCTTCCCCCTCCATCCCTAACATTGCCATTGCCAAGATCAACTATGACCATCCTAATGCTAAATTCTATAGACAAATATTTATCAACCTCTGTGTATTAGCCTTTTCAACAGCATTTGGCTCTGTACACCACTTCCTCCCTGAGTCTCTGCAGTCCGTTAGCAGAGTATCACTCTTCCCGGTTTTCCCACTACCTCTATGGCTGCTTCTTTTAGATGCCTCCACTTTGACCTACCATCCCCAGCTGAGGTGTTCACTAGGGTCCAACCCTGCATCTTCGGGGTGATCACATGCACTCACTCCCCTGCCTTTATTAATAAACGGAGCCGAGAAACCCAAACCTACATCACCTGCCAGGAGCTCCTGTCCAAACCTAAACTGCTTAGCTTCAAAGTCAAAACCTACTACTCCTCCTGCACGCCTCCCCTTCTTTTGGGCACCATCAACTCAGTCCCCCAAACCAGAAGGTTGGGAGACTTTCTGGACTCATTACTCTCTCTCACTTTCTTCATCAAGTCCCATTGAAATTAACTCCTATACCTCCTAAATATTGCTCGAATCTCTCTTGTATATTTCTGTTGCCACTGGTATGATTCAAACACTCATTACTTCTCACTCAAATCACTGAAAGAGCCTCTAAAGAAACACCAGACTTACCCTGCTTTTGTCCTTTTTCTATCAGCAGAGTCTTTCTACACCTCAAGTCTGATGATGTTAATCCTCTGCTTAAATCTACTCAAAAACATCCTAATGCTGCAGAAGGAAAAGCAAAATCCTTAGCAGGATGTTCAAGGCTCTTTGTGATCTGACACCAACTTAATTCTCAAGCTTCATTCCTCAACACTTCCTAGATGTATGCAGTGCTTCAGTCCCTCTCAATAACTTCCAGTTACCCCAGCAAATCCTGCTTCATGCACACCCCTGCCTCTGGACATGCAGACTCCTTAGCCAAGAACTCACCCTCTTCTACACATCCCTCTAAGAGCCAATACTGAGCAGACACAATTCACACACGTCACCTCCTCCAGAAAGCCTATTCTGACTTCCCTTATCTAGACTAGTGCCTTGCCTCTGCTTGCAAAGCCTCCAGGCCTCCCCTGTCTTAACACCCACCAAATTGCTTTACGATCACTCTTTCCCTTTTCTGTCTTCCCTTGGAAGTCACACAATAATTTCCCACAGGCTGTATCCAAGCCCGATGTGTCTTTTATTTTTACCCAAACAATGCTTTAAAATAACGCTTTAGTTGACAAAAAAAAAAAAAAAAAATCTGGAGATTTTTCCATATTAAAAAATAGTAATTCTGGATTTCTGGTATCTCTTGAAGCATCAGGCCATACTGTTTCATCCTCCTAAAGAGCAACAACTTTCTGGAATTGACTTGTGGATGCCCCTTTACAAAGAGGAATTGCTCTCCAAAATATACCACAGTCCCCATGTGGACTTCTTCCCTCACTGACCTCACCTGACTGGTCCCAGTGTGGGCATTTGACTTTGTAGCTTCCCCTCCAAACAGACTGCGTGCTCCCTAAGAAGAGGGATGGTATTTTATCTATTTTTCTATCCCTAGCGCACCTTCATAATTTCACTTTGTTTGCTCCCACTTGGTAAGCCCAACAGAGCACTCTGCATTCAGTGGATACTAACAGATGTTGTTGATCCTTTCAACCACAACTCCGTGAGGTGACCAAGATGGCAGGGCCTGGGCCTCTGTACAGGCCGGCCAAGTGGGAAAGAGGGTGGAGCTGGGACATTTTGGAGGACCGTAAAGTAGAAAGTTGGTAAGCTAACGCATTCCTGCCACTGCGGCTCTGGGCATCCTGCTCTGGTAACATTGGGTATTTGGTGAATGAAAGGTTGGCCCACAGTTTCTAAACACAATCTGGAGAAGGACAGTACATCTCACGTCCCCCATTCCAAGGAGACGACATTTTTCTTTCTCTTTGGAGAACAGACCAAAATGGAAGATCAGTTTCCTCAAAGATCTGAAGTCTTTTTTGTAACTGTTTCATACTGAATCTGTAACAGCTGTCTGTCTTCTTCCATTGCCAAGTTGGTCTGTATTATTGAAGCAATACTCAAGGCTGTGGCTTTCTGGGAGAGAAAAAAACTCCAAAGAATAATAGAATAGCAGTTGAAGGGGAACAAATGTTATTTCAGAAGGGCTCCACATCACCAACTGCACAGCCCAGGTGATCATGTGGCTCTCTGGACCAGCCCTGGCATGAAGAAGCCAGCATCCCTTCTTATTTGTCAAAGGGGATGCTCTCTAAATCTTGAGCTACAGATGCCTGAAGACTTGATTTTAAATACGGACTGCACCTTGACCCTTTTTCCTTGGTCATCTGGTCCAAGGAAGAACTTATTTTTATACTTTTAATTTTTTCCCATGCCCAATGCACACACACACACATACACACACTTACACGATCCTCCTTCTTTCCCTAGCTGAGAACGTTGAGAGTTTTAGATTTATGCCCTATCCTTGCAGAGTTATCTTTCATTCCTTATTTTCCTTATGAGGTTTTTGAATAAATACAGCAGTTATTTCCATTTCTAGGGAATATTGTATTAATCACATAAGCTTGGAGGTCAAAGAGAACCGTGTTCATATCGTGGTGCCAACACTTCCTGGGTGACCTAAGTCAAATCACTTAAATCCACATCCTCAATGACTTACAATACATCAGTTTGGTAGAATATTGGGCATTAGACAGAATAACTATGAGATTTATGAAATACAAAAATATTTACAATGCTATATGAACACAAAATTTCTTCCATTATTAGTAAAACTAGCATTCGTGGTATGATTTTTAGTTTACAAAATTCTTTACACATATATTATCTAAATAAGATTTAAAAAATAATACCTCATAATGACCTTAATAGGATGATATTATCATAAGTCTTATTTTACAGAACAAGAAACCCAGACTGCCAACAGTTAGGTAACTTGCCAAGGGTCATACACTTAGTAAATAACAGAATTAAAACTTACTTTCTGGAACCCATATGATAGCTTTCATTTTAAGATAGTTCTAAAAGTCAGAAAATAATATAGCATCATTACAGAAAGTTTAGAAGTTTCAGAGAAATTATCTCAAGTTCTGCACCCTTAAAAACAATAAATGGTAGTCTCTCCCACTTACCTACCCCCCCCCCATCTTATTTCACGTAGTAGAAAGCAATTCTGCTATTCTCCCACCTTTGCCTAACAATCCCACTATTGGTAAATGTATACCATCTTTCTGAACCATTTTCTTTCTTTTGGGCGTCAACCCCAGGATTTTATCTCATTTTCATGAGGGAATAAATCTTTATTGGAGTAAGTGATGATAATGTGATGAGAGATGAATAAATGCTGTGTAATTCTGGCTCCTGATTTTTTCATTACCTCATTATCTGCCCAGATATCACCATCTACAGATCGAGAGGCTTTACATTTGTCCATTTTTTCTAATTTTAGTGAGCTATGTGCCATTCCATTGTAGTTACGCACATACAAGACTATTACTCCTTAAAATAAGTTTTCATTTGGAGCTGTTCCATTTTGGAGCAGCAGAAAACTCGGAGCCTACAGAGTCTGACAAATTTGAGTATTATCACTTGCTAATATTGTGACATGGGCAAATCAGTTAATAGCTGTGATCTTCAGTTTGCATATGCAAATTGGGAGGTGATTATAAGTAATATTTGATCCTCATGGGCCAATTTAAAGTTATATTCAATGATAGATCTTCTGTATCCTGAATAAACCTCAAGATTAATATGGCCCAGTCTCAACTAAATGTGGCAATCAAAGAAAGAGTTCAGTTATAACAATCATTACTAAAATAATTCAGTGTATTACTTTTATCCCTTAGGAAAAATTTAGTCAATAATGAAGGGCAAAACTTTTTAAAATCCCCTTTTTTCTTCTTTTCCATTCTCCCACCTTACAGTTGTTCCAAAAGAGATGTCCCCTTCCTTCTCTCTCTCTCTGTTTCTCTCTCTCTTTCTGTCATTTTGCCAGATTTTTTTTTGTTTCATGTGTCTCTCTCAGCTCTTTAATATGTAGATTGTCCTAGCTTCACTGATATTTTCTTTTTCTTTTTTAAACATCTTTATTGGAGTATAATTGCTTTACAATGGTGTGTTAGTTTCTGCTTTATAACAAAGTGAATCAGCCATACATATACATATATCCCCATATTTCCTCCCTCTTGCATCTCCCTCCCACCCTCCCTATCCCACCCCTCTATGTGGACACAAAGCACCGAGCTGATCTCCCTTTGTTATGCGGCTGCTTCCCACTAGCTATCTATTTTACATTTGGTAGTGTATATATGTCCATGCCACTCACTCTCTCACTTCGCCCCAGCTTACACTTCCCTGTCCCCGTGTCCTCAAGTCCATTCTCTACGCTTGCGTCTTTATTCCTGTCCTGTTCCTAGGCTCTTAAGAACCTTTTTTTATTTTTTATTTTTTAGATTCCATATATATGTGTTAGCCTACGGTATTTGTTTTACTCTTTCTGACTTACTTCACTGTGTATGACAGACTCTAGGTCCATCCACCTCACTACAAATAACTCAATTTTGTTTCTTTTTATGGCTGAGTAATATTCCATTGTATATATGTGCCACATCTTCTTTATCTATTCATCTGTTGATGGACACTTAGGTTGCTTCCATGTCCTGCCTATTGTAAATAGAGCTGCAATGAACATTGTGGTACATGACTCTTTTTGAATTATGGTTTTCTCAGGGTATATGCCCAGTAGTAGGATTGCTGGGTTGTATGGTAGTTCTGTTTTTAGTTTTTTAAGGAACCTCTATGACATAAGTCACAGCAAGAGCCTTTTTGACCCACCTCCTAGAGAAATGGAAATAAAAACAAAAATAAACAAATGGGACCTAATGAAACTTAAAAGCTTCTGCACAGCAAAGGAAACCACAAACAAGATGAAAAGACAACATTTAGAATGGGAGAAAATATTTGCAAATGAAGCAACTGACAAAGGATTAATCTCCAAAATATACAAGCAGCTCATACAGCTCAATATCAAAAAAACAAACAACCCAATCCAAAAATGGGCAGCAGACCTACATAGACATTTCTCCAAAGAAGATAAACAGATTGCCAACAAACATACGAAAGGATGCTCAACATCACTGATCATTAGAGAAATGATCTTTTCTTTTGAGTTTCACTCTCTGCCTGACCTAGTCCTCAGATTCTTGATAACAGTAGAGAGCCTGAAGAACGACTCTTTCCCATTTCCTCTTATGCCTCAAGTCCTCTCTCCCTTTTTTATTTTCCTAATTATGCTTTTAGAAAAAAAAATTAGATTGACCAGGATAGAGTGCAATGCTTACTGAGCAGGGGAGGATGAAGTTGATCAGCGCATACAAAATTCTGTATGTATGGGGTAGAGAAAGAAAAAGTTTGAGAAAATACGTATTCCCCAAACGAGAGCTTCCTAAACTTTAATTATCCATGTTCAGGGCGGCAAATTGTAAAATCATCCTCTGTCCCTAACTCCCTCTATTGGCACCTCTCCCTGCTCTGTGCTCAGTGACACTTACAGCCCTCAGCTTCTTTTCATTTTCTCCATACTTTAACTTTCTCCTAGCTTCACAAGTTTTCTAACCCAAGCTCTTCCGAGAACCTTAGAATCCTTCTTCCCTCAAGTTTTCATTTAGCTTTCTTGTTAAATCCAAGATCAAGATGCTCCTGGGTTCCATTATTTTTTTTTTTTTAGATTGTGGTAAGAATACATAACATGAGCTCAAACCTCTTAACAAACTTTGAAGTGTAAGTACAGTATTGTTATCTACGAGCACAATGTTGTATGCAGATCTCTAGAACTTATTTTTCTTGCATAACTAAAACTTCACACCTATTAAACCGCATCTCTCCATTTTTCCCAACCCCAGTCCCTGGCAACCATCATTCTGCTTTCTGCTTCTATGAGTCTGACTATTTTAGATACCTCACGTAAGTGGAAACAACCTAAATGTCCACTGATGGATGAGTGGGTAACAAAATGTGTGTATGCATAAATGGTATATTAATCAGCCATAAAAAAGGAAGGAAATCCTGCCATACGTAACAACATGTATGAAGGCTGAGAACGTTATGCTAAGTGAAATAAGCCTGGATCCATTCTTATAGCTGGCCTTTGAGTGTGGAGACCTCCCTAAGGGTTATTACTCATCTTTGTGTAACCAGTACATAGAAGACACTTAATATTGTTGAATGCATACATGACAGAATGAATGAATTTGGCTTCACTAAAATTCTTACCACCAGACTTCTACTAGATGCTACCTGCTTGTTGATAATCCCTATATCTATCAGTAGACAGTTCCTTATGAAATGTCCACAGCAACTGCTCCAAATCTTTTACACATTCCTCACACCCTGTGCCATTTTCCCACCACCGTCAGTCCTCTTTTAGTCATGTTCTCTCCTCTGAGGTTCCCCAGAGAGAACAATCCTTGCACATAACCATTTAAGGTTATGCCTCACAACCCCCAGCTCCTCCCTGGAGTTTTCTGCTGACAGAAACCTTTTCCAAATCACACTATTATGATTAAGTCCACGTTTTTTGCTACCGAATGTCTAAAACATATTTTGAACCACATGGAACCGTTTTTAAACCCAATGTTTTTTCACAGAGGTCTTTATTCCCCTTCATTTTATCAGCCTCTAGAACTTGCTTTATGAGAAGCCAAAGAAAAAAGAAAAATCTATGTAGATGTATCAACCAGTTTTAGTCTGAAAAGATTTGCTTCTAGAAGCCTATCAATTTCAAAACCAGGCTATTCCACATCAAGAAATCTCACACATTCTTTCCGGGCTCTAGATAACCTCCACTTTCCTAACAAACTGTAGAAGGACAGAGGTAAGATGGCGTCCACAGAGAGACACAGGGGTATCAACCCTGCAGAGCTCAGGTCAAGTATGAGACTGGCTTTCTCTGGGTGAAAGATCTCCGGTAATTAAGCAAGTTCCCTGGGGCCATGTCAGAATGGAGGCCTTCTGAACTGACCTGAGATAGAAAAAGGCATTTAGTCAGTTTCTGTAGGAATTATTGTTGAAAGATTTTGAGGAGTATTATTTGAGCTTGGGCCCTTTGTTAAGTATCTCATGTCTGGTTCTCTAGAAGCAGGAATTGGTGTGGTCAATAAAGGTGATTTATTGAAGGAGCACTTTTCAGGAAGAACCTATACGGAAACAAAGGAAGGAGGAAGGCACCAAGAAAGAATATTAAGGTAAAGTCTAGTCTTGGCTTTACCCACAGGGTCCCTCTGGAGCATCAGAGAGATGCCACATTAAAGCCAAAGTCAGTCTTTTGCACTCCTATGTCAATCAGTCATTGGCTCCATGGTGTGTACCTTCCTGGGCTAGGTGTCTTTTCTTGCCTGAGACGGGGACAGGCAGCTGTGAGCTGCTACCAGTGAATACTCACAGCAGCTGGGGACAGGTACACAGGAGAACAGAAGCTAATGTGTTTTGACCACCTTCTGACAGGCACTTCCCTAGGTACTTTGCATATGTGGTCTTGTGTAATCTTTCTAAACCTATTATATCCCTATTCTATAAATAAGTTAAATGAAGCTCACATTTATTCTATGTTCTGTATTTGATGACCACAACCCAAATTTATGTTTTGTTATCTTTTACTGAGTTCAAAGCCATTTGTGTCAAAAATATAGTCAATATGTTGAGAATATATTCCCAACATATCATTAAAGATACATCGGTAATCGAAAATCTAAAATCTGTAGATAGTATGTCTGCTTCCTCAGTTTTCAAATGATTCTTTCCCAAGTTCATTCACAGGAGTCTTTCTTCAAACAAATTAACCTGCCAGCATATTGAAACTGTCTTCTATGTCGTGTCCTGCAAAATAGCTCAGAGTTTACAGAAAGAAAATCAAATGGTTCCCCACACTAGTGGCACTCTGTCTCTCACAGCAGGTTGTAGCTTATCCCAAAGTCATGACGATCTTTTTAGAACCTCAAGAGGTATTCATATATCACAATTAAAATAAGGTACTGTATCCTTTCAGGCAAAGTCTGAATCTGACTTTTAGATTTCAGTATAGATAAGTGAAGTCATCACTTTGGAAAATTTTATGAGAGAAAAAACTAAAACATAGAAAATTCTATCCATTAATTTTACCTTTTCTGGGATTTGGGAAACAACTATCATTTTTAATTACAGTGGTTGAAGCATATCTGGGTAAGGGGATCCCACTGCTTTTAGGAGCATGGCTTTTGAAACTCTGCTAAAGTGGGAGAAAAAAAATGTTAGGAACATTTTGTGTGTGTGTGTGTGTGTTACATACAAAATACCTATGCATGGCCTCTCCCAGCGACTTGGGCTTCTCACAATATGGTGCCTGGCTTTCCAAAAGGAGTGTCCCAAGAGTTCCAGAAAGCAAGATGGGGAATCTGCCAGAACAGATGAACCTGGGCTATATCTAGAACTAGCAGTGTTACTCTCACCATATTCTGTTGCTTAAAGCAATCCCGGATATCCTCAAATTCAAGGGGGGTAGTAAACTTAATTCCACCTTTGATGGGGGAGGGGGAGACAAGGTCACATTGCATGTGGAATGGGCATTATGGCTGTGGCCATTTTTGGAAGCTGTAATCCACCATGGCTACTATTATACATGTAAAGTTAAGTAACTTGCTTAAGGCCACAGAGGTAGTAGGTGGTAGAACCAGTCCAGAAATACAAGCCCTATACTCAAATGCCCATTTATGGCTCCAACACTCAAGTCACACAACTGCAGTCATCTGCTTACCTGTCTCTTCCAGGACATGGCTCTTCCTTGAGACCTCTGTCTAATTCCTCTTTGTGTTTTCCCCAGTGTCTGGTACAAGTCCTGTCACGGAGCAGTTACTAATACATGTTTTGCTGACAAAATAAGTGAATCATACGTCACTCATCACTAGTTCCACCAAGCTCGGATGGAGTCATTTTCTGGAATGGCTTGTTTTCTATCCCCTCTGGACATAAATGTTGCTGATGACAAGGAAATTCCTGAAACAGATCAGCTCTGAACTAATCACTGCAGAGCACAGACATGACCCTATACTGAAGAGTTAATCATCTTTTTATTCATTCTCATTGCAAGTGTTGATGGTAAAATTGAAGAGTTAAGAAAGGGGTGCCTGTGCTGGAAAACAGCTTTGCAAACTACTCTAGTCCGTGTGTATTAAATTTATACCTGAAATTACTATTTCCATTTTTCATTCACAATTTCTGATCTCTTAAGAGGTGAATTATATGCTATAGGACTGTGCTGCCTATTCTCCACTCTCTTTTTCCATCCTGCCCCCGGGGCCCAAAAGATTGACGTTTATCAACAGAATCACTGAGTCTTCTTTCTCTCCAGTTAGTTTTGGCCAATGGGAGTAACAGCGGGAGATGAAAAAACAGGAGAAGAATGAGGTGGGGCATTTATCCTCCCAGAATTACTCCTCACAGGTCATGGTTGGGTAGGGGCTAGGTTCCTCTAGAGAAGTCACTTCACTGTTTGGGGCAGGCAGCCCTCTCGCCCAACTGGACCTCCCTCTCCAGAATCCAGTGTGACTCCCACTCCTGAGCCTTCAGGCTTAGGAGTAAGATAAGGGCTCCTGCTAGCTCTGGGCTACTTCACTCTTCCACATGATGGTTTCCAGAAATCAGCTCTTACCCTCATAATTAGTCCATTCATTAAACTCACCTCAATGACCTTGTTTGAGTGGATTTTCTGTCAGAACCTGACTGATAAAAATGGTATTAAGAATTTGAAGATTTGTAAATGCCTTGGAATAAACCCTCTCATGAATCACTCATTACTTTGGTTAATGTTCTAAATCTGTGTTACAAAGGGAAATTAATTGAACAAATATTTACTTAGTCGATACTATGTGCCAAGCATAGGATCAGGCTCTGAGGATGGATTCATTGATTAAACACACACACACACACACACACACACACACACGTTATAACAGCATTATTGAAATATAATTCACAGACCATACAATTCACCCATTTTAAGTGTACAATACACCATAGTTCAGTCCAGTGAAAAAAAGCCTATTATGCTGAGTTAGATAAGGTGAAATAGCATTGTCTTCCACAGCAAAGAACAGAGAATAATTTGAATGTCCATCAATAATAGAATAGAATAATACAATAGTTGGAAAATTTTGAAGTGCCTTCATATTTAGGGTCTACTGAAAAATAAGTTATATCTACAGATATTAATATGGAAATATATCAGTGATGTATTATTAAGCAAGAAAGGGAGTAATGTAATGTGCATGATATAATCTCACTTTTTATAAAAAGACACAGCCAAAACAACTCTAGACATGTGTTTGTACTCTTTGTCTATAAACAAGAAAAAAAAGTGTGGAAAACATTGAAGTGTTAACATTATCTCTGGAGTAATTGGGATGGAGAAGAAATGTATTAATATTTACATAACTTTGGATTGATGCATTGAATGTGGTAGGAGCATTTTCTGTAGGGTCTTTTTTTTTTAGCAAGAGAAAGAGAAATTTAGCAAGAAAAATTTAGAAGAAAAACGAGACACATCCCCAAATCTAGAGCTCCTCCTGAAATTTTTTGATCAGTAACAGTGACTCTACCAGCTTACATTACCTGCTTCGATACTATATGGAACATGAGGGAAGAAATTCGAATCTATTTTGGTAAGTAGGGGAAGCATCAGCATGCAAATAGGATTCAATTGGTTTAAAAGAACGTAACCAATTTTCTCACATATAAACATTTCTCTCGATGACTGAAAAATTAATAGCACTGACTGGATGACTGTATTTTGATCTTGCCTCCTGAAGTGGAAGGTGTAGCTGCATGTCCAGCACCCACTGGACCTGTCCTCATCCATCACAAAACAACCACTGTTGCCAAAGATACCCATCTCCAGCTTGGCTTATGTACCAGCTGCATGTCCAATCCTGAACCAGTCACTATGGGAAGGGAGATGGAATTATGCTGATTGATGAAGCCAATCTGGAGCCACTCCTGGAGCTGCTGGAGTCAATCTCTTCTGATTCACGTGGCAACAACGGTGATTCATGGATGTATTCATGCCTAAGTTGATCATAGTCAGGCAGAGGACTTCAGTTTGATAGTGAAGAGACTTCCTCTCTCTCTCTGGGATGTAAACAAGAATACATTGGCTTGAGTTGCTGCCAGCAGGCATCTTAAACCATGAGGGGACTTTATAATGACGTTAAGCCCTTGGAAGGCAAAGCAGAACAACAGAAAGAAACTGACGCCTTGGTTCCATCACTGAGCCACTGGATCAAACCTAGCCTGAAGTACACAGTAACACTGGATTTTATGGTTATGTAAATCAACACATTTTCTTTGTTGAGTACATCTGTTTGAGTTTATTTTTCTGCTTCCTGCAACCAAAACATCCTAAAAAGTATCCCCCCCACACACACCATAGGTCAGATCTTTAGAAAATGTCAAAGTTGTATTTCCCTCCATACGTTCTGTTACTGAGAAAACTCTGGCATTTTCTAAAGCACCTTAATGAAAGCACTCCACTACAGGAAAGCAAAGAAACCCGGACCATCAAAAGACCACGATGGTTTTTCTTGGTGATGACACCCACAGAGGGCATCAGAAGAGCAGGGACATGCTCTACACCCGATTTTCTATTTTATTCACTCACATCCTGTTGCCTGGCGTTTGCTTTTCTCAGAAGTAGACCACAGACACAGTTCTTTGTATGTTGTAAAACTCTTCAGCAAAGCAGACCCTTGTCTCCACTGCTAATAAACCTAATAGCCTTTAGCCAGCCACACCATTCAGAGGGAGGGAAAGTCTGTGTTTGTTAAACTCATCTTCCTTTTGGCTTCCCAGTTCACTAAGCTTCACCCTACGTTTAGTCTCAAAAGAAGAGAGAGACCTACCCAGCTCTCCTGAGAGGCAAGGAAGTCACTGCTGCACAGCTGGAACTTGGAGATCATCTGGAAAGTTCTCCTCAGCAAGCAAGTACCTTCAGCAGCTTCTTGGTAAAGACAGTTTGGTTTAATGGTTAGAAGCGTGGTCTCTGGAGCCAGACACTCCTGGGTTTGAATACAGCCTTTGAGTCTTTCTTACTAGTTCTGGGACATTGGACACATTTCTTAACCCAGACATACTTCCACATCCTCCTCTGTAAAATGGAGGTGATAATTAATACCCACCTCTCAGGCTTGTAAGGCTTGGCAAAGCTATCCCCATAAATCACTTAACATGGTGCCCAGCAGGTAGTGAGCACTCAAGAGATATTAGCTATAAAGAGGTAAGGCAAGCAACAGTGACAACTTAAGCAGCTCCACTGAAATGGTTAAAAATCTGGGTAAGGGTGATTTTCAGATGATGAACGAGGAAGCAGGGAGTGCAGATGTCCGGGAAGTATTATCGGGACCTCCTCAGGAGTCTATACTGACTATTGCATTTTCTTGTCTAATACTTTGCCAATTCTTCCACATTATCAATAATGAGTTCGCCTATCACATCTGTGAATAATCAGACCAGGGCAAAACCTTTCAGGCGCTTTGCTTCCCCATCAATAAGTTGAAATTGCTTTTCCAGTCCCCAAACACCACACACACACATGCACACACACACACACACACACACACACACACACACACACACACACACAGCTTCAGCAGCTTATTGAGGTATATTTTGTGCATGACAGTGGGCAAAAAGAAAAAAGAAACTATTCCTTAAGATCAAACATCGTTTTCGAGTCTAGGTTAGCCTTCCTGGAAAATCCATCCACAGTAGTTTTCAGGCAGGTTAAAATGTCTGAGCTGTGATCACACAGTGTGCCAAGAACATGGCTGGCACATGAGGCTTGGAAAGACAGAGAGGCTTGGAAAACTGGAAAGGAAGATTTGTTTCCAAATGAAAAGTATAGCATAGTCACAGCTGGCATTCCGTCATGAAGGGCTCTTTGGGTAAGACCATGCTCCGGAGAGAAATAAATTAGTTTTGAGCCTGGGGCCAGATCACTATCAGGGTGCAACTTGCTTCTTCTCTTAAGAAAGACTCACTCTTCTCGCCTTCCTCCATTTTAAAGAAATAGCTTCATTATGGGACTTTTGCAATCATAGAAGTTGGTTAAATTTTTCAAATTTGAATCAGTAGAGGTAGCACATAAAAGCCTAAAAGCTTTGTGTTATTTGGTTTTGCTATTTCTCCCTTAGTTGACTGTTGGATTCACATGACAGATGTTGTCCCTAAAGCCTATGAATTGGATGTACCCTCCAAATGAATATAGGCTTCTATTTCATCCAGGAGTTCTTTCAGAAAAGGCTAGACAGCTAGACAGAGGGACTGAGGACCTTTTCTCTTCCAAGAACCATCACAGAAAGGAACTAGGGTTCAGATTCAGTAAACAGGTCAGGTCTTACCGACAAGAGGCATAAGCTAGAACTGGACCAATCCTCCCCTACCTGGCAAACCAAAGGAGCCTGAAATTCTAGGTTTTAACTTCAACAACATCAAATCAAAAATAGAGTGTGCAGGGCTTCCCTGGTGGCGCAGTGGTTGAGAATCTGCCTGCCAATGCAGGGGACATGGGTTCGAGCCCTGGTCTGGGAAGATCCCGCATGCCGCGGAGCAACTAGGCCAACTAAGCCCGTGAGCTACAATTACTGAGCCTGCGCGTCTGGAGCCTGTGCTCCGCAACAAGAGAGGCCGCGATAGTGAGAGGCCCGCGCACCGCGATGAGGAGTGGCCCCCACTTGCCGCAACTAGAGAAAGCCCTCGCACAGAAACAAAGACCCAACACAGCCATAAATAGATAAATAAATTAAAAAAAAAAAAAGCTACCAGAAAATGGGTAAACAAAAAAAACAAACAAACAAAAAAATAGAGTGTGCAATTTACAACTAAACAAACAAGAATTCAACTCTTGATTCTTCATTTACTAGCTGCGTATTTTTGGGTGGGAAGGTTACATTCCCTGAGTTTCAGTTCCATCAATTATAAATTGGAAATAATAAGACTGTATATATCAAACGAGATCATGTAGGTGGTTCTCCTTTGCAAACCAAACAAAATAAGCACAGTTAATGTTAAAATGGTTATAATCATTATTCATTACACCTCTGCTCTTTATTACTAGTATCCGTTAAAACGGCTTTTCCCTTTGAGAATAACACTTCAGCCACACCAATTATTTGCACTTAAATGTGAATGAAAATAAAAGTCAGGGGGCAAGAGATGACTGAGGAAAGCCTCTAAGAAACAGCAATGCTAGAATATACCACAAAAATAAAACACGGGTCATCTAGGAGCCTTAGCATAAACCTTCTCTTCAAAATTTCTTCCATGTTGCTCCTGGGTTAACTTTCTTTTCCCCAACAGAAAAATGTAGAAGACATGGATTTTCAGTCAATAAACTAGTACGTATTGAATGCCTGCTAAGTGCCAAGCACGGTGACAGGTGTTGGGAATGTAACAGACAAACAGACTTGTCAACTGCCCTTCGGAGCCTCCAATCCATGTTGGTGGTTGACCTCACCTAGAGAAGAAGGCAAAGAACAAAGCCTTGAGATACTCCCATGTCTAAGAATCGGGGATACATAAGAAACTTGAGAAAGAAGGTGAAGAAAGGTCTTTAGAGAAGCAAGAGGAGGTGAAAAGAGATGGGATCCAGAGCAGAAGTGGAGATCAATTCTAGGCCAAAGAAAGGTAGCCTTCCCATCTATAAAATATATATAGATATATATTGGCACTTACTATTTCTTAGCAACTGGCCTAGGTCCCGACAATTCAGTTACCTAAAGGTTATTACAGATTGTGTTTCCCAGCAAGCAGACTCTGAGATGGAGATCAACATGTAGGAGGTTTTATGAGGCGTTTATTAAGATCAACACCTGATAAAGGGAGAGGAGGGATGCAGGATTGGGCAGAGGGAGGTCAAGCTCCAATTCATGTTCAGTGTTGGCCTCAGCAAACGACATAGGGAGCTCTGGAGCTAGATGGGTTCTTCAGCGTTGTCCCCAGTTGGGCTGAGACGGCCGCATCCACGAGTCAGTGGATGGGAACCGTGCCGGGTTGTGGCCTTGGGCCAGGCATCTCTCTGCTGATGGACAGCCACTGAGGGAGCTGGCAGCTAAACGTTACTCCCAGCATCTGGGGAAACAAGTCCTTCATGGGTGAGAGATTTGGGGAACACCGAGTGCTCACCGCAAAGAATAACACAGTTTCTGCTTCCTGGAAGTCATGGCCTCACCCAAGCTTACAAAAATGAAACAACCATCCAGCAGGTGGCAGCATTACGATTCAGGTTGATGGGGCTAGATTAAAGGATTTGTTGAGTCAAGGTTCTTGGATGCAAATAACCAAAACTCCGGTTAACTAAAGCATAAAAGGATTCATGGAAGGGCATGGATTAGCTCAAGGAATTGATGGGAAGTCCCAAGAAACAAGCTCCAAAATGGAAAGGAATAGCAAAGAGAAGGTGGGAGTCTAGAATCTCAATCAAGGTCCTCTCATAGGAGCAGTGTGCATTGGGTGCCTCTTCTGATGCCAGTGCACATGGGTGCCACCACCTCTGCCTCTGGAATGAATTCGGAGTGTTCCCTGCTACTCTGCACCACTGGCTCCAAGTTCAGAGACTCAGCAGACGCATCAGTTTGGCCAAGTCTAGGCAGGTGCTCACATTCTAGCTGCAGGGGCTGAAGGTGAGGAAGCGTCTGGCTTTGCAGGCATCCTTAGCCAGAGGTAAGGACCTGTCTCCCACCTCAACTCGTGAACAAAACTATCCTCAGACATCAGAACATCAGAGGAGCTTCAGACACTGGACTGATTTTTTTTTAATTATAGATAGAGATAGATGATAGATAGATCGATAGATAGATAGATAGGACATACAAAGCACTGACCCATCAATTTAACTCTGCACTCATGAGAAGGGGTAAATAAGGGTTATGTAGATGTTAGACCCCCCAAACATATGGTGGGGGAAGACAATGGACTGATGAAACAAAACAGAAAAATACTAAAGACTAGTCCATCACTTGGGCTCAGCATTTGTGAGAAGGAGTTAGTTAGAGTGGTACAGATGTTGGGTCCAGCTGGATAGATGTAGTGTTGACAGAAGACCTCAGTCTCAGCATAATGGAAATGCACTCAGGAAACCAAGGCCGAGTCACGGTCAGAAGACAGAGATTAGAGAGAACTGAAGCTCAGAGAATGGGCAGACACCCATGGCCCATCCCCAACACAGTACTGGCAACAAGACTCATTCCAGGTTCTTTCCAGTGGTAAGAGGAGGACCCTTAAAATATGGTCACACTTGGCCAGAACTGGCTCAGGCCCCAAGGCAGGACTGAGAGTCTTTGAGTTGAAAGTTTTCTGTTCCAGCAAATGAGTGGGGCCGGAGAGGGCGATGTTAAGAAGAGAAATGACCCAGAAAGAGACTTGAATAGCTTTCATCTCTTTATCTACTCCTCCAGAGCCCTCCCCCAAACAAAGGAAAGGCAAGTAGCATTATTTACTGCCAACTATACTAAGCCTGTGCTAAGGGTTTTCATAAATATTCTCTCTTTAAAACCTCACAAAGCCTGTTATCCTCATTTTACCAATGCAGAAGCTGAATATTATAGATGTTAAATAACATGAACCGACTCTCAGAGATCAGGATTCATACTGTAGTCTACCCCAAAACAGAACACACCCATTTTCTATAAGTTACATGTTCTCTGACCCCTACTTTATTTTAGATCCTTCATTCCTCACCTGACCCTGATAGGCACTTTGTACTTCTTAGAGTCATGCTTCTCAAACGGACATTTATATTCTCATTAATATAACATGTCTGAGGGTATCTGAGGTCACAGACTTAGAATAAGCACATTCCTACAATGACAATTTTACTTGAGGATTTTGCAGGGCTGGGATTACAGGTTGGGGGAGGGTGCAAAGTGGAATATTTTAATTGGTTAGTATTTAAAATATTTTTTATGAAAGCAAGCACAGATACATGTAAGATATGAATATTTAAGACAAAATAAGCCATGTTGAAGAAATCACAAGCCACTTCGGGCAGATCCCTCTGAGATATGCATTCACATTACTCTGTCATTAAAGATATATTAATAGCAACTTTTATGAAACACTAGTTATGAGGTTAAGAATCCGCCTGCCAATGCAGGGGACACGGGTTCAAGCCCTGGTCCGGGAAGATCCCACATGCGACTGAGCAACTAAGCCCGCGAGCCACAGCTACTGAGCCCACGTGCCCTAGAGCCCATGCGACACAACAAGAGAAGCCACCGCAGTGAGAAGCCCGCTCACCGCAATGAAGAGTAGCCTCCACTCGCCACAACCAGAGAAAGCTCGCACGCAGAAATGAAGACCCAACACAGCCAAAAAAAAAAAAATTTTTTTTAAATAAATAATTTTTTTAAAAAATTAAAAAGAAACACTGGTTATGAGGAGAAGACCTGGGGGAAACTCGGTTAAGCTCACCACCACCTCCCAAGCCCACTCGTGTGCAAACACTCTCCGTGTTTCATGCTGGAGTTTCCCTATATTGGGAGAAGGTAAAGAGTTGATGACTGTCTGGAGAAGCCAAGGCACTGGGGAAACTCCCTGAGAGTGCCATGCCAGCCTCTGGAAAGAATGGAAACTGCTAGAAACAAAAGAATGAGTCAGAGGCCCATGAGTATAATGGAGGAATAATGAGATGAAATGCAGCAAAGGCAAGCTTTGGCTTGGGGTCAGGACAATTTCCAAGCAGTAAGAACGGTTAGGTGGCCAACTCATAGAGGAAGAAAATGAGATTCCCCCAACACTTAGCTCATCAAACCCAACAGGACTAACTCAGGCCGCCTTGTCTACAGGGAACCATCTGTACTGACTCCGGAAAGGCAGGATGGCCAAGCAGGTCATTTTCAGCTCCTATTTCTGTTACTCTATGGAACAGGGGTGATTCAAACCGTATGTCTTTAAAACCACTCTTCATTTTGGTGGTTTGGTTGTTTGGGTTCTTTTAAAGTACCACGTGACCAAGGCCCTTGTGACAAAACAAAGCACTTTCACAAACAAAGTTTGTTTCAAACCTAACTCACTTATCTTCTTTTCCCTGTGCATGTAAAGTAATGTGCTTTCTTTTAGAACTCGTTCCAGGCTAAACTGGATTGATGTTGTGCTTTATGTAAACCGTGAGGCCAAAGAACAGAAGAATATGAAAGATCCCACACTGGCTAGGATCAAATTTCAGGGCAGCCTGGGGTTCTGAATCTGTCAGTGGTACCCAGGGACATGTGGTTAAAAAAAAAAAAAAAAAAAAACACGCTGGTTGTTGTTAACCTCAGAAAGACAGGGATGAGCCCTAAGCAGACAAACATGCCTATCTTGTGGGCAGATGTTTTATGACTGTCTTGTTCCAACTCTAGTCAAAACAGTAAAAACAGCCTGGCCTTCAGAATCAGACAAAACTGGATTCTGACATCATGGCACACAGAGAAAGGGACTTTGAAGGGTGACTTTATCTTCTCTGAGCCTCATCTGTAAAATGGACACAGTAAAAACTACCGCAGAGTGGCTGAGAGAATAAAATGAGAAAATGTATGTGCCGTGGCTGGCATATAGCAGGTGCTCAATAAATTTTAACAAGTAATATGATGGAGGTTCTGTCTCTTAATACTATATGTTTTCTGAAATTGAGTTATTTGTAGTGAGGTGGATGGACCTAGAGTCTGTCATACAGAGTGAAGTAAGTCAGAAAGAGAAAAACAAATACCGTATGCTAACACATATATATGGAATCTAAAAAAAAAAAAAAATTGGTCATGAAGAACCTAGGGGCAGGACGGGAATAAAGACACAGATCTACTAGGGAATGGACTTGAGGACACAAGGAGGGGGAAGGGTAAGCTGGGACAAAGTGAGAGAGTGGCATGGACATATATACACTACCAAATGTAAAACCGATAGCTAGTGGGAAGCAGCCGCATAGCACAGGGAGATCAGCTCGGTGCTTTGTGACCACCTACAGGGGTGGGAGGGAGGGAGATGCAAGAGGGAGGGGATATGGGGATATATGTATATGTATACCTGATTCACTTTGTTATAAAGCAGAAACTAACACACCATTGTAAAGCAATTATACTCCAATAAAAATGTTAAAAAAAAAAGACTATATGTTTTCTCAATTTCTGGTGCATTAATACTATAGTTTAGTTGTATATGAGGCCCAAGCCATTCTTATAATTACATGCCTCTAATGAATGATTTCCTACCTCACCAAGAGATAACATCTGTCTTCCTAGCTGGAAATTGTCTTACTCTTAGTCTGCTCAGGCTGCTGTAACAGAATAACACAGACTGGGTGGTGTAATTAACAAACATTTATTTCTTATAGTTCTAGAGGCTAGAAAATCCAAGAGTGAGGTGCTGGCTAATTTGATTCCTGGTTAAAGCCCTTTTCCTGGTTTGCAGGTGGCCATCTTCTGGCTGTCTCCTTACATGGCAAAGAGAGAGCAAGGTCTCTCAAGTCTAGGGCACTAATCTCATTTGTAAGGGCTCCACCATCATGATCTAATTACCTTCCAAGTTTCCCACCTCCAAATACCATCACATTGGGGATGAGGGTTTCAACATGGGAATCTGGAAAGGAGGGTGAAGGGGGCACAAACATTCAGTCCATCGCAGAAGGGAATGTTGGTATTTTGCTAACAGTGCCCCAAATTCAGACTACAAGGAGAGCTCTGCTCTGTTAATTCTTGGTCCCTAGGGTGGTCTTTACTGCTCAGACTTCCTTTCTCAATCCCTTCCTGAATCCTAAGGGATTAACCTCTGCCTTACTTTCCAGATGTTATGAGTTAACTTTCCCCTTTTATAGGTTTACCTAAACAAATATAACGCTCTCTAACATCTGCCATTTAAATAAGAGGAGATTTATTACTTACTTGTTGCCATGAGAATGTCATAAGAGTCAAGAAGAAATCTGTAACAGCTTGTGGTTGCCTTGCAGCTTCACCGGGTTTACCAAGCAACCTCTTTTCTTACCGTTGTTATGGTAGCCACAGATCAGGCATAGCGCTTTGAGAATGCATCTGAATGAATGAATTAGGGGACCACTCTGATGGGAGAAGGTCTACGGCTCTAAAGTTTCTGACTGCAGGATCCAACACATTTCTTTGTTCCTGCCAGTTTTTTAGGTGCTACAGAACTAGAAAGGGGACTTTAAGATGGCCCTGGGCCACTTGCTCAGAGATCAGTCCAAGTCCATGAAACAGCTATTCTTCAATTTGCTGGTAATCACTTATAAATAAATTCAGCATTTTGTTCATTTTTAGGCAGTGGGGGTATCTGAGATGTATCCCTGCCAATGCAAAATGCCCTAGTGTCATAGATAAACATGGAAAACAGAGAGCAAAGAGTACAAGGAACAGAGTCAAGGCCAGTAGGTCCCTCTTGCTTATATTTGCTGGGCTATCACAGAGTCATTTCCTTCAGTGTACAGACCCAGGCTGCTTAGGGCAAAGAACAGGAAAGTTGTTTCATCCAAGGATGTCAGTAGTGGAGACGTGCTTGTTTCCCCCTATTTCCATCTACTTTGCACTGATTTGCCCTGAAGTTCAAGTGTCTGAACTCCTCAACCCCATTAGGTATCTGTGCTCCTATGACTTATGAGTGCCCTGGGATATTCAGATACTAGTTAGAGTTTGGGATGCAAATTACAGAGACAGATTCTGGCTAATTGACACAGAAAAGGAATTGATTGCACAGGTATTGGACACCTTACAGAAATGGCAAGAAGATGAGAGAACCAGGTATGGCAAGAACCAAGGGAAACAGCCTAGAGATGGTCTGCCTATATTACCACTGTTCTACATAGAATATCCCTCAGCCACCAAATTCTTGCTATAGTGACACTGGACTCATGAATCTGCCACAGCCTGCAGGAATAATTGTTAACTGACCATGTTACTTGCTTGCATAGTTTCTTCAGCATTCAAAGTTGGATGCTGGAGAATCTGATTGGCTACACATGGGTCACATAAAAATGCCCAGCTACTAGAGCAAAGCTAAGGAGAGAATAGCCCTCCCCTTTCAGTTCTGTGGGAGAATAACCTCCCACCTCTCTTAGGACTTTCCCCAAAATACAAAGGACATTTTAAGTTCTGGGGAGACAAAATGACTAACATCCATCACAGTGCTCCACTCTGGCTAACATCTCCCTAGATCCTCTTTTGCTTCGTAACACTTTCAAAAGCATTGCTCCTGTCTAAACACAATGAAATGCTCCCCAGGACAACCAAACTCTCAGTCTTCTGATGGGAGCAAAACAATGTCTCATCTGGTACTGTAGCGAGCCCCAGTTTCAGGATCTTTCTCCTTCCTGATATTCTCCCACTTTGACTAAACCAAAAGTCATTCCCCAATAATACATGATATGTACGTACATATAAAATGGGAGAGAAAAAGCAGAAAAGGAAGGAAAGTATATGCACACACACACGGGCACACATATACCTATACACACACACCAAGGAACGAAATATGGGTTGAGGCTATATTCCTCATTTTTGTAATTGAGGTGAGGCTATAGCTGATGTTTCAGATTGGGTTCTTTGGGAAGAAGACTCTGAGGTGGCGTTTAAATTTCAGGATATTTATTTAGGAGAGCCCTTGGGATCAACGCCTCTGGAAAGGTGGGGAAGGAAGCAGCGTAGACAAAGGGCAGAGTCAAGCTGCAATGCGGGCCGTTTGGAAGACCATGGTTAAGCAATGAGTAGGTGAGTCATACATAATTAATCCATTTCAACCCTCCTATCTCGAAAGTCTTTGGTTTCCGTCTCTACAATGAAATTGGCATCTTTTTCATGTAGGTCCAGATTTCAGTCAGCCAAGTGAAAAAACAATTAGAACCACTCCCAGATGTTCAAATGTGTACAATGTACAATGAATCCAAAATAACCTGAAAATAGACCAATATCAATAAATTGGGCCTGAAATAAAATTATCTTCTTCTATCCTTAATCCAACACCCTCAGAATCCATTCCTGCACACATATCTCAGATTTTTGTTCACATGAATTAGTAAATTCTTGAAATACTTCTAGAGTATAAAATTTCTCTTCTTAGATTTAATTTTTTAAATGTCCCCAACCCACATTTTCCAGGAGCAAACTTTTTTTTATGGACAAAGAGTCAGTGAGGCTGGTGGAGAGAGGACAACGGGAGAATTGCCTTTCCCCTGCAAGAGTTAGGGAGTTGGTTACAAAGACTTCCAGCAATCTTGGAAAGAGATGAGCTATTTCAACTGGCCATAGAGGCTCACTGCAGTTGCAAGTGTAGACATTAAATTCTCTCACATGGTCCCATTCTAATTTTTGGGGCCTCACCCTATTTCATTGTCTTTTTTTTTTTCCAACATCTTTATTGGAGTATAATTGCTCTACAATGGTGCGTTAGCTTCTGCTGTATAACGAAGTGAATCTGCCATACATATACACATATCTCCGTAACCCCTCCCTCTTGCATCTCCCTCCCACCCTTCCTATCCCACCCCTGTAGGTGGTCACAAAGCACCGAGCTGATCTCCCTGTGCTATGCGGCTGCTTCCCACTAGCTATCTGTTTTACATTTGGTAGTGTATATATGTCCATGCCACTCTCTCACTTCGTCCCAGCTTACCCTTCCCCCTCCCTGTGCCCTCAAGTCCATTCTCTACGTCTGCATCTTTATTCCTGTCCTGCCCCTTCATAGGTTCTTCATAACCATTTTTTAAAAAAATATATATTCCATATATATATGCTAGCATACGGTATTTGTTTTTCTCTTTCTGACTTACTTCACTCTGTATGACAGACTCTAAGTCCATCCACCTCACTACAAATAACTCAGTTTCATTTCTTTTTATGGCTGAGTCATATTCCATTGTATATATGTGCCACATCTTATTTATTCGTTCATCTGTCAATGGACCCTTAGGTTGCTTCCATGTCCTGGCTATTGTAAATAGTGCTGCAGTGAACATTGTGGTACATGACTCTTTTTGAATTATGGTTTTCTCAGGGTATATGCCTAGTAGTGGGATTGGTGGGTCGTATGGTAGTTCTATTTTTACTTTTTTAAGGAACCTCCATACTGTTCTCCATAGTGGCCGTATCAATTTACATTCCCACCAACAGTGCAAGAGGGTTCCCTTTTCTCCACACCCTCTCCAGCATTTATTGTTTGTAGATTTTTTGATGATGGCCATTCTCACTGGTGTGAGGTGATACCTCATTGTAGTTGTTTTTTTTTAAAAAAATATCTTATTGGAGTATAATTGTTTTACAATGTTGTGTTAGTTTCTGCTGTACAGCAAAACGAATCAGCTATACATATACATATATCCCCATATCTCCTCCCTCTTGAGCCTCCCTCCCTCCCTCACTGTCCCACCCCTCTAGGTCATCACAAAGCATAGAGCTGATCTCCCTGTGCTATGCGGCTGTTTCCCACTAGCCATCCATTTTACATGGGTAGTGTATATATGTCAGTGCTACTCTCTCACTTGGTCCCAGCTTCCTCCTCCCCGCTCCGTGTCCTGAAGTCCATTCTCTACGTCTGTGTCTTTATTCCTGCCCTGCCACTAGGTTCATCAGTACCGTTTTTTAGATTCCATATATGTATGTTAGCATACGGTATTTATTTTTCTCTTTCTGACTTACTTCGCTCTGTATGACAGACTCTAGGTCCATCCACCTCATTACAAATAACTCAATTTCGTTCCTTTTTATGGCTGAGTAATATTCAATCATACATATGCGCCACATCTTCTGTATCCATTCATCTATTGATGGACATTTAGATTGCTTCCAAGTCCTGGCTATTGTAAATAGAGCTGCAATGAACATTATGGTACATATCTCTTTTTGAATTATGGTTTTCTCAGGGTATATGCCCAGTAGTGTGATTGCTGGGTCGTATGGTAGTTCTATTTTTAATTTTTTAAGGAACCTCCATACTGTTCTCCATAGTGGCTGTATCAATTTACATTCCCACCAACAGTGCAAGAGGGTTCCCTTTTCTCCACACCCTCTCCAGCATGTATTGTTTGTAGATTTTTTGATGATGGCCATTCTCACTGGTGTGAGGTGATACCTCATTGTAGTTTTGATCTGCATTTCTCTAATGATTAGTGATGTTGAGCACCCTTTCATGTGTTTGTTCACAATCTGTATGTCTTCTTTGGAGAAATGTCTATGTAGGTCTTCTGCCCCTTTTTGGATTGGGTTCTTTGTTTTTTTGATATTGAGCTGCATGGGCTGCTTGTATATTTTGGAGATTAATCCTTTGTCAGTTGCTTCGTTTGCAAATATTTTCTCCCGATCTGAGAGTTGTCTTTTCATTTTGTTTATGGTTTCCTTTGCTGTGCAAAATCTTTTAAGTTTCATTAGGTCCCATTTGTTTATTTTTGTTTTTATTTCCCTTTCTCTAGGAGGTGGGTCCAAAAGGATCTTGCTGTGATTTATGTCATAGAGTGTGCTACCTATGCTTTCCTCTAAGAGTTTTATAGTGTCTGGCATTACTTTTAGGTCTTTAATCCATTTTGAGCTTAGTTTTGTGTATGGTGTTAGGAAGTGTTCTAATTTCATTCTTTTACATGTAGCTGCCCAGTTTTCCCAGCACCACTTATTTCATTGTCTTAACTTTAGAAAAAGTCTAATAAAACTTTGAATTGGACTGATTTTGTAATATGGCAAAGCCCAGAACCAAACTATTTGTTTGGTTTTGGGCCATCTCTGTCCTAAGCCTCCAAGAGATAAGATATTCTTTTTCCATAGTCATAGAAAATACCTCTCTTTCAGGCTGTTCCTTGAGCCAAGAATGTTGTAGGAATTTGAGTTGGTCAATCTCTTGAAAGCTATCTAGTGTCATTAGAAGTAGCTGCCCTGTGAAAAATAGTCTCCATTTGCCCACCCTGACCTACACTACATTATTTTTTTCCTTGCTTTTTGCCCCAAAAGAGTGATCTCCATGTACTGCATAGACAAGGTGAAATTAACCTTCCAGCTTCAGGTTGAGCCCAGCAAATGGGATGCATGAGGGGGAGAATCAGATTGAAAAAGATAAAGGGAAATTTATTTCCTGGTCCCCAGACTGCCAGGCCATGAGATAACAGTGGCTGGATTCTTTTACCAAAGTCCATAGTTCCTGTTGGAAAGCCTCATTATACAGCTACAGCTGCAACTACAGCTGTCTCTAGGTTCTGGTAACTGCTCCTTCCCCTTGCTCTTTCAGGCATAGCAGGCAGTAAGGGACCTTGCAGTTCAAATCCCTAAGCTGCTTCACCATCTTTTGTTGATTTCCCTTAGCCTTGCTCACAGTATTGTAAATAAACCCTTTGTTAAACTTTCCTCAAATACCCCATTTGAGTGTACCATCTCTTTCCTGCTGAGACCCCAAGTAATACACACCCCAGCCAATAGCTCTCAGATCCTATGAGTCTTTATTCCATTCTAGGGTGTTAAACGACTCTGTCCACCAAATCCTTGCCTTATATATGCATTTTATTCCAGACTGACAGGGATGATAGCTTCATTAGCAGACTCTCAACTGTGTGTCATGAGCTTCTGGATTCTCAAGACTGAAATTGAGCTGCACTTCCATTGCTTTTCATTCTAATTGATTCAAGTAGCCTCATATTTCTCACATTTTCCTGAGATACACCTGCATATACTACATGTACCAGCATCTGCACTAGTCAAATTCTTGTTTACAAATGACGGAAAGTAACACTGAATAACTTAAGCAAAAACAGTGATTTCTTGGAAGAAAATTAGCAGCTCACAGAATTAACAGGAAAGCTGGAAAATGATGTTCCAGATGGAATAAAAGGAGATAAAATGTAATCAGAACACCACCACAGCTACCACTGAGGTCAAAGCCATAGAATTCTCACTGCCATCCTTGATGGCACAAAAGCCACTGGACTTGAACCCCTCTGCCTTTGGATACTCAACTCTACTGCAGCTGTTCCGATAACCTCTAACTTCATGGCAGTTCTTTCTTTAGTCCATTGGCTTCAACATTTTCACATCAACCACAGACCAACCCTGAAATTAGTGTCAGCATGTAGTTTGGCTTTTTTATCCTTCTTGGACTCAGAGCTCTGCCACCTCATCTTTGTCTGTTTCTCCCCCTATTATACATTCTAATATAAGACATTTTTCTCCCTTTCTCTGAAAATAAACTGAAATGTAGCTTGAGTAGAGATTCACAAGTCAGATGTTCATAAATTTATTATTCCTATATAATTTCTTAGACTTCTTTCTTAGATCCATTCAGTATTCAAATGTCAGGGCAAAGTCCTGTTTCCATACAGAAGGCTTATCTAAATATTTGTATCACACAAGGCTTCAACTTTTTCAGTAGTCTGGGACACTTATATCAAGTTGCCTTGATAGGAAAACATGAATAAGTTCTTGGTTTTGCTATGTAAAATATGTTGCGGATATATCCTTTTGACTTCTTGGTTCCACAAAGAATCATTCAAAATGCCTCTCTTAAATATGTAAAGATAAGGCAAGAGTTAATTGTAATCATTTTGGGGTATTTACTGAAACCCCCTCCTGACACTCTTCGATATGGCAAAGACATTCCTGTGATTAGATGGCAAAGTTTGCATAGAGGTTAAGGAACTTTTGGATACCTAGGTGATAGAGGCTTCAACAACTTCCATTCTGATATTCAACATTAAACCCTCTCTGATAGATTGGGATGATGTCAACGTTAAGTCCACCAAAGGCCTTCGAAAGGGGGCTCACAAAGATGGAGCATAGATAGAAGATCTAGTTTCAGAGCCAAGGTCTACTGTTTACAGGAAGATAACGGATTCTAGCTGAGCTGGCCGCTGATGTTGAAGTTATTCCTGATCCAACAGCCATTGTGAGCACTTTGAGAATAATACCTTTACATGAGAAGAAACCAAAAAACTATAACAGTGGTAAGTTCTCTGGCAGCAGATAACAATGGGGAAGTCAGATTACTGTCCCTTGAAGAACCACTGTGGCAGGTGCAGAAATCTGGACCAGCAGCGTCTTCTACCAAAGCAACTTCAGATGCAATTAATTTGAATATCAAAAAAGTTAAAGAAGGATCTTCCTTTGTACCACTAAGCTGGTGAGGCAGATGTCATAGTTAAATGGAATTTCTACCCACAAAAGATTCCTGTTATAATCCCTCCCTATTCTTTGTAGAGCCTTCTTTGTATGTCTCAGGAGGAGGTACTTGGTATATGTATGATGATTTGGACTAGTGAATCAGTAAGACCACCATTGTGTTGACACAAAGATGCATCAAAGTCCAAGCCTTGAAGAGCAAAGCTATGGTCTTTAGTACCTTTTCTATCTTCATTATGCCTGTTTACCTAAACCTATGGTATGGATATTATCTGATGCAAAGACTGAATTGTCATTCATTCATTGAGGATATTTAAAAATCTTACCAAGTAAAACCACATTGTTAAGTATATTAAGCACTAGACTGGGAATGAGCAGACCAAGTTGATTCCCAGACCTCATAAACATTTAATTATCTGTGCAAATATGAACAAACAAGTTACTCTCTTCAAACCCAGTCCTCATCTGTAAAATCCATAAAATGGAAAAAGTAAGACTGCTCTTGACTACAACCCAGAGTTAAAATGAAGATCCAATGAGATAAAGTATGTAACACTGCATTGCAAATTGGATTAAACAATGCATAAATGTGAGAGATGACTTAATTCATCTTCCAGTTTTAACTGGTAAATTTAGGATTGGCAAGTACTCATTTGAAACAACATTTCTAAGAGGAGTTCAGGGCCTCTCCATCATCAATTCTCCAAGGCTTTTAAAGAGAGTCACAAGACTGACTCTCCACTGCCACATTCAGAGTATGAAAAGCCCATTTAGCTGTCATCCCCTGCTCTTGGCAAACTCTCAGGGAATGCCAACAAAACGTCTGAAATTGGAACGGCAACCCACCAAGTACATCCAAATCTTTCATCAAACTCTGCCTAGTTTAGAAGCAATATTATATTAACATTACCCCCACTGTGGATTATTTCTAATGAAACCAATCTGCCAAGGTGAAATGAGAGTATGTGTCACAGAGAAGCATAATTGGATTGAACTGAAAACTGGTTTGAAAAGTAAATATACTTTCAATTAAAGATGAGCAAAGAGATTCCAGAAAATATCAAGATTTCTGACTCCTTTAAATCTGTGGCCTGTCCCTTAGACCAAAATATAATCAAATCTTTTAAAGTTTCTGAATGGAATTAGAATAGAAATTTGTAATTCTGTTTGTTGAGTCAGATTCTCCTGATAGCTAAACTCTCTTAATCGTAGCTTAGCAAACTTCAAAGGCAGAACCAGCTCTTTCCAGCTGACATGGCACCATCCAGGATGCAGAAGGTACCAAATCAGTCTTTAAGTTCAACCTCTGCGTGGTCATCATTTCCTTCTTCTCTTTCATTGCTTCATCATCGTCTACCTCCCTTTGCAGCCATCTCCTGCTACACCCCAGAATTCTGTGGTCGTTCTATTTTCTGGACTCCATAATGGGCTCTAGGAATATAGAGATGAGTGAGACATGACCCTTGACATTGAATACTCTGTTTTCACCCCAATCACCTTCTTAGTTCATTCTTTCACTCTCAGATCAAAGACCTCCTTTATGATGTTTACTTATTCATCCAGGAAGACTTAAAAATTCTTTCTTTATGATTTCACTGCTCTTTGAACGAATGTCCATTCTAATTTATATGGTATTCTTTATAATTATTCATTTATATATTTCCTTGAAATCAATGATCAAGTCTTTTCGTCTTTGTACCCCGATACCCCACATTGTATCTGGCACAAAATAAGTGTGAAAATATTGATTGAATAAGTGATTCCCCAACTCAATCATTCCCCAGACACCGAACACTTTCATTTCTACCCTCTTACTGGTTCTTCTCTCCAAGTCCCTTTTCTTCACTACTTTTATTGCCCAACTTTGGCCGTTCATCACCTTTTACTATATCTATTTCAAATAAGTTTTTCATATATTATCCTTACACATCTCAGATGCATTTTTTGTTCCTACCAAAGTTATCTAAAGTCTGTGTCCTACCATCTTACTCCATTCATCAAATATTCTCTCCTAGATATACAGTAAAAATATACTGTTCTAATTCTGCCCTCTCCCACCAAGTTCCTTTTGCTCCTAAATAAGTTATGTACTTTTGATATCTCTGTGACTTTGCTCATGTGTCCCTTAAGCTTAGAGGGCCCTTCTACTCATGTCTTCCTATTGAAAACTTAACCTATCTTTAATGTTTTAGCTTAAAGATCACACAAAAAAATCACAAAATCACAGGCTGATAAGAATCTAGCCCTTCAAACCTACTAAAGTAACTTGCAACAATCACATCTAAAGGCAGAACTAAAACAAAAACCTAAACTCCTAATTCCAGACCTCTTTACACTGGTCCTGCTGCCTCACCTGTAAACAGGATGTTCAGATCATGTATGGATCAATGTGGAACACTTCTGAGAGTTAAAGAGGGTACTAGTAATAATTGCACCATTCATAATTACACCTAGACAAAAAGTGTGAATGAGGACATATGGTCAACCTGCGCAAATCGAATCCCCCTTAAACTATGGTCAAATTACATGGACCCCGTTCAACAAAGTGCTCAGCTAGATCTTTCTCCTAGCAACAGCTCATTAGATAATTAAGATGATTTGAGCCTTTAACAAGTGATTTTGCACTCTGGTTCCCTATTTTAAAACAATAGCAACAATAAACACACACACATGCAGTGTGACTTGTGTTCTTTCCTTAGTAATTGCACAGCTGTTCTATACCAGGTATTTCTTGGATTCTAGAGTCAGACATACCTGTGAGAGCCACACAACTCCATCCTTTATTGTGTAAGCCTCATAATGAAGACAAAATGAAGACAATGGGGCCTTTCTAATGGGATTTTTGGTTCATTCATTCAACAAATATTTGCTGAGTGCTTCCCAAGCATGAGATATTGTGCTGGATACTGGGAATACCGTGAGCAGATCACTAATCTCCATTACAGTCTAGTCAGCTAGGAAGATATTAAGCCCAAATGAACGTACTATCCCAAGCGAAGACGAGCGCTGTGATACTACACTACCACAAGAGAATCCGAACTACGTTGTAAAGTCATGAAATGCTTGAGGACATGATGTTTATCTTGATACCTTGAGAGTATGTGCAAGTTAACTGGGCAGAAGAAGAAAGGAATTTTATTCCAGGAATAGGGAATAGCATGTGAAAAAGCCTTGTGTCCATGTAGAACCCGGCCTAATCAAGAAACCCAAGAAACGCCTGGGTGACAGGAGCAGACACAGTGAGGGAGAAAATGGTGGCAGATGAGCTGGAGAGGGAAGCAGGGACCAGGACAAGAAATGACTCCATCGGCTGTGTTAAGTAAGGGTCTCTGTTTCTTTGCAAAGAGCAATGGAGCGTTAAAAATTTTAAGTAGGTAGGTGACTGGTGGAAAAGATTGGTACCCACAATTAAATTTGCATTTGGAAAAGTCACTCATAGAATAAAGAGTGGATTACAAAGAGGGCCAGAACTCATGCAGGGAGAACAAACAGGAAGCTCTTACCTTGGTGAGAAGCAAGAGTGGTTTAGACCAGGATGAAGACAGACAAGGTGTGAGAAGAAAAAAAATAAAGAGGTGAAATTGACAGATTTAGTGATGGTAAAGCAAATTGAAGATAACGGCCAAAAATGACTGCTAAATTTCTGGCTGGATGGTGATGCCATTCACTGAAACAGAGAACACTAGAAAAAAAGTGGGTTTAGGGAAAGTTTTTACATTATCCTGGGTATGATGAGCCTGAGGTGGCCTTGAAACATGCAAGTGGTGATACTGAATAGAAATTTGGATATACAAGTGTGAGGCTCTCAGGGACGATCTGGACTAGAGATTGAGTTTAAAGTCATCCTTGACTTGGTGGTAATGACAGCCATGTGCATCAATGGGATTCCTGAGATAAAATACAGAAAGGAAGAAAATGGAAGAGAAGGGGGGTCTAACACCAAGCCTTGAGAAACGTTAATATTTAATGGCAGGTTAGGGGGAAAATAACATTGCAAAGAGAAAGAAGACTTAGCCAAAGATGGAGGAAGAAATCCAAGAAGGTGTGGCATTTTGGAGTGATCATGAAGGAGGCAGGTATCGGTGGTATAAAATACTGCTGAGAGGTCGAGAACTAAAAAGTGGCCTTTAGATTAAGTGGCATGAAGGTCATGAGTGATCTTAGTGAGCGACTTTGGAGGAGTGAGAATGCAGAAGCCAGATGGGGGTGGAGAGGAAATGGAGGCCCCACGTGTAGACAGGTCTTTTGAGAATTGGCTCTGAAAATTGGAAAGGATTAGAAGACTGTTTGGAAGAAAAATAGTTAGAAGCAGCTATAAGAGGATACAGGTATAATGTAGGGGAATTTTTTTCACAGACTGAAGAGAGTGAAGAGTGTTTAAATATTTATGGAAAGATCCAGTTGAGGGGAGTCATTGATAATGTAAGGTCCCTGTGAAGACAGAAAAATGTAGAAACTAGAGCACAAGGAAGGAGAGGTTGATCTTAGGAGGAGAGACCTGCCACGCCCCCAATAATGTAACAGGAGATAAAGATGGGTTTTACTATAGGGACAGGTAAACACTTGCTAGTCTGCATTTGAAGAACTTCTGGTCCGATGGTTTCAATTCCCTCTGCAAGAAAGAGGAGATGTCAGCTGCTCACAGCAAGGGGACACGAACCATGATCAGATGTCGGGACAGAGTGACGGTTGTTACTGTGGAGGGTGGTGAGACAGCTGATGGGCCATATGAGTGTGACCATGAACTTATTGTGATACCACTGTGTCCTACTGTGTGGCTTTCTCCAGTATCACCACGCTATTCAGATAAAAATCTAGAAAAGCAGAAAATAAGGTTAGGGTTTTGCCATATCAATGTCAGAACAAGAGAGGCGGACAAGCAAGTGGCAAGGAGAGACGAGCAGGTCTGAGGACTGACACCGAAGCTCTCTCTTTACAAGTAGGTGTTACAGGCTATGGAATGGCCCTTTTCCTGGCATCCCAGAGTTGCAACTGAGGCCAAAAGCTGAGGGCCGAGTTGCCACGTACAAGCCACATTCTAAAGGGAGCCTCCAACGCTGGTTGCCTACAATTAAAGCCTGTGCCCACTCCCTTTCCCTTACTTCTACCACCAGGATTTACTAAGATGTAGAACAGGCCTTCTGACCACAGAACTTCACTCCAAAACCCCCATCACTACCATCAACTGTACACAAGCATCTACAAACACCTCATTATCATTTTAAAAAAGAAAAGAAAAAAAAAAGACTGAACAGGAGGGGTATAGGCTTTCTGGAGGATGCAGAAGTGGTCAGCAAGATATGGTCTTTGCTCAAGACCCTAAAGGAAAGGAAAGAGGGAAATAGTCACTATGTGTTTCTTGCCCTGCGTGTTATCTCCGCCTTACACATCAGTTACTTTCACCTCACAGGTGACCTGTGACATGTAGTTACCGTGAGTTCACACGGAGAAAGTGTTGCCTAAGGAACTGTGGTTTTCGCTGAACAGCTCCGTCCATTGTTTTTTTTCCATCTCTGTGCTGGCATCCCTCTCTCATGCTTCTCAATCAATAATTGGGCTTTCTCACTTCCCAAACTCAGCAAGTGGAGGAGAGATAAGGGCCTAGGGTGGAAAAGTCTGACCGGATTCTCTCTGACAGCTGCTTTTCTGCTACAGCTCACATTTGCCCAGACTAATCAGGCGACAGACACTCCTCCCACCTCACCCTTGCCAATGTCCTGGGACAGAAGGCAAGGCTTGTCTCCTCTCTGTCCTCAGGGAATCGAGCCTTCACTTCAAGGGCACAGCACCTTGGTCCTTGGAGACACAGAGAGTGTTACCACGGGAAGGCTCAGGCTAGATGTTTTCTGACTGCAAGTGCGTCACCCTGCCCTGAAATCTGGGAGACACGGCACCTCTCCCAGGCTCGGAAAAGAGCAAGGGATTCCTGCCAACGTTTCAGTCCCACTGGTGTAATGAGATCTTACCTTAGTGCAAATCCATTCCTGAGCTCCAAAGCAGTGACTTCCTCTCCCTTTTCCAAAACCAACACTTGACTGTTTGATGAGTCATTGGTTCCCTGACATTTGTAGAATACGCTTGAAATGCTCCCAGAGGGAGGAAAATTATACTGTAATCAAACCACATGCTCTCTCTCCTTTGCTCTCTCCAGCCTCTACAAGTGAGGAACCCACAAGCTTAACAGTGGAGGCCTCTGGAATTATGTCCCTTTCTCATCTAATTCAGCTGAATGAGCTGGTTTGTGGGTTTTCAAAAAAGAAATAAACTAGGTCTCCCCAGCCTCACACAGGATCAGGACACTTGAATTTATCCTTGTAACTGAGAAAGCTCGGAAGGGATAAGACAGGAGCAACTGTGAGGTGAATATTGGTTATGTATTTGTTCTTTGCAGCACTTAAGAGGTGCTGGTAGCCAGCTTAGAGTCTGTCAAAGACCAGCAGACATTAACAAGGGGGCCAGGCACTGGGAGGGAGCTAGTGAGGAGAGTGTGGGGACCAGGTGGGCAGGGAGGTTTGTGACCAGGTGGGACATAAAGGAGATGAATTAATGGAGGTGCTTGTGTGGCAAAAAGTTAGAAGTTGAAGCAAGACCTTTGAAACAACAAGGCTGATGATGGGAGGGGTGGGAGGGGTATGTGTGGCTAAGATTGTTTTCTAGGTTGTGAACGGGTTCATAGACCTTAATCTGCAGAAGGAAGAAATGACCAGCTCTTGTGCAAGTCAGCCTTCTGTCAATTACGTGCCAAATTCAAGCCCAAACTAACTGAAGCACAAAAGACATCTGCTGGCCCATGTTACTGAAAAGCTTGGCTGAAGTGTCTACCTACATGCTTGGCTGAGGCAGGGGACCCAATCTGTCTCTCTTTACCTTGTTCTGAGTCCACTGTAATACCCTATACCTGGAGTAATCTTCCCTCCTGTAAGAAAGAAGAATATCGTTGTCCAACTTTACATCCTCCTGGGGTCCAGTCTAGTGGGAAGAAGCATCTCCTTTCGGGACATTCCAGCCAAAGTCCCACGGTATCTGGTTGGTCCTGATGAGGTCACATGCCATTCAGAGTCACTCACTACACCCAGGGAAAAGCAAGTCTATAATTGGTCAAATCTGAGTAACCCGCCTGTAAAACTGGGGTGGATCTATATCACTCAGATTGCATGAACTCAGAGAAGGGTAAAGAAAGGTGATTTTTTTTTTTTTTGGCTGACCTGTGTGGCATGTGGGACCTTAGTTCCCCAACCAGAGATGGGGAACTTAGTTCCCCAACAGTTTCCTGCAGTGGAAGCTCAGAGTCTTAACCACTGGACCCCCAAGGAAGTCCTGAAAGGTGATTTCTTAGAAGGAAACTGGAGTGCTGCTATCAAAAGAGGGGTGCAGTGAATCCCAGCAGCCAAACACACTGCAAACGTCCTTCACAGTTTACTGAGACTTCATGATAATCTCTATATTCTGATGGCTTCAAAGAAGATCAACAAACCAAATTAAGTCTGACATGTAACAGTGTGAATTTTTCTGCAATAAACATTGCTAACCTTCATGCCAGGTTTATCTGAATTATCTTATATTATTCTCACAATGATTCTATGAAGTCCGTGCTTTATTACCATATTTTACAGACAAGAAAGTGAGACTCAGTGAAGTTATGTGACTTTTGCAAGGTGTCATTGTTAATCAGTGCGTGACTCAATAGTCACAGCCAGGCAGACTTAAGCCAGAGAAGCTGCTTGAAAGTTTTAAAGTATCATAAAATCTGGCGGAGAGTTTTCACTTTAGAGATGATTAAGAAAAAAAAAAAAAAATCCCTGAGGGACAAAATATCTTGCCCATAGTCAGCTAGGGAAGATGCTTATAAGAATTTATATAGTTTTAAATCACATACAAGAGCTGTGGTGCCCAGCTCACTTCCAAGAAGGCCTTAAATTTATTTTCTTTTGAAGTTAAATGAAAGCAAAGTTAAATGATTGCAAAGGAAAATGTCACTGAGGTCTAGAATTCAGCCCATCTTGCTGGGTTCTTCAAGTCTCTTCAAACAGCTAACCAGGGAAGGAGAAAGGCCAGAAGAGTAGAGGTCAAGGGGAAGTGTGAAGAGAGACGGGTTTAGAAATGCCCAGCCATTGGCAATGGCCCTGGGCAGCATAAACCCAAAAGCCACTTATGTTATTTTTGGTTAAGTAAGGTAATTTGATGTTCTTTCCCTCCCTCTGAGAATCATTTAAAACTCCTTGTTCTTACATTCATCTAGTCCTCTGACATTATCAAGTTCTTGGTAGACACTAGGAATACACCAATGCATAACAGAGATTATGGGCCAAATATTTTATAACCTAGCCAGAGAGGAACCAGTGGCAATCAACTAACTAAAGAATATAGAGATAAATGTTATCTCTTACTTGGTTAGACAGCAATGGGAGTACAAAGATGGGAGTAAATAATCTTGACTTTGGAACAAACTATTGGTGATGGGCACAGGAAGAATTCTACATTTGAACTGAGTAGACAGATTTAGAAATTAGGAGTGGAGTGGGAGGGAAAGTTTAGAAACTCAAAATTACAAGATTCTAATCATTGTATTAATCCAGAGATCATCCAACTCACTCTCATTCTGCATGTGAGAAAGTTGAGGAACAAACTGAGCAAGGTCCCTCCAAAAATTATTGACAGTGTAAGACTAGAACCCTGATTTTCAAATTCATGATCTTACCTGGAGCTCGTCTTGCTGCTTTAGTCCAATACTACTCAATTAGTATGCTCTGAGTATCTACTGAGGTTCAAACATGGTGCTGAGACCTGACGGTGGAAGTCTAAGTTGACAGACTTAGAAGCGATATCATATGATACTTGTCTTTCTCTGTCTGGCTTACTTCACTTTGTATGATAATCTCTAGGTCTATCCATGTTGCTGCGAATGGCATTATTTCATTCTTTTTTATGGCTGAGTAATATTCTATTGTATATATATCACACACACAAAAAATAAACTTATTTACAAAACAGAAATAGACCCACAGACATAGAAAACAAACTTATGGTTACCAAAGGGGAAGGTGCAAGGGGGAGGGATAAATTAGGAGGATGGGATTAAAATATACACACTACTATATATAAAATAGATAACCAACAAGGACCTACCGTATAGCACAGGGAATTATACTCACTATTTTATAATAACCTATAAGGGAAAAGAATCTGAAAAAGTATATATATATATATATATATATAAACTGAATTACTGTGCTGTATACCTGAAACTAACAAGACATTGTAAGCCAACTATACTTCAATTTTTTAAAAAAAGAACTTAAAAGTGTTGACTAAAGCACAGTCCATGTTCCTGAGGAGCTTTAGAGTAGAGGCTACACCAGAAAAAGATCAGTAAATAGAGCTACCAGGGGGTGAAGAGAACCTGAGAAAGGAGTAGCAGCCCCTCTTCTAGAGGAGGTGCTTCATTGAAAATTAGCCTGGGAAAGAAGAGACATAAGGATACTCCATGGAGAGATCAAAGACACACCTTCATCGCTGGAAATTCTGCTCTATGTCCTCTGTTTGCCTCTGCATCTCCACTCTCCACTATTCTTCCTGTTTGGTTCAACAGGAGCTGTGGACTTATCAACCGGATCCCTTGTCCTCCAGTGTTCAGTAGGATCTGACCAATGGGAGACACCAGCAGGAGAGATAGAGATTCACTGCATTTATCTCTTGGGTCTCTCCCTTCCAGGCAATGGTTTGACATGGCTGCATCCTTCTTCTGAAGGTCACAGCTACCACTCGAGGACCATCTCTACAACCACAGCTCTTTCTCCAGGTTCCAATAACCTCTTCTTTCCTTGGCTCGTCAGACCAAAAGGCAGTAATTCCCCTTTGCTACCACAAGAGAGCTTCACTACCTCTAGCTGGTTTGCCTCAACCCTTGCAAACTATGCCTTCATTTAACTCTCTTCCATCACCCCCTTTGAATGTGCCTTCTGTTTCCTACCAGATGAATAACAGAAACGAGTAATCCCCTCCTCCTCCCCAGGGAGAAATCTCAAAAGAAGACCTCAAGAAGACAAGAAGAGAAAGAAAAAAATGCAAACCTGGAGGTGACTTTCTTCAGTTAAACAAAATGCTGGCTTCCCATTTAGAAGTCAGCAATGGTTTATTTTGACATGTGGAACGTAGTATGACAGCTCAGGTATCATAAAATAAAAACAGTCCTGAATCTTCCTCATACATTCTTGACTACAAAGATCTTACTGGTCACCCCAAGTAGAAATCCACCTTGGGTGAGACAGGAAGGAGTGTTATTGCCCTATCACTTATGGAAACCAAGACCTAAACTAAACTAAACCAAGTCCAGCTCAGCTTGTGGAAGGATAGGGTAGTCGGAACAGAAGCAAGGATTTTCCTGTCAACACATTCTCAAACATAGTTTTGAATAATATTTTAAAGGTAATGTATTATAACCAACAAGGGTCTACTGTATAGCACAGGGAACTGTACTCAATATCCTATGATAATCTATAAGGAAAAGATTCAGAAAAATTATATATATATATATATATATATATATATATATGAATCACTTTGCTGTACACCTGAAATTAACACATTGTAAACCGACTATACTTCAATAAAAAAATTAATAAATTAAGGCTATGTATTGATGTAATTATTGGTAAAGACAACAGAAGAAGCAGTGTAATAGCAAGACGTGGAGACATACAGAAAATGTAATGGAAGGGAGCATCTTTTTCATGAGAGATTTTACTTGATACCAAAGTATAGGCCACTGTCTCCCACCCGGCCACGCTCCAGGCTCCGGTCCCCAGGTGGCTTTGCTTTTTGGTACTCTGGAGAAAACGCCATAAAGATTCCATCTGCCTCCTGCTCCTCCAGATGCTGCAACTCTTTGGAGCTCTCCCCAAAGTCACTCTTGTTTGGCCTGTCTCAGGTCCAACACATGAATGAAAGCCACATCTTATATTAGGGAATCCCAAGTATTACCCACCCGTGGATCATCCCCATTCACGGGCCTATGACAGCTGCCTTTTCATTAGTATAATTGTTAATAAATATTGCTCAGGAACAAAATACTGTTGAATTCAGGAGGGTTCATTTTACCCTCAAATACCTGGACTTTTGTCACGATGAGTGTGGGGGCCACGTACAAGTACACGTGTTGTCAGAGACGAGCTGACATTTTTATATTCAGATCCTGTAAAACTATTTACATCTCTCTGGATAAGGACTTCTGACTTGTAAATGAAAAGAATTCTTTCCCCAGATTTAGAGCAACAGAACTCCTCATTATGTCAGCAGATATATGTGATGTGGATTTGTACAAGCCACAGAGAGCTGTTTACTGTGACCTTGACAGAACTGAGCTTATTTTGCGCTTTTACTAAAAGTGTAAAAAAGAAGAGATCAGACTCCACCTCTGCTCTCACGCCCCACCCCCAGTTTAAAATGCTTTCCCACCAGGAAAACAAATGTTTTCCTTCTGGTGTTAAATAAAGGATAGAACTCAAACCAGCCTTCCTTCAACCGCCCCCCACCCTCCCCCCCCCAAAAATCCCAGGCTTCTATGAAACCGAGTGCTCAGCCAAATTCCTACTGAGAACTGACAGCTTAACTCTCTTATATCCAGTAGAGCTGGAGGAAAGGAGAAAGAGCCTTGGGTCACGATGGAGAACTCTGGAGAGGACCTTGTACAGCTGTTGCTCAGGAGCCCAGCTCTGCCACAGATGTACCATCTTCAGCAAGTTCCTTAACCTCCTTAAACTTTAGCTTCCACATCTGTAAAATGGGTCCACTAATACACTTAACTGATGGGCTTTTGGGTGACTGATTTGTCCCAGCCTGCCTGCTGTTCCAAATGTTAGAGCTAAAAGTCCTGTGTCCCAGGAACACCGTCATTCTCAGGACAGATCATGTTATTTTTGTAAGGATTAAATACAATAACTCCTATGAAGTGCTGCACGCAGTGTCTGAAACACGGTACGTTTTCAATATATTAATATGATTAGTATAGATCCCCATTGTCACACTTCTGGGTTTTTCTTTTTTTTCCCAAGGAGATACTAAATGTTCATTGAACTAGGCATAATGCTAGGTGTTGCACATTCATTATGTGGATGAAGAATATCACCTGCCATATCAGTAGAAAAAGGATGTTGCAGCCATCAAGCCAGCAGTCGCTGTGGCAACCCCCAACTGTGCACTCTGAGGAAATCTGGGATGAAAAAAACCAAAACAAAACAGGATACCAGTCTTAGACTTAGATAGTTAAGGTGCATATCAAAGGAATGATTTCAATGAGCCAGACTCTTGAATCTTCCCATACATAGAAAAGCACTAAATTCCTTAACTTGAGATGCCTGGTTTTCTTTAATGAACAGTGATCTTTGATGTTCCCACTACCTGGTTTTTGTTGCAAAAACTCCTCTATATCCTGGCTCCTCCTGCCTCTTCGGAGCAGTCCCCCAGAGGGATCTGAGAGGCTGGCCTCTTGTCTTAAGTCCTCAGAAAATCTGCCGAATAACACATAATTCTCAACGTTGAGGTTGTGCATTTTTTTTAGTCCACAATTATCTCTAATTTTCTTAAATATCCAAAGAAGTACATACAAGCATTCCTATTTTACAAATGAGCTGGCCACAGGTGAGAAACATGACCAAGAACTAGTACGTGACAGAGCCCATGCTTGAACCTACATCTGATTTCAAAGCCCCAGGGTCTTTCCTCATGTTGCAGATTCAAGCTGTTTATGTGAAAGGGCACGGCAGAGGGATGGGGCTCATTTGACCCGGTGGGCAACTGAGTTTTAGCAACGTGGAAGAACAGGACAAAAACTGTAAGTCCCTGGCTGGGGTGTTATCATAGCGCAGAGTGAATGCTATCAACACACAGAAGAAGCACCGTTCTCATTTCAGGAGATGCGGGCCTCTGGATTACCATTGTATCTTCATCTCATCCTAGAGCTTTTCAGCCACAATGACATTATCTCAGAGGGTTGAAGAGAGAGGAAGCCCCATCAGTCACTCATCAATCGCTTAATGATAATCAAATCTATGTGAGGCACTAGGCAAATGTCTCTGAATATAATGATGAACAAGACAAGATCCCCTACTTTTGAGGTAGAGGAGATAAATATATTAAAGTACAACACTGGTTGGAGTTACTACTGAAATGGCAAACAAAGCCCTAAGGGAGAAAGGGATAAAAGATTATTAAGATTTTTAAATCAGTTAAGGAAAATGACAATGCATTTTCTGTGGCAAAGTAGATAATAGAAATGTAAAGTAATGTAAACATAGGGACATTGTGACCAGCTCATCATGGTTTGCCCAAGACTTTCAGGTTTTAGCACTAAGTCTGTCAGGCCAAGGCATCTGGTCACCCTACATGGGGGTCAAAATCAAATGCCTAAAGACAAGCAAAGTAAATTAATGCAGTAGGATAAGTACCAGCACAATAAAACAAAAGTACCAGCACAATAAAAAAAAATGGCAACTTGTACTCCACCTGGGGTGGAAAGAAGGACAGTAAGAGTGGTATTAAAGAAAGTAAAGCCCATTCGTTTATGTAGGTTGCTTTCACACTACAATGGCAGAATTGAGTAATTAGAGGCTGTATGGCAAAGCCTTTTACAGAAAACTTTGCCAACCCTGTTCTAGAGAATGCTTGCCCTGTCTAAAGGCAACCAAATAGGCTTCCGCTGATGGTTGACAGGAACTATAGCCTACAAACAATGACTGAGTAAAAAACGCTTAATGTTTTAAGAGAGGTCAAAAATCTGCAATCCATTGATTCTAAATTTTGGCATCTAATGTATTTTTTAAATATCATGTGGGCACAACAAAGCAATCTGTGGTCTGTATCCAGCCTGTAGGCCGCCATTTTGCAAAGTACAATGTACATCATATGTTCTATACTAACACTTACCCCAAAAGGAAATTATATTAGTTCCTTAATTTGAAGGCAAATCTATGACAGAGGACTCTATTGATTCATTGCTTTCCATTTCAAATTTGTTTATAATTCAGTTACTTTATCCATGAGGGCCTTTCCAGGGTTATCAAATCTTCTCAACAGCCTATAAAAGCTTTCTTCCACCCTAAATAGCATGAAGTCCTCCCTCAACTCTACCCACCTCTTGCAATTATTGTCTATTTCTCCTACTTCCTATCTTCAAAGGGCAGTCTCCATTCACTGCCTCTCGTATGGTCTCCCATTCTCTCCTCGTCCCAGTACAGTTTGGCTGTTTCTCAGTACATTCATTGAATGTGCTTCCAGGAAGGTCATGGATGACCACCTTATTGCAAAATCCAATGGATTCCTTCAAATTTCTGTCTAATTTAACTTCTTTCTGGCAGCTGACATCACTGACCACTTCCTCCATTTTGAAAGTGTCTCTATCCTTGCGTTTCACAATACTCACTCTTTCCCCGTTCTCTCCTTACCTCTCAAGCTGCTCCTTCCATTTAAAAGAAAATTTTTTTTCCTGGCTCATTTTTATTTAGACAATATTCTTGAACACCTGACATGTACCAAGCATGGTGCTAAGCATTTTCCAAATGTAGCTGGTATGTATCTCACTCCCTAACTTTATTTCCCTAAAATAAATTTCATTTCTAATCTAAGATCCCAGCTAACATGGCTTACATGATGCTTTAATTCAGTCTTTGTGGAGAGTTCCATCTTCCCCTCCAGGTTACACCAGAATCTAGTAAATGGAGAACAGTGGGAGAAGTATTGGGTTGGCCAAACTGTTGGTTCGGGTTTTTCCGTAGGATGTTACGGAAAAAAACGAACAAATTGTTTGGCCAAACCAATACAACAGGCATGGATATCTTCACTGTGCATATCCCCAAGTCCCCTGAGGTTTGCCCATCTTCTGTTTCCAAGCCACAGCCAGGACCTCCAGGACCTAGGGCTCCATCTCTCTGAAAGGATCATACAGCACATCCTAGAGTGTAACCACCGCTCAGATCCAGACTTCTCTCTGTCCTGAATCCCAGGAAAGTTCCCTTTCTCTCTTGGAACTCTAAAGACTATTTCTTTCCACCTCTTCAGTGGGTTTAAGTTTTCACAAAAGCCAGGAAATCCATTAATTTCAGACTACTTCTGCTTCCCACACCCACTCTGCAAAAAGCCCCAAAGCCCAAAAAACACTTTAAAAGGGGATGCCTTCCTTGCTGGGAAGTGGACAGAAAAATGGAGGAAAAATGGATCAATTTCTATTTCAACAAGGCTTCCTGCCATAATTCTTCTGCCAATGCTGAGAAGAGTTATTGTCACCGTTTTATAGATGAGAAACATTAGACGTAAAGTTGCCCGAAGCCGTATACCTGCAAATCTCCAGCATTTATCCCACTGCCTAATACGGCCTTGTCTTCTCTCCTCTGCCCTGAAATGCTGGCATCCTTCCTCTATCTTGGTTTTTCTCACTCTATATACCTTACAAGGGTAGTGGGGCCCACATGTATCGTATTAACTGACACCTACATACCAGGTGTGCAGATTTTTCCTTATCTTGAGTCTCCTACTTCGCTTGCTTCCTGGTCACCTTCGCCAAGATGACTTGTTCACACTTCCATTTCAGCCCTAATAAATGCATGACTTAAGTTATTGTCTCCTTGTTACTCCAGCATCTTTCCACCTGTTCCTTTTCCTAGAATTTTTGGGTAATGGCCCCATCATTTCCCCAACTGACCGAATTAAAAGCCTCTGAATTATGCTTATTTTCCCTCTTTCTGTCTATTGAACCTCCTATTTATCTGTCAGATTTTTCCCTGCTTTCCATCCCCAAAACTATTGAAACTGTCTGGGACTTCATCCGTATACCCAGTAACAATAAGACTCTTTACTGGATGCCTACCCAAATTATGCTATGCATTGAAGGAAGATGGAGCTTCCTAAGTCACAATCTTGTGTGTATTGGTCTTCATAGTAAACAAGTTCCATCAGGATGAAGCCTAAATCCTTTCAGCAAGCTCCTTTGTTACTTGAAACAAACAAGCCTTACCAGTCTAACTTTTAGTCTCCACACCTCAGTTCCAAAGCCAGCACGAGCATATGCGCCATGAAACTAATTTCCATTCCCTGACAGTGTTACGGTCGATCTTTCAGAATTCCTACTTTTGCAAATGTTTGCTAGAACTGCCTTCTTTCATTTTCTCCCTGAAAGACATTTACTAGTTCTTCAGGTGTCTTACTGCTTGAATGTCATCACTTCTCAATGTCTTTTCTGATCTGCTCCTCCCCTCTTCCTACCTGAAAGGCATTTTGGCGTGCAGGAATTGCATGGCTCTTGGAGTGAGAGAGGGATTCAAACACTGCCTTTCTCCTCTTTACCTATGTGGCCACGGACAACTCGTTTTTCAACAGTTAGCCTAACCTTTCTCAGCTATAAAATGTGGGGTTTTGTACGTACCTCAGGGCTGTTAATAGCAGTGAAAAACATAACATAGGTAAGATCACTAGCTCAGAGTCTGGCATATCGTAGGTGCTTAATAAATGCTACTTTCCACATCAAGGTAGAGTGATTCTTCCTTTCCGTTCTCACTAAATGTATGTTGCATTGTAACTATATTTTAACATATATATGATCCACTATACTGTAAGACTTTTAAAGTTAAAACTATTTCTCATGCATTTTTGTATAAAGAACACTGCCAAGGGTCTCAAATGTTCAGCTGAACATTAATCAGCACCTGAGTTTCCACTGAAAGGCAGGAAAAGAACCACCTGAAGGAATTAGAGGGAGCAGAGTCCAGGGGGAATTAGAGGGAACAGGGATTGGAGTTTTGCCTGTTCCCAAGAACCAGAGTGCAAAATTTCATAGGACAGGGACACAATTTCCACTTTCACATTCCAGCCAAAACTGGACATCCCTGCCAGGAATGGGGGCAAGAGGGATCAAGGACATGCGCTTCCTAGAAGTGCAGCCCAAACAGGAACTACTGCCACTCTTGGCTGAGCCTCTAGCAGTGCTCTGTTTACCCCAGCCTACAAACTCAAACAGCTAAATCTTGTTCCTCACCATACCATACAATCCCTCTCCTCCTGGGAGAATTCCCGTTGCCTTTACCACTTCCCACCCGCTGGGCAGCCCCGTCCTGACTCAGCAAAGAGATAGGGAGAGACAGCTGAAGTCAGAGGAACACAAACAGGAGGGATCAAGACCTCATCCACAGCAACCCTCTCCCCAGCCACCGCAAGGAATAATGGGCACTGGAATCTGGGGCAAACCCAGTTGACACCAAACACTGCTTTTGCTTAATTTCTTTTTTTAAGTCAACACTCCTAAACACAATTCAGAATGTTTTTACCCTTGAGAAACTATGTGGCTGCTTTCTTGGTTTACTCTATTTACAATGAGCTCGTGTTAGAGAGTCACTTTCTGAATCCATCCACTAGAACAGGACCACCATGCTAGCAAGCAGTTGGCAACTTGCTCAATGAAAGCATGAATGGACCAAGGTCTCAATAAAAAAAAAACAAAAACAAAAAAACACCCCAACTTAAAATAGTCTTCCAGACCTCATTTTAATAGGGCTCCTGTCCATTCAAAGACTTTCACGAATAACCCCACAATTAATGACATGTGTTTATCGGCAAAACCACTCACTTGAAATATACAGTGGTCGGTATGGAGTTTATTTATGAGAAAGAAAGACTTGACCTAAGGATTAAAAATAGAGTAACAGTACTCAACTAAATTTGCAGCTGCTTTCCCCAAAAGCCTCAGGTATAACCTATTTTTAGAAGAGTTCAATCTGAGGTGATGTGCAAATCTAGCTAAGCAAGGAGCTTGCAAATATTTTTAAAAAGTAGAATTAACACTTCTCTCTTGTAATGCTACTTTTGGGAGTATTAGTGCAGAATTACTGCACCTAATAGGTGTACCCTCTCATATCAGATGTATTTTATGTGGAATTACATTTAGAGCATACTATGTAATTACTGAATATCCATGCCAATACACTGAAATCTTAGATTGAATGTTGTCATACCTTGGCTTGAAACTTCTCAATTATTTTCCTTTGCACTTAGAATAGAATCCTCAACCTAGAGTCTGTCATACAGAGTGAAGTAAGTCAGAAAGAGAAAAACAAATACCGTATGCTAACACATATATATAGAATCTAAGAGAAAAAAAAAAAAAGGTCATGAAGAACCTAGGGGTAAGACGGGAATAAAGACACAGACCTACTAGAGAATGGACTTGAGGATATGGGGAGGGGGAAGGGTAAGCTGTGACAAAGTGAGAGAGTGGCATGGACATATATACACTACCAAACGTAAAATAGATAGCTAGTGGGAAGCAGCCGCATAGCACAGGGAGATCAGCTCGGTGGTTTGTGACCACCTAGAGGGGTGGGATAGGGAGGGTGGAAGGGAGGGAGACGCAAGAGGGAAGAGATATGGGAACATATGTATATGTATAACTGATTCACTTTGTTATAAAGCAGAAACTAACACACCATTGTAAAGCAATTATACTCCAATAAAGATATTAAAAATAATAATAATAAAATTAAATTAAATTAAAAAAGAATAGAATCCTCAGCAGGGCCCATAAGGATCTGCTGACCTATTCCCAACCAACCCCACCTTTGTGTTTGGGCACACCTATTTTCTTTCTGACAGTCACGCACCCCAAGATTTTTCCCCACCCCTAGTCCTCGGCCCTGCTCTTCCTTCTCATTCTTGTTCTTGAGGCCAATTCTTCTCATCCCTCAAGTGTTGGCTGTAGTGTCATCGAAGGCTCTTCTCTTTCCACCCCCTTGTCCCTCAGCACCTGTTCTCTCACAGCACACATCACAACTAAACCCTGGGGTCTTTTAAGGGGTCTCGTTCTCCCACTAAAGTGCACGTTCTGCGACAGCAGAAACCATGTTTATCTTATTTAGTTTTAACCTCAACAGCAAGTATAGGTACTGGCATGCAGTAGCTGGTCAATCAATCATTACTGAATATTAAATAAATGATGAGTGATATCCCAATTCATTTCTATCATACTTTTGTTACCAAACCCGGTTTGTTTTGCCTGACGTGCAGCAGACCACAACACTGAGACACTGGGTTTTGCAGCAGAGAGAGAGGATTTATTTGAAAGGCAGCCAAGTGAGGAGGCATCTCAGATCCGCCTCCCAGAAGGCAAGGAGCTCGGGGTATTTATGGGATTAAAAAATAAAGAAGCAGGGCGGTCTGAGGCTTGGGGAGCACAAGAATTGTGTGGAAAGGTGACTGGAAAAAGGTGCAGTAGTCAGTCATCATTCTGTGCAGGGGTAACTAAGCCACAGGCCTCCGCACATTAAAAAATGGAGGCACTTAGCACGATCTGAAGGTGGAGATTTTGGCCCTGTGATGTCAGAAGGTCACCGAGAGTGGACACTCGCGCGTGCCCAGTTGGAGGGTTGGTGGTCCTATCCAGTCTTAACCAGCTCAGCTCAAACTAGACAAAGCTGACTCCAAGTTCCTGGAAAACAACTTGGGCAAGCGTCTTATTGTTTAGGCTACATGCCGCTTGGAGGACACGCAAGTATTTTTGATTCATGAAGGGAGGTGAAATGAATTTGACTAATGATTGCCCACGCTTTCACTTCCACACTACCTACCCCAAACTACAAAGCCCAATTCAGGCCTTCTCCATTCCCAGCTTCATGCTTCCTCTTTCCAGAAAATCTTCTCTGAGATCCTCACTTTTCAATATTTACAGACAAAGCATATAAAGTACCGGAGACGTGCCTGGACTATAGCAGCTGCTGGATAAATACAGATGTCAACAGTATTACCATGTTCACTTCTTCCAGTGTATTCCTGTAGCTGTGTTTCCCAAACATCGGTTTTTCTCATACCACCTTCATGATTTTTCACATATCCCCACTACCATCTGTCCTACTTTTGTTATTATGTATTTTTTATTTAACACAATGTCTTCCCTCTTTTTTTTTAAATAAAATTGTTTATTTATTTATTTATTTTTGGCTGTGTTGGGTCTTCGTTGCTGCGCACGGGCTTTTCTCTAGTTGCAGCGAGCAGGGGCTACTCTTCGTTGCCATGTGCAGGCTTCTCATTGCGGTGGCTTCTCTTGTTGAGGAGCATGGGCTCTAGGCACACGGGTTTCAGTAGTCGTGGCACACGGGCTCAGTAGTTGTGGCTTGCGGGCTCTAGAGCGCAGGCTCAGTAGTTGTGGCGCACGGGCTTAGTTGCTCCACGGCATGTGGGATCTTCCCAGACCAGGGCTCAAACCTGTGTCCCCTGCATTGGCAGACGGATTCTCAACCACTGTGCCACCAGGGAAGTCCCCACAATGTCTTCCTTCTTAAGCAGATTTACTTTTCTTTTTTTAAAATTTTATTTATTTATTTATTTATTTATTTTTGGCTGTGTTGAGTCTTCGTTTCTGTGCGAGGGCTTTTTCTAGTTGCGGCGAGCGGGGGCCACTCTTCATCGCGGTGCGCGGGCCTCTCACCGTCGCGGCCTCTCTTGTTGCGGAGCACGGGCTCCAGACGCGCAGGCTCAGTAGTTGTGGCTCACGGGCTTAGTTGCTCCGCGGCATGTGGGATCTTCCCAGACCAGGGCTCGAACCCGTGTCCCCTGCATTGGCAGGCAGATTCTCAACCACTGCGCCACCAGGGAAGCCCAGCAGATTTACTTTTAAAGGAGAATTTATAGAAATTAAAAACCCATTTCACTGACCATAAAAGGTGGCTACTGTAAAAATTAACATGATGAAAAAAACCATGCTGATCTTTTTTTTTTTTATGGGCGATTACTAACTGTTAGAGACATGGCAATACTAAGATGTACCTTTCTCCCTGACACAATCAGAAGGACTGAAAATCTCTGAATGGTTCCTCGCTTTGTGCTTCATTATTACTTAAAGCCACAACTGGGTCCATCAAAAATCACCCCACCTATCATTCAGACCCTTCTGTCATATTGCATGATTACTAACACTTTTCACTTGGCATTTATTATCCTCAACTTTGATTGGTTAATTACACATTTATGTCTATATTTCATCCTAGTGTCTTATTTCTCTTTATATCCTCCCTAGTTCTTACGTTGATACTTATACAGAATATAGCCTTAATATAGTCTCTGTTGAGTCTAATAAAAGCTTTGAAACAACTTGATCAAAAGAACCTGTTCCTCCAAACTTCAAAATATTTTAAAAATAGATAGGTGAGAGAGGATGTTCAGGAGTTCTTCTGGTTCCTCTTTTCCTCTGCCTTTCTGATTTCCCATAGATATGTACCTCTTCTATCTAATCCAGGCCACCACAGTTGAATATTAAGGATGTCCCTTTTTCTATGTGAACTACATCCAACTAGGAAGAGGGTCCAATACAAGAAATGTATACATTTTATGCATGAAATATACCAGAAGCAAACACTCTAATTTATGTGAAATAAAGACCAAATAAAACCAGAAAAAAACTGAATGTGTGATTTATTATATTTAAGATTGGTCTATAAGGCTTAAATATGTCTGTCATAATTAACAGTAAGTGAATGCAACTTTACAAAATCAGTATTTCAATACAGTACAGGACTAAATGTGGCAACTGTGCATTGAAAAATTGATATTTCCTCAATGCAAATATCAAATGTGCAGCACCATTTAGAAGCTTCCACTAAAAATGCAAGCTGCAGTAATTATTACAAGCTCTACTCAGAACACAAGACTACCTATATCAAGCGTTAGGGGAAAACAGTGGAGTCATTCAGGCGTAATATGTCAGATTTGGTACAGGATTAAAATACTAACATTTTTTTTTAATGTCCTGGTTTCAAATTAATAAATACAAAAATAATATAAAAATATACACCAGTTGATAAGACTGCACCGCAGAGGATCAGAAAGTTAAATCTCGCTCTCATATGTATGCAGGTATGTCTTTAGTGTCAGAATTTCTGGATAGCTGCGGCTGGTCTTGCGGAAGAAATCCAGACTGGTAAGATGTTCAATGTCCCGCACCCGAGCCGTGTGCATCTTTATAAGCTCTTCTACCCATTTCGACTCATCCTCTGAGCTCTGCAACGGAAAGGGAGTACAGAGTCAGAATTTTCCAAAGGAGTTTCTCTACACGGTCCATTTGCTTCAAGTCCACAAATGACCTCTACATACTCCTGCACCCAAAGCCAAGGCATGTTATTCCTTCCTGGCCTCCCCGCCTCTCTCCCACAGTGCTGCTGGCAATGGGCCACAAATACTGGCCCTTGGCTGTGAACATTTTCAACAGCAACTAGCTGTACCAAATAAACGAGATGTGTGGTGCGAAACGGCATTTGATGCAATACGTTCTCCTAACATAAATCAAAATTGGGAAAACCAAAGGCCCTGGAGAATTCAGTGATTCGTTTCTTTCCCCTGCTGTCAAATTGCAATGAGAAGTACAGAGCATGAGGAATTAGGAATGCTCCTCTGCCTCCCAAGGAAAGGAAAGAGCTTGTGCCCATTGTACAAAATGATGTGTGTGCATTTCTGGTCCTTCAGAAGAATGTGCTAGGTCAACGACATCATCTATTAGATGGCAGTGAATTGATATTTGCATGAGTTCGACTCTAAGCAGCTCAGTTGATACACCTGGCACTTTGGGGCCCAAGAGGCCTGAGTTGGAATCGCAACTCTTCCACTTCCTGGCTGTGAGACCTTGCTGAAGCTGCTTGACCTCTCTAGGCCTCAGTTTCTTCATTGGTTCACAAGAATAATAATGCTTACTTCAGCTCCCTGGGAAGGAGGAAGGAGAGGAAGGAAGAAGGGGAAAAAAAAGAGTAAAGTAAGGAAACAACATCACGGGTTTTCCCATGATGGGAAGGAAGGAAATCTCTTTCTGTCTTAACTACTTGCCAAAAATTGCCTCACTGGCACAAATTCGAGATGAAAGACATTTAAATGTCCCACACTAAACAATTTATTTCACATCTAAGTAGAAACAAAAAGGCAGTGCAGATAAAGCAGTCCTTTACATTTAAAAAATACCTTCTTTCACTTTTGAGGGAACTTGAGAGAAGGAACGAGATCTGAGAACCTTGAGAATATGGAGAAATGTCTACCTTCGTCAGTAGACATGGGGCAGGAGGGCCTTTGCCAATAATTTTATTCCCAAATGCCCCCGGAATTGCAATGGCTTCCAAAAGTCTTTCTACAAGTTGAAGGGTAGCTGTGCGTCCCAGGGCTGAGAATATTCAGGCATGCCCTCGCCCAAGTCTTTGACTGCAAGTGGTCTCAATGAACTACCCACCAAAGCCCAAGAACCTGCACTGGGTTTTCTCAGAAAGCTCCAACCCACACGGACCTGGACACAGAGCCCCAGCAGCTTGTGCCAGTGCTAAATATGTACAGGAGGCTGTTGGTTCAGGAAACTGATGCCTGGCCATCCCAGGCAAAATGAAGAAACAGGAAGAAATTGCTTTGCAGGCTGGGGGAAATAAGGATTTTAACCCTCCACGCCCCACTCTCCTAACCCAAGCTAACCAAGATCTCTGCGAGTCATAGGAAAGAACAGGCCTAAATATAACTCTACCCACAACGGTACTGACCAATCCTCAGTGTGACCATATAATTAACGAAGTAGGAGGTCTCCAAATGGGTCGGGACCCCCTCAGAGTAAGCAGAGTAAGCATGAAGTGATATTTTCGGGAGAATTTTCATATTCAACTCATTTATTTTATTTTTCAATGGTCAGTAAGTCTAATGTTTCCTTTGTAAATGCAGTCATTTGAGTGAGTGGACATGAAGTAAAAAGGTTTTTCCTAATTTAAATAATGGCTAGCTGGGATTATACAAATTTGGGGGAAACTCTGTCTTTTGCTATTTCTTTCCTTGGGAAGTGATTTGCCAATTTCATTTGAGAGGCATTCTCCTCTGGTTCTCACAGGCTAAAATCCAGCCTCCAATTAGTCAAAATACTGGGCTATGTTACACATGAAGAAAATGACTTCTGCCTCTTGCTAGCTAGCAATCCACAGAAGTATTTGCTGCAGGAGACTCTAGTACAAAATGCAAAACTAATAAAAGTCGAATAAAAGTTCATGTGCACCAAGAGAGGAAAAGAAAAACTTTAAAAATAAATTTAAAAAATAAATAACTTTACACATTAATGCAAACGAAAGCACAGTCCAGGAACTTGCTTAGTGTTTTTCTTGCTATGGACATTTATCCTTCACCTGCCTTTTCTCCCTGACTTCCTCCCAAGTGAGTTTGTGAATTCAAGTCCCAGAAGTCTTAAGGTGGACTTTAAGGCAAGGACAGGTGTCTACGTAGGCAGGGGGTTCTTCAATAAGAGGCATGCTGGCCTTGAACACTATAAGAAATACCTCTAAGCTCTGTGCAGAGAGGAAGATGTATGAGGACATCAGTGGATTTCATTTGTCAGATGTAACATCGGGGTGAATAAAGAACTGCCTCTGAGCTGAGTTCAGAACAATGTTTTACAAACTCCTGCATCACCAAATTCCCCTAATGACAGGGAAACGTGAACATACATCTCCCAGGAATTGAGGTGTCTCTTAAATGGCCTACTTTAAGTCTGAAATGTCTTTGTAGTCTCTGCCTTATCTTAAACATATATGGCAATTTTGAATTTAACTCCATAAAATATGTGTTTACTGTTTTGCAAAAATTTTACCTCCCCACAACAAGATTTTAGTAAAACTGAAGTTCAAAAAAGTACATCATGTTATCCAGAGGCATTACATCCCTCTGGTACACCATTACCTAGTCTCGTGGGCTGTGAACAATCAAAATTGAGAAAGTCAAGCCAATAAATTGAGGACAGCTTCTCTCTCACTTGAAGTTCCCTTGCTTCTCCACCTCCCATCCAATTATTTCTAAGATCTTATTTATCCTTCCAGTACAATATTGCTGCCTTCCACCTTCCTTTAGAAATTTCCAAGACCACACCCAGTTCAAGTTCTGTTCCCTCAATCCTAGGAATCTTGCCAAAACGTTTGAGGACCATGCTTGATCCCCTCCAATTCAAATTTATCTCCCCAAAACAGAGTCTACAATGTTGCTTTTATGCCTAAACATTTTCTGTGGTTATCTAATGTCTGTGCGATGAGAAAAAAGTCTTAAGGCCCCAAGCTTCCACTATAGAAATCTGGTAAGTTTGAAAAAAGATGGGCTTTTGGAATCAGAGGCCTTGAATCTAAAGTTCTACTTTTCTACTGACTAACCAGTAACCATGTTACACACTTTTTCTTTATGAGCTACAGGTTTCTCAAGAGTTAATAAAAGGGGAGGGGGAGGAGCTCATATATACCTGCCTAATAGGGTAATGAGATGATTAGAAGTAATGAATGAGAGGACCTGCACAGTACTTGGATAGTAACATGGACTCAATCAATGGTAACTACTACTACTATGGCCGCTATGACTACTACCACGACTACTTTTATTTTAAATCTGATTCCATGCAAACTTTAAAACCTTATCTCCCACTATGATCCTCATTTCCAATATTCTAGCCAACTTAATTAGCTTTTTCAGCCATATTTCAACTTTCAATTTTTTGTCTGCATCTGTTATTTTGTTTTGGATGGTCATAGCTTCAATCTTCACCTGTAATTGAAGCCATAGCCCCAAAGCTGCCTTGTCCATGAAGCTGAAAATTTCTGTTGAAGCTATTCTTAAGGGTCTTTGCCTTTTAGTGAAGCAATTTCTGTGCTTGTTTCATTTATTTTCTCCCTTGAAGGTTGCCTGGCGTGTGACTATGTTAAACACACCATCATTTTTCCCAGGGTACCTTACATAATTAAGGAATTTGAGTACTGCTTTTTGACTAAAAATCTTCCTCTGTAGATTTTATCTCCTATTCTATTATATAAACAAAAGCATAAAGACCATTACTTCTAAAATCAACCTTGGAGCACAGGATTTCCATCACGTTAAAGAAACCTGGAGTAATCATGTGATTTGTCCCCGAGTGCAGCATTAGTACAGAGCCAGGAGCACAGAGCATGGATCCTGTCTGCCTTCCTGAGGCTTTTTCGCCATGCCGTCCTCCTTTCACGTTGGAATAAGTGAATCAAGAGTCATCTGTGCTATTTAAGAATGGGGTGACCTGTTACATCTGCCCTCATAACTAGTAGCAAATGAAACTCTGATTTCTAAAGTATATATTCCTGTGTGTGTGTCTTTTTAAAAAAGTTTTTATTAATGAAATTTTCAAACATCCACATAAGTAGAGCGAATGATATAATGAGCTCCTGAGAACTCTTCCCTCATTTCAGTAATTACCAAAATTGTGTTACTTTTCACTTTTTACAAAATATCTATGTCTTTTGCAAAACGGAAAACATGTGGGCACTTCTATCATTTGCCAAAATCAAACACAGAAATAGAACAACATTAAATGCACACACATTCCACACACCCTTATGTTGAAAAATAAAAAGCCATTAGAGCACAAAGTTCCCAAGTGTTATGCAAAGTTTCCTTTGGGTCCTTTCTAAAGACCTGATTTGTATACCCATTTGTGTAGTGCAAATGTTTTATGATAAGTATGTCCTAGTTCAAGGGTGGGAATATAAACTAAGACACAAAGATGAATTCTGTCAGCAAATCCTAAAGGACACTGTTCTTGAACTCACATTGCAGCTTTCATCATTGTCCGGTCTGTGAGGAAGGATGAACGAGGAGACGGAGAGGGGGCCGTCACACTTGTCGGCGGGCTGGGTGAAATCCAGGCAGCTGGTGAGGATGATGTAGTAGTGAGTTGGAACAGGAATGGAACTGCCTTCCACGTACCTGAGACAGGAAGGCAAAATCAAACTATAGCCGAGGTAGTAGCTTTCTTTTTTAAATGGTGGCCAGTGAATATTGCCCAAGTCACTAAAGTTAAATTTCACTCAGTGGAGTCATTTTTCACTTACAGGTGTTAACCCACCTCTATATCTTTGAATATCATGTTTTCAATGCCTGGAATCTCCTCTTTCTCTCAACCTGGTAGAGTGAAAAAGATACTCCAGACAAAGAAAACAGCTTGAACCAATTCTCAGAGGCGGGACATAATGCATAGGTCAATGGAGTAGAAATGTAAGTCTGGAAGAATCAATAAAAGCCAAAGTAAGGGGGGTTCTGAGTGCCAAAGTTGTCGAGTTTGGGCATTATTTTTCAGGCAGTAATGCTCCACTGAAGGCTTCTGTGCTAGGAAGTGCCATTATGAGATCCATGTTTCAGGAAAATAACTTTCATAGACTTGTATAAAATGGACCGGAGGCAGGAAACACAGGAGTTAAGAGAGTGATAGCCCTTCAAGCCACAGTGAGATCCTGAACTTGGTACAGTTGGTACAGAGAATTTATTTACTAAAGAAAATTCTAAGAACTGAGTGCTACTGATGAGTTACAAAAGTATAAAAAAATATTTTGAGTAGAGCATAGTATAGAAATTCATAATTCCTTACCTGGTTTTCTATTATCTTAATTTTAATCATTTCAAAATATTGAAATGATGATTGAACTAACAATAAAATTTGGGCTGAAAACTATGACAATAATCAGCAATAAAATAAATGTACAAGTAGGATAAAATTTCTCTTATGGATGACTGGAAAGGGGGTAGGATAACACCTATTTTATTAGTTATATATATGAAAAAAATTAGCATTTTGTGTCTGTCTGTCAATCACAATGAAACCCTCTCATATTTTGTGTTGCTCTCTAATTGTTTCATGCATGTATAAAATTAAATGAAGAGGGCTTCCCTGGTGGCGCAGTGGTTGAGAATCTGCCTGCTAATGCAGGGGACATGGGTTCGAGCCCTGGTCTGGGAGGATCCCACATGCTGCGGAGCAACTAAGCCCGTGAGCCACAATTACTGAGCCTGCATGTCTGGAGCCTGTGCTCTGCAACAAGAGAGGCCACGATAGTGAGAGGCCCGCGCACCGCGATGAAGAGTGGCCCCCACTTGCCACAACTAGAGAAAGCCCTCACACAGAAACGAAGACTCAACACAGCCATAAAATAAATAAATAAATAAATAAATAAAGAGGATGCATTTCAAATTAAAAAAAAAAAATTAAATGAAGAGGGCTTCCCTGGTGGCGCAGTGGTTAAGAATCCGCGTGCCAATGCAGGGGACACGGGTTGGAGCCCTGGTCCGGGAAGATCCCACATGCCGCAGAGCAACTAAGCCCGTGCACCACAACTACTGAGCCTGCGCTCTAGAGCCTGCAAGCCACAACTACTGAGCCCGCGACCCACAACTACTGAAGCCCGCGTGCCTAGAGCCCGTGCTCTGCAACAAGAGAAGGCACCACAATGAGAAGCCCTCACACCGAAACGAAGAGTAGCTCCCGCTTGCCACAACTAGAGAAAGCCTGCATGCAGCAACGAAGACCCAACGCAGCCAAAAATAAAATAAAAAAAATTTAAAAAAAGAGTTCTTCAAATATTAGGTATATCAGCTCCTTAAAAAAAAAAAATTAAATGATGACCTATTATGAATTTGTTGTATTTATATCTTCTTACTTTCTCCACCAGACTGTAAGTTCCTTATGAACAGAGTATGCCTCATCCTTTTATATCCCTAATAGCACCACAGAGAAGGATAGAAATGAGATTTGACCAAAGTTTATATGTAATTTCCTATTGAAATGTACTGACTCAGAAAACCTAAGGAATTCTAAAAGTCCCCCCCAAATAGTGAACACAAGTGAAAATTATCATCTTCCCACTAAAGAGTTGTTGAAGAATAAAGTTAAAACAATTTCTAATCTTTTGATACATTTTCTTTCATGAAAATGAAAAGTGCATTTATTTACCACAAATCCTAATTCCTTTCCAACCACCAATGCCTCATTTAATCACAGGTCCAAAAGAACTGAAGAAATCACAAGGAGATTCAAAGAGCAACAGGTTTAAGAGGTACCAGCTCTTCTCTAGTATGTGAATATTTGAAAAATATTCTTGAGTGAGATCTTGGAATTTAAAAGCACACGTTGCGTGGAAATGAAAAGCTTACTGTTTGATTTTGTCTTGTGTGTCATGTAAGCCATCGTAGTCATAGTCAAAAATTGGTCCACTTATCACATTAACTCCATTTCTTTCTGAAGCATATTTCTTCACCAGAACTCTTTGGAAATAATTCCAGACTCCTGTACAAAAACAAAATCAGTTCTCCGTGAACAAAACTCCTTGCTTTGGCCAAATTCTCTCTCGGATGCATTAAACAAGCCAAATGTCACAAGCCAAGAGACAGTAGAGCTGTTGTGATTCTTAAGAGCAATCCATCCTAAAGCATTAGCTGTGGGTGTGTCATTTATGAACCGGCCAAGAGAAAGATATGGAGACAATGGTAGAGGAGTTTAACATAGCCCAACCAGTCAGGGAAGGATTTGCAGGTGAAGTGGTTACTAGGCTGAGATCTGAAGGACAAGTGGGTGTTTCTGAGGCAAAGAGGTGGAGACAACATTCCAGGCAGAGAAAATAGTATGTGCAACAGGGGAAGTATGGTGTTTGTGGGAAATTGAAAAAGGCTTTAATCTACTTTCTCTTCTTTCATACATCATAGATAGGCTAATTCCCAAGTTTATGTCTCTAGCCCTAACCTTTCCAGGCAACTCCAGACATGTTATCCAACCAGCCATCTCATGGTGCATTTGAATACCTAATAATCATATCTAACAAAAAATTATCCAAACAGAATTCTTGATTTTTCTTCCACTCCTGCTCCAACTCTTGGCTTCTCCATCATAGCCAGTGGCACTCACACTCACCCCGATGTTCAGGTCAAAATCTTAGGATTCATCCCTGACTTCTCTCCTTACTTCGTGTGCATGTGAACAAGTCCTGTTAGTGCTACCTCCAAAATACATCCCAATCTTCCAAATCTGACCACTCCTCACAATTTTCACTGCATCCACCCTGGTCTAAGTCACTATGCTCTTTGCAATGAACTACCACAAAAGACTACTTGGCACCTTGGGAGAAACTCTTCCTTCTCTGTAGCCCATTCTCTCTAGAGTAGCCAGATGGATCCTTTTACACTATAAATCAGATTGTATCACATTTCCGCAACACCCATCTCTAACACTCTAGATGATTTCTCACCGTAATTAGAATAAAATCCCAACTTTCCACCATGGCCCTTGCCTCCCTCCATGACTTTTCTTCCTATTCCTTTCCCCCTCAGGTACATGCCTTTCTTCCTGTCCCCCTACTCGCTAAACTTGTTTCCGAGTAAGATTTTGCATATGCTTTTCCCTTTATCTGGAAAACACGTCCCCTGACTAGTCATGCCTTGTTTCTCCTCCACTATTCATTTCTCACTTTCACGGTCATCCTCTAGAGAAGATTTCCTTGACCTCGCTAGCTCCAATTTACACGATGGTCAATCACAGGGGAAGGAGAGGGGCAGAATGGAAAAGGGAAAAGGCAAAAGAAGGGAATAACAGAAGAGGACAGGAAAGGCAAACCAAAGAAGTTGGCTCTAACATGTTAGATTTAACTTACCATGCTCTATTCTACATGGGGGTTTTGAGGTTCAGGCTGTTATCATTTCTTACCTCCCCTTATTAAAAAATGCTTGGGCATTTTTCCCATGGTGCTTCAACTGCTGATTCTCTATTCGAAATGAGAAAGACAGAGCAGCCCACCAGAGCCAAAATACCATGGATAATTATTTGCAATAAAGAAAGGAGGACAGTGGGGAAGAAGTTCAAATGTTAACTTAAGCATAAAAATTGGAGAGGCATAGAGGGAAAGAAATAACAATGAGAACAGTCAAAAGGCCAAACCCGCAGAAATGTGGCATGTGAAAAACACCATTCCCCTAGTGAAGAAGAACAGCGGGCCCTCTGTGAAAGGCCTTTGGCCACACCAGCCTCAGGGTGGTACCGTGTGCTTCCTTTATTGCTGCTTGGTCAAAAAGGCATCAGTAAAGGATAAAGAAATCCAGGAAACCCTGATTTGTGGAAATTCAATGAAGCTGCATTCCATGTAATATTAGAACAAATGGATCTACGTGGGTTTGTGAAACATTTCTCAACTGGGGCTGAGAAGAAACCAGGAAACCCCCTTTTAAAAGCATACTTTAATTTTTCACTCATATGCAAGAGATTCTACCTTTGAATAAGCCTTTATTTACTAGCTTAGGACATCAAATAAACATTTTTTTTTTCTCTAAACCATGTTGGCCATTTCACCAATGTCAAGTTGAGGAGGCCCAGCCCTGTAGATGACATTCCACCATCTCGTGTCCTATTTTAAGACTTTATTTCAGCCCTGAGAGTCATGTAACACAGCCCAATACTCCTTTAGAAAGTGGAGTTATGTAGAAGTGTTTCCTTTTCCTACCTTTCCTATAAGCATATATGTCCGCTCACTGTAAATAAACTAAAGGGAGGTCAAAGCTGCTCTATAATGCTTTCTCTGTCTTTGAATACATGGATGGTTGGATGGATGGAGGGATGCATGGATGGATGGAAGATGGATGGATGGGCAAATGAATGAATTCTTTGTTAGCAGAAATAGGAAATGGATTGTTTCTGTCATTGGACAGTTAAGTTACAAATCCACATAAGCCATAGAAGTCATGCAATCAAATCTCATAATTTTATAAATGAGAGGCTAAATGGCATTTCTATGATCACATAGCCAGTGTTCACACTCCAGAGACCAGAACTCAGTTTTGGGGCTGGGGCTCACTGTGCCTATACCATTCATTTCATCACTATCATCCACAAATATTTATGTCATATACAAAGAAATTATGAGTGTATATAATTTGCACAGCCCTAAAACCAACTGAACTTAATTCTCTGATGATTCAGAACACCTTTTAAGCTCTTGCTGGTTTTCAGGGTCAATATTCAGAATACGTCACCATCCCCCTAAAGGAAGAAGGTGTTAGTGGCTTTTACTGTAACGTTCCATAAATAAATACAGATGCTGTTAAATGTCAGGTAGCCTCCAAAATACAGAGAAGACTCTTTTAAACCACTGAGCATTGAAATAGGGAGAACACTGGATTAGAAGGAAAGCACAAACTTGGTTTAGCTCAGCTTCTGCCATTCATGACCTGGGTCACTTCTTGTGACTTCAATTTCTTAATTATAAACAAGGGATAAAAAAAACCTACCAAGCTCCCTCACAGATTCATATTTTGGCTTAGCAGTAGAGAATTTACATTAAAGTTCTTCAAAAATTATAAAGGCTAAACACATGAAAGGTATTATTATTATTAAAATGAATAGAGAGGTAGGAAAGGTAAGTGGTAAATTTAGAAACATTTCTTTCCACAAATAATATTCTACTAGGTAAATATTAGACTTACGTTTGAAAGCAGGATACATTGGAACCATATTGGTTACAAGGAATGCATCATATTTAGCTTCTGGTAAAGAGCTCAGATCTAAACATTGGGAAAACAAATAGTGCCCATTACATAATAAAATCGACATCAATAAAAAAAAGAAATCTTCTAAAATGGTCCAAACAGCATGAAATGCATGGATCTACTCTTTTATTCCTACTTATCCCATTCTTTATATATCATTTCCTACTTCCCTTCCCACTCAATCTCTTTTCTTCACTCAAAAGTCCTCCTTAAAAAAACTTTTATGATTCTTTTTCTTCCTACTTAGTCTTGGGTCTACTAAGTATTTTGTAAAAGAATTCCTTGATTTTACTACCATAATTTGGACTTTAAAAAAAATGTCATCAAGGTAATGAGAGAGAATTAAAGGGCTTCATGTATTCTTAAGAGATCACCTCTATAGTATTATTTAAAAGATTTATGTCAATAATTTCCTATTTCACTTTCAGATGCTCATTTAATGATGTCAGGTGACACACAGAATATTCCCTTGCATTTTAGAATTCCCCGGGAATAGGAGTTTTGAAAGCTGGTCTCTTTTCTGGCTGCTTTTGGAAGGCTCCCAGAGAAGTTCATCTCCTCAATCTCTTGAGCGCCCCTCTGGTTTTTAGGTTTTTTAGAAAACCTAAAAACCACTGAAATCCTAAATACCAAGTTGCACACGCCAGACTCCACAAAATAACATCCCTCTAGAATGGTCAGATCCTGCTATTCTGTAACTTACAAGGAGGAAAGAGGAATCCATATGACATCTGTTTATCATTTTTGTAGGCCAAACAGCTCTGACTGAAACTCGGAGAAACACGGACATCAGGCCGGACGCAATTGGTCAGGTGTTCAGGGATGCCAGAGACCTCAGCCTGTATGGTAGTCACAGGTAGTCAGCAATGCCATGGCAGAGACAACACCAAACCAACAGGGAAATACTGAAGCCAGATTGTTTGGTTCCAAACAGCCAGAATCAAAACCCCATTAGCTTTCACTATAGCTCATATTCTGATATTGACTCTTTTTTCTTTTTTAAGGACCTCAGTTTTAAATGCACTAAGCTAGTAATTTTTTAACTCTTATTTTTTTAGTAGCAGGACTCTGTTATCAGTCTTAGGTAAAACAATAATACGTAAGGCAGAAATCTCACTGTTGATATAATGAATGAGATTCCACAGAAGACAGCTTAAAAAATAATATTCTGAGAAATAATATAGACATATCTCCTATTTTTTAAAAAAAGACTATATATGTATTGTATGTGCCTGAGTACAAATTAATAAGAAGCTGTGTTTGGGGCAGTAGAAGTAGTCATTTGTATTCAGAGTTTAAAAACATACTTCAACTGCCAAATGAATTTTTCTAATTCCTGATATAAACTTTCCTACCTCATCTTTACCAAAACTGAAACCCCAACATAAAACCTTCATTAAAAAAGAACAGGATGTTGATAGTGGGGCAGGCTATACATGTGTGGAGCCGTGGGTATATGGGAAATTTCTGTCCCTTCCATTCAGTTTTGCTGTGAACCTAAAACTGCTCTAGAAAGTAAAGTCTATTAAAACAAATGGCCAGATACTGGTGGCTTCTGTAGCTAGTGGGCCATGACAAGCAGAGTAAAAAAAACTAAAAGAATTAGTATGCTATGCTATTTCACCTATTACCATGAAGTTTTTAGAACATTGCAGAAAGTCTAATTCAAAATATTTTACAACAGATCCAATATAGGATTTCTTTCATCAGGAAAACTTAAAATCTTTTCTAAGACAATTCTGTTCCGCAAACAATCATTATATTAAGGCAAGGAGCGTAATGACATGAAGAACATGAAACCCAGTTTTCTCAATGACCTGTTTGGAAACAGTGTACGATGTCCAGAGTGGCATTAGGAATATTTCACTATAACTGCTTTCAAAGTCAGTGTGATATAAGATATCATATCTAGTCCGATAAAGCACTGCAGGCCGTCCATAGAGGAGGTGTCTCTCTAGGAAAGAAAAAAATAAAGTGTCTTAAACATGTATTAAACTGTACATCAAATGTTAAAGAAATATTGGAAGGGAGTCAAATTGTCCACAATTTGCTTGCTTACTTATTAATAATGTAGTTCCTTCTCTTTAATTTAATCAGGTTAGTTTTCCTAACACTTCTGTGGTTTATTTGATCACCTAAGCGTGGGTCAAGGCTTACAGATATCAAAACTGTAATGTAAATACCATATTTATTTTAATGGTTTTTTTCCAGTTATAAAGAATTTCAATCTGTATGGGAAAGAAAATTATTTATTAAATTTTGAAATGATTCAGCTGAATGGGAAGTCAAGACAATTAGATTTTATAGAATTAATTCATTTGACCCTGGAAAGGCTCATCAAATTAACCAATGATTTAATTAAGAGGAAGGTACTCTTTGATCATTATTTGTAAACTGCAACTCAAATATGTATTATTTCAGCATAAAAAGTGAGTACTAATGAGCATTTAAAGTAAGTAGCTTTGTGACATGGAGGAAAACTCTTTAGGTAAGAACTTAAAGGAACATGTATAGATAAAATAAGTGGCATTCAAGGGGGTCCTTTAAATACAAAAGGGAGGTCATCGGTTACCAAAGAACTCAGTTAAGACCCCAGAATGTAGATTCAGACCCCTAAGAGAAAGCTCTCCTCTTAGGAAAAAATAAAGGTTTGAAACTTTATTCTTCTAAGAAGAAGACATGGGAGATTAATGTGCAAACCTTCATTCTACACCCACAATAAATGCCTCAAGCTTGATCTGCCCATTTTAGACAGGCTAAAGTCAGAACTGCCATAGATTCATAGAAATTGGGGTCCTGCAGACCAGAATATTTAGAGACTGAGGCTTTGGCAATTCACGATCCCCTAAGTGATAATCAAAAAAATTTTTTTTACTATTATTTCTATTAGAAAAAAGTCAGTTCTGGCAATCACTTATTAAATTATGTATACATGTTGCTTTAATTAAAGTATTACCATTCTACACAAGTAACAGAGAAAACCCTTTGTAGATTACTTTGCAAGACCCTCCCAAGTAGAACTGCTGATTTGAGGCAAAACAGCCCACACTGTTAACAGCACAAGCCTGTTCTGGGTAGTTGGGCTTTGTCAGCATTGCAGTAAATGTAGAAGTCTTGGTAAAGCTGCCAAATTTGGGGACCCACCCCTAAGAATTAGAACATAATATGCTAATATCAGATAAATGAAATATAATGAACAAATAAAAAGCCAGCAAATCATAACAGTAGTACTTGGGGGCAGTTTACCAGGTCAGACTTTCCTTCAAAACTCAAACCAAACCTTTTCTAGGTTCAAAATTTCCATTAACGTTTTCCTTGATTTCATTTTTGCTGCCTCTGAATTTCCTGGTTTCAGCTGGAAGCAGAAGTATCAAGATTCTTTGAGAAGCTATTCTCTTTTTATCATTCAAGTTTTAATGCTTACCCAACACATTCCTCCATGCTCAAATGCAAACCTGGCATATTATCCAATCTATCCCATTAAGAGGACAACAAAAGAGCAGCCATATTCCTCTATGCAACATTTAGAGCAGCCATCAATCAACACTCTTAGACAATCTATAGACTCCACCAACTCTGATTCCTCCTTATTTCTCACCATTCCTCAACATAGCACTCCATTCCATGAAGGCTGATTGATTTGCAATACTGCTCATAATCATTGTCAACAACTCTATGCTATTATATATATATATGACTCCTTTTCTCTACTGGGAATAACTTCTCCACCAGTCCTGTCACTTATCTCCCTCCAAATTTTTCATTAATGTATTCCCCCCTCATCAAACATATACTGAGTACCTTCTTTGTGCCAGGCCTTGGGCTATGGAATAGAGATACTTGGTAAAGACAATTAAGATAGAGCTCTTACCCTCAAGAAGCTCACAGTTCAATGGGAGAGACAAACATGGCATAAATAACTCAAATGCAATATGCTGCTCACTATATCAGAGATATCTACATAGTGGAACAGGAACACAGAGCATGAAGCATGCCACAGATGGGGATGAGGTGGCATCAGTACGGTCCTTACAGAACTTATGAAGCTAAGCCAGAGTCACCCCACATCCCATTTATGCCTGTTGCCCTGGCATAATTGTCCTTCTCACCTTCAAAAGGGGATGACAGATAATATGGTCACATAGTTCAGATCCCATGAAAGAGACATGGGGAGGAGAGGGAGAAAAGGACAAGAGGGGAAGAGACATCTTAAGAGTCACTTTCTCCTGAACGATTTCTCCAGTTAAGCTTCTCCATCTCTACTCATGCTTCTGCTCTGCATGTAGAAACTCAATTTTCTTTTGAAATGTGGGTGTCATAGCTCCCAAGATATGCACAACTGCAGTTTTTGGCACACAGTTGGACCCCAAATATATCATTATCTGACTAACTTTTTCTCAATTGTTAACTGAGCATGTATGACATGAAGAAAAAAAATGTAGTGGCTTTGGCAGTCTCCTAATATCCAACCAAGTTCCCCAACTGACCCAAAGAATCTACTTGGGTCTTCCTGTTGCATAATAGTTTCATCTAAGAAAGAGGTGAAATCATCTTTGCAGTAAGAAACACTTTAAGGTCCAGAAACAAAATTTAGATTTCCCTTTTTCAGTTTATCAGGGTATCAAACAATCACACGTTCTTGGTCACAGCCTGCTACCCCATATGACATCTTAGACAAGTCACCCATTGCATTTCTGTTTAGCAAAAAGTCCCTTGTTGAGCCACAAAAGTGTACTTGAAGCTCAGTCTTTGGACACATAAGTGCTTCATCTAGAGACCAGCCACCCTGGAGATGAGCCTGCAAGCTTCTGCTTTTGAAATATGTTCCTCGTGATTTCTTGATACGGATCTAGTATAGCTTGTGTCTTCCCAGGCTGGGTTCCTACTCCATGAAATTCCAGACAGAGCCTCCATTCCACACCCCAGTTCCCTGTTTACAATAGTGGCTGGCATTTTTGGTACATGCCACGGTTCTCCTCCAGATACCACGTTGGCAAAATACTGTGAGGCAAATCTTTTTAAGTGGTGTGGACTTCCCCAGCGCTCATTCTTTTTGTCTTCCAAAACTTGGTCATCCAGACTTGAGTGTGTGTTTCTTTTCCCTCTTCAGCTTCCTGATTCATATTCCCACAGATTAGCTGGCTGACTTGAGAGCCACATGAAAATCTCTCCTCTTTTTTGTTTTTGTTTTAAACATCTACTCCCACAATAATATACTCTTACATTTTACCACAAAATCTCTACCCAAGGTCTTTCCTTTTCCTACATCCTTTCTCTTCCTTTGCCTTAGAAGTGTCTACTAGCATTTAGTGCCATGTCAACCTCCTCTGGGATTAGATTTGATGCCTCTGGTAGGGTCCTGTTCTTTCTTACCTCAACCCTTAAAACACTACGCTGTAATTCATCAACTGGCTAAATCTCACAATAAAATAATAACTTAATGAGGACACAGATTTTATCTATTTTGTTTACCATTGTATCTCTACCTCCAACAATGCCAAATATCTATGTGGATAAATAAATGTTTTATTTTTAAAAAATACTGTTCTTTATGACTTTCAAGAACTGGCTTTCTAGGTATGACCTGCCTAATATTCCCTCTCTAGCTATTCAGGACTGCTTTAAAGTTAACAAGAATTACTAGTGTTTAAGTCGTTTTTCTAACCAAACTAATTTCTCATGGTGTGTGATAAGGAGCCAAACACACAGGTGTTAAAATGATGTTTAATTCCCTTTCTCACAAAGATGATAGTGAATGCCGACCTGACTAAGAAAATACAAAACATGGTTTAGCAACGTTAGTAGAGAAAAGACTAAAGTGAAAACAAATAGTGCAATTATTCTTACAGTAAAAATTACACCTGGCTCTAGTGCCAGAATTGCTTGCTGTGAGAAATTTAAATATTTCCATTTCATTCATTCATTTATCCATTGATTCATGGATTACAAAATGAAAATTCAATAAGTTTGCCAAGACATTACATACATGTGATCCAGAAAAGCAGCCATGCAATTAAGATCCGGAATTCACTACAAATGTAGAAATATTAAAGCTTTAGCAAGCATTTTAGATCACAATTTTTGAAGCTCATATTTATTCTTCCTCTTCATTTTAGTAAAGGACTTAATTCTGCAAGTTTAGTATTTATAATACTAAATCTTATAATAGCCTAAGATTAATTTAATATACCACTGTTTTGTTACCTCAAATTTACCCTGGGTTGTTTCACTGTTGGAATGCATAGCTTTTACATGTGTGTTTGGTACAGATGTATGAGTGGTTTTATGTCACATGACATTAAAACAGTTACATATGAATGTTACAAATGGAATGGGCAGGGCCTGTGGTTTATTCTGAAAAAATCAGCTACCTATAGGTGTATTTTTTTAAAAAACTAGGCAGGAAAATAATACAACTTTACATTTGTATACAACTTGAGGTCTACAAAATGGTTTAAAAGCCTCAATATATATTAGAGATAGCCAGAAGGGGGAAATGATTACTCTGAGCATAACACACACAGCACCTCGAATTCACGAGGTTCTACTCCAGCAGAGCAGACATTGACTATTTCCAGTGGGGGACTAGACTTATGACCCAGGACACACCATAAAGGCCTGAAAGAACTCAGACCAAGAAAATGTCACTTTGCAGTTGAAGAAATGACTGAGACAAGACCCTTAAGGAGACAGACACCAAGAGACAGAGAGAGAGAGAAAGAGACAGGAGAGAGAACACCGAGGCTTACCCATATCCTAGAATCTAAACGAGCAAATGCTTTGCACATAATAAGACAATGGTATATAATTATTTGAATTTCATGTAATAGTTTTAAAGTCTATCTTGTATCACTCAGTTATTGGCAATTGCAAATAGCCATGATTGTGCACACATACAAAACAGTGCTGTATAAACTTAAACAACTTTACCAAAAGTCTATTGAATATTAAACTGTTAATTATAATAAAAATAAATAAAGTCTCTCTTGTATCATTAGAGACTGTCCCATTAGGCCATGAGCAGACCAAGAAGGTGTGCTACCATGATCCTCCCCTAACATTTTATGTCACCGTTGTGAAGTCACATGCTGGAAACTATTGGTGACACAGCTGACAGAACCAGATGTCTCAGAGAAATCAGCTCCCAGCCCAGGGTAGGCGCTCAACAAATACACATGAGGGTCCATTTCCATGAAAGTATATAAACTTTAAGCCTCAGTGACATAAAATCATCTAGAGATAAGACACATAATTGACCTCTGAGCAGAGCAATGGAGCGGTGAGGTCAATAACTATGGCTCTTTCCAGCCCTGAGAGTCAGTGATTCACCTGGAAGATGCCTCTTATTTTCATGCTCAGAAGTTTGAGGCCACTGCTTATGCTGACTTGTGGGACTGGTTTTGTCCTATGAGCACACTGCCACGAAAAAACTAAATGAAAGATTTTTTTTCCCAGATGGAAATGTTTTAGGACCATGAATAGTCAGAGCTTGAATCAGCAAAAACATTAGAGTCCATTCAAAGTTATCATAATTAACTATTTCATTAGTGACTTTTAGAAGAGAAACATCTCAGTAATATTTCTCTGCCTTGGTGAGTGAATATTTGAAAAACTCAAATCATGAGACTCCATACTCCTTGATCCTGGCAGCATTGTAATTTTTCCAATTCTAATGACACCGCAGTCCACTAGACGTTCAATGTCAAACATTTCAAATCACTTCTAGATTTGTGAAGGATTTGTGTACCTTCCATCAACTAAGTCCTATCTCGAAAGCCGTGTTCATCCAATTACATGCCAAAGAGTCTGTGTGTTCTATCATCAAAGAGAGAAGAGGGAGGGTGGTGATGCAGAAAGAGAAGAAGAAAAAACATGAAGATCTTTATAAAGAGGGGAAATAAGTCAAGTAAATAAAATATTCCGCTGGTTTCCTCAACCTTTACTTAATCAGATTGGAAATGGCACGTATGATAAATAGAACCATATGTAAGCTAATAACTCAAGTAATGTTCTCAAGAGAATTTGACTACGTGCATCTTTACTGCGTGACTTGGGCTGCTGTGCTTGATTTCTGTCTTCTTTTTAATACACTTTTGGTCATTCCCTTGCTGTTACAAGATGCTATCCCATCTGCTGTAGTAACCTGTGTAGGAGCCTTTCCCTCTTCTTCTAATCTCTTCTAATTTTCCTGGGATTTCAAAACCAGAAGGAAGAGCTTATGTGGTAGATTGCATTATTGTTCCTAATTATTTACTGCTCTTTTGTAAAGGATTATGTACTTCTACCCATTGCCAAGTGACTTGTAGGACAGTGTCCTTGTGGAAAGAATATACTTCCCTACTCCACTGGTTTCATGTGCCCTATTTTCACCAATGAACTGGGAATGGAAGTGACAGATGCCTCATCAAAGCAGCAGAGTTGAGACCCATTGCCTGGTTCTGCCATTCCTCTTTTCCCTCTGCCACGAGAAGGGCATGTCTCAGCTAGCTGCTCCTTCAGCCTAGATTCCAGAATAAAAAGTACACATGGGGCAGAGTCACACTTGGTCTATAGTCAGCATCCTGAAATATGAACAAGAAATGCACAGACCACTGAGATTCTCTTTTTCATCACAAGTTTGCAAAAGTTGACTAATACAGGAGGGTTATTATTGTACATAAAATAAGAAAATGAGTTAGAGCTCAAGATAATCCTTCTTTGAAGAGAGATTTCTGATTTGGTTCCTTCTGTGCATCCCTTCCCGTAACATACACACTGACTCTGCAGGTCGGTAAGCTTCAGTAGAGGTACCAGCTGTTACCATTTATAATTGTGACTTCCATTCCCTTCACTGGAGTCCCCATCAGCACCTTAACTTATGACCCATCAGATGCACAATGGTATATTTAAGCCCTCTGCTTTTCAGAGGGCTTAAAAGCTATTGAGGGGAAAAAAAGGTAATGGAACTTTTCTGACTTATTACACAGCTGGCATCCTGTGTACATAGAATAAACCAATACCTTTTGCCAGATGGTATAAAAATCACTTTGCAATCCAAATTCGAATTTAAAAAAAAATTGTGCTTACACTATAAAGTAAATAAGAAGTTTCTCCAATTTTTGGAAGCTAGAAAACAAAACTTATCTGGTTGTTTTTTCCATCAACTCCTTACCTTCTGTAGACCCTTTTATATGAAGGCGTTTGTTGAGTTCATCCAATTTGTTCTTCATGTGTGAAAACCAAAAAAAAGAAAAAAAAGAAAAGAGAAGACAAAGCAAATCAGAAATGTTTTTTCTTTCCAGCACCCTTCTCTCTACTTAGTACCCAGCTAAATTCAAAACAGGATCCTAAACTTCATCAATATCATAAACTCTGTAGAGTTTTACTACTTTATCTCAAAATGAAATTTTAAGCTCCACTTCCTAGTGATCTATGGTCACGAATATGTTATTTAATTTCTCCATGATTTTGTTTCCTTTCCTTAAAAGTGTGGATAATCATGTTACCAACCTCCCATGTCAACAACAATGATTAGGGCGCATATATGTAAATTAATTCGAATATTGCCTCAATATTTCGGATTAATCTCTAGGTACACTAAAGTGATTCCCAAACCAAGTTATGAAATTGCTTTTTCTAAAGTTGAAACATAACGACTCAGCAGTTCTGAAAAGTCACGGCTCAGCAACTCCATCTCCCACTATATATTCTAGAGACACTCTAGCATACGTGTACAAAAAGACATTTGCAGTAATGTCTACTGCAGCATTGTTTGGAAGAACTAACAATTGGAAATTACCAAATGTTCTCAAATAGGAAAATGAATAGAATCATGATGGTATAATTATATAATTAAATATTAATTATTAGCGGTAAAAATGAATGAGCTAAAACTTCACATATTAATATGCATAAATCTCAAAAATACAAGGATGAACAAATAAATGCAGGATACATATAGTAAAACAGCATTTACATAAAAATATAAAATATCCAAAGCTATCCTATAGGTTATTTTAGGGAACTATATACTAAAAATTAGTTAATACATTATTTAAGAGATACATATGGGGCTTCCCTGGTGGCATAGTGGTTGGGAGTCTGCCTGCCGGTGCGGGGGGCGCGGGTTCGAGCCCTGGTCTGGGAGGATCCCACATGCCGCGGAGCGGCTGGGCCCGTGAGCCACAGCTGCTGGGCCTGCGCGTCTGGAGCCTGTGCTCCGCAGGAAGAGAGGCCGCGACGGTGAGAGGCCCGCGCACCGCGATGGGGAGTGGCCCCCGCTCGCTGCGGCTGGGGAGGGCCCTCGCACAGAAACGGAGACCCAACGCAGCCAAAGATAAATAAATAAATAAGTAAATTTAAAAAAAAAAAAAAGAGATACATATGTATGGAGTGAAAGTATAGAGGCCTACATGGCAATTATATACACTATATTCAGGATATTAGTTACCTTTGGGGTAGAAAGGAAGTGGGATTGGGGTGTGGGATGTCACATGGAGCTTCCATTCGATCTGTAATGTTTTATTTCTCACAATGTGTGTATTGAAGTATTCATTTTATTAATCTCTATACCTTTTCAGTATGTCTGTATTTTTTTTTTAAGAAAAGGAAAATAGTCTTTTGGAGAAACCCATTGACAAAATAAAGATGATCTAGAGTCCCTCTAAAACGGTTTAAGATAAAATAACCAAACTATTTCTTGCTTCACAGAAGAAAGGTAATTCAGAAAACAAGATACAGTTAATAGATGCGTCTAAAAATATAACTAGAATTCACTTCAAAGACCACTTCCTGTTGACTTTGGCAACTCAACTCCTCCAGCTGAGGTCTTAGAATTACCTACTTTATACTAATTAGCCCTGTTATTTCTTATCAGGAGCTAAAGTAAGAAGGATTCATAAAGGGAAGGAGGTAGGGAAGAAGAGCAAACTTCCTCCCATGGTGGGCCTCCCAAACTGTGGCTCCTAGGCCCCTAGGAATCCTAGAAGGTAGCAAATGGTAGGGGAGGGGGATAGACCAGTAGGAAAATTATTTTCTGAGGTCTAATAGAAAGATCACACATTTGCCTGTAATAAAACCACACATGCAAAAATAAAATTGCTTTGCTTTGTGTTGGAACCCTCTCAACCACTAACCAGTGTTAGTGGTAACACTGGTTGTATCTTCCTGTCAGAAGCACTGATGGGCAACTCTAAAAGGTCTTTGATCAATATAAAATTCAATAAGCAAATTATTACTGAACATGTGTAGTTTGCTTGTTTCAATAACTGTCCAAACACGAGGTGCTGGGTAGTCCCTATCAGCACCCCCAACGCCCGCCCTGCCACACCCTTCCTTACCCTGCTCTGTGCCCTGGGAGACTGATCTCTAGGGACTCATCAAAGAGCGAGCTTGCCCTCCAGCTGGGCTCCAACAATGAGAGGTACCAGCAGGGGATTGGGAGGGGTGGATTTACTCCCCCAGCTTCCCCTCTACCAGGATGCAGTGCGTTTGCTGCACCCATCTACCAAATTCCGTCGTTCCTTCCTATATAGCTCTTTCTCCATGTGCCAGTAACTGCTCCCTCCCTTTATTGTTGAGACCTAGGATTGGTACCCTATTAGCCCCAGGGTACTTCAGCATCCCTTATTGATTTCCCTCTACCCTGCCAGCCTTTGAAATAGTCTTCTCATTAAATGTGATTGAAACAATCCCTTTAAACCTTCTTTAAAAACCTCTTCTGCATGGGCCATCTGTTTCTTATTGGGACCATGACTGATAGACATGTGATCCAGGTTGAGAAAAAAAAGAAAAAAAAAAACATTTCGGTTGGGAATTGTGACTCCACAGAATAGCATTATGAATTTTACTTTTTGTTCTTCATTATCTATCCCTGGGCTGTCCAATATGGTAGCCATGAGCCACATACGGCTCTTTAAACTTAAAGTCACTAAACGAAATTAAAAACTTAGTTCCAAGTGTTCAAAAGCTACACCTGACCAGTGACTACCATTCTGGACAGTACAGATGTACCATTCATGTCATCACAGAAAGTTCTATTGGACGGCACTGCTCTACACCCAATAGGCTCCTCCATGATAAACATTAAAAATTATTTCTACCTTTGGCTCTACCTTATCATCACAGGTACAGCCCAGGTCAAAATCAGACTGAAGGTACATAATCCCTGGGTAATTGGGTCTGGTAACTTCCTCTGGCATGGTTGGTCTGAAAGTGTTAGTACGCAGGAGATGGTTCAAACTTCCATGAGTCCCATTATTAGGAGCTGGTTTCAATCCCAGGAGATCTGATGAAAAGAAAGAAAAGATCCAGGTACTCTGTAAATATTTTTGATGAGGTATAGGGAGAGTCAAAACCATTCACCTTCCAAGGGCCTGAAAACTTGGAACACGAATTAGAATAGAATAAAACCAAATTTAGACTGTAGGCTCGCTTCTTACTTCCTAAATCATTCTTGCCTGATCATGTCTTGGCAACAACTTTCTGAAATAGTATGTTCATTGCTTGATTATAAAGAGAGACATGTCCAAAAAGAGAGAGTGAAGAAATAGGGCCTTACTTAGCTACTGCCTATGCCTGTGATAGTTACAACCCAAGGACCATCAGCGTCAGTATCTTTGCCCTTCTGCTTCTCTAAGAGTCTAAGGAGACTTTTTATCCCGAATTTTGAAGTGGGACTTATAATCAATAAATAACCTCTAGTCTGCCCTCTCATGCACTCCACAGAAGTACGGGGACAAGAAGAGGTTTTGGCCTTGGGCCCTAAAGTGCCGCTGTGAAATGAACAGGCTGATTTCACAGCAAGTGAAATGGTTGCCAAGCGAGCATACAGTGACTTGCCTAAGCTGAGAGGTGGGGCAGGGGAGAGCCAGCAGCCAAGATGGGAAAAGAACCCAGGAGACCCGACTTTCAGACTCCCCCTCTAACCACCAGACTGGCACTCCCTTACTAAATAGGAAAAGTTGTCCTCATTCAGCAACTAGAAACTCAAGGAAGAAAAATAATTAGGAGTACATAAATAGCTGGCCAGGATACAAGCTGGCGAAATTTTAACTGGACTGCAATGGGAGAGATGGAGGTGGGAGAAAGCTCTGTGCCGAACTCTTGCTTTACCCAGCCTCTGACCATTGGTGTCAAACTGTAATGCTATGTTAGATCAGCCAGAGACTGCCAACAGCAACACTATGAAAACTCCCCGTTAGTCAACTGTTGACGGAAGACAAAGAAGCCTTAGAAGGGGATGATATTCTGTCTCTTGAACCAATGGGCAAATTACCACAATTTTTGTGTGTGAAAAGATGAGGTGATCCCAGAAAACAGACACCTCATTTCTTTCTCTGACATTGAAAGAAGTTCATACGTTAACTCAAGATTGTTTTCTTGGTTTTGATGAAATAAGTGACTTACCACACATGACATTGTAAAGTTCAATGTTTTCAAATGGAGGCACTTTAGTCTTGTACTTAAATGTTGGGCCATAACCTACGAAAACAGTCTTCCAAAAGAAAAGAAAACAAACAAAACAATTAGGCATTGCTAATATCTAGTAGCAACCCTTCCTCGATTTCTAAATGCTTTGCAAGCTTCACTCACACCACCATTCCCATCCCTTCTTGGAGTCACTAAAACACTCTTCGATTCACAGTTCCAGGAGCATACCTGCATACTGTTGACCTTGTTATCAAATCCATGGTCTCCCTGGAAAAAACATTTTCCCGATGGTTTCTTATAAACATCCAAAGGTTTCCTAGAGTGAAACAATTGTACAATTGTACAATCAGTCAGGATTTCTCATGAAATCATTCTGATTTTAAAAAAAAACAAAAAACAAAAACAACCAGTGCACAAAAAATATCTCTAAGGAGTGGATCTTACAAGTATATTCTTCTCATTGTAATTGCATCATTCCTGTGGTGAAGAAAACATGATGCTGTTCTTTTGCCCCAAGTGCTTTTGCTTTGACAATCAGCCCAGGACAAGTTGGGACCTGAAGTCCTGGTCCCCTCCTCATGCCTTGTGCTTGCAAAGCACGAGGTCACAGGTACAGACACACCTTGTAGATACTGCACGTTCGATTCCAGACCACCACAATAAAGAGAACATCACAGTAAACTGAGTCACATGAAGTTTTTGTTTTCCCAGTGCATAGAAAAGGTATATTTACACTATACTATATTAAGTATGCAATAGCATTATGATGTCTAAAACAACAACACACATACCTTAATTTAAAAATAGTGCTGTTGGAAGAATGTCACCTATAGACTCTCGATGCAGGGCTGCCACAAAGCTTCAACTGTCTGCCTATGTGCTTCACTAGCTCCAGGACTGTAAGACTCTCCACTCTGGGGCCGTGTTTGTCTGGTTCATTTCTACATACCCATCACTATGCTCCATGCTAAGCACACAGTTGGCACTTTAAAAATATGTGATGTTTAATCAATGAATGGAGATCTGTATTCTATAAAAATGTTTGCATACAAATTTACCTGTCAACAAATTTACCTGGTAATACCACTAGAGAACATAACTGAGTCATAAGCTTAACATATGTAATAGTGGCATAGCTAACAAGAGCCAAGCCTCACCTAGACAGTACCTCTATTTAGAAATAGAAAACGGAAACCTTGCTCTCTAGACATCAAAAGCATCTGAGCTTCCTTGTTGGGACAGAAAGATGCCTTTTGCTTAGAGTCATGCAGCACTTTTCCAAAACACTTTCATGTTTATTAAGACAAATATTTGCTAAGTACCTATAGGTACATTGCACTGAAGTAAAGTGCTTGGGGGAAAACAAAGAAATTAAACTTTGGGGTCTTTGCTCTTAGGAAAAGTACTTTCAGCTTGGGATAATAAGATATGTGCATATAATAACTCAACAGTGCAAGATATAAGTTGAAAAGATTTACTGCTAATTAAAATGCCTGGCTTTGGTCTACACTAATTTGCTCAACTATTTTCATCTTTTACTTAACTCCTACTCAACTCCCAAGTTTTCTTCATCGAAACCTACAAACGGTACAAATTTGCTCTCTCTTCCAAGCCATCCCATACTCAGACATACTCAGCCAAGCCATTTTGGTCACATTTTTGTAACTTTTCCTTGAAGACTCCCCATGTCTGTTCTAAATGATCTCAATAATTTCTAGTTTACATACGTATCTCTTCACAATCCTACATATTTAACTCTATGTACCCCCTGACAATTACAGTAGGATATTTGTGTATTTGTCACATGTGTCTCTCTAGATGTTCCATACTGATGCAAGCTCTTAGAGGACACACATTTTCTTGTTATCTTCTCTCTCTTGTAAATTCATTCAAGTACCAAGCCAGAGTACATCTAGTAGTTGTTCAATTATTACTAAGTTAATTAAGACTGAGTCTCAGCACTTTTCTTAAGGAGAAAGTCAGAGCAAGAGTGAGTGGGGGACTTCCCTGGTGGCACAGTGGTTAAGAATCCGCCTGCCAGTTCAGGGGACACGGGTTCGATCCCTGGTCCGGGAAGATCCCACATGCCGCAGAGCAACTAAACCCGTGCGCCACAACTACTGAGCCTGCACTCTAGAGCCTGCTAGCCACAACTACTGAAGTCTGCATGCCCTAGAGCCCATGCCGCAAATACTGAGCCCGTGTGCTGCAACTACTGAAGACCCCGCCTAGAGCCCGTGCTCCGCAACAAGAGAAGCCACCGCAATGAGAAGCCCGCGCACTGCAACGAAGAGTAGCCCCTGCTTGTCTCAACTAGGGAAGGCCCATGCGCAGCAACAAAGACCCAACGCAGCCAAAAAAAAAAAAGAGTGAGTAGGAAAGGGCTGCTCCCAGATCTGTGTGAAAGTGATTCAGCTTTGGGTAATTAACTCTTTGAAACTGGTTAGAGCTTCCAGACACGTCGTACATCAGATTCAAGAGCAAGGAATAGTCTCTTCCATATTGGAGAGTCTTTTGTAGTTCAAAACAAGGCAAACATCTGAAATATTTAAGGCAATGTAAAACACGCCTACAGTAACAGAGGTTTTAAGATTAACAACATTTTCTGAACTCTTCTATAAATGTCGCTACAAGCTAAGTCTCGTCAGCGGAGGCCAGACCTGTCCAGTGTGGTAAGGCAGTGTCCCAGGCATATGTTTGACTTACTCAAGTAATAAGACTAGAATGTAAATTTGAAAAACAAAACAGAGAGACAAACACACAAAGATGCACTGAGAGGCTACAAAGAGCCACCAAGATGCTGAGACCAGGAACACAGAGATGTATTGTCTCAGGGCTAGTGGTTTATCCAGCACACAAGCTCTTTGCAAATGATGAGATTTCCAACTGAGATTTCTTTTCATAATGGCTAAGGACCTTAAAGCAGTCCAGCTGCCAAAGGGGTGGTTATGAAGACGAGAATCAGGGACAGCCTATCCCCAAGTTACCTTGCAACGTGCCATCTTCGGTCCACCAGTAAATGGATGTCCTCAATCCTCCTGTTGTTGGCATAGTGCAAACGTTTGGGAAGGTGCTGTTTCATGTAAGGCTTAAAGTGCTGATCTGGTTTCTTACACTGAAATAGAAATGGATATTGAACTTTGGATGGAGTGTCTTCTAGAAAAGTCCAAGACATTCTCTCTAGAAAGAGGAAGGTTTTAAGTCAAACGAAAGGTTAATTACTGAATAAATGGCATTTGTTACCCCTATCAAATGATAAAAGCTGAAAACAAATAGATTCAAAGGGGATTAGATAATGTTGAAGAAGACATAGAAGGTTATCAGAGGGGAGGTAGAAATTTTTAAGATACATTCCTGACTCGTGAGACCATCACGAAGAGCAACTCAAACTCCAAGGCTTTTTCCCAAATGCTTCGAATCAAGGGACGGGGAGGTGGGGTGGGAAGGGAGGAGGAGGCATGTTCAGGACCATGTGATTACAGTCTCATGTGCCTTTAAGGTCCCTATCCCGGATGGGAAAACTATGGAACAGGGTGGTGGGCAGATCTGGTTCAGAAAGAGTAAGGATCTGTTTAATCATGAATGAATACTTGTCAGCCCCAATGGCAAGGTCAAATACGCTCATTTTGTATGGTTACCAAGACCATTAGGGAGCCTGCAGCTGTCCATGGGCCAGAAGTTTTGAAAGCTCTTAGGGAAACAAATATACAGGATGGCAGGGCAGTGAGGAAAATATTCCTGTCACCCTACAGGGGACTTGAATACAAGAGAAGAGTGTGTGGAAGCTACTCCAAGGGCAGAGGCCTGGTGACATGCAATACTTACCGTGAGATTAGCAATAATGACTTTAGGGTCATCTGTTCAAAGAGAGAAGGAGAAAGGTTTCAAAAGAGTTGACAGTAATCACTGAGAGAAATCATTTTTGCAGCGAGAGACTCAATTCTTTTTTTTTTTTTCTCATAGAAGACCTATCACTTTAGATTTTGTTTAAAATATATGTAAAACTGTGTGTGGATATTTAAAATTTCAGTAAAGTGAAATGTATCTAAATGAGAGGAACAATTCCTATGGTAAATGTCCCTGCTAGGTCTAAGTCAACCTTTCCGGAAGGGAATTCCTCCTTCCAGAGCACCAGGGTATTGCTGGGTAAATTGCTTTTTTAAAATTCTCCCAAATGGTCCCTCTGGAACCTGGATTGACTGTATTTGAAATTTAACATCAGGAACTAAACTGGGCATTTGGGGCTTTTAATGTAACTTCCTATGTATCTGCAGATCTTTCAAACAAGCGATCATCCACTTTTAAGATGAATCTTCGAATCCATTATTTTTTCTAAAGGGAATTGTTTTCCTCAGTAATATCACAGGGCTAATTACATAGGTGGTTGCCCCTTTCCAGCTGCAGACACACACATGTATGCACCTCCTTTATTTTCACTACCAGCAAACAAAGGATATTTTAGTCAATACCCTGAACTAGCTAAAAGCAAAACTATGTAAGTGATGGCTGTGTATAAACTGTGGACAGGAATATATTATCTGAAGGTCCCCTTTTAGGGGGGTGGGTGTGGGGAGAAAGAGGAGATTGTAGGTTGGTTGGATTTTGTTTTGTTTTCCAAAAATTTGCTTCAGCATGTCATTATAGAATCAGCAGAAAAGGAAAGCAGCGTTCAGAAGAGATACCGACAGTCATGAGGCAACCGTCCCTGGAATATAAACATCAGTAGAGCAGGTCATGTCTCTGTCATTTCCTGCTGCATCCCCAGGGCCTGGTAAGCACTCAATAAACATTTGTTAATAAATATAAATAAATATTTGTTCATGTTTGTTGCAAATGCATGAATAAGCTTGCCTTGCAGCATAAATATACACTCTTCAAAGACAATGTTCAGAATCTTAGTTCTAAAGCTATGAAATTCGAAGATAAAAAAATGTGGATTCCCTTCTACTTAAATTGGGGTTAAAATTTAGTTGCATCTTTCAATGACAAGCAAATAAGTAATAATGGTAGCAATAATAATTAACCCAAATTGTGTCCCTACCATGTTCGGTCTCTGTAAGGGCTTTGCAGGCACTGTCTCTCTGGTCATTCACAACTACTCTGCTGGAATGTAGGTGTCACCAGAATCCTCACTAAGCCAACTGGCATTTAGAAGGTGGAGGCGGGGGAAGAGGGGAACATGCACACTGGGACCCTGCTGGCAATCTGACTGAGCAAGCCATGCTTTGAACCTCTACATTCAGTGACCTCATCAACCACAGTCCTCAAAGGGACCAAACAGAATGAGTTCATGTTCTTCGATAATGAAGAAAAATAAATAGCACAGGGCAGTCTTGTACTCAGATAAATCCCAGAGAACTTCTAGGAAATAACAAATGCCTGAGTCCATGTGTGGGACACCAATCCTTCAATTCTGAAATACTCAGCCCTCTCATGCTAACAGCTCCCAGAGAGCAGGGGAGGCCCCCAGTACAGGGTAGTGGTTAAGAGTCAGTTAAGCATCTGGGTTTAAATTCCCGCTCTGCCACTCACTAACTGCCGTCCTCTTAGCCAGTTACTTCACCTCTCTCTGAGCCTTGATTGCCACTGTTTATAAGAGGAGATGATAATACCTAACACACAGGCCATTGGAAGGATTCAATAAGGTGTGTGTACATCTGGCTGAAAGAGCGATGTGACGAAAATATCATCGTCATAACTACCATTTATATAGCTTTGACTATGTGCTAAACATTAATCTAAGTGATATGTAGAGAATCTCTCATTTAATCTTCCCAACAATCCTTATGTTACAGATGAGAAGACTAAGGCACAGAGTGTTTAAGTGGCTTGCCTTAAGTAGCTTAAGGTCACAGAGTGAAGCAGCTGGCAAAGATTTGAACCCACGCATCCTGCCACCATTGTTTTTGCTCTTAAACACCTCGCTCTCCCATCTCTCATAAAATGTATGAGCATGTTTTTTAAAATACAAGACATTTAATTATTGGTAGTTATCATTTCATTAGCCTTAGGCAAGTTTTCCTTCCACCCCTAAAACAACCTCCCCATTACTTTTACTGATGTTTTGAAATACCTTTCAGAATAGACAAAAACTTTCTTGCATAAGCCCTAGAATGCACATACTAAACCAAGAGGTACCGTAGTGACTCTGCAGGCCACTCTGGCGAGGGCCTGCCTAGCTCAAGTGAACAGAGAAGACAGGACACAGAGGATAGAAAAGGCATGGAAAAGAGAAGGCAGAGACACCAACGTTTTGTTTATTTCACAGCGTTGCCTGGAGCTGACCTTGGAACAGTTCCCATTTCTGTTGACTCAGTAACATCGTTTGGGAAAAACTTAATTTTCCAAAGCTTTATGCTTGGTGCCAATGGTTTCTTATTCCCAAGGCTAAAAATGCTAAAGGATTTTTTTCTTCCCCAAAATGCAGCATGCCTCCAATAAAACTATACACTTCTCCAAAGCTAGGCGGCTGGGCAGCATGTAAGACATCTTAGCCCATAAATCAAAGTTCTCGTCAGTGGCATATCATAACCCAAACGTGTAAAACAGAAGTGATAAGATTATTCCTGTTTATTTTATTTCTAATCTTTCAAAACAGCTGCCCCTTTCCAAGGGCTTAATAGTTTCTCCTGCTGGGTTCTGTCAATCACTTTTTCTAAAGGTGAAGATTTCCTTTCAACCAGGCTCGTAGGAAGGTTTAGGGTCCAAGGGCACTTTTGCCAACCCTGTCATGGACTCCCTCACTTGAGCTAAAGAGTAAACCTGAACCTCTTGTTGGAAAGTTTGTCTCTTGTAAGCAGAAGTTTATGGTTATACACATGCCTCAAATTAAGTGTATTTTCCACATGATAAAAACAAGAGCAAATATTTACATAACGCTACGAGGGGCCAGGAACTATTCTAAGTGATAAACATAGATTCATTTTCACAACAACCCTATGAGCTAGTTGTTATTTATCATTCCTTTTTTCAGATGAAAAAAACTGAGGTTTAGAGAGAGTTTCAATGACTCATACAAGTTCACTCAGCTAAGCAGCAAAGCTAGGATTTCCACCCAAGTAGTCTAGCTTCAGAGTATAAGCCCTTTCTCACTCCACTAAATTACCCTTCTAACAATTTAGTATTTTAAGAGTCAACTTACATTTAGCATTATTGCTAAATTTGGGTCGAATTCTTCCTAGAGTTCCTGGCACTAAAGTAATGTCATCCACATTAGTTAGGTAATTGCTCAAGAATTCGGTTCTATCACATGTGACATCTTCCATTCCTATGGGGAGGGAAAAGAAAGTATTTTCAGGCAACTGTAAAATTAAAATCTCCACACAGACACTAAAGGTAACATTCAGGCCTCTCCTTAATTCGTTTTTCACAACTTAACATGAGGATCCCTCTCTTTTGAGGCTACTTAACTTGACTTTGAATTTTTGAATGCTTCATTATATAATCTTTTCATCAGACATTGCTTTAGTCATATCATCTTGCAGCACAAGAAGGCTGAAAATGCATCATCTCAATTATATTTTAAGTCATTCAGCAAGACCAACAAGATAAAGGAAGTAACCGTGATCTTTTAAAAACAAATCTATTTACACTGTCATTATGAAAAAGATCTATTCTTTTAAAAAAAAAAAAATCCCAGATTGCTTTAAACTCTTCCCAGCTGGGGGTGGTGTAAATAGCTGTGTCTCTTTTACAAAATGTCATTTTCCAACTCTCTAATGTATCTCACGACTTGAGTACAGAATCACCAGCCCTCACTCTGCCTTCACTGGTGGCCTTGGATGTTACTGACAAAACAATACTGGCAAGAGAGAGAAAGAAAAATGTCAGCCCCAGTGACCACCCAAACTGAAAAACAAAATAACGCTGAAAACAAGCTGTAAACAATATAATCTGTTAAAACTGAAAGCTAGCAACTAGAATATAAAAAGGGTCTTGGGAGGGAATTTTTTCACCAACAAATATTGCCCCCTCCCACCCATGATTTGTTTCCTGCCTCCCATCAAGGAGAATTTCTTGATCAATATTAAAAAAATAAATAAAAACAAAAACAAGCTCAGATCTTAGAATCACAAGTTATGGAGGCTGGAAGAGAACTTTACTGTCATTTCAGAATTTATGAGATGAGATGAAGCTATAAAGGTTTAATATATTGCTTTGTACAATCCAGTATCCAAATATTTTTTAAGTGGGGAAACTTAAACGATTCTGTAAAGGATTCCCTAAGGTTTTGGAATAAAGAAATATAACTCAGAGTGGCCCAGGTATGGTGAAATTCAAATTATCACCTTCTGGGATCCCAGATCCAGACCCTTCTTTTTTAAATACAAATTGGAAGGAAGAGAGAGAAAAACATATCCCAACATAGCACAAGGGTTATATATCTTGCCTTTTAACATTTAAAATCTCAGGAGGAAAAACTGAAACAATAAACAGCTATTATGTTCAAGTACAATGTTAATCCAGGAAGGGGAAGTCTCTAAATACATGTTAATGGAAGACTAGAAGGATCTTTCATTTGCTGCCTTCCTAAGTCACTTAAGCCACCCCAATGGTGAACCATCTCTCTTGCTTTCAAAGTGCTTCTCAAGCATCATCACCCTTCACCCTCCAGGCTAACTCTGTGTCCGTGGTGTTAGTGTTCTCATTCTACAGATGAGGAGGCTGAGACTTGGAGAGGCTTTTAAGTGGCACAGTGCAATTTGAACTCCATTGCAACTCATTCTTACTCCAAAGCCCAGGCTCTGGAACGCTAGACAATACTACCTTTTAAGAAAGAGATGTTGTGCCATCTATTCATCTCAGAAGCCTGCACACTGGCCAGACCAGATTGTAGTCTAGCCAAGACTTTTACAATGCTCCAGCACGTGATTCATTGGAGCCCATCTACTTCTTAGACATATGGCTCCACCATGTAAGCAAATGTTCTTGACACCTCTGGGCAACTTAAATCAAATCAGCTGTGTCACAGGCGCCAGATTCTCTGTTCTATCTGCAGCTCTCCACCAAGTCAAACTCATGGAACATGATTTTGCAGCTGGTTACATTTAGTCCCTGCAAAAGAGCATGTTAGTTCTAGGGTTTTTTTGTTTTTTTGTTTTAATTTCTCATAGATCTTCTAGAAAATTCTATAAAGAAAACTTCAGGCCCAGAGCAGAGTTTTCATTAGGGAGAGTTATCTGCCCTTCTTAACAGAACTACCAAGTCAACTCATTTTCTTCTTCCAAACCCTCTCCTAGAAGGGAGCAGCCCCATATTCCAGAGTCATGATTTCAGTTTGCTAGTTCTGGAATGCAGAAGGCACTCTCAGTCTGCACACCTGTGAAATAAGAATGTTCTCTGATGCACCCTCCCCCCCCAGCTCTATAAACATATATGTTTATGATGCTCTTGACCCATCAATTTTTCTACTTTATACAGTGATTTAGAAAACTGCTTCCTAAACTGCTTCTTCCTCTCTTTAACAGTCTTCTCTACTGAAACAGGGTTCTCTGATTTGGGTCTTGAATTAGCTCAATGAATGCATGGAAATCACTTTTCTCATACGCCACTTCTTTGACAAGAAGCCTATGTCTCCACCATTTTTTTAATCATATTTAGATTTATTTTTTAGCCACATTAACTCTGTGGGGATGTGGCTAGCAGGGATATGTCACATTCACAGAGGAAGCTCTTAATATCACAAGGGAATTGTCTGCAATCTTTTTTTTTTTTTTTTTGTCATGCTGCACAGCGTGAGGGATCTCAGTTCCCCGGCCAGGGATTGAGCCCAGGCCCCAGCAGTGAAAGCGCCGAATCCTAACCACTGGACCGCCAGGGAATTCCCTGCAACTTTTTAATATGGGACAGATTTTTGTAGGAAGGCTTTTCCTGCAAAGAATAGGAAGATACAGGAATTCCCTGGTTTTGATCAAAATGTATGCAGGGTCATCTCAGGTCGTCTCATAATTTTGAGTCACGGCTCGATTTCTTTCCCCATCCTGAAGAAAGGGGGAAGGAGGAAGAAGAATACAACCTGGGATTCTGAGAGCAAGGGTTTCCCCAGCACATCAGAAATGTTATCTATCTGTATAAAGAAACAAAGCTTTACCGTGGTCTCCAACAAAGATGACATTTACACAGCGATGCAGCTTTAATTGTTTCAGTCCATCCATTAATTGCCCCACTGTTTTGTCAATATCCCTCAGAGGATTTGTCATCTGGAAAAAGGAGCAAATTAGTCCCTGAAGGTTTTTTTTTTTCCTTTCAGTATCTCATAGATCTTCTACCCCTAGAACATTCTGGAAAGAAAACTTCAGGCCCAGAGGCAGAGCTTTGTCTAGGGAGATTTTCCTGCCTTTCTAAATGGAAACATGGTCTAAGCATTTTTATTTGTATTCTTTTAGGAATGTAAAACCTCTCCTCATTCAATCCCTTTCAAGATTCTTTGATATAAAAATGGAAAAATTAAGGGCACTTCTTTTTTTAGAGATAAAATGGCCTTTCTAAAATGTAACAATGTTCTTTAAGTCCAAGAATTTTGAGAATGAGAAGAAAGTCAGATGGACAGTTTAAGCCTCTTGTTCCCTATGTGAAAACACCTAGGCTTTGAACCATGGCAAGAAGATGGAGGCTAAGTGAATCAAAAGCGGTTCTGAGGTTAAATGGTAATCTTCCACTGGATGCCAAATTAGAGCATCATTAATACAAAGAGATCCATCTAGTGTTCCAGAAAACTTAACTGTCAATTTCTGACAACAATAGATTCTTAATAGAAGGACCACTTCTAAGAAGCAAGCTACTACTTCCCAATGTAGTCCCTTTCAAGCTGATTTTGAGTAAAATAAAAATCTACAAGAGTTCAAACTTCAACAGAAGTGAATCATTGAGCTTGTTCTAGAAGGTTTCTTAGTTAGCCTAATGAAAAATGAAAACTCAGTTCTCTGAAGAACACTTCCAAAGCATAAGAATCATAATCCATCTCTCATGTTCTTGTTTCAAATGGAAGTTTCTGATAGCATGAATGCCACCACCTACTAGAGATTTCCCTCTCCCTCTCATCTCTGTGCAATGGAAAGATTTTCAAGAAACATCCCATCAGACAAACACTTGACAGAACTTTAGCTGAATTTGACAGCTTAGCTACAATCACACATATCCACTCAAAATGACAGATAAGAACAGAAGGGATCGGCATATCTTTTTTTCCTCAGACACATAATCTTATCTTCCATTAGCATCTTCTCAGATGACTCTTGACCTCTCCTCATATCATGTTATCAGTAAAATCAGGTATAAATTTGTTTTTCTTCATGACAGGAGTCAGTATTTCAAATTCTGTCCCAAGGAGTAAGTCACAAGTGAAAGTTTCATAATGACGTGTGCAGCATAATCTGAAGAGACTAACAGAGGGTAGACTTAGTGGTATTTGCTTCTGAGTAAACCGTGCTCTCCTCTAAGACCTTCACCTAGACAAAGAAATACCAAACGCACAACCTATGTCAACCCTTGGCAACAAATTCATTTTCTTTAGTCAGAAAGATGACTCAGGTTAAAATCCAGAACCTAGTTCTTAGTGATTAGTTCAAACAATCATAAATAAGATAGTGCCTTGGAGGTCTCTGGAGGTTTCAAGAAAAGTAACAACCTATAGGCTATTCTGAATGTAATGAAAAGAGTACACATTGCTCATATCTCTATAAGAAAACACACCCAACTCTATCTACCCATTGTTTTCTCTCTCCTTCTGTCTCAGCTCTTCCCTTGTCTATCATCTAAGACCTCTTCTGAACTTGGAAGGTACAGACCACTAATCTAATCCAATATACTATTGAGCTCTAATCTATACCGTCTCTCAGGATTTCCCTGACTACCTTGCTGGGTTGTTCTCAAGAACCAAGGCTACAAGAAACTGTGACAAATTCTGTGAAAAAGTGCAAGCAAAACCAATAGCTTTCTTAACACTCATTCAAGCCTAAATATTCATACTAGTTTGGGGCAACTAACTCTAAAGAAAGTAGAAGGTGGTTTTTTTTTTGTTTTTGTTTTTTCCTAGCTGAAAGATCAAGAAGTCTTCACATCAGTGTTAACCTCTGAAGGAGCAGATTCTTCTGGACTCAAAGCCAAGGAAGACACACCAGACTTTTTCTGAAACATATTCAGCTGATTTTCAAACCAAGGCACTGAAGGAAACCTTCAACTCGGACCTGCCCGCCACAAAGCTTTGGAACAATAGATAAACTTACTTTGTCCTGACGAGTTTCCGCAGCATAATGATCCATCCTATGTAATTTTCTTCTTCTTTTCTTTGGAGGAGTAACTGGTCTTTCCTGTCTCCTCTTAGGGGTAACCTTCCTCTTAGGTCTCTTAGCCGGAGTAAAAGGTGAGCCATAACTACTCTCCTGTACTGGCGGATAGAGATGTCTGGACTCAGAAGTCGTCTGTCCCTCTGGGTCAGATCATAAAGCTCACACTTTGCCATCCGGGGTCAGCAGAGTCTTAGTTAAAAAAAACTAAGACTCCTTAAGTGAGAAAAAGTTGGTATGAGGGATGATTCGGGAACTCTACAGAGAGAAGCCTCCTAGATCGAACTTGATACTGCTGTTACGGCTTCTTCACTGAGAACAAGAATATAATTTAAGAGAATCTGGTCATGTGGGTCTCTTTTGGCTGAGGAGCCTACTGTGGATAGACCTGAAGGTGACACAGAATTCTGCATTCCATAACTCCTGCGTTACGGAGAGACTGGTCCTTGGCTATGAAAAGCTCTCCATTTATAAAGTACTAGCTGAAAACTAAATAGAATACTAGTCACTTGGTCCTTTCAAGGTGCAAAAGGATTCATGGTGGTGGTTCCAATTCAGATTCTAACAGGTGTCTGTTCAGACCACCAACTATATCCAAGCAACTGTCACATTCATTGGAAAGGATCAGGAAAAACATTTTTAAACCAAGGATGGAATGAAACGTAAATACCAAGCAGTCCTCCTTGGTCATGAATGTACTTCCACACATGAGCAGAGAGAACTTCCCACTGATAATTTAGGTTTCTGGTAGAGAAGAACTCTGAGCCAAGAGGTAACCATAAATAGAACTGTCTTTTTAAAAATCCTCTTGTAAAATTAGGTGAAATGTAAAAAGTCATTGAGATCTCTTCATCTTGGTATACATATATATATCAAGAAAGAGTCTACTTACACTCTTTCTGTTAGACATTCCCCTTTTAGTGGTGGTTGGGGGGGTAGTGGCTGTACTATGCATTTGTTTTGAAAATCTAGTGAGCAGTAAAGGCTGACACGTAAACTGTAGATAAGGAAGATAACCTTTTGGGACTTCCAAATGCTGGAGAAAAACAGGCCCCTGATTTGCTGATGGTGCAAAGGTGAATTAAAGCAGCAAGCCCTGCTGTCTACCTAGCTGATTTCTCTCGGTGGGACTGTTCCGAGACTCATTCAGATGCAAGAAGGGCCAGGAGGAGGAACGATGTTAGTGTATCCAAAAAGGAGGCCATCTGCCATGCGATTTCACTGTTTCCAGAGCAAGCCACTGCAAAGGAATCGCCACAGCTGTCTCATCCTCTCTCTCCGGCAGAGCGATGGAAAGACAGCCCCACAGACTCTGGTTTGGTTTGGTTTTTTTTTTTTAATGCCTCTAGTTTTAGCCAATTCCCCATGAGATGAGAAGCAAGAGGAAAAGGAGGGTTTACCATTTCATGGTCACCGAATTCATTCAGCTAGCGCTCAAGTCTGCCCATCAGACACTCGGCCATTTGCAAGAGACCTCAACATTCCGAAGGCTCCAAAGGCGAGCCCTTCTGATTGCAGCAGGTTAGAGGAGTAGCAGGAGAAACAGCATTTTAGTCAAAATGAGTTTTCATCCAGGGATTATATCGCACGGGTCTCCTTCTTCGAATGTTAGAGGTTGACAATAGCTAAGTTTTCACTGACCAGCCATACTTTAGTCTGACTTTAGAAGATTTAGCCTGAGGTTATTAAAAGGATGGGAAGGAGAGGGGCAAATTTCCCTGCTTTTCAGAAGGATACTTTGCCGTCTGAAGGTAGTAACTAGCCAGCCAAAGCTCTGCCTCTAGGCCTGAAGAGCAGCCGAACGGAGAGTCACAGGGAAAGCATAGAAGCTCAAAGAGAAAAAGGTTGCGCCAGTAACCAAAAGCAAGCATATTTTCTGAACATTCACCATTACACTATGAAACCAGGAGCAATACGCCATTTCTTGACGCTATTAGCCCAATGTTTGCGAATCGTCCTGCAAAAAGTATACTCAGGTATTAAGCGAATAAAGCACAAACTTCAAGTGTGTTGGAGCACACAACATTTTGCCAGATTGAATCCTTTCGATTAAATTTCAAATGCAAGGTGTAAAAGAGAACATGTTACTGATTTTAAAAATAATATTTCAGCTACATGCACAATAAGTGTAGATGAGGGATATATAGGTAGATAAACCAATTCATCTACCACTAAAAAGAGGTTTTGCTGGCTTTGGTTTCATGTTTTAAACTGTTTTGTTTTTCTTTCAGTAAAAAATAAGATTCCTAGAACCAAATGAGAAATAGTTGAAATCTGAAAACACCCCTTGCTTTTTTGGGAGAAAGTGACCAAGTTCTCAGGTTATCATAACTGAAGATACATCGTAAGTGTTTTACCCCGTAGATATACGAGAATATCCCAGTTATAAGAAGCATTAATACTAAAAAGAACATAGCATGAATACTTCCAACTCTTAATTCAAAAATACTCAGGAAAAAAATGTTTGTATATTTATGAGAATCCTGAACATAGAACCATCATTACAGCAAATTAAAGCATCCTATATTATGCTTCATTTATCACTGCTCAGGACTTAAAAAAAACCTTTTAGTTTATTTCTCGATCAAAAACACACTTTCAAGTAAGTAATTATAACTGAACTACACATATTAGAAATCCAGAGATGTTAATGAATAAAGAACATTCATTGCTAAGCCATATAACTTTTAAGGAAATGAAAATTATAAGAATTATACCTCCTCTGTGTTGTAAAAAGCCAACTTTTGACATAAAGAAAACGTTCTGTGTGGTTTGAACATAGTTATTAATGGACCACTTTGCTTATCTCCTGGACTAAAGGAGAGTTAAATTATTTCCTAGTCTGGGAGTCAGAAGTTCTGTCTCCAAGTTCACTTACCAGCTGAGCAATTGGAGTAGCTCCTAACCTCTTAAAGTACCAGCCTCTAGCTTTTTAAAGAATGGCTATACCAATCGCTGTTTGCCTATGCCACAGGGTCTTTTAGGGGATACTATTATCCAAGCAAAATTGAACCTTTAAATAGGGTACATGGAACTGCTTAGGGTTTGGGTTTTTTTTTTTTTAACATCTTAATAAAATGAGGTTCCTATTGTTCACTTTAGATTAATCTCAAAGAAAATTATCCTAAAGATAAAACAGTCATGCTTGCTCTGGCAAGAATAAGATTTGTGTTTCATGTATGCAGATGTTTATCTCATTTTATCATTTGTGTTTCATAATCATGCACCAGTGGTTAAACATCGAAGGAATAGGAAAAAGAGCATCAGACTTATATGACTTCAGTGATTTAAGGCAAACTAGGAATGGGTTCGCACAGCCTCTAGTTTCCAGTGCTTAAGGAAATCACCACTGAATTGATGTTAAAGCATTCAGAAGTATTTATGGCTCCTTAGTATTTACTGTCTTTGTTTAAACATGCTGCATTTTGATCAGAAATACTTAAACCAAGACACACTTATCTGTATTTCCTTAGTCATCCTTATGCTGAACATAACAAACTTAATTATGGCCAACAGTGTTGCCATCGGCTATCAGAGAATAAGAGGTAGTTCCCATCATCAAAGAGTTTATGAAACAATTTCTCATCCAAAATCAAGTTTTATTATGTTGATGTAGACCTCACCACCCTAGTAAGGAAGAGAGGTGGAAAACATTTAAAATATTAAAAGATTTAGATTTGCAAATCCCAGCATATTTTTAAATGATCTATGCTGAAGCACTGGGAAAATTTCCATCTCTCGATAAAAGAGGAACATAATAAAATATCCCCATCCCTTTCCCACCTCCTGAATTTGAAGTTATACTGGATACTACTACCTTATAGACAGATTGTCTTCTACTAAGTTCCCTGAGTGATACAAGGGTGTCACGTTGCTCTGCTAAACAGATTCATTCAACAGTGTATTTCTCCCAGTTAAGAATTTGTTTCACTTAGGGGGGTGATGGATATATTCATACTCTTGATCGTGGTGATGGTCTCACAGGTATATACCTATGTCAAGATTTATCAAATAAAAAATGTCCAGTGCTATCAAATTTTCCAGGTTGCTTGTACCTGCTAAGGCTAGTGAGCTGACCTATCCTCTCTGAACAGCATAACCATTTTAAGGGAGCTGAAATTCAGTTGCAATGCTTTATATTGCAGGTTTCATCTCCAGATTCTTTTCTACTCCTTTCCCAGTGATGGCAAATGCCAACCCTTCCCGATCCTTCATCTTTTGACTGATGCCTGCAGGGCTGGAATACATCCCTTCCTATGAACACCAAGTTTAGGATACGTTTGAATAGCAAATCAATGTGAAATGAAGTTCCTGTAAGAAAACCAGGTATGTTTAAGATTCTTTTCAATGTTTTTACTCTTGTAGTTCTTTGACTCTGTATCCACTTTGCACATACAAACACCCTAAGAGACTTGGTACAAATCCTGAAATAAGGTCAGTAGATTAGGTGGCCCAGGGACACAGGTTCTCCTCAGGCAGAAGATAAGCTACTAACCTCAGGGCCAAAAGGGCCATATTTGTGTCCAGAGAAATCAGGTTGTTCGGAATAGAAGGCATAGACTGAAGGCCTACGGGAAAATTGGAAGGTTCAGAATCTCCCCCAAACCACACATGACAAAGAATATCAAATATCCCTACACATTACCAAAAGATCCTCTCAAATCAAGTTAATGAATCGCCCAACCACTGTTAGTCTTAGCGTGAAAAAAGTCTCTTTCTTGTTTTTTTTCTACAGGAAAAAAACCACCCACCACCCCCTACACCATCCCCGCTTGGGTAACTGCCTGATTACTACCTTCAGGAATAAAAAGTCATGAGGAAAATCTGAACGCAAACTCTGGTCTTGGATCCTCAAGATAATAGAGCCCAGTGATCATTCACAGGGGCCAAGCAATCTGCAGCCTGAAAGAACAACTCCATTCAAGTGACAAGTCAGTCTTCTGGACTGAGAGCTTGGGATTAGCAGATGCAAACTATTATATATTGAATGGATAAACAATAGGTTCCTACTGTATAGCACAGGGAACTATATTCCACATCCTGTGATAAACCATAATGGAAAAGAATATGAAAAAGAATGTATATATATGCATAACTGAATCACTTTGCTGTACAGTAGAAACTAACACAACATCGTAAATCAACTGTACTCCAATAAAATAAAATCTATTTTAAAAGTCAGTCTTCATGCTTCCCCAATCCTTGGGACGCTGCTGGTTTATTTATCAAAGCTGGGAACTCCCTCGAGCTCTGTTGTGGTGACCAGGATTAATAGCTGGAGTAATTCATGTAATTAAATGGTCCTCAGTAACCTACGTCCATTGTAAGCCACGTTTCAGGCTCAGAACCACAAAACTTGTAATAATACCAAACCATGGCTGTGCTTCTATTGCATAGTCCATCTGGTTATTCACCCAATTCCAACCTAAAATGGAAATGTACTAAAGAAAGAAGAGGGAGAGCCAGGTGGGATGGGGAGAAGCAAATACCTTTCGTCGTCCGGCAGGGTGAGCCACTGCAGGATGGTTAATATCCTCCGCTCATGAGGGATCATCCTGTAGGGTAGCAACCGGCAAAGCGTCACGTTAGGTTGCATTTCTACCATCTCCAGCCTGATGAGCTCTTGCTCCTGCACCCAGGCCAAGGGCTCTCTATTTACCACCATCTGTTTTCACTTTGTCGTAGTAAAAGATCCCCTTTCCAATTAGTGTTTAAACGTCCATTTCTATTTGCAACATGTCATGCTGCTCAGCCTCTGCTACAGAAGACAACACTGGAAACTCCGATTCACAGTCAAATGAAGAATCTGCCATGCTTATCAGAGGCTCAGCTACAGGCAGAAAGGATCCCAGACTCAGAATCATTGCTATTTAGTGGGTAAAGCCATTAGTTGTAGCCACCGAGGGGCCAGGACTTATATCCCCCATCTGCCTCTTGCTGGTGTGACCTCTCTTGACCTCTATGCCTCTCGACCTCTCTCAGCTTCAGTTTGCTCATCAGTAAAATAAAGATGATAGCAAAGCACACTGAACAGCTTGGTTGTAAGGAGGAAATGAGACAAGAAAGGCAAAAGGCATGTACAGTGCCTAGCACATAGCGAGTGCTAAAAATAATCCCTATTTTCATTAATGATCATGATTAGTTATCATTCTATCTCTAAATAGCTATATGACTTGAGAAACATTATTTAATCTGAAACTTTAAGTTCCTCGGGTATAAAATCAGGGTTTAGGAAAGGTATTCTTGAAATTCTCTTCTAGCTCTATAAAAATCTATCAAGAATAGGCACATATAATTATGAGACTGACAAAAAGGGTATAATCTTCATCCACAATGACTTTTGTGTATAAGTCTCATTCCTCTGTTGAAATATAATTACCCTCAATCTGGCACTCATTTCAAGAGCTCTCGGCTAACGTGATAGCTTTGTATCATGGGCTGAGTTACATTAAGATGTTCACAAGCTGAGTGATGTCTTTATTTGTGGGGAAATTTGCTTATTTTTTCCTAACAAGGAACACAACATACTTTTCTGCTTCCCCATCCAAGACCAGGCATTAGAGCATGTTTATGATGAATTTAAACCGAAGCCTAAGTTTAATGGTAGATAGTAAAAATTACTGTGGCCAAGAGTGAACCCTAATATAAACTATGGTCTCTGGGTGATAATGATGTGTCAATGGAGGGTCATCATTTGTAACAAAGGTAGCACTCTGGTGAGGGGTGTTGATACTGGGAGAGGTTGTGCGTGTGTGGGTGCAGGAGGTAGATGGGAAATCTCTGTATCCACTGCTCAATTTTGCTGTGAACCTAAAACTGCTCTAAAAAAATAAACTATTAAAAATGTATTGTGGGGCTTCCCTGGTGGCGCAGTGGTTGAGAGTCTGCCTGCCAATGCAGGGGACACGGGTTCGAGCCCTGGCCTGGGAAGATCCCACATGCCGCGGAGCAACTAGGCCCGTGAGCCACAACTACTGAGCCTGCGCGACTGGAGACCGTGCTCCGCAACAAGAGAGGCCGCGATGGTGAGAGGCCCGCGCACCGCGATGAAGAGTGGCCCCCGCTTGCCACGACTAGAGAAAGCCCTTGCACAGAAACGAAGACCCAACACAGCCATAAATAAATAAATAAATAAATAAAGTCAAGCTGAACACTGATTAAAAAAAAAAAAAAAAAAAAAAAAAAATGTATTGTGGGATGTTGGGTGAGCCATTTCAGCTTTTACTTTTGGTAGACCTGAGCATGAGAGAGCTAGGAGGAAAGACAAAGCTTCAGAGCCATGGTAGATGGCTAGAGTTGGCAGGGACCCTAATCAAGCAGCCTCCCCCTATTTCCAATAGGTAGGGGATTTGTTATTCTTCTCTCTGGCCCCTTCTCTGTCTAGAACTATCCTACCAGCCCAAAAAAAGTCATGTTTACCATAAAACAAGGTCTCACTTAAACAAATTCCAATGCTATTGAATAAATGCGATCCTGTTTATTATATCCTATAATTGAATTTGAAGTAGGCATAGCAAAGCCAGGTTAATCGCTGAAGGTATTTAATTCTTCAGCCTTAGAAATCCCCTGTATCTGAACAAAATAATTACATATTTTGAATTCTTTCCTAACTTAAAAAAAAAGTGAATGTTGCAGGCTTTTCATTTTACCTTACTTCACTACCTACCTACAAGCTGCTTTATTTTATGTAATTGGTGTTAAGTCACAAAAATGGATTCTGATGGACTCACTTGATGCTACTGGAAAAAATACAAATTAATAGAATTTGTTTCAAGCTCCAAATGTTCACCTTTTAATGCCTTCTTTGGATGGGGTACTTGACAAGTAGGGAGCAGGGGAAAAAAGCGTCAGCTCTGAGGCCAGAATGCCTGGGTTTGTGTTGGATGAGACTTTGACAAGTGACTTAACCTTTTAGTGCCTCTATAAAATGAGGAGAATAATAGTCCCTATCTTATAAGATTGTTGTATGGATTAAAAGAGTTAATACTTAGAATAGTGCCTGGCACGTTGAAAAATGTTAGCTTTATGGGAGTTCCCTGGTGGCCTAGTGGTTAGGATTCCGGGCTTTCACTGTTGTGGCCAGGGTTCAATCCCTGGTAAGGGAACTGTGATTCTGCAAGCCACGTGTCATCCCCACCCCCCAAAAAAGTTAGCTTTTATCATTATGTACTAGATGCACAGGCCCACAGATATGGTACACTCATTCACGAAATATTTGTTAAAAGCGTATGACGTTCAAGGCATTTCTGTGAATATAAAAAAAGACACAAGATACTCCTACCAAAAAAAAAAAGCTGTTACGGGGAAGTCACCATTCTCTGCTTGGAACGAGAAGCAGGTGATTGCCGTTTTCTGGGCAGGGGCTGAATACGTATGTGTGGTAAGAGCATGAGTACGTTAGAGGTCTGAGTATCCACTGTAACTGTGGCCTTGGGTACATTTTACCTCTCTAAGCCTTGGCACTCTGATCTCAAACATGAGGAGTCAGACACAGTGGTCTCTAAGTTTCCTAGTCGTTTTAGATTATCCTTATGAAATAACCTCAGAGACCAAAAAAGACATGGCCCTTAGCCATTAATGTTTAAAATTTGAAGCAGACACGGCACAAACAGATCTGACAAAGGAAGAGTGTATTCCAAACAGAAAGGGAAATGGGATTCATGCTGTTGCCTTTACCATCATTGATTGATATAGAATTTCTCAGGACACCAAGTACATTAGACATGTTTAGAAAAAGAAAAGGAAGTAGGAAAAATGGAAAATAACCTAGATGAGTTATTTAGTGCTAAAGGGGAACAAATTACCTTAGGTCATATATAGCCATTGTCTGGTCATTGTTGAAAGAGGTAATGTGAATAAGAAAACAGATACCATTTATTGACCGTTCTCTATGTACTAAGTACCCTACTAAGCACTTTAAATAAGTTAACTCATTCTATCTTCACGATGCCCTATGATGAAGATACCCTATGATGAAGACTATCATTCCTATTTGAAGATGAGGACATTGATTTATCGAGAGAGTAAATCACCTGTCCAAGGTCAGCAATCTATGACGTGACAGAGCTGGGATTGGAATCAATCTCGACACCCATACATAAAAGGAATTACTGCCTTTGAACATGAATTGACATAAAAGAATGTAATGGAGACTCAGCTGAGGATGATTTTGAAATGAAATGCTATCCCTTGAAAAGCTAGACTAATTCTAGGTTGCAATATGGAACCAGGTTAAAAAGATGACCTTTACATCTAAGTCTATGGTTGAATCTGGTTTTAAATTTTAAAATTTTCAGAATCTATGACGTGTAGATTTCCTTGACGTATATTCCATTAAATACCTGGAAGTATGACAATTTTTTTTAAGTTCTAAAGAGATTTTTAAAAAAGAAAGAAAGAAAATGAATCCAAGTCACTTCCAGGATATAGAGATAAAAGAATAGTCTGAGAAGCAAAGCAAACTACAGACATCTTTGGAGCAAAAAAGCTACCTTCTTATAAGATTTGAAATGGGTGGAAAAAATTGCCATTCAAAACCGGAACACTAAGCCTTTTCAATGAAGCGCTGCAGCAGTTTCGGGGGGTGAGGGTGGGGACTAAGTATTAATTATGCTGTTGGCACCTCTCCGTTCTGCCAGCCAAATATGTTGTGGAGCAGAAGAAATCACTTCTATAAGTATCAATGGCAACCAAGGGTTAAAAAATGTAATGCATAAGATTAAATCGGTAAATCTACATGTCATTTCTAACATATACTTATTTCTCAACAGAGAAAATCTCTTTTTAAAAAGGGGGGGAGACTTTTAAGGGACACTCTGTGTGAGCTTCAAATCACCAAACCCAATTTCAATTTAGCCCTTCAAATCTGAAAAAGCTACCTTTATTCCTGAATTTGGAGAATATAGATGGTACCATTCTGTATTAATTTGAACCTGTGATTGCTCTCAGCGCACTACTATTACAGAATAGTCAGATTTTTGTTACGGCATAAGAGGCAAATATGGAAACAGCTTTAGGTGGTTAAAAAAAAAAAAAAAAGATGGAAAGAACATCTCAGTGGGAACAAAATCCCCATGAAAGTTGAAACAGATTCCTTTTCTTACTAAGGAGCCTCAAAAATAATCAACATGTTGACACTTGTATTAGGTAAGTTTCATCTTAAGGCTATTTTATGAACATTAACTACTAATCCCCCCATCACCTCTGCGGGGAAGAGAAGTAGTTCCTTTTTTCTTATTAGGGAAATCCTGGAGCTCAGTGGGAAAATGGGGTGGAAACAAAGACTTCCTCTTGTCTCCTGTCTAGAGTTTCCAGTCTCTAGACCACTACATCAGCTGTCTGAGACCATATTCGATTTTTAAAGTTGTGAACCAAAATAAATATAGAATGTTGTAATATATTTATAGAAAATGATAATTCAAATCACAGCAATAAATAGCCTGAGAAATATACATTCCCTAGGTGCCAAGTTACCAAAAACCTATAAACAGGGACAGAAAAATCTAAAGGGTGGCTAGATGTAGGAGAGAAAATCTTCCTTACATTCTATTAAGAAAAGATGGGGGAAAAGAGAGAGAGAAGAGGAAAAGAGAATGGAGATGGAAAAAGACAGAGAGAATCTCTTAAAAAAAAAATGGAGGGTTATTTTGAATCCGAAAATAATCATATGTTGGAGTATGTTAACATTTAACTGAAGTGAAATCAAATTGAATGAATGTTTCTTAAATTGAATCATAATTGTAATTTTACATTGACAAAATAGAGGTAACTTACACAGACCAGAAGAATGTCCCAGCTTTCACCCCTTGCTTGGTGGCTGTAATCCATAGCTAATGAGGAAAATATAAGAGGCTTAGAACATATTCTGGGTTTGGGTCAAAGAAGAAAAAGGTTTTAAAATATATTAGCTCAGATATGTTATACTTTACCATACCCCACCATAAATTTCCCAATATTTGCAACCTTTTTTTTTTTCACATCTGGAAGTCAGAATTATTCTTTCCATAAATGTTATTCAATACATTCTCCGCAAAAGCTTTCAAGCTCTGCTATGATTATAGTGGCTTTTTAAAAAAAAAACTTTTATTTCATCTCAAGAGTCTCTTCTGTACCTGTCTTTTCTGATCATTGTTTTGAACATTTCACTTACATGGCAGAATTCTGCTCATCAAAGGACCCCGAGTGACCATATGTTTCCTTGACTGTTGAAAGCCTACAGAGGAAAACCCCAATTTGGCACACAGATGCCAGGATCTCAGAACCTAGCTTTGTCTTGTTTTGTTTTAAATGAGGTGAATGAAATGGGGAAAAGGGGCTATTTTTTATTCTGGTTTTCTCCTTGTACCTTTTACTTAGCCTTTTAGTAAGTGGAATTTTAGGAGTAAACTCCTGGGATAAGTTAGGTGAACCAGGCATGTCATTAAGGCTTTTAAAATATTCTTTCCAGGGACTTCCCTGGCGGTCCAGTGGTTAAGACTCTGCGTTTCCACTGCAGGGGGCATGGGTTCGATCCCTGGTTGGAAAACTAAGATCCCCCATGCCCCGTGGAGTGGCCAATATATGTATATTCTTTCCAGCTCATGCTGTTGGGAGGTAGAAGATACAGCAGTTAAGAACCTGAGCCCAGCGACCAGCTAGCTGCATTTTAAGCCTTGCCTCTGTCACTTACCCGCTGTGTGATCCTTCAGTTAGTTATTTAAGGTCTCTACATTCCTTTAAAATATAGATAATATTACCTAGCGCATAGGATTATTCTGAGCTTTAATGAGTTAATACATGTAAAGTCCTTAAAAACAGTGTTTTAGCATTTGGTAAACACTAGATCAATTTTCATCTTAATTATTATGCATTAATGGAAATAAATATAATCCATTTATTTTCAGGACACTAAAAACAACTTAGAATGGCCAGTGTCCCATTGAATAGAAGTCTGTGAGAAGAAACCCCTTAGCTTTAGGAGGCAAACAGGAAAAAGAAGTGTAGCTTGGTTTTTTATAAGACCAAAACAAAAATGGTCTACGAGTTGCAACCAACCTCCTTTCTGGTTTCTTTGTCTCCAGAATTTGATAGTGTTTTACTTACTCCAGTTAAAATCTTTGTTTTTTGAGGAAAGGGGCAATTTGGAGGTGTGAGGCATTCAGGAGCTTGGCCATGGCCTCAGCAAAGTCTGGAACGCCTGGCCTGGGAGAATTCTACAAGGATTCCCAGGCCCCTGGGGAGGACTGGAAACTCCCAGCTCCAAAATCACAGCTGCTGCAGCTGGCAAGTGAGGGATGGGGCAGGAGAGCATACAGCACCCTCCCAGATTCCTGGACGTCTGAGCTGCCAGTGGATGTCATTAGCATGGGAAAGGTGGAGTCCTCGTCCCATTGGGACGGACCAGAGACAGAGAGGTCAGGATCTCAGATTGCTCTGAGCATCCTACCGGGGTTTGGTCCAAAGTATCCTTCTGCTTTACAGATAAACTCTGGCATTTCTGGGTATCCTCACGCCAAGGAGGACTCAGATGGGTCCTGGAGTTTCATTCATTCTTGTGTCAGCGCCTCCTCTGGCAAGAAGGTGAACTCAAGCTGAGTCCTGGACACCCTGCACGTGCCTCAAAACCACCTCAGATCCCAGAGAGACCAGTTTCTTATATTAAGTGATCTATTTGCATACTTATTTTAGTTTCAGAGACACAACCTTGGTGCATGCATAGCCAAACAACTTCCTAGAAAATGTGGTGCCTTGACATTTCCAAGGAAGCTGTATTAGGCAATATTTGGCAGATATGAAATGTAAAATCAATCTGCGGTTTTCTAATGGAAATTTTTTTAATACAGTTTTGTCAAATGATGACCCTACATTTTCAAAAGTTATATTGTGGAATACACGCTGATGTTGGCATTATCAGAGCAACAGGAAGCCCTATAAGTAACTTTTAGCTTACTAACCCTCAGGGGGAAAGATCACCAAAGGAGTCTTTGCAATGGTATAAGGAAAGAGCACTAGGAGAGACGACAGATGTGAGGGTGCTAAAATTATCCCAGTGGCAAAATCAGAATCATTGGTTCTTTGTACTTGTCTGTACTTCCCAAAAATTTTGTAGTGACAATTAACATCTTGGTAATCAGAAAAAAAAAAAAAATTAACCAGTTGTAAAAAGCAATGTGAACTATGAAGACAAACTAAAGGTAAAAATTTTTTATTTCTTTCTCTATTTCTTCCAAAAAAGAAGCAAAAAATTTCTCCCTGCTTCTTGGTACAAGTTGTGTTGGCCGCATTTTCTAAAAGAAAATTGGGAGCATGGTCAGAAAAGTGCAAAGAATGAACAAATAAGAGAGAATACTTGGAATTAAAAAAACATTTTAAAATCTCAAAGGAAAGGACCCTAGCAGTAATGAAGCTGGTCGGTCAAAGGTTTGGCAAATGGTATGAGACTGAAGCATGAAGAAAGTTTCTTAAGTTAAATCAGATCATGAGCAGCTATAAAAGTTCCTTTGCAAGTTATACATATATATTATATTTCAGAACTCTAAAGTTAAATCTAGTAATTACAGAGAAAAAAATGCAGTAAAATGCTGGTCCAAAGGAAGATAAATAAAAAGGAGCCTCTTGGTCTATAAAGTGGAAGAGGGGCAGGGGAGGGAGAATCGTAAAACAGAAATCATAAAACTAGTTTCTTGTTAATTCAGAGAAATAAGAATTATAATTTCCCATTTCCCATTCTGAATTTGAATGTAATCTATATTTCCTCAGAGATGGGCCAAACAACACAGCTAAAAAAATATTAGCTAAGAAGACACTGAGTCTGGCCTTCCCACCTTTAATCCCAGTATCTCTTCCATTGCTTTCCTTTATCTAGAGGCAGAGTTTTCAACATTTGTGTCCTAGATGCTACATTTTGAAAAGGGGACAAATGGAAATAATATTGTACCTTCTTGATATGTTATCAGGAATAAAAAAAAAGAAAAGAAAACTCCCACTGGGACCAGGAGCATTTAAATGCGAAATCCAACACTTTCTCAAATTCAGGAGAATATGCAGCTGTGGGAGAAGGGGAGATGTTTTAAAAAGGAAAACAAGCAAAAAAAACATTTTTGAAAACCATGAACTACTATTGTAGTCTTCCTAGCAGTTCTTTGCAGGGAAATTATTCCTTTGCATTCTAAAGCACAGAGGTAGAAGAAATAGAATTCTGGGAGACCAGAGGAATGGGCGGGGCCCTAGTATCAACAGGAGTAAATCAATCACTGAGATTCAAGAGTAGGAACAAATTAAAGCTGTGAGGGTTTGGGGATGCAGCAGAATAGACTGTGGACTAGTGTGGCTCTTTCCAGGTGATCAGGGCCAGAAGAAGGTGAGTGATGAAATACAGGAAGAAGTACAGGCAAACATGCCTCAGATGGGGCTGTAGAACAGTTCAATCCAAAACATAATAAATGGACACCTAAATGTGTTAGGCTGTGGGTTAGGTCCTGAGAATAAAGAGATAAATAAATCAAGTCTCTACCCTCATGGGGCTCATAGACTAAAGCAGATTATGTGAATAATTTCAAATGATATGGTCACAATTATGATAGAAATAACAAGAAAACCCAAAAGAGGGTCCCTGAGCTTAGCAAGGGCTGAGGGAGCTTAGTGAAATCTACTTAGAAAAGGATGCTTAAAGTGAAATTTGAAAGAGAAATGAGCCTGGCAGCAAAGGGACCAGGAGAGTAGAGTCTATCCTAAGTACATTATGATATAGTAAAATGAGAAAAATATAGATTTATTGCAGTATATGGAAAAGAAACAGAATAAAGAAAAGGTAAAATTTTCCTGGAAAAAAAAAAAGAAAGTCACCTGTTAGACAAAGTGGTAAGCAAAGACTAACATTTTCCATCAAGCCAATCCCTTTGGCCTGGAAGTTCACTCCTACTCTAATGTCATTCTTCTTCTCTTTGCTGTCTCTTTCTTGAACCTGCCATCTTTCTTGTGTTCTTACACTACAGTAATTCACAAGGATGGTCTCAGGACCAACTCATTGCATCACCAATACTGGCCGAAAACCACCATAGGCCCAGCAACTTGAGAAGTAATAGGAATGCAACAAACTAGTAAATAAAACAAAAAAGAAGCTGACTCACAGATATAAAGAACAAACTAGTGGTTACCAGTGAGGAGAGAGAAGGGGGAGGGGGCGATAGGTAGGGGGGAAAAGGGGGGTTATTATGGGATTATCTGATATCATGTGTGTGAAACTTCTGAAAATTGTAAAGCACTATAGAGTTTAAAGAATATTTCATTCAATTAAAATTTTTTTTTTAACTTTTAAAAAGAATCCTCCTTCCTCCAGAAACTGTGGCTTCAGAGGACTTGCACCATGGAAGGGTGCTGGACTCATCTCTCAGCTCGCCACACGTAGTGGGCCCTGTGGAGTCTCATTCACTCTCCACCTCTCTGAGTCCAGCTTTGAAGGGAACAGGCAATTTCCCCACTGAGTTATCTTAGTATTAGAAATCACAGGATTAGAATGGAGAGATTTTTCAAAGAAACAAACACACTTATGGCACTCTGTTAAGAGTATGGAACATACTTTTGTAATGAGAAAAAAGTAAATAGTTTCAAAACAACAACATAAAAAGGAATCCTCTTATAATATGTAGGAGAAATGTAGGGTCGTACAGTGAATGACAACTTTTAATAGTGCATTCTGAAGATTAACAAATTAAAAGCAGACTCAAGTTTGCTAAAGTGGCTATATCAGGGTTTTAAAAATAAAATTAAATTATAGAAATTATTTTTGGAAGTCGAATGGTGCGATTCAAATTGAATGGACACTACAAATGCCTCATGTCATATATAAAATTTCAAACTAGAATAAGAGTGGTTCTTATTCACCATTTAATCTGACTCATATATTATTTAGCCAAATGTCTTTCATGGTTTAATCACTCAGTAAAAAATAAGTTGAGTTTGGCTTAATTACCTGTTAAGATTTTTATAAATATTTTCTCTACTCCAATTATTTTTTCACTGTAAAATATACAAGCCCCTGAGAGGATGGTATAAATGCTTAAGGAGTATTTATTAAGGCTCATCTTTTCTTATAGCACTTATAATTTCTTATACTCATACTGTAGTTTCTTATAGTTCCTGCCCATATATTCTTCCTATGTGCCAAGTTTCTATAAAACATGTTTTTAAATGATATCTACTGTGCTCCTTGGATTTCTTATGGTGGCATCTTGTTCAAGAAGATAGACAGAAACACAAATCAGTTTCACTGCAAATCTCCGTCAGCACTAGGGAACTACTAAACTTAGTGAAATGTGTCGACTTAGAGAGTTAGTGAGGAAACAGGCAAACAGAGTTAAAACAGACTTCACTTCATTGAGCAGGTTCACAGCTTTCCGTCTGCTCTGTTTCTGCAGAAGTTAATGAATATGTGGACTCATCTTCTGAGTCATGCCAACCCAGAGGAAGCCTAATATCCACACTCAGTGGAAGCTGATCCAATTTGATAAAATTACTATTTATATCCTTTGCAGTTCTTCAAGCAAGTTTGCTTCCATGACAAAATTAATATAAAAGACCAACTAGCAACAACTCTTGACAGAACTCAAATTTCAATTATTTTATTTACACCTAAAATGTTCCTCTATCATAAACTTTGGGAAATCCACACTGTAAACAAATTTCACTTTGCTTACAACGTAGGACATCATAGACTTCTGGGAGTCTAGCCTAAATAAAGACAGCAGAATCAGAACCTCTGCTAGAAAGAAACACTTCTACAGATATACAAGTCTTCCAACATTTTTTTTAATGAAAAGCCCATATTTAACCATGCATACTGATTATGCAATATGAATATTTTTGTCATAGATGACCTTTTCTCAAAGAGCAATACCATTTTTTTCATACTTTATATTCTCTATTTAGCCCATAGACTGAAGCAAGCATTTCCAGGAAGGAGATCATTTGGGGATGGTAGGTACGTGGATATTTGCAGACTGCCCACTCTTCATGCCACGGCAGTTTGCACAAAAGCCTCCCAGCCCTCCTTCCCGCCAGTGTTCCAGGGAGCCGTGGCCCCCAGTCAGAGTAGGCATGAGATGGAACCATTTGCCATCCTTCTTCTACGTGTTTCTGATTGACTGTGTGTACTGGGATGTGTTCCTATGGGGATTCGGATCCTTCTACCCAGGGTCACACGCACTTAGTTCAATTCTGCACATTGAACTAAGCTGTGGATTTATGTTGCTTCTTTGCTCACCTCTGACCAAAGCAAGCTGCCTGACCGTACACATACACACAGTCACAGGAAAAATATTGTGCAGAAAGCCACCTACATCCCTTTTTACTTTCTGCCCAGCCATTTGATCTGAAGTAAATAGGATGATTTCTTTCAAAGTATCTATCAATTTGCTGGTCCAGAACCAAGGTGGATTCCACTTATATGTAACTTCCAAGATTTTTTAAAAAATGGATTAAACAGAAGAATTCATAAATTTACTGTGGGTTTCATTGAGATTTTTTTTTCCCAGCAAGTTTCCCTGTTCCTGATCATATGGCGCTTGGGCTAAAATTTTGTGGCAGTCATGTCATTCACTTCTTTTTCATTGTGCCCACAAATCTAGTAAATCAATAAGATCTGAGTATTCCTTCTTCAAAATATTTCTGAAAGTCACCCCTATGTCACCATTTCTACCACTGTCACCCTAATGAAGATCCTTATCATCGCACACTTTTATCATCATAACCTCACATACACACATGTATAAACATAGACACATAAACATATGTATATCAGTATATATACATTGTATATGCACATACGTATACACATACATATATAAATATATATACATAATACACATGCACATACATATTATATGCACATATATATACACATATATTATGTACACACATACACACACATATATATACAATATCAAAAGACAGAAACATTACCAAGTATGAGGAAATTAAATGCATCTTTTCAACAGGTAACAAATTTGGGGGTGGGTGAAATGTTTCAAGGCACAGACACACAAAAAAATGCAAAACTCACCGGTTGACCTCCCCACCACCTATGATTAAATTTCTCTCGCCCTCGAAGATGGAAAGTGGCATCAAATACAGGATCATACATTGAATTGCCAACAATTCCATGTGATTCTGGATATAGCCCCTTTGTGGAAAAGCAAATTTATTGTCAAAATAATCCACACATAATAGTTCTATCATAAATTTTCTTATCATAGAAGGTTTTATAACAATATTTAATTTCCGATTTTATATAAAACATATATAACCTTTATACGTGTCTGTCTTAGCAAACAGAAATATTATCTATGGACTAATTATAAGCCATCCGTGAAACTTGACATGATTATAAGAAATTTAATATTGCGATTTTTTTTAACTGTTGCATTTAATAAGATGACAATAATTTTTATTACAATAAATTATCCTTTAGAATGAAATTTACTTATGTGCCTCCAAAGTTTCTAAATACACTATTCCTTTTTCCTAGGTTCTATTTCTACTCCAAACCAAAAATAAATAAATAAATTATATTTTTTAAAGAAGAAAGCAAGGTAGAATTGGGAGTGTCTGAAAATTTAAACATAGCAGCTCTGAAGTCAACATTTTTCATTTGAAAATTCAGAAAATAAAGAATAGCTCCTGTGGTATTTGAGAGGTTGAATGTATGTATGCAGACAGAACTGCAGCTGAAAAAAAAGGTTTTAAAGTTGCAATGAAGTTCAGTCATCCACAAAGTTGTAAAAGGCATTTACTATGAACAACTGATACAGGTAAGATGAAAAATAGAAAGATTTTCTTTCAACACTAAGGAACATGTTTTTTAAATCTCTCTTTAAGTCATTTCAGGATGAAATCAGCACTTTGAATCTACACCACTTGAAAAAATACTTACAGTGGCCAGAGTGTATAAGTTAGGGAAAGTTTTTGTCGGGTACACGGGCCTCATGTAGGGAGAGTGAGTGCCACAAGACCCTGGAAACAGAATTCAGGTATTAGAGCAAGAGAACAACCAGGGATCACCTCATGCATGCAAATCCATTCTATAAATGATCACAGACATGTGCTACCTTCACTTTTGAATTTCAAATAGTGAAGTCATGGGTCCATACATCTCATAACCGACAGCTAAGTGGTTACTGGGCAGATCATGGATTACAGATAAGAACACAGTATGAAAATGACTTACTTAGTTTTTCAATGTTAGGCATGACCTTGCTGCCTTTCTTCATGTACGATGCACGGAAACCATCCACAGAGAAGATGATTAATGGAGGGCGAACAAACCTTAAACAGTAACACATTAAGCTTTAGAAAAATTATTGTCACAGGTTTGCTTTATGTCTAGCCATTCTCAATAATTGGAACCGAGGGTTTCCAAGATGAAACTTCAAGGGAGGATATCTGTACAAGCCTGGGCTTCTAGCCACATAACATTTATGGCAACTTAAGTGCAGAGTTAAATGACCAGGGAAGGGCCTGGACTCCAGATTTCCCCTAATGTACTTTCTCCACTGCTGCCTCTTGCACTGCAAACAAAGTTTTTCACAATGTAAAAAGCTGCTATATTTGCCTGGAATATTGATTCTCCCATTTGCTACCTGAAAAACTCCTATTCATTCTTTAAAATTCAGCTCAAGATTTCCTCTTTCATAGTATTAGGTGTCATGCTTCTGAATCCCTTTAAGATATTAATTAATACCTCTTTTATCATTCATATATACATTATACTATATTATATTGCTATATTAACATGTTTACCTTCTTCACTCGTTTCAAAGCACAGTTTGTGTCTTATTCATCTTTTTATTTTGTGGACCCATAGTAGGGCTTCAATAAATATTTATCAACTACAAGAAAAAAGGAAGGAAGGAAGGAAGGAAGGAAGGGAGATGAAATTAATAGCAGTAGTATTCCTGTCACTAGAACTAAATACTTATACAAAAATTATTTTAGGTTTAATTACAAAATAATTTCAAAAATAATTAAAATTGTTGAAGATCTAAAAATCAATCAATAAAAAACTAGACTATCCACCTAACTAGGGCAGGACTGATGAAATAGGCCTTTTGTTATATTCTAAAGATACAGTTGTTCAATCAGACTTGAGAACGCTAAACTATGTGCAAAACTGTTTCTAATAGTTTGAAGATAATTCAGCAAGCACGGGCTTGAATTTATTTGAAGCTACATTTATGATGTGGCATTTTTAAAAATATTTATTTATTTATTTGGCTGCGCTGGACCTTAATTGCGGCATGCGGGATCTTTTTAGTTGCGGCATGCGGAATCTTTAGTTGCAGCATGCGGGATCTAGTTCCCTGACCAGGGATCGAACCTGGGCCCCCTGCATTGGGGGCATAGAATCTTAACCACTGGACCACCAGGGAAGTCCCAAATGAGGCATATGTTAAATGACTCGTTTAAAATAGATTCACATATAAAGAACTTAGAACAATACTATATGAGTTCATTATTATCATAACTATTATAATTTAACGCTTCTACCACATAGACTGCTTTCACCTCCAAAATAACTGAACACATTTTAAACATTCAGAAACTATTGCCATCCCATTCTAAAAGTCCAAAGAAGTTCAAGTAGCTCATGAAAGTTAAAAAGGAGACAAAAATAAAAATATTTAAATTCTTGGATTTTGTGTCCCAGGCTGTGCTGCCTAAAACAAAAAGACACTCGATCAAACACATTCATGAAAACACATTTGTAGAACATTTTATTTTCTGCCAGGCATTTTAAGGGTCCATGAATTTGCAACAGTTTCCTGGAAGGCGTAATAAGTGCCTTATGCTGGTCCCACTTGAGCTGTGGGGTGTCACTCAAGTTTGGCTGTATCCCAGCAAAGCAGGGCTGTAGTGGTTTGTCAAGTTTCTGTAGCATCTGGTAGGAGTTACCATCTTGGATAATATTTTCGAGACATTCTGTAGTCCTCCCTTCAGCCACCCCACCACCACTACCGTCACCAAAAAAAAAAAAAGCAGAAGCAGCACTTCAGGAAAAAACACAGGAAAAAAAACCAAATCACTGCCAGAAATGTTTCTTTTTTTCTTCAGTATTACTTACATATACTTCGTAAAATCTTCAGCTAAGGTGAGATACAGAGGATATTCAGTCTCTGATATGTGCAGGTGATAGGAGAAAAAATTTTTTTTTAATTCCCTACTTCAAGATGTACATTCCAGCATTCGACTGGTAAATTACTCAGAAGTACTCATAAGTTTGCCTATATAAGAGGATTTCAGTTTTACATTGTTTTTAACCATTTACCCATCCATAGCCTTTGATATTTTATCAATAAATATATAAAACTGTATAATATTCATAAAATGCACTCACCCTGCAGGACATTCTGGGGCCTTTATTTCCTCACAGTCATCATCTACCCAATGTGACTCTCCTGTAAGGAAAAATGGGTAGACTTTTTGGTGAATCTAATTATAAATACCATCCAGAGCCTTGAAGTGTATAACTGCAGGACCTGTGTCCTGTTTGATACTCATTGTTTATGGGACGCCATCTAAAAAGAACTTCTGAAATAAAGCCTAGTGTCTGTTTTGGCTTACTAAACTACACCCATACATGATGGGAAAGTCTAGATTTAATAACCCCAAGTGGTGTTTATTTGAGCCTTCCGAGTCTAAATGGTTTGTAGATAAAAACACCAGTGGCGTCAGTGAACAAAATTCCATGTTAGTCTCCCTCCAGAAATAAACTGTTTGGTCATTAGACAGAACATTTTTTCCTAGGCCACCAAACATCTCATAGCCATAGAAAACATGGCACAACTTCCCTTTAGCTGGGGAAAAAGATTTAGACTACCCAGAGATGATAGATGGAATATTGCAATAGAGAGGTTATTTGCCAATGGATCTGTGTACAGCCCTTGCACTTAGGAATAAAAACCAATGCTATCTTTCACTTTTATCTTCCACTAAGATCTGAAAGCATAAACCTATGTCTTTCTTGAGTTACTCCCATCAAGAATAGAGACCAGAAAAGAGCTTAGATACAAAATGAAGCTTACTTTGGAGAAAATGAAAATTATCAAAAAGCATTTGCTTTAAGTTCTCCTTGAACATAAGTAACATTTGTGACCAAGACTTTGGAAAAATGGCTCCCATGTAAAGAGCACTGGATACCTCCCTGGTCAATAAGAATCTAACTACTGACAATTGTGTAAGTACCATGCTCCTTAAAATAGGGAAGTTTTACCACATGTGTAATAACCCAGGCGTACATATGGGCCCTACAAAAGTACTGCAACTAGAATTTTAAACCAGCAAAAGCCAGCGTTTCATGATTCAACGACCAGTGATACTTAGGACTTTATTTTCTCTTCTAATAGCCTTTGTGGCTTATTGGTACATTAACTAGGGAAATAAAAGGGAAAAGGAAATAAATTCTCAATGAGTTTTATGCTTTATCAACAGTTCCAATAATCATCTGGGTAGGAAAAATTTTCAAACTCAGCATTCAGGCAGTATGTCTTGCCATAAATAAACACTATGCATATTTCAGAACTGATTTGCTTTTCCCCCAAAATATTTTAACAGAAACTCTATTTAAATGTTCCATGTCACAGCTAGGAAGAGGACTTAATTTAGACACTAAAAAATGACTTGCAAACTTTACACAAAGATCCTTGGATCCTTCCATTAACTTTAGAAGTGGGTGCCACGATGACTTAAAAATCCTTAAAGACAGAAACTGCGTATTTTTATATGTTCGGCAGTCCATTGAGTAGTATTTATTATTGGAATAAAACCATCATATTTGACAATCAGCCACACAAAGTCAGCACACATGCATGTATGGCTTTGGGGTATAGCAGGAGCTATTGGTGTCCCATCCCCTTTAGCAGCTAGTACCCCCATTCCCATGCTGCTGCTGGTGCTTCGGCTTACAACTTACAGCTAGTGAGTACAAAAGCCATGCCCCTTGACTCAAAGGTAAGAACTCTGGGATTTACTTTCCAGAGCCCGCAGTAGAGCAGACCAAGGTGAGACTTCCCCTGATGCCACATCCTTGCTTGCTTTCCCCTCTCCCACATCCCCTGCTCCCTTATATGGTTTTCTTGCAGAGCACTCTTCCAATAAATTCCATACACAGAATTCCTGTCTCAGGCTCTGCTTCTAGGAAACCTGACCTAGGACCAAGACAGGAACTCTTTTAGAAATCTCCTCATTATTCTGGCTGTATCTAATTATAGAACTTGGGGTTATTTCCTTGTTATTTCAGGTCAGTGAAATGCAGAGAAGCAAAACTAAGAAAGAAGCATGAGAAATTAGGAAGGACAACTCATTCCTGCCTCCCAAGGCCATATCCAAGGTGATATATCCACAATATCCAAGGTCTCTTCGAACATCTCCAGTTTTTATTCTTTTAAAGATCAAGCCAACCCAAGGAAACATGTACCTTTGCAAACCACTTGGTAATTAGTACAGCAGTCTCCCCTGGCCAAGCAGTCCTCTGAGCAGTGACAAGCATTGTCTTCATTTCTTACTTCTCCGCATCTGTCCTTAGTACACTCCCAGCCGCCAGCTGAAATCGGCACAACAGAACACTCACTGCTTCACACAAACCAAATAAAAGAGGCCACAATTGCTTACAACGTTTGCCAAGAAAAAGAGCTAAAATCCCACATCATTTAATCTGCTTGTGAAATTAGAGTTGGCCTGAGGCCTAGATGATATTTGGAGGACTTACAAATAGGATGGATTTTTAATTTTTCAAATCAGAGTACAAAGCCAAATGCCACTGGGCTCCTTTGGAAAAATGAAACCCTTAACCATTTGCCAACTGTCCTAAAAGACCCAATACAATGTGTAGTGTGTAAGGTTTGTGATAGAGATACCTACCATTGTAGGCATAGTTGCTATAGCTGGACTCTTTTATTTTCCCAAGTAGTTTTATTTAAACTTTAATCAGCTTGATTTAAATACAAATGATAGTGCAACAAGGACCTACTGTACAGCACAGGGAACTCTGCTCAAATTATGTGACAACCTAAATGGGAAAAGAATTTGAAAAAGAATAGATACATGTATATGTATAGTTGAATCACTTTGCTGTACACCTGAAACCAACACAATATTGTAAATCAACTATACTCCAATATAAAATAAAAAGTTTAAAAAACAATAATAGTGCAACTAAATGGCCTCTACCTGCTATAAGATTCACTTGGGGGTTAAAGTCCTAAACAGATATGAAGAGTATAAAGGTATACTAAAAACATTCACAGTTCTAAGCGTTGACCAAACTATGGTCCGACCCACAATCAGAGGTCAGAGTCCCTATTTTCAAGGAGGTCAATCGCTAGGTTACAGATTTCTATCTGAGCATACTTGATTGGGAGCTCACACTCCACTCTACCAAGAAAATATCTTCAGAAAAGTAATATTTTTATTTTAAAGAGTGTGCTGTACTTTTTGTGTGACTCTTCATCTGCTAGACTGTAAGCTCCATGGAAGGAAAATCACATCTCTCCTCTCACCACTATATCTCCAGTACCTGAGTCTATCTGCCTGGCACATGCCAGCTAGTCCATGAACACTTATTACATCTAATTGAGAATTACCATGAAAATAAAATACGACTCTTTAAATTTGGGGTTGCTGTATTGAGAAACTTCATAGTTAATTCATTTATTCAATAAATACATCTACTATATTTTCCTTGTTCTAGGTGCTGGGGAGGTAGTGAAGAACAAGGAAGACAAGGTCCTGTCTTCATGGAGCTTACATTCCAATTGGGAAAGACAGACCATAAGCAAGTAAACTAGTCAATGAGATCATTTCAGCTTGTGCTAAGTGCTGTGAAGGAAATAACAGGATGGCATGGATAGTGAGTGACAGGGGTGGGCCCGGTCTACTTGACGTAGAATGGTCAAGAAACGCTTCTCTGAGCTAAAGGACACTTCAGGTCTTCACCTTTTAAAACACGTCATAAGTGGAAAGCAATGATTTTAGAAAGCAGTGCTGATTGACATATATACACTAATATGTATAAAATAGATAACTAATAAGAACCTGCTGTATAAAAAATAAATTAAATTAAATTTAAAAATAAAAGAGAAAGAAGTGCTGCTCCTTAATAATATTCTACCTAGAGATACTACTGCTATGTGAATAAATGGATAAGGAGATAATAGCTGCCATACTAGAAAACAACGCAACTACTGTCTAATTTCCATTCTTTTAGAATTACCTTTGCACCCTGATTCCATTCTCTGATTTTTTTTAATATCCCCTATTTCCACTGCCTTCTCTTCCCAAGGAGAATAAATGCTTGGAATTCTTTTGTCCAGGGTATGCTATTCCCAATGGTTAGCAATTTTCCAAGGTTACTTTGATAGAGGTCATGTGAGTCTTTTTTCCTCAATTCAAAGATAACTCTATCAACCAGTATTCCTCTCCTAGTTTATTCCTCCCCTAGTTCCATAAGGAAATCCCTTTGCTCACAAAAGAGCATCACTATTAACAAGCTAGGTTTATTGAGAAATTACTAACTTTGTATAAGAATGAAATTTTTAAAAATTCAGTGAACTACAAGTAAGGTATGATTCAGTCAGCTGTATAATTTTCAAAGCAAATATGGGAATAAACATAAAAAACATTGAACTTTATTGGATAACAAGAAAGTTACCTATCAGAAAAATATTTTTAAAAATGAGAACATGCTGAAAAGGGAGTGCTGAAAAGCTCTTGTGCCCTTTGAGAGAAATATCAACTTTGAGAAGTGTAATTCTATAATATATATTTAAATTTTAAAAATGCATATACGCCTTGATCCCCAAATCCCATTCCTCAGAATTTTTCTCAAGGAAAATAGGCAAAAATATGAATATGCATGAAAAATATTCATTGATACATTGTTCATAATAGCAAAAATTACCGAAACATAAATGCTGATCAGTTACTCAATGAAGTAGGCTGCATCTGTTCAATGGAATACAATGTAGGCATTCGGAAGGGGGATGTGTATAAAGGTACATAGATACAGATACACCTCACACAGGCATAAATACACACAGGTATAAATGTGTACACACATTCTAAACACACACCCAATCTCAGAGTGTACACTGAAACATTGATTGTGCTTATCTCTAGAGAGTGCTGTGTCAGCATAGTAGAATCTCAGAGATTTCTGTTTGCTCCTTCAACCTTTTGTTATTATTTTATGTTTTATTCTTCCACATTTGGCCTTGTTCATTTCCACAGGGAAACAAACTACTTTAAAGTGTTATTATAGCCTATATTTATTAAACTTGGGAAGAAAGGCATGAGCTACATTCAGAGAGAGCTAAGCTAAAGTCAGGAGATCCATTAAACTTTGCAAGGAGCTCTAAGATCAGGAATCCGGAGGGCTGAGATGACGTGTCAGGGACAAGATACTCAAGGTAGAGAGGAAACATACAACATTAGTTAGTTCCTCAGTGCCAAGCAAATACAGACCACTGGTTTGAAATAACACTTTGGAGCCAAAATCTCTCCTGGAACATCTGTTCCATCCATATATTCAGGTTACAAGGTTCTCAGCATTTAAGTTTACAAACCCACAACTAAGGAAGCTGGGGGAAGTTCCAAAGGAAAGTAACAAAAAAAATGGCCAAATGTTTGGAAAATGTATTATGCAAAAAAACAGCCTAATAAAATTCTTCTTATCTGGGGTGGAAAACAAACAAATCAGAACTAGTAAGGGGGATGACATAGGTTTTCATATAAATCAGCGGCTATTTCTTTAGTAAAGGAGAGTAATGTCTCTGTTTCTAATGATGTCATTAGAAAAATCAGACTAATGTTAATGATAATATAAGTCAGATTTTTGAAAGAATCATCTAAGCATAAACGTCTGAAAACAGGTAATAATTTATCAAGAGAGCTGTAGAATCTTTGCATCTAATGGTGTTAAGAGCAGGGTTGCTCATCACCTTTCCCAGAAAGTTTGAACGTGATGTTGCCCAGAGGCATGATGGATAGCCTACAAGGTACCTCAAAAGTCCCATCTAAAGCGTTAGGCTTTGGAAACAGAGCAGGTAGAATGGCAGGAGTCTCCAAAGTGCTTCTTCTCAACTCATGTACATTCACTCAGAGGCCTGTATATTCTACTGACTCTTGCAATAGGGAAGAAATGTAAAGAAAGGTCAGGAACCTGTAGAGGAAGATCTGAGAGCTGCCTTGAGCATGCGACCGCAAGTAGAATTCCATAACAATTTTCTACTTGCACTGAGAACAGGGAATGACATCAAAGTAGTATAGTAGTAGACTATAAGATGAAATAAAACAAATGTTAGAAACTGGGCAGGCAAACAAAAAAATTAAAGTTGAAACAACAACAACAAAAAAACCCCAACACTTTAAGAATGTGCACAATTTCAGCCCAGGTATCCTAGCAGTGAATGAGGGAATTGACAGCAAGAGACAGAAATGATAAAGATGAAAAAAAAAAAAAGGCTGGCCACAAATACTTCCAAAACTAGTAAATAATGACTGCAGCTGCAAAGAACCATCTTTGGGTGGGCGTTATGTGGACACAACAGTCACATAGGGTGTGCTCATAATAAAACTGATAATCATTCAAGAAACAAAACTAAAACTCACGGTTTGGTTTGGCCAAAGCAGAATGGCAATGGCAGGGTGTACAACAGCAGGGGGTCTTAAGCCATCTAATCAAGGCTAGAGAAGACTCAAAAGTTACACACCTGTCTTCAAACAGAGCTCATCAAAGTCATGGCAGCAACTGCTGTAGCTCTTACACAGGTTGTCACACCGACAATCAGGGGGTCCGACCTCTTGAAGTTCAAAGCATCTGCCCTTGCAAGATCCGGAGGTGTTGGTCCAGGGGGAGTCTGATAACACTACAAGATACAAGAGACAAAGGCAATGGGATTAGGGAATGGGTTATGTTGCTATGGAGGGGTGACCCTGTGTAGCAATACAATGCGGTGACGCAGTCAGACTCTGGCTGAGCAGCCGGATCCATCACCTGCCGCCTATGTACCTTCAGCAGGTTCCTTGTTCCAGTTTCTTCATCTGCAGAGCGGAGGATTAATAGAAGCAACTCGAGGTTACAGTGAGAATTAAACGAAACAAACCATGCAAAACATTGAGCAGGGCGTCAGCCATATAGAAAGTAACAAATGATGGCTATTGGTTTTACTTCTGTTTACAATGATTATTACTACAAACGTGAGGGTTAGTTTCTTTGTGGATGCTGTGATGCCAACAGAGAAGAGAACTTTGAAGTATATACTTAGAAAGAAGAGTTCGTTCCCCTATTCAAATACCCATAGCTTTTGTAACGAAAATTGAGCCTAAATGTTCTGAGAACAGTCTGAACAGATGGGATTGGAATAGAAGACTGTTAAGATCTCTTCCAGCCATAAAATCTACACCTATAACTAGGGTTACACAAACACAAACTCTACCATCTCAGCTTTTCAAACATAAATCCTCCTACATTATCTACATATGATATGATTGTATATCTAGAAATCTCAAGAACCAACCAAAAATTTTAGGAAAAAATAATTCAATGAGATAAAAATTCCACAAATTTGTAAAATACAGGCAATATAAGTTCAAAAATTAAATGGAAGTTCCATTCATCATAGTACCTAAAAGGTAAAATATCTAGGTATAAATTTAATAGGATGTTTAGAACCTACATGAAGAACACAGTAAAACTCTACAAAAAAAGATATTTTAAAAGATTTAATTAAGTGGTAAAACATACCATCTTGGAGGTAAAAATATCAATATTACAAAAATGTTGGGAATTCCCTGGTGGTCCAGTGGTTAGGACTCTGTGCTTTCACTGCTGAGGACCCAGGTTCAATTCCTGGTCAGGGAACTAAGATCCCAGAAGCCACGGCACAGCCGGAAAAAACAAAAACAAGAAACCAAAACAACAACAACAACAAAATGCCAGTGCTTCCTAAATAAACTTAAAGATTCAATGCAATCACAATAAAAATACAAAAAGGAATTCTTGAAACTTGAGAGGATATTAAATGCTTATCAAAAATAAATATATGAAAACAAAAAACACTGAAAAGGAAGTAAAATATATTCTGAAGTTAAATAATTAACACAGATTGGTTATAGAAAATAAGTAGATCAGTGCTGGGCATGAGGATGAGAAATAGGACCAAATATAAGAGAAGTGATTTTATAATGAAAATAACATTTTAAATCAGAGAAAGAAAGAAGGATTAATCAAGAAGTGAAAACAAGATTTATCAGTAAGTAGTGCTGGGGTAACTGGCTGACTGGAAAAATTAATCTGGATCCTCATCCTAGCTTACAAAATAATTTCTGATGAATGGAAAGTATAAGCAGTGTCATACCTGTTGCTAGGAATGAAAATTTTTATAAAAAATTTTATACAATTTGAAAGTATCTATCAACATTATTAAAGGCATATGAATCTTTCACCCAGAAATTCCACTACTAGGAATTTATCTCTCACATATATTTGCAAAAGTTTGCCAAGATACACATACAAGAAAGAATCACTATCTCCATAAATGGAATATTGCCCAGCCCTTAAGAAGAACGAGTCATATCTGCACAGGCTAATATGGAAAGATCTACAAAATTGATAAACATTTTTTTAACCGGCAAAGTACAGAAAACTGTTATAGTAGTAAATAGTACATATAATTGATATATTTTGTGTTAAAAATAGAGACAAAGCAATAAGGATAAAGATGAATATAAAATAAAAACAGAGGCCAGAGCTAGAGATGAGAGAGAGGGTGAGAACAGAGGCATTGAGACAAGGTGCCAGTATGAATAACCGTTTTTTTTTCACTGTAAGAAACTCCTTACAGGAATTACATTAAGGGAAAATGAGAAAGAGAGAAGCAAGGAGACTTCTTACTTTTCTGCAGTTTGAAACGTCTAACATTTTACAAATGTCCTTTTGGGTTTTTGCTTGCTTACTTCTCTCTCTCATGTATATATGTATACATGCATGTGAACATATGTGCTTAAAGTATATGTTATATAATATTGATATATAAGTATCCTAACAAATGTTATCTAAAACATGCTATTTGTAATTTTATTTCCTTATTTACATTTACAAATTTTCCATTTTTTTTATGATTAGTATTCATTACTTATAAAATCAAGAAAACACCAGAGGCAGGGAGAGAACAGATGTTAAATGATATTTCTAGGTTCACCGAAGCCATTTATCTGAACATCCTGTTCATCCCTTAGTTCTTTGTCCTCTTTAAAGTCAGAGTCACCCAATCCTCACCCATATGGCATTAGATCAGTTCAACTAAAGCAAACAGATTCACTAGACCATGAGATGTGAAACGCTTTTGCATGGTTCATTCTGGGATCTTGAAATACATACAAAGCACACCAGTTCAGTTTAAGAAATAATGTCAGGTTTCCAATGCAATGCCTTACCTCTGGTTCTTAAACCACATTTTTCTATTGACTTTGGCCAACCAATCAACAGTGCATGCTGGACCCTAAGAAACTATGAGGGGAGGAGTGTTGAGAAGTGGAAAAAGGAAAAATAGAGAAATCCTATAGTAGAGATAAGAAAAAAGATAAAGATTAGAAAAATGCTTATAATTGAATTATTCCTTTTTTAAAGGTACTGCTTAGACAGAATCATTCTAACAGCCATCTAATAAATTCTGAGTAGTATTCATGCCTTTGAGCTACATACATAAATATGCTTGTCTACACTTATAGCTGAGATAATCAGAAGAGATCCAAAGGCACATTGTTTGTAGTTGTTTACTGGCTCCTCTTCTTCATAACATCCCAGCCTGCATGTGAAATTTTCCTCCATTAATGCCCTTTGCTTTCCCCTCATCATAATCTCTTCTTTCTTTCTTTCCTTTCAAAATATCTGTACAAAATTTTAGCCATTTTAAACCTTTCTTCATCCATTCTATCAACGTGATTTTTACTCTTTTCTTACAAAATTGGTTATTCTCTAAGTTGATCCCTTACTTTGTCTTTGAAAATAATTGAATTTCCCTCAATAGCTTGCCCCTATCAATTATAATCTTCCTTGCCAACACTTAAACTGAAGACAGCTTTGTTAAGAAAGATTTGCCCTTAACACTCATAATGCAAAGATACATCTCATAAAAAGTACACAAGATTGGGTTACCAACAGCTTTCAAATGAGAGTGAATTCCTGGGCCTATGTGGATTAGGGATACACATGACAAAATTCATTCTTGGCTGACTTGGACTCAGCTGACAATGGCAGGAAGAGAAATAGGAAGATAAACAATTGAGCCATATACTTCTTCAAGTCCGATGAGCCCAAGAACTGAACTGCTGCACCTTTTTTAAGAAAATAAAGTGATAGAGTAGAACAAAGTTCACTTTGCCTTTCCAGGGCCTATTCCATCCCTGCCATCTTCTTTCATAACAAGTTCTAGCCCTGCTTCTTTCTGTAGTTCTGTAATTCATCCCCATGTGCTAGCTTTTTCATTTCATGCCCAGGTCCCTCCCCACACCAGGCTAAGCACAGATTTTAGGACTTCTCTTTTTATTATACCTGATTGAATGATCAAATATGGAAAGATTCTCTGACTTACTATGCCTGAATTCTAAAATCTGTAAAGCCTTCTTTTTCCAGACCTAATAAGCTCAGAACTAACAAGAAAGAAAAAGACAAAGACAAAACGAAACAAACAAACAAACAAAAAACTTCAAAAGGATCAAGTCAGAAATCTGTGCTAGGTGCAATGGGGGTTTGAAATTTTGTATGAGATATTTGCCAATTTAATTACATACTTAAATGGTGTTATTTTACTTCAAAGAAACTAGTCTGTTGCAGCATCTTAAAAAATAAATGTTACAGATCTACACAGATGGAAGTTTTTTGAAAATAGGAACTTTAAATTTTAAAATATGTGTGTATGTACATGTATGATACGCATAAAACAATGTTATACATTTCATTTTTTTCACAGAAGCATAATTTCATGATTTAGAAAAAAAAACCAACGTAAAACCTGATTTATTTCATTCAACTTCATAATTCTGATAGAAACAAGTGAAATTATTTTTATTTCTTTAAGTAAAACCTTATTTCTAAAACATTCCATCTTAGCATATCGACACAGAGGTAGCGTTGTGGAATTCTGGTGTCATTTATATACGGAAGGAATACTATTGATAATTTAATTAGACTATTGGAAAGAACCTAATTCATGACAAGAGTTGTGACCTAAACATTACTTCATCCTGGAGTCCCAATCATATTTCCCTCCAACTCTCTCTGCAAAATGGAAATTTTCAGATTTGGATGATGGCCAGTGAAGGAGGCTGTATTTAAGTTTGAAAACATTTAGCTCAGCATAAAGCTGGATGATTCTTCTAAGTTTTGTCTGGTCCTGCATTCAGAGTTTGCGATATGACACCCTCTCTGTTCCTCCCATTCTCCATGGTTCCCAGCCCTAGTATTTCCTGACAGTGAGAGTAAAGGCTTGAAATGAAACAGACTGTGGTTATGTTGCCTCCTTTTCAAGAGCATTGAAACAGATCCGGTTCTCCTGTGTCTTCCTGCCCTGTCTGAAGTATAAAATGCAAGGAAAGGAGGCAGACAACGTGAATGACACTCAAGATACCGCCCAACTCGAGGATTTAATACTGTCTGATGCCTCTTCTGGAGTATATGATTCGTTCTTTCTGGTCATACCTTCTTGTACTGAAGTCATTTTTTCTTTTTGTTGTTTGTTTGTTTTTCTTTTTTTTTTTAATTTTTATTGGAGTATAGTTGCTTTACAATGTTGTGTTAGTTTCTGCTGTACAGCAAAGTGAACCAGCTATATTTTACATATATCCCCTCCTTTTTGTATTTCCTTCCCATTTAAGTCACCATAGAGCAGTGAGTAGAGTTCCCTGTGCCATACAGTAGGTTCTCATTAGTTATCTATTTTATATGTAGCAGTGTACATAGGTCAATCCCAATCTCCCAGTTCATCCCACCCTCCCTTTCCCCCCTTGGTGTCCATACATTTTGACCTCATCCCTTAGAAAGCAGCACTTACATACAGGCCTGCATGTCTGTATCTCTGCTTCCTAAATACATCATTTTCTATAAATACCTATTACTTAGGCATCACTATTATCTCCTCTTCACAGCTTCCGAACCAGATTTCATAGACAATTTTTTTAATAAATAGGTCCACCTGGGAAGTTTTCAAACACCTGTACTTTCAATGTGTTTTTACATACAACATCCTCATGTAGAAAGACCTCATAAACTACAAGAAAACAGATTTCTAGATGACTTGAATGAAATTTAAGACTTTAATTTCACTTATAAACCACTCAAATAGCATTTATGAGAGTAGTCAGTAGTGTAAGTCTGAACGATTTACAAATCTGCTACCAAACAATGAAACATCATTTTATATAGCAGGTATTGTCAACTTGATAGGGTAAAAATTTAGACACTGACCTTCAAACAAAATTGGAGGTAAATTAAGTGTATCATCTTATACTTAACACTTTATATTCTCATCAGTCTTAGCATGGCATTTTGTTTTAAAAAATCTTTTCAGATAAAGAGGCAACATTACCCCCATTTTCCTGGTTGGAAGAGCAGAGCTCTAGGCCTAACTTGAGTTAGCAAAGGCCTAGCTGCAATCTCAGATCATCTGACTATAACTACAATACCATTTTTGTTAACAAAGGAATTTTCAAATTATGTACATAAGCTCTGAATTTTAGATGTTCTTTTTAAGACATGATCTTGGAAGATATATTCTATTTGAACTCTATTGAAGACGGAGATTTCTGGTTAATGCAACAAGATAGAAGATTCTGTATCGTTTTTAAGATAAATGAAAAACCACTGCACCAAAGCACCAATTAACAATGAACTGAAAAATCCATGCCCTCCTTAAATTCTAATTCAAATTATTTCATTCCATTGACTTAAACTCCCTCTGATTTCTACACTAGATTTAACATAAAATCCCATGACGTGATAGTCCCCTTAGTTTTCCTTGCAGAGTAATGACTGATATATCTGTCAGCTTTGCAGTTCCTACATGCTGCTACCCTATCATTTAAGTGACTTTTCATTGTAGAATGAGATGCCCAAAGTTATCGAATGAACGTGAACCTTCTCGCTCCCATCACCGTTGTCTGCTTTCTCCAGGATTCACAAAGAAAAGCTTTACTCATAAAGTTGTTAGAGACACTCTTCATTTCACATTTCCCCATGAATTTCATTCACATTCACATAGTTTTAAACTTTCAAGCCACTAAAAATGGTGATGACTTGGACTGAGCTTTCCAGTCCGTATTAGCCAGTTATTCACAAGCTTATAAATTTCCCTTTGTCTTTCAAGTATCAACTTGCTTCTCTCAGAGGATATCCCATTTCCACCTGGAGGCTGGAAGAGTATGTATCACCAACTTCAGTGAAATAGACTCCACCATCACACCACAAACATACACATATGCACGTTACATGAGTGCACACACACTCGTATACACATAAATTCGCTTGCAATTTTAAAGGTAGATCAAGCTGGCTACATCAGATGTATGGGACAAGGATGTCAAACTGAATTGCACATATGCTTTACATTCTCTTTGAAAGGTTATTCCAGCCATCTCATTTACCTGATGGCCCATTACATTTACCCAACAGAATTATAATTAGCTCTGCTCATTTCGTATCTTCTAATAAATCTATAGATCTTCTATGATCTGGTAGAGGAAATCCTATTCTACCATGATTTCCAATAGATCACAACATCCTAACAAAAAATCCAGCTAACAAGTGTGCTAGTTAATTAATTATAACAGTTTGCACTGCCACAGCCTTGAAACTTAACACCTCAGTCCGTAGTACAGCAGCAAGCGTCTGCATGAATACAGAACGTTCTCAGCTACAGTTGAGGACTCTGAGGAACTACATTTGCTAAACAAGAAACTGAGTGCTTGTGAATGAGAGGTCTTGCTCCAGTCAGTCTGAAGCTGGCCGTATGTCAATACCCTTTATGTTCCTTCTATTTGGTGGAAAGATCTCAAAGTATCTAGCTTCCCAGGATTTCTCTGGAACATGAAAGCGTTGTTGAAAATAAGCATAGCAGCCTTTCCTCCTAGTTCCTTGTTCTAATACATAAGTAATAGTTCACCCAGTGTTTTCCGATGCGTAGGCTTTGCTGACAGAATAACCAACTATATGTGTCATTTCAGGCACATATAACATTTAAAAAGATGAAAATGCTTAAATTCTCTGTACTATGCTCTCACCCAGTTTCCAAAGTACATCTTGGTCTTTATTCAGGAGAAATCATCCACAGTGCCTAGACAGCCGGTAAGCTATATCAACAGAAAATTTAAAGTAAAAAGTGTCAGGTATACCAAAATCCCAAAACTCAGACTTAAATGGCGTTGTGTCCCAAGACTAATACTTCTTAGCCGTAGAATTTTCACTAATAAATTATTTTAGAAGATATTACATGAAATTTATAAATCAGACATTACATGAAATTTCTAAAAATCTTATATTTGTATTTGTATGGAAATATGTATGGAGATATGTTAATATAAATGTTTCAGACATTACATGAAATTTCTAAAAATCTTATATTTGTATTTGTATGGAAATATGTATGGAAATATGTTAATATAAATGTTTCAGACATTACATGAAATTTCTAAAAATCTTATATTTGTATTTGTATGGAAATATGTATGGAAATATGTTAATATAAATGTTTCAGACATTACATGAAATTTCTAAAAATCTTATATTTGTATTTGTATGGAAATATGTATGGAAATATGTTAATATAAATGTTTCAGACATTACAGGAAATTTCTAAAAATCTTATATTTGTATTTGTATGGAAATATGTATGGAAATATGTTAATATAAATGTTTCAGACATTACATGAAATTTCTAAAAATCTTATATTTGTATTTGTATGGAAATATGTATGGAAATATGTTAATATAAATGTTTCAGACATTACATGAAATTTCTAAAAATCTTATATTTGTATTTGTATGGAAATATGTATGGAAATATGTTAATATAAATGTTTCAGACATTACAGGAAACGTCTAAAAATCTTATATGTTCTGGTATAATGTTATAAGTAATAATCCTAGTTATTACTTTAAAATGTATATCTCAGAAATAACTAATTTTCTTGTCAACTGCATTATTATGAACTTTCATCAAATCTTTAACCATGGTCATTTTTAAGTCTTTTGTCATTTACAGACAGTTCTGGGTGTACTCTGATGATTTTGCAAATATGTTCCTATAAAAGAGTTTCATCTTCAAGAAATTCATGGAAAAGACTGACAAATACAGGTTTCTGGTAACTGACTGTACTGCTGAACTGAATGAATAAGCATTTTCAGAACTCTAATGAAAAACTGATGAACTCATAAAAGTGCTAACAAAAGATCAAGATGAAAAAAAAGAAATTAATTACATGGGACTGAGTGAACTGATGAGGATGAGTATAATTTTTGTGACTTTCTGTCTGAATTAAAAAAAAAAAAAATTCCACAAGGACTCAGAGGAAAAGAATATACAAATCAATTTTCACTGGAAAGTAAAGGAGCTGTTACAGTGGAGGATTACTGGACTGAATGTCAATGTTATGACATAGTATAAGTGTGTTTCATGTTTGGTAATTGCAATCATTGTTGCTTTTGTTGTGGTCATCCATGTACAATGCTTGGTGTCAGTCTATCTATCTCTTGTAAAAATAAAATACAGTGTGTGTGTGTGGAAAAAAAAAAAAAAAAAAAAAGAAGATACCATAAAGGCTGAAAATAATCAATGATTTAATTAAATAATTCAAGAAGCAAATATTTTGTAGTATGTTTAAGATCACTTAGATTTATAGATGATAATTTAGATTATATTATTTTTCCAGAAGTAGCATTGATTCATTAGTTCTTATAGTTGTTCTTAATAACGTATGGAAATAATTTATTATACACAAAATATATTCAAGGATTAGTAAATCTGGTCTATATTTTTCAAGTTCTCCTGAAGAGAGCACACACATTCAAAAGGCAATGAAACAGAGTGGACAGAATCATGGGCTTTTTTTTTTCAAATCCAGAATGAAAATTAAAAATCATCTAGGCCTGTTCCTTGTCGCACAACTAAGGAAGCAAAATTCACAAGTGACTTCCCCAAGATGGCCCGGCAAGTGATACAGATCCAGGGTGCCAATCCAGGACTTTCATGACCATTTTCCAAAGAAGTCAACTTTGAAAATAATGGGCGACTTGATTTTACAACATTCATCAGGGAAATCACTTTTAATATCAGTTTTAGCCAAAGTAATATATTAATACAAAACAGGAAAAAAGTTCCTTTAGGGTCCATTGGAAAGAACCAGCAGTGGGCTCTCAAGATGCTAGCTTGCCCACGTGACCAAACTAAGGATCCAATTCCCCCCTTCCAGTCTGAACAGTTACAGTCAGTGTGAATGGGAGTTATACTTGTCTGGAACAAGAAAAAGAAGTCTTTGAAGAGAGCATTTGTTACCAATAAAAACAGGTTTCTCCAGCTTAGTGATCTACTTTCCTCCCCTTCCCTAACAGAAGACAACTCATTCTGTCCATTTGGCTCCCTGGGGGTGCAATTTTTATGATCTATTTTCTCACTTTTCACCCCAAGCACACCCCACTTGGATGCACTAAACTACTTCTAATATAATTTTTTCACCCTTACTCAAAAGTTACTTGCTTGATGTAAGGAAGACTCAGTATTCCATCCATGTATGGATTATAACTTGGCTAATAAGTGCTCATGCTGGCTAAACAGAGACAGGTGAGAGTCTCTCATGAGTCAGGTCAAGAAATACAGTGCAGAGAAATACAAAATGCACAGGAAGGCAGACAAACCTGCTGAGATGTCAGGAAAAGTCAAGAAAAGATTGCCCCATAGAGTACCCATTACTTAATGTGTAATTTTTATTCATAAAAGCATCAGCAGCTCCAATTTCCAGGAAATTAACCAACTCATTACTTAAGACCTGGTCAGTTAAGCCCCTCCATCTGCACAAGGAGCTCCTTCATAAGAATTCCCACACTGCTTACGGCACGGTGTATTGTAAAAGGAAACTCTTTCACTTCAGTTCTATTAGTTAAGTCAAGGCACACTATTAAAACTTACCCCTCCTCAGTCCAAAAGAAAAATCAATGAGTGCAACTCAACCTTGTAAGCTCTTCTAAGCACCTCGTCTCTTTTATATTTTTCCTGTTCTAGGTAAATCTTAATCTCATAGCCCTGAAGTTTCACAAAGAGAGTTCCCTGCCTTTTGTACTTCCATTCCTATTTTTCTCTAGGTCAGAACTTTCTGAAAACAAATACTACATCTCATACCACATGACAATAAATCAAATTCATGGATCTTTAATATTAAGCCAGCACCTGTTCTCACCATTTCTGTTTCAGCCTTGTCAATTCACAAGAGCTTTAATATTATCTTAACATTTAGAAATTTCAGAGGACAGAGATTTAAATAGCCAGTTATCTAGCATGAAGAGATCATAAATGTTCTCTCATTAAACCACATTATCCTATCTGAATTATACACAGAGCTGCTTTTATTCCAGAGACATCTAGGACTAAAGTAGTTACACTGCAAGATTAGCTTAAAGATGAATTTCTTAATGAGCTGACATTGATTACCCAATGCATAAAATTTTTAAAAGATTGAAAATGGGAATAGTTGCTACACTTACCTGTAGGAGGGCCTTCATCCCATCCTTCTGCCCTCTTAATTCGATTTGCTGTGAATCCTAAGCAGATATTGACCCCAACGGCAAAAGTGAACAGGGATATTACCTAAGGGAATAAAGAGCTCAAATTGTCAATGCAGCCAGACAAGCCTAAATCAAATTCCAGGAAGGCAATGCAAATGACTTCAACATCTCCCCCCAATCTTACAACTTCCCAAAGGCACCATACAGCGCTGTCTTCATTTTAGAAACAAAAAGAAAATTCAGAATCAGGAAGCAGCTCTGAAGACCAAGGCTTTCCCCTGGCATTCTGTCATTCTCCTACCTGATACAGCTGGCAGGAGTTTCTCCTGGCCATGGCAGAGGGTTCTTGGAAAGCCTTTTGCAGTGTGTTCTGTTTGCCTACACTGAATGCACTGCTTTTTGGGGCTCTGAGTCCAGTCTATTAACTACAAGTAATCCCACCTGGGAGGTTGACAGGCTCCTCTGATTTGTCCACAGCTTGATTTCATCACAGTTTGTTCACGAATCGCAGCTCTGCGCATAAGAAGCTTGAAATATCCCTCTCCTTCTCTCCACCCCCTATCTGTCCCTCCCCTGACACACAGATACTTTCATGTGGTTTCCTCTGGTAACATAAGGGTTTCTTATGTCGCTGTAGCCAATAACACTGCATGTTCATTTTTCTTCCCTCCTAAAAACATGGTTTTAAAAAAAGAAACCAAATGCATTTTATCCGATAAAAATGAAACAGAGCCATAAAAGGGTTTCTACCCGCTCTAAGCTTTTAAGGTTTACAATGTAGTTATTCAATGTAGTCAACCTCACGACTTTATTTTTTCTAAAAGGAAAGTTTTATAATTTATAAACCTAATAACTTTCTCTGTCTTGCCTATTTATTTACTTTTCTGGCAGTTTAAACGACCCTGTCCCTTTTGCCACATTCTCAGCTACTCCCGACTCCTCAAATATTTCTCACGATGAAATCTCCCACGACTGTAACTAAACACAAGAGAGAGCATTATGTTTCCCCATGTTGTTGTTAGAGTTTAGAGAAGTAACTTTTATCAAAATACTGGGAATGCCAACTAAGCAACACAGAGTTCTTCTGCCCGGTGAGGAGGGACAATATAACTTCACGTCTCTCTGCCTCTTCCTCCCGAAAAAACTGTCAGCTTGGGTTTTGGGTTTTTTGGGTTTTTTTGCTTTTGTTTTTGTTTTTTGGGAGGGGTGCGGGAGCAGCAGGGGTGCGATGGGAAAGCTTTATTAATGATTGAATTGAGGAAGGAAATCTCAATGGCAGCAAGAATTTAGCTTTAAAGAATTGCTTCCCTAGGTTTTTCCCAGATAAATTATCATCTAGCCACCAAACACTGTGCCCTTTGATGCTATCGTGAGCATTAAAGTCTCTTTACTAACCTAGTTGGCAATCAGGAGACTTCTAAAAGAAATCAAGGCCTCAAAAGCTGAGAGGTCCTTAAATACTGTACACTTTTAGGATTCAAATGAGGGAGGAAAGCTTATCTTTGGATTTTCTCCGGGCCGGACCCGGTGACCATGGTTCTTACACACAGCATATGTGTGTATGTAAACAAATACGGCGCTTACCACGCAACGAATTACTGAGGAAGCAGTGGCTCAGCTCAAATAAAACCTGATAGCACAAAAGCCAGAGCTTGTTTATGGTGGATTGCACATTAGTCCTGGGTTTCATTAGATATTCTAGAATTTAGTAACAGCTAATTGAACAAAAGAAAAAAAACACAGTGCCAAACGTTTAGCTGCCTTTCTAACGTCCTTTTCATTTCGCAGTCTTGCAGAGATGGCAGGCTTATGAATTTTTCTATAGAAGTCTCTTGCTTTAGTCTGTGTACCATACTGAAATGATTTGGGGTCCTGCATTTAGCAAGGCTTATGAAAGATGTTAACCCCACGTAAGATTTTTTTTACTCTTTATGTTCAATTTCAAGATGCAGGCTTGCTTTTACAGAGGACAACTATCAAGCTAAAAGGAAAATATCAAGGCAATCCTGTGACTGCACCGTATGCCCTCGCCAGCTTCCCCAGCCCTCACCGGAGTCCAGCAGATTTAGAATCTGTCTGACATTTGATGGTAGAAATCCAGCATGAGGACAGTGAAGGCTCCCCTTGAAAAAAAATTAGACTCAGAAGCTGAACATTATCCATTAATTTTTTTTGACATGCAGAGTAGCTGTGCAGGGGGAAAAAGTCTGAAGTGTAATAGCCAGGTTGATCCAGAATTGGCTTCTGTACAGCACTTGTTACCAATTATCTAAGAGGACTGAAGTCAGCCACTATTTCTGTTAACCATCTGCCAAAGAACTTTATCTTCTACCAGGTCATTGTGTGCACGGAACACATTCACACAAACACACACACACACACACCCCATCTAACACAGTTACACGGGATTTTACTAAAAGACATCATTATAAATTAACTGTCAGGAGGATGACCAAAGTCCCCATCTTGGGCATCAAATCAAACACAAAATAAAATTACCCCTCATTATCTAAAATTGAGAAAACCAAAAAGCCTGATAACGCATACCGCACGTCCAGAAACTCAACTAAAATGACTGAAATATAGTCTAAAACCTTCTATAACAAAACCGAATCAAGAAAGTTCACCTGCTCTGGTATTTAAGATTTTTGGTATAAGGTCAACCATGGTTGGGGTCAGGAAACAAGAAAGTGTATGAGAAAGACTAAAATTAACTTTCCGCTTGGTTTATTAATCCAGCCATATTTCAGAGAACACCGCCCCCTGGCAGGAGAGAACCCAAACAAATCTGACAAGTCTCAGGCCCTAAAAATCATTCTGTGGTTCTCAAGTTTTATTGGGCATAAGAATGACCCTGGGCAGTTGTTTAAAATGTTGATGCTTATGGTCTAAACCCCAAGATTCTGATTCATTAGCTCCAGGAGGTGAGGAGAAGAAAGGGGGAGTTTAGGAGCCAGACAAGAACTGACACAATAGGCTATTCTGATGCAAGCAATGTAAGGACCACATTCTGATACAAATAATGTAAGAACAACAGAGCATTAGAATAAATTACTCTGAATCAATTAATTTCTGCCCTGAATGTTGACTTGCTTGATCTAATTCATAATGTAATTTTAATATACCATTAATAGCATTCACTACTAATTGGACATTAAAGTTTCAATCTCAATGACAAACTGTGGCTATTCCTCCATGGGGATCATCTCCAAACTGTAAGAAGCAGAATAGTATTTTATTTACTTTGCTGGTGGTACGAAGCAGCAGTGTGTGTATTGCTTAATTGCAATACAGTAGTTGCATTTATACAAATGCACAGTCCATCTTTTCATGAAATGCTTCTGTGAATCCTTGTTCCCAAGCCCTGATTAAGGTAAGAGGGCTTGAGGTTAACAGTGAGATTTGAAAGATCTGTAATTGAGGGTTGTCATTCTTGCCTCCTGCAGTAATTATGAAGCGTTCATGAACGGATTCAAACTTTATCAATGTCCAGCTTCTCATTGTGCAAAATTAACTGCAATCATGGTGCCTTGACTTGACTTAATTCTAGTCCCAGGATACTTCTAAGACTATGGTGTTAGACAGCCACTGACCACCTGATTTTCAGGGGTACCACTTAGCAGTCACTACAGCACATACACCAGGAAAGTAAGAAAACCGCACCCATGTGTATTCTTCCTATCCTATTTTACAACTCTTTAAGTCTTGTTTTTCAATTCTGCTGTGGTTGAGGACTATTAGAAAATTCAGAATAAAAACCGGACAACAGTCTCTGCGAAAGGGATTTGCCAGTCTAAATGGAGCAAAAAATCATGACAGCTAATAGAAAACCAAGCAGGCTCAATCGCTCCCACAACCCAGGACTGCCTGTGTGTATAAAGTAGACACCACTTAAGAGTTTAAACCACAGAGGCAAAGTTTTACGGGTAATCTATGGTCCCGGGGGTTTCTCCAGTGGAGAAATAGCATACGCCTATTCAAATGAAAACAGTACTTGTGTTATTACTTATTACACAATTGAAAGCTGAAATCAACACTGTCACCTCTTTCAATGACATCAACTTATATCATAAACTTCTATGCATTACACTTACTCCCAATGGAATTGAAGCATGAGCCCCTGACTGAAACACTCTCTAAGAATATGCATTCATTGCACAAATGTTCATTAGCTCCTACTGTGTACCAAGCACTCTTCTGGGCACTAGTTCTATACAAGGAGCCAAACTAAACATGGTCCCCTGGCTGCATATCAATCAAATAGACACAGAAATAAATGTAAAATTGCAGCTGTGGCAAGCATAGACGTAAAGAAGTCAATGATGCTATGAGAACAAGTAATTCAGGTTTGATGTGGTCAAGAAGGTCACGGAAGGGCTTCCCTGGTGGTGCAGTGGTTGAGAGTCTGCCTGCCGGTGCGGGGGACACGGGTTCAAGCCCTGGTCTGGGAAGATCCCACATGCCGCATAGCAACTGGGCCCATGAGCCACAATTTCTGAGCCTGCGCGTCTGGAGCCTGTGCTCCGCAACAGGGGAGGCCGCGACAGTGAGAGGCCCGCGCACCGCGATGAAGAGTGGCCCCCGCTTGCCGCAGATAGAGAGAGCCCTCGCACAGAAACGAAGACCCAACACAGCTATAAATAATAAAATAAATAAATAAATAAATAAATAGCATTCCCTTTAAAAAAAAAAAAAAGAAGAAGAAGAAGGTCACGGAAGACTCTGAAAAGTGTCAGATGAGACGTGATTTGAGGGATAGAGGGGAGTAACTAGATAAGAGAGGAGAAAAGGATTCTAGACGGAGCGAACAGGATCCGCAAAGGTTGTAGGCTGGAGACACCAGGCATCCACCAGAAGAGAAGACAGCCCGTTTGACTAGTTCAGGGAGACAAAAGGGAGCCTGGAGTGAAATAAGACTGGAGAGGTTAGTAGAGGTCGGTCCATGTGGGGCCTCATCGGTCTTGTAGGGTGGTATAGTCTTTATCCTAAAAGCTTTGGAAAGCCTTTAAAGGGCTTAAGTCGGTGGAAGCTTAATTAGATATGAAGCATTAATCTCTGTACGGTGTGGTTATGAATTGGAGGGAGTCAAAATGGATACAGTAGATTAGTTTGGAAATGACAGCAGTAATCCAGACAAAAGACACTGAGTGATATTTTGCACCAAGAAAATTATGGTGTTGATGGAGAGGCAGAAAACTGGGAGAGTTATAGGAAAAGGACTTGTTAATGCACTGGGTATGGAGGTTGAGGGGCAGGAAGACGTGAAATGTGATGACTCCTGAGTGAATGAATACGCAATGATCGTGATGACCAGTAAAGTCACTTCTTAAATTTTAATGGGATTATAAGAAAGACTTAGAGACATGTATCCATTTGCTAACACTCTAGAATTAAATAGTTAACATAAGGGATCTCGCTAATAGCTTTAAAACGTGTCAGTAGTCTTAAAAATCTTCTAAGGCAGTGGATTTAAAGTAAAGTTATAGTAGACTTGAAACACTTGAAAATACATTTATTCATAATTGAGGTTAAGAAGAATTACCCCCCAGGAAATAACTCAGCTTTGTTCCTAACCTTAGTTTATAATAAAACATTTTAAAACTCAAACTCAATTTAAGTCTTTTTTCTTTTTTCTTTTTTCTTTTGGCTACTCTGAAACGTGCATGTAAAAGTCTAGGTGAATGAAAGACGTTTGAGTCTACTTTGCCATGTGGACTGTGTAACATCTGAGCACGAATCGGTGGGTAGGTGACTAGAGAAAATTGTTTTACTAAAAGTATCAACACAAGGTTGGAAACGCTCAGCCTTTACCCTCTAGTCTCACATAAGCAGGCTGAGAAGCTGTTACCAACGCCACTTGTAGATAAAGAAATGGAGGTAGGTGACATCTCAAAATGGTAGAATGAGTGATTGAGTTTCTAGAAACCAGGCCTCCTAAGCCAGTTTGGTCCTCTTCCCACTATAGCGTGATGTCTCTCTATGAGGCCACACAAGGGCCTCAACTCAACACGTTCAAAACACAGCTACCTCAACAGCCACCCTGCTCTCCAACTTCTTTTCATGGAAACCTTAAAACCACTTTTTGTTCTACAATCCTTTCATCTCTTGTTTCTAATCAGAAACCATGTCTGCAGAGTCTCATTATTAATTACAATTATGACTATCCTTTATCAGAGCCTGCTGAGTGCCATTAATACCTAAATTATCTTTCTGTGTGATTACTTTTAGATTCATCTCTTCATCTTCATTCTTCTGGACACACATTAGAAGTTCATCCTATAACTATTCTTCCTGTTTGCATTCTCTTCCCCCTTCAAACACCATTTCACTGAGGTCTCTCATCCAACTTGTAATTCATTTCCATTCCTTACCCAGAGAGCCCTGCATAAAATACAGGCAAATCTGATGATTTTCACCCCAAACTGAAAACCTTCCAGTAGTTTCCTATCACAGCAGTTCTCAAAGTGTGATCCCCAGGAGGGTCAGAATCACCTGGAAACTTGTTAGAAATGCAAATCCTTGGGTCTTACCTAAAAACCTCAGGGGTAGAGCCCAGAATCTATGTTTTAACAAGCCCATCCGGTGATTCTGCTGCAAATTTGAGAACCACTGACCTAGAGGATAAAATCCAAACTGCTTAGCAAGGTGCACAGGACTCTAAATCCAAAATTAAGCTCCCCGGATTCAGATCCCAGCTCTACCACTGTTTAACTGTGAGACCTTACATGACCCTTAGGTGAATTACTTCTCCACCTTAAGACTCAGTTTTCTCATCTGTATCCAGCTCATAGGATTCTTAAGAACATTACGTGAAATAATCCATGTAAATTGTCAGGCACAATGCCTGACACAGGAGAATGCTAAATAAAGGGTAAGTTTTCTTAAATTGAGAACTATTTGCTATTCCCTGATTAAGCTGTGCTTTCCTACGTCTTCGTTCTTTAATATATCTTGTTGTTTTAGCCTAGAATGCTCTTCTCCACCTACTCTCCCTGGCAAACTCCAACATATTCGTGAAGATTAAGGTCAGGTGTCACTCCTCTGTGAAGCACCCCCTGATTTTGCCCTTCCCGTGCAGAGCAATGGGCTTCCCATACTGTCTATAATCTATTTTTAGGCATCTCTATCCCTTGTGGTCCTTCAAATGCAGGGACCAGTCATCCTTGCACTCCACAGAGCTTTGAATCTTTCCTGGGATATAACAAACAGACAATAAATGTTTGTCTAATGAAGGACTTGGCATCAAGAAGTTTAAATTGGAACTTGAATTGAACTTGAATTCTTGCTCTCTTACTAACTAGCTGTGTCCCTTTAAGCCCATATTTATTCATCTATAAAGCAGGATTATTGGGCTAACTCAGTGGTTTGAAACACTTTTTTAAGCATTAAAACCTTATTTTCAAATAAAATCTCAAAATGAATACCAACATCTAAATTTGGAGCTGCTCTAGTGGGAGTGGGAAGCCAGGATCCCATCTAAGCAGCCACCTCCCTTCTCTCTCTGGCACCTTCTCAGAAATGTGGAAATTCAAGGAGTACAGTTTGTAAAAACAAACAAAAACAATCAATAAGTAAGTTAATTCCACTACTTAAATACTTTTCTAAACCTTACCCTTTGTTGTAGTATTCATATAGCTACACACACACACCAAAATATGACCCAAATTACCCCCAACCAGATCTTTCATTGATAAATGACAGAAACTCTCACTCTAGTCAGACTATTCCCCCCAAAAGTCCAAGCTAATTTCCACACTTCTCTTTATGCTATTTCTCAGCCCTGCTCCTCTTTCCATTGTGCTCATACAAATCTTAGTCAATCCATTCCTTTCCCCAAGGCTCAGCACCTTAACAAGAACCCTCCTCACAACTGGAATACCCACTGTGCTATCCTCAAGAACCTATAGATTCTACCCAAAACATTTATGTCTTGTTCTTTAATGTTGCCTGTTCTATTTAAGTATTTCCTGTCTCAGCAATAAGAATATAAATCCCCAGAGAGCAGGGGAAAGAAACTACATGGTATAGAGACTCAGAGTCTGGATTCTGGAGTCCAACCAAGCTAGGTCTGCCACTTTTAAGGGTGAGACCTTGCTTAACTTCTCTAAAACTCAGATTTCTTTTTTTTTTTTTTTTTTTAAAGAAGGAATCAGTGTTCAGCTTGACTTTATTTATTTATTTATTTATTTATGGCTGTGTTGGGTCTTCGTTTCTGTGCGAGGGCTTTCTCTAGTCGTGGCAAGCGGGGGCCACTCTTCATCGCGGTGCGCGGGCCTCTCACTATCGCGGCCTCTCTTGTCGCGGAGCACAGGCTCCAGACGCGCAGGCTCCAGACGCGCAGGCTCAGTAGTTGTGGCTCACGGGCCCAGTTGCTCCGCGGCATGTGGGATCTTCCCAGGCCAGGGCTCGAACCCGTGTCCCCTGCATTGGCAGGCAGACTCTCAACCACTGCGCCACCAGGGAAGCCCTCAGATTTCTTTTAATAAAAATAATAATAGTTCTCATTACACAGGGTTGATATGAAGACCAAGTGATATAATGCATGTTAAGCAGGTAGCTCAGTACTTGAACATAGGAAACATACAAATATTAGCCATTATTAAATACAGGAGGATAAAGACTGCATCATCTGCTATCAGGTTCATGTAACTGAAAGTGGGGTCCGGCTGCTCACTGCTCAAAAACCAATAAAGAGGCAAGGCTGGTGGAAAGGAAAGTTTGCTTTATTTTGGATGCCAGCACCCAGGGGGTGGGGGGAGGACAGATGCTGGTCCAAAGGCTGACTCCCCCCCCACTCCCCGACAATCAGGGGGCAATAGCTTTTATAGACAGAGGGAAGGGGTTACATGCAGAAACAGCACAGTCAGCTCTGACAGTCATCTTGAAATTGGTCACTGGTCATCTGACCAGCCTCAACTTGATGGTTTTAGGTATAGTTAATCTTCAGTTCCAGGGTCGGTTTGTTTCCATTTCTTTGAGGCCAATCCTCAGAATTGTGGCAGCTCATGTCATTACTATAGTCATGTCATAATGGTCATCCTGTAGTTAACTTCTTCCACCTGGCGGGGGTTTCAGTATCTATAAGACAGCTCACAGGATATGGCTCAGAATATTATCTATAGCCCTTGAGAAGGAACTAAAGGTCCTTGACTATGCTTAATGACTAAACTATTATTATTTGGTCTCCTTTGACTGTTTTCCTCTGTTTCTGCACTTTCTCACCTCTCTGATTAAACTTATTCTTTGGATAAAATCTTTCCACAGACAAAAGGCAGGCTGAGGATATGGGGGGAATAGACCATAGGGCCCTGCTCCGTTTCATTCTCAATAGGTAGCAAAAGGCTGGGCACATAATAGGTGCTTAGTAGTGACAAAGGTTCTAGGAGAATTCCCTTTACTTATGGAGAGATTACATGTAGGTTTAAGTTAGATATGTTATGAACCACTTTTTTTCACATTCTCTCTAACCTCAAGAGAAAATGGGCAGCACTTATTTGGAAAAGGGTGCAGTGACTCTGGAGACAGCTTTGAAGGCACAGGTTTTAACTACAATAATAAAGACCTTCTATTTGAATTGGAAAGTCCCGAGAATTTGAGCTTCAACTCAAGAAAGTTGTTGAACTCAAACCTAAAAGGAAGTTTATACTTGCTACTGGAATGGCATCATCACATGCTTAGAGCACAATGGTACCCTCTCAGGGAGGAAGCAAAACTGCCATTTCTGTGATTCCCCTTGAAATCAAACAACAATTTGTGACATTCAGCAAAGTAGGAATAGAAAGAAACTTCTTCTGCCTGATAAAAGATTTCTTCGAAAAACTCACAGCTAACATCATACTTAACAGTGAAAGACTGAATCCTTTCCCCCTAAGATCAGGAGCAAGACAAGGATGTCTTCTCTCGCCAGTTCTATTCTGCACTTCTAGCCAAAGCAATTAGGCAAGAAAAACAAACAAAAGGTATTTAACTTGGAAAGGAACAAATAAAACTATCTCTATTCCCAAATGACATAAACTTGTACATAGAAAATCCTAATGAATCTGTTTAAAAAATATTAGAACTAATAAATGAATTCAGGAAGATGGCATGATACAAGCTAAATGTTAAAAATCAGTTGTATTTTTGTACACTAGCAATGGGCAATCTAAAATGAAATTGAGAAAGCAGTTGCATTTACAATAGTATCAAGAAGTCTAAAGTACTTAGTAATCAATTTAACAAAGGAAGTGTGAGACTTGTATTCTGAAAACTAGACAGCATAATTTTAATATAGAAGACCTAAATAAATGGGAAGACAATCATGTTCATGGATTGAAAAACATTATTGTCAAGGTGGCAAGAAAGTGAAAAGATGGTCCACAGAACGGGGGAAAAATTGCAAATTATATATCCGACAAGGGTCTAGTATCCAGAATATGTAAAGAATTCTTACAACTCAGCAATAAAAAGACACATAGCCCAATTTTTTAAATGTTCAGAGGATTAGAATAGACATTTCTAGAAAGAAGATATATAAATGGACAATAAGGACATGAAAAGATGCTCAATATCATTAGTCATTTGGGAAATGCAAATCAAAACCACAATGAAATATATACTACTTCACACCCACCAGGATGGCTAAAATTAAAAAGACAGAAAGTAATAAGTATTAGGAAGGATGTGGAAAAATTGGAACCCTCATATATTATTGATAGGATTATAAAGTGGTGCAGCAGCTTTGGAAAACAATTTGGCAGGTCCTCAAAGTGTTAAACACTATGTTAAACATAGTGTTACCATATGACCCAGTAATTCCACTGTTAGGTATATACCCAGGAGAATTGAAAACATAGTCCACACATAACCTTGTACACAAATGTTCATAGCAGAATTCTCAACTGATGAGTGGACAAACAAAATTTGGTATATCTATACAATTAAATGTTATTCAGCTATGAAAAAGAATGAAGTCCTGATACATGCTAAAACATGGATGAACCTTGGAAACATCATGCTAAGTGAAAAAAGCCAGACACAGAGGCCACATACTGTATGATTCCATTTATATGAACTACCTAGAATAGGCAAATCCATAGAGAAAGAAAGTAGATTAGTGGTTGTCAGGTGATGTGGAAGTGACTGCTTTTGGATATGAAGTTTTGTTTTGGAGTGTTGAAAATGTTCTAAAATTACATTATGGTGGTGTTTGCACATCTCTGTGAGTGTATTAAAAACCACCGAAATGTTCAGTTTAAAAGGATGGATTTTATGGTTTATAAATTATATCTCAAAAAATGCTGCTAAAATAAAAGAGAGCTAGTGAGATTATTCCCACAGTGAAGCAAATTCCAAAGCATCTGGACCCAGAGAAAAGGAATATTAATCCTGATCTGCAGCTTGGGTCAGTGCCTTCAAAGCTGTCTCCAGAGTCACCTCAGTTACCCTCCAAACCTGATAATTAACAGGAAAACTGAAGCGTTTTGAGTTGTGGTGTGGACCTATTTTAACTAGCCCCGATGTGTGATGAAACCCTCTACTTCCCTAAAAATAGGAGGATTTCCTGGGACGCCTTTAGAGCACTTCAGGGTCTCTGCCATTCTTCTTCATCAGTTTCCTGTTTCATTTTACTTTCAAATAAAGTAGCCTAAGAAGAAAACCTAGGGCACTGTAGCCCTGTCATTTCACCTACAGATCTCAAGGGGCTTGAATTTAATGGCAACAAACTGTAACCAGAGTCTGTGAGACAGTTGTGGGGATTTAAGAACAATGACTTGGAACAACATGGATGGTCCTTGAGGGCATTATGCTAAGTGAAATAAAGTCAGACAGAGAAAGACATATACTGTATGTTCTCACTTATAGGAGGAACCTAAAAAAAAAAAAAAAAGAGCTCAAAGATACAGAGAACAGATTGATGGTTTCCAGAGGTGGGGGGTTGGGGAGGGCAAAATGGATGAAGGGGGGTTAAAAGGTACAAGCTTCCTGTTATAAAATAAATAAGTCATGGGGATGTAACATACAGCATGGTGACTGTAGTTAATAATACTGCATTGCAGATTTGAAAGTTGCTAAGAGAGTAGATCTTAAAAGTTTTCATTATGAGAAAAAAATTTTTGTAACTATGTGTGGTGATGGATCTTAACTAGAGTTACTATGGTGATTATTTCTCAATACATACAAATATCGAATCATTGTTATACACCTGAAATGACTATAATATATGTTGATTACACCTCATTTAAAAAAAATGTCTTAACATTTGAAGAACAATTTCTTTAAAAAAAAAAAAGAGGGCTATGAGTTAGAAGAATTAAGGCTCACTCACTCTTCCCACTTTGCAATCAATAAAACTGAAATGCTGCTTGTAGGCAAGGTCACAGAGCTAAAGTAGCTCTGGTTGGGAGATCAGGACAGCTCAGGACTGGGTGAAGGAAAAGGGAAAAGCAAGTATGCATGAGAGGTACAATACCTGGCATGGATCAGACACCCCCTAAGTGCTAGTATTTAGTAAGTGCCTGCCTTTTGCCCAGCAACATAACTAGAGATATTTTTATATATTGCCTTATTTAACCTCATAAAGCCCTTCAGAGCATTATCACTGTCAACAAGCTCAAATTGGGCAACTTGCCCAAGTTCAAGTACATATTAAGTGGGGGAGTCCTCTTTTCTCCATGATTTCCCAATGAAAATTACAAAACTAGCAAGATCTAAAAGGAATGGGAATTTCAACTATTTTCTAGAAGAAACATGATTCTATTAAAAGCAGAGAATCTGATAAATGTTTGATAAGTCTTGATGCTTGATAATGTTTCCTATTTCAGAACATATCAGAAGCCACAGATTAACTTCTATTCTAGACTGACCCCCAAAAAAGAATCAGTTGGTAATGAGGAAGTGATCAGAGCCATGGGCATCATAACCGTGCCATTTCAAAGTTCCTAAGGGATCAGAGAGAATGCTGGTCATTGTCAGACAATGGCTCTAAATTTTGGAGTGTGAGAGTTTTACAAATTCGTATAGTGTTGATTCAACACAGATTTAGTAAGCGTTCCCTATAATATAAGCTAATGCTTAGTGAAAGCTTACTCTGTGCCAAGTACCATGTAGTATCAGGGATATTGAAGTAAAAAGCATGTTTTAATCGGAAGAAATGGAAGGCAACTGTTTGTTAAACACACTCCGGTGAGTTCCATCGTAGAGGTATGCAAGGGTTATGTGTGGAAGAGACTGAGAACTGGCTCCTTCAATCTCTACTCCACCCCACTTCCAGGGACCCCTCCTGTCTTGCAGGCTTTTTGTAGGATGAGTTATAGATACAGTTTATAGACTCTGCCAGTTTTGTTGCTGAGATTGTCTTTATGTACATGTGATTTGGACAGCAGAATTAAGACAGGATCTCTCTTCCAGCCTCTTTCAGCTGTTTCTCTGTGCAAATAAGACTGTGGAAGTGGAAGGTTTTCTGAAACATTATTTCAGTGTCCATTCTCCAGCTTCCTATGCCCTAGGAGACATCTGTGGGGGTGACAGAGATGGTAGCTCCCTGATTCCTGAATCATGGATACAGGGTATGTTCTTGAACACAATATTCCAGCAACAGCTAGCTGCCACGTACTACGTACCATGGACTGAATCGAAATTCAAAACTATCTTGACAGGTTGAAGTCAAAAGATTTTAGGAAAAATAGAGAGCCAGATCAATCTGTCTGGGGTAAGATTCTTGAAATAGAATACAAAATTCAGTTATAAAACTTCACACTAGGAGAGACCAGAACTGAAAACAATCCTTGTAAAAGAAAGCTGGGAATTTTTGTTACCTGCAAGTTCTATAGGAGCTTATGCTTGACCACAACTCTAAATGACCTCATTTTACCTTAGGCTCCTCTAATAGACAATTACCGCTCAGATCCAGGAGAGAAAAGTTCAGCTGAGCCTGGCACCGCATGGACTGCGTCTGGACTGTTTTCATTTCTGGGTGTCTCATTTAAGTGACCACTTGTTTTAAGTCACTACAAAAGCAGACAGCACTGAGAGAGGCATGACCAAGATGACGAGCAGTCCCTATTACCCAATCCATTTATTAATTCATTCATCTATTTGTTTATTTATTCAACAAACTTTTATCGAGCACTTTGTGTGTATCTAGCACTGGAAATGCAAAGTGAACAAAACGAAACTTCTGCCTCATGGATCTCACATTCTTGTGGGAGAGAAATATAATAATGTCAGGTAATTAATAAATGATCAGGAAAACAAAGCAGAGCAGAGAACAGAGAGTAATGGGAGGAGTTATTTTCAATTGGGTGGTAACAAAGGTCTCTCTGGAGAGATGACCTCTGAACAAAAATCTGGATGGAGTGAGGGAAGAACCAGGTGTCTCTTGGGAGAAATAGCAGGTGGGAAGGCTCTGAGGTAGGGACAGCTCAGTGTGTTCAGGAAGGCCCGTGTGGCTGGATTGGAGTGAAAGATGGGGGAGCAATTTCAGAGGACATCAGAGACTGGATCAGGTGCTGGTTTATGTAGGACCACCCAGGTCACAGTGAGCCTCTATGTTTCATTTTGGGTGTGCTGAGAAGCTACTGGAGAGATCTGAGTCAGGCAGTGAGATGATCCGATTTCTGTTTCAAAAGGCTCACTCTGACTTATATTTAGAGAATGGGTATCTAATGGGCTCCCCTCATGGCCCATGGTTGAGGAACCTGTGACCATGCCTCCCGGGTGCCTTGTATGGATGATGGGAGAAGGTGGGTGTGGTTGTCTTCCTCAGATATTTGAAGGGCATTGCACTTCCTTGAGCAAAACTAGAAGGTACAGAGAAGCATGTTTCATCTCATAATAAAACGAACTTTCTAGCCAGCCGTGCTGCCAGAGTTCTCTTATAAAAGATGAACTCATGGTTACTATTCAAGAAAAGGCTGGTCTTATAAAGTATCTAAATTCAAAGGAAGATGGGCTATACAACATTTATGGTCCTTTCCAACTCTAGGCATCTATTATTTTTCTCTCTTCTTAAAACTCTCTTAGGGAGCTGAGTTCTCTCTCTCTATAATGACCAGCCAAGAGCTACTCAATTAAATTAAATAACCAGAACTTGGTTTTATTTTTCCTAAGTAAATCCAAAGGAAAGGTAAGGATCCTATACACACCTTGTTCTTACTATTTCATTTCCTGAAGGAAATATACATATAGATATAGATAGGTATAGATAGATATATAATACCTATGGCATGCGCAATGTAATTTATGCTAATTAAAGGGAACATTGTCAGGAGTGGGCTAAGAAAAGGAGGAACACCTTTCACAAAATCATTTGATGGACTTAAGAGATGAAGCAATCTACTTCTGGATGGATCTAGAAGACAGGCATAAGACAAGCTGACCTTATAGCGCCTCTAGCAGCCTTATAGGTCTCTTACAATCCTTTGTAAACAGGGAGCCACTGAAAAGTTGAAATCCGATAACCCCAGCTTGCCACTAAAGTATTATGCAAGAGAATGCAGAAGTCCTGGACCTTCCGTTGTCCCTCTAAGCTTCTGTTACTCTTATGAGAGATGTTATACAACTTGCTAATTACGAAAATCCTGGGCTCTCAGGCTTGGTTAGAGTCATGACTCTAGCTTGCTAGCTGTGTGGCTTTGACTAAGTTAGAAAACCTCCCTAGACCTCCACCTCCTCATATGTAAAATGGGAAGAATCCCCGTACCTTCTCATAGGGTTACTGCAGAATTAAGCAAAATCATCCACGTAATGTTCATTGTTAATAATAACAGCTACCATCTATTGAGCCCCTAGAATTGCCGGACATTGTACAGGAATGAACTCACTGAATTCTCTCAGTCGTGCGAAGTACATATTGGTTTCCCTTTTTGACAGAGGCTCACAGAAGTTTGAGTAAGTTGCCCAAGTTCACACAAGTTCATTCAAACTCGGGTCTGCCTAACCAGAATCCAGCTTCTAAGTATTTCTTGCTATATAGTCCACTATGTTATATTTTGTTTTATTTTTTTTAAAAGAAATTCCTCTAATCTCACACTTGAAGGGCAGTTGAGAGTTCCTTTTCCTAGTGCCTTTAACAATTCAGAAACAGAACAGAATTTGTCAAGGACAGATTCTCACTTTGGCACCAACTACCAGTGTACTATTTTTGTGTCATCTGACCGAAGCAGCTGCTTTTACATGCCTTCTAGGTTTGGAGCTGGGTAAGTCTCAGTCAGAGACTTATAGCCTATGGTCCCATGTGACAAAACATTTTGCTAAAGATGCTATTTTCTCCTTTTCCCAGACTTTCCTCCCTTTCTGCAGCTGTTTCCCCTTCTTCTTGAGAATTGATAAAAATTCTGAAACTCTTATTTTTACAATTAATCTCATGTGACCTTACTGTTGACAATGACCCGGTTGTTTCTCCCAGCTACAACACAGTTGATAAGATGCCAGTGCTAAGAACAAAGATCACCACCTGAGGGAGCCGGGAGCAATCTTTCTGTATTGGGTCCTGGCCTGGCACGCACCATATTCTACCCCTAGTAACAACATTAAGCACAAGGACAGCTCCCGTCTGCTGGGAGCCTACGACTTGCTAAATATTTAACCTAGGAGTTAGCATTCATTCACTTGCTCATCCATTTACACAGTAAATATTTTATTGAGAGCATATTATGTTCCAGGCATTGTATTTAGGCACAAACAACACCAGCAATTAACAGAAGAACCCAGATTCTTGCTGGAGCTTACATTTTTTTGGATGGAAAAAGACATAAAATATACAAATATGTCAACGAGTGATAAGAGCTATGAATAAAGAGAATAAAAAAGGATGGTAAGAGTGATGAGAGAATGCAGTTAGCTCTTGAACTACACGCATAAGGCCATTAGAATTATCCTATTTTACAGACGAAGATTTGAATAGTTTGCCCAAAGTCACTCAATGTTAGAACAGAATTTGCCATATTCTGATACCAACAGTAATAAATACAGCAACAGTGATTAATAGTCACCGTCTATTAAGGTAGTTATACAATGGCATGAAGTAGTTATAAAATCCCATTTTATGAGTGAAGAAACCAAGACTCAGAAAGATTAAATAATTTCCTCAAGACTACATGGTAATGATGGAGAAAACCCAGACTGAATGGTTAAAATTCCTGATTTTGTCACCACACCTTGCCTCCTGGGTTGAGTTTGTTTTGTCAGAATTTCTTCCTACTAAACTGAGAGTTCCTTGAGGACAGGGATTGCCTCTCCATCATCTCCTGAAAGTTCCACAACATCTGGCATAGAAAGTGTTGAACTTTCTCCATCTGGACCAGCTGCATTCCCCAAACAGACAGAACTCTAAATACCCAAGAAATATGGCTGCCAATTCTAACATTCAGACGTCCTCAACCTCCCTTGGCAGTGAGTTGCAGTGTGTAATTAGCACTGCAGGCAATATTATCCTTGAACCCCAGAGTGCCAAATGACATTCAGAGTTCACAGTGCAATGGCAACCTGCTAGCATTAGCCTAACCTCCCCAAAATACCCATCTTCCCAAGTGGACTTATGACCTGGACACACTTGTTTGCCTCTTTATTAGACTTGTGTTTGTCTAGGAATGAAAGGAATAAACAAGTGGGATGCACATGCCTTGCATTTTAATGAGGGCCAGGATCCTTTGGAGCAAAGAGGGCATTGTGATGCATTTGAAGAGCATGCGGACTCTGGCCGCATCACCCCAAGTCCGGGCTAACAATGCTTTCCTCAACATTCCTTGGCATTGGTCACAGCCGTGCTTTGCACTTGCATACACATCGTGGTTAACCCATGGTAAATGATCAGATTGGGTGAAGGATGAATGATCTCTCTCCTTACTGTTGTTCAAGTTGCTTCATGGGAGGACAACGCAGCTAAATGTAAGCATTTTGGGAGCAAGTATAATTCTTTCTGGGTTAAGATTTAGTGAAGAGTGGAGAATTCTCAAAGTCAGGCAAACCTAGGTTCAAACTTCAGAGCTGCCGCTCACTAGCTGGTTGAGTCTGGAGACGACTCATCGGACTTTCCTGCTCTCACCGAGCCTTCAGTTCTCAGCTCAGAGAGAGGCCTTCCTGACCCCAGCCACACCCCTCACACACACACACGTCATTATTCTCTTTCTCCCCAATCTTTATGCCTTGCAATACTTACTCTGTAATAGGGAAGAACCTTCGTATTCTATTACAAGTTAATCACTAAAGGCATGTTGCCTATAAGCTTAAATTATAGATAATGGCCCATCGCTGGGAACCCTGCTTCCCAGGTAATGAGCATTAAGCTAAAATACCTTTGTTTAACTCACAGGAAACATCCTGACCAGGCCCACCTGTGCACGACTGCAGGCAGGAAGAAATGAACACATCCCCTCTGGAGGCTGATGGGAACCAGGAAGTGTTTGACTTTAGTCCCTCTCCTTTTAGTATAAAAGGAACCTGAATTCTAACTCAGGTAAGATGGTTCTTTGGGGCACGAGCTCACCATCTTCTTGGTTTGCTGGCTTTCTGAATAAAGTCATTCTTCCTTGCCCCAGCAACTCGTCTCTCAATTATCAGCCTGTTGTGTGGCGAGCGGTATGAGCTTAGACTCGGTGACAACTTCTGGCATGTGTGCCTCTCCCACTAGACTGTAAACTCCACGAGATTAGAAACCAAGTCTTTGCCTCTCATTTATCCCCAGAGTCTGGCACAGTGCCTGGCACACAGAGACATTCAATTAATGTTGGTTCAATGAATTAACAAAGGAAGAAGATTGTGAAGAGAGAGGAAGGGAAATGTAACCAGAGTGTGGAGGATTGAGACAGAGGAGAAAAGGGATGAGGCAACTGTCCTGCAGCTTTATTCTCTGTAAAATGGCAGCAGGGTTGCTGGAAACTTCTCCCTCCACCTCCAAGGCCAGAGTTCTCAAGAATTTTCTAGATCCTAGAGGATGGCTAAGCCAACCCTAGAAAAATAATGCTACTTTCTTTGCTCCTGTTTCCATGCACCCCAGGCAAGCTAGGAAATTGCAAAACCCTGCTGATAATGGCTATGCATGCTCATGCCACTTCACTTTTGCAACGCAAAGTCTCCAGGAGTCTTGGCCATGTTTTTAATTACTACATATTGACTTAGCCCTTGAATGGTTTATACACAATATCGCAAATTTTTCCAGTCTTTTCAAGTCTTCCAATTCCATCACTCTCAGGGAACAACTTTTATCTCCTAATCTCCTCAAAAGATCAATGCTATTCTAATATATTTAACAGGCTCTACATACAGATTTTATTCATAGTGACTCCATACACAAAATATGCTTTGGAGGGTGAGGAATACTGGTAAAAACTGATTTTTTTTTTCTAGTTTTTGCCTAAGGATTAAATTATAGATTGAGGTGTTTCTGAGGACAATTGCCTGTCTTGTGCTATTTAAGAAGGTCATTCTCTGGCAGCCTGGCTATATTTTTAGTCAATTTGGAGCCACTGGGGGTGGATATTAGGGCTATAAATATCAGAGGTAATAGTAATAAGGGGTTTAAGGTCCAGTGAGTACTGGATGAACATCCTGTAACATCTCACAGCACGGCTTCCCAAGGCAAACACGGCCAACCAAGGACTAAAAGACACTCTCAGAACAAAGACATCTCTTACAAGCTCACCTCAGAGATATTACGGGTTTGGTTCCAGACCACTGCAATAAATCAAATACCGCAATAAAGCAAGTCACGCAAATGTTTTAGTTTCCCAGTGCATATATAAAAACGATGTTTACACTATCTTGTAGTCTATTAAGTGTGCAATAGCATTGTGTCTAAAAATCAGTGTACATAACTTAATTTAAAAATACATTATCACTAATAAATGCTAACTGTTGTCTGAGCCATCAGCAAGTCGCAATCTTTTTGCAACAGTCGCATCAAAGATCACTGATCACAGATCACACAACAAATATAATAATAATGAAAAAGTCTGAACTATTGCAAGAATTACCAAAATGTGACAGAGACACAAAGTGAGCCAACGCTGCTGGAGAAGTGGTGCCCATTGACTTGTTTCACGCAGGGTTGCTACAAACATTTCGTCTGTAAAGAAAAACGGAGGACAGTATCTGCGAAGCACAGTGAAGCAAATAAAATGAGATATGCCTGTATAAAGAAGCCAGACAAGCATCTTTCCTTGCGGTGATCTGACAAGCAGGGGCCACTGTGCTCTCTGAGCTTCCTGCCTGAGCTGTTCTGTCAACCAACCATGGCAGATGTTCCCAACTTTTCCAAACTCTTTATTTTACCCTTGCTTTGAAATAGTCATTTGAAATAAAAATAATAAATGCCTAGTGGACCATTAGGCAAATGCTCTTCCCGTTTTTTTTAGGCATCGTCTCACTTAACCCCAGTAACAATCACACATACAGGAATTATCATCATCTGTAATTCACAAGGGTGGAAACTGAGATACAGAGAAAGTAAGTGGTAGAGCTGGGGCTTAAGCAGTGTAGCTCCAGCGCCTGGGTGCCTAACCGCGACCCCATTCCTTCTGCCTTATCTTTGGGATGGGCAGTATTCAATCAGAAATCAGAAATCAGTTTCTCCATTATTAAACCCATTTAGGATAAATGTAATTGACCATCAGCCTTAGGGTCAGCTGTAGTCAGAAGTTTGGGAATTCAACAGACCTTAGTTTGAACTCTAAGAGCTGCGAGAACGTACCCAGTTTTTTAAACTCTGTGGGCCTTCATGTTTTCATTCTAAAAATGGGAATATAGGTAACTCCTTCAAAGGGTGGTTTTGAGCAAGTGTAGGCAAACTTTTCTTGCAAGGAGCCAAATAAGAAGTATTTTAGGTCTTGTGGGCCATACAACAATCTCCTATCACAGCTACACAACTTGCTGTTGGAGCATGAAAGCAGCCACAAGCTATACAGAAACAAACGAGGTGGCTGTGTTTCAACAAAACTTTATTTACAAAATAGGCAGTGACCGGATCTGGCCTACAGGCTACAGTCCTCCGACCTCTGATTTTGAGGATTACATGAGATAATGCATGTGCTTTGCATGATCCCTGGAATACAAGTCATCAAAAATGGTAATAAAATTATGGTTTCAGCATGAGATGACAGTGCTTTCAAGTTGGGTCAAAAAAATCCCAACCAAAATCAAGGAAATTTAACATTTTCAGGAACCTCTGAAGTCTTACTTGTGTAAATGGAAAACTTTCATAACTTTTAAAATATTGACAAATTATCAACACTCTACCCCTAATATAACCTTATAGGTAGGGTTGCCAGAGACAATACTTTTTTAGTATTTTCAATATCGGGGACATAATTATACTAAAAAAGTATTTTTTGTTTATTTGCAATTGAAATTAAACTGGGGCATCCTGGAGGTTTTATTGTTGTTGTCTATTTTGGTTCCCTTGCCTGTTTTTCCCTAAATCTGATGACCCTACCTACAGACCTCTGTGATTCCACAATTTGGGAACCACTGGTTTTATCACATAACAAGAATAGCCCAACACAAGCAACATTTTGTTCTTTCAGGGAGGGAAAGAATTACATTCTTATGGAATTATCCCTAAGGTTCAAAACTAATAAGTCCCCTGGGTAGAAGCCACTGAAACACTATGAGACAACCAGTGCTCTGTGTTCACGGGTGCCAAGAACAAGCTTAGGTCACCCAAGGAAAAAGTGCAATAATCTTGCATTTGTTCCTGCTGATTAAAGTCAAGCAGCTTCCTGGAAATTGCTTGGCGGCCCTCATGTCACTATGTTGAATTAATATCTGAGCAGAATTAATGATGGAAAAACTCAATTATATCCAACACATCCAAAGTTTTGCAGTTGGATTTGTCAGTAATCAAACTGTGTCCTGAGAAAGCCCATTTTGTCAGTAAACAAAGCTTCTGTGTGGAGAAGAAATATTCTGTGCACATAAACACGGGTGCCTAAATTCCTGATAAATATTTGATAATGAGGACGTGGATGGAGTAGGTGCCTTCAGCCATCAGAGATCTTCCAACAAGTGGGATTATAAAATCATTCTCAGGGGATTTAGGGGAAAAGAAAAAAAATGAGAAATCTGGCTCAGCATGCCACAAACATGTCTTTCAAATTTTAAAGAAGGAAGATGATATTTGACATGTCCATGAAGGTGAAAAGCATTGTGTTTTCATTAAAGTAGTGTGGCATTTAGTATCCAAAAGCGAATATTTGAGTTTCAGGTCTACCTCTTCCAAGCTTTGCAACTTTGAATAATTCACTTAGTCTCTCTGAGCCTCTGTTTCCTATCCCTAATGGGCATTCTTACAGAGACGTAAGAATGCCCATCTCTTAGGCTTTGATCAGGGTCAAAGGAGATCATGGTAATGAAAATGTTTGCTAACTGAAATAGCAATATATCATCAGCTGTCATTCCTAGGGGCAACACCATAATCTCTGGTGACCAAAGAGCAAAATAATGTTGTATTGCTACCAGCTGAAGTCACGCTAAGGGAATTATGCTCTCATGAAATCTGTATTAATTCAAATCTGTATTAAGTCATAAGAAAGTATCACAAACTGGATGGCTTAAATAACAGAAATGTATTGTCTCTCAGTGCTGGAGGCTTAGATGTCCAAAATCAAGGTGTCAGAAGGGTTGGTTCCTTCTGAGGGCTGTGAGGGAGGGAACTGTTCCAGGCCCCTTTTCTTGGCTTCGTAGATGGCTGTCTTCTCTCTGTGTCTCTTCCCATCATCTTCCTCCATGTCTCTGTGTCGAATTTCCCCTTTTTATAAAGGACACCAGTCATATTGGATTAAGGCCCACCCTGATGACCTCACTCTAATTTGATTACCTCTGTAAAGACCCTATGATGGTTAATTGTTACGTGTCGATATGTTTGGGCTAAGGGATGCCCCTATAGCTGCCAAAACATTTCTGGGGGTGTCTGAGGGGTGTTTCTGGAAGTGACTAGCATTTGAATTGATTGAGTAAAGAAGATCACCCTCGGGACTTCCCTGGTGGTCAAGTGGTAAACAATCCGCCTTCCAATGCAGAGGATGTGTGTTCCATCCCTGGTCGGGGAACTGAGATTCCACATGCTGCGGGGCAACTAAGCCTGCCTGCCACAACTATTGAGCTCACACACTTCAGTGAGACAGCCCACCTGCCGCAAACTACAAGCCGGGGTGCTCTGGCACCCTCGTGCCACAACTAGAGAGAGAAAACCCTCACGCCACTAGAGAGAAGCCTGTGCACTGCAACGAAGAGACTGTGAGCCGTAACGAAAGATCCCACACGCCTCAACAAAGATCCCGTGTGCTGCAACTGAGTCTCGATGCATCCAAAAAAATAAGGAAAGTAAATAAAATAAATAAATTTTTTTAAAAAATCACCCTCAACAAGGCTGGTGAGCACCATCCAATCCCCTGAGGGCTTGAATCGAACAAAAAGATGGAGGAAGAGTGAATTTTCTCTTTTTGCTTGAGTTGGGACATCCATCTCCTTCTGCCCTCAATATCAGTGCTCCTGATTCTCAAATCTTTGGACTCAGACTGGGACGTACACCACTAACCCTGCAATTCTTTGGACTCAAAGTGAATTACACCACCAGTTTTCCTGGTTCTCCAGCTTGCAGACAACACATCAATGGTCTTCTCAGCCTCCATACTCGTGTGAGCCAATTCCTATTATAAATCTCTCTCTCACTCTATATACATATATCTATATATAGATATATGTATATAGTTGACCCTTGAACAACTCAAGGGTTGGGTGCTGACCTTCAGAGCAGTCGAAAACCTTTGTATAACTTTATAGTCGGCCTTCTGTACCCACAGTTCCTCACCTATGGATTCAACCAGCCTCAGATTGAGTAGAAATGTAGTACATATTTATTGAAAACAATCCACATATAAGTGGACCCATACAGTTCAAACCTGTGTTGTTCAAGGGTCAAGTGTATATCCTATTGATCCTGTTTCTCTGGAGAACCCTGACTAATATGGAACTTATCTCCAAATAAGATCGCATTTAAAGGTATTGGGGGTTAGGACTTCAAGGAGTGGGGGATAGACACAAATCAACCCATGACAAGATCTTTCATTTATTTTGTTAAAAAGTCACCAAACTGATTCACAGTGTTTCCCAACCAAGGCCTGCTTCTCAGATGAAACATTTCACTCTACTATGGAGACCTACCTGCTCCTTGAGTGTCTAAGAAGATGAATTATTTACTTTAGAATAAAGATCTAAGGCCATGGCCACGTATCTCCTCCAGACACCAGAACATTAGGCAGTGTCTCTCTTTTCAGAGAATTCTCTTTATCCTGCAACATACATGTCATCACTTTGCCTTATATTTAGCTTGGAAACAAAAACTTGTCACCCTGATACAGTCACTGAAGTTTTTAGATTTCAAACTCAATTCATTGTTCAAGAAATGTATTCACTTGTTATCTCTCACTTCTGCATTAGCCCACAGATTGTTGATACATTTTCAAATCAGATACCTTCATGAAATTAGAGAATTAGTAAGTGGAGACACACACACACGCACACAAGCAATATCTCATATATAATAGATTTATATAACATAGAATAATAGTGAAGTTTTTAAAGTAAAATTAGACCTTTTTTAAACTCATGCTTTCTTAGCAACTCAATATCAGTTTTTGTTCAACTATCTTGCGATTTTAGAAAATGTAAATGTCCCATACAGATGGATATATGGGTACATGGCTGTATGTCTCAGAGGGTCATCAAAGCATTATTTGTAACATCAAAAGATAGAAACAACCTGATGTCCACCAGAAGTTAGTTAAACAAAGCATGAGACAGCCACAGAATGGAACACAATTCACCACCCCCCAAAGACCACGTTTTTGAAAAATATATAATGACATGGGGTAACACACTTGATATGTTTTAGTGAAAAGCAGGTTACAGAAGGATATGCATGATTCCAATTTTAAGACTACATGTGCATAAAAGAATATAGAAGGGATATGCACTGACATGTTAACATGCTTATCTATAGGTGCTATGATTGTAGACAATTTTTTGTTTCTTCCTGGTAGTTTCCTTAAATTTTTTCTACAAAATGCATGAATCACTTTAAAAATGAATATATGACTTTTTCTAATAAATGGGAATTTTCTTCTGAAACGTTATTGCCTTACACATTGTACCATTCATACCATTGGGTGACTATTTTTCACAGATCTTAGTACTGGACTTCTAGGGGATAATAGAGGGAGATCAAATATTTATAAAAATAATTATGTACTTAGCACTTTAATGCAACCTACGATGTTATAAGAAGGCCTTGATGAAAAAGTATATTCTCAATGAAGTATACAGAATGCACAGAGGAGGAGTATTCCTGACATAGGAAATGGCGTAAGTAAACAAACATGCAGCAAAATGCCAGGTTTCCTCTGGGAGTAACAAAAACTTCAGTATGAGTTGTTTGTAAGGTTTCTAACAGAATGCCAGGGGATGAGGCAGGAATATTAAGTCAAGGGATGGATGATCATGAAATTTATTGTTCAAACTAGGGCCTTTTGAGAGTGAACGTTGAGTGCTCATAATAGCTACTAGGAGACACCAGGCATGCACTAGGAATATACAGGGAAACCAGGACATAAGACTTCCCTACAAAGGGCTGGGTCACAGTGGGCCTTAAATGCCAGCCTAAGTAAGATATTTGAACTTCATACACACAATCTTGGAATCCTGGGGTTGGAAGGAAATGTCAATGCCCTCCAGCTTGGCCACCCCATCCCTGCCTCTCCAAATTTCCCAAGAATATTTAGCAAGCCTTTGTTTAAATATCTCTGTGACAAAGAATGCATTGCCTTGGAACAGCTCTGTTAGAAAATTCTTCATTGTATTGAGCTGAAATTTATCTCCCTGTATCTCCCACCCATTTGGCTCAGCACTGCCATCTCAGAGAGAAAAGCACAATACTAATCTCTCTTCCTATGGAGAGTGAAAGATGTAAAGACAGATAATATGGCTCTCTAGACTTTCTCCTTTGCAGGTTAAATGTCCTACAGACATCCTTCCTACAGCATCCCTGAAGTTTGTCACTATTTGCTTTGTATCTCCTAATTAGCTTTTAAAATGTTCCTCTCTTGTCATCTCCCTGCTACCATCTTCGTTGGAGCCACCAACCCTTCTTGCTTATACTATAATAACTCCTCCTATGTCGTTTCTCTCCCTCTCTCCTCTCTCTCATTGACCATCCCTCCAACCCATTGTCTGTATTGACCTTTCCAAAACACAAAACTGACTGTGACACTGCTTTGCTTACAAACTTCAATGGCTCCCTATTCTCCTCAGGATCAATTACAGCTTCAGAGCATGAAGTTCTAGCCCCGAGCACCACTCTAGTCTCATCTCCCTCATCCCCTCTCCTCTGTGTGTGTATCCCTTCTCTCAGTTCCTTGCACAGGACTTTTGCCCTATGGAAGTTACTGTCACCTGCACTTGGAACCCTCTTCCCTATACCACCTGCGCCTTGATGACCCCTACTCAGCTTTTGGGTTTCAATTTAAACATCACTGCCTCCAGAAAGTCTACCCCAATTCCATTAAGTCTGGATTAAAAACCCCTTCTTAAGTGGTTCCACAGGGACCTAAGCTTCCCCTATTATACAAGTAAAACATTTAATTAAAATCAACTGCTTATTCATCTAACACCTTTGCTATATTGTGAACTCTGTGAGAGCAGGTCTGCTCTTTTCAGCGCTGTTGTCATAAGTATCTAGCACAGTGATTGGCAAATAGTATGTATGTGTGTGTGTGTGTGTGTGTGTGTGTGTATATATATATGTGCTCAAAAAATGTGTTAATGTGTAGCACCCAGAACCAGATACAATTGTTCTAAATGTGGTCCTCATAATATAGATTAGAATGTCTATTGCCTTCCATGTGCTATACTCCATACCTCTTTTAATAAAACCTAACATTATTTTAGAAGAAACATCTCATGGTTGATTTTATTGTCAGTTTAAATCCCTAAACCTTAACTATATGAAGCCACCACTTCTGTCTTTAACTTTCCCTCTCTGTCTTTTCTCCCTCTCTCTCTCTCTCTCGCTCTCTGTCACACACAACCAATAATTTGCAATTGGTTTTTGGCAGCCATACATGATATATTTTATATCTATTTTTGCACACTGCTTCTAAAAATAAAAAGTCAAAGTATGCTACAACTTATTGATAACTTCTGGACTCCTAATCCTTATGCCTTTTCTCTGAGCAAATGTGATCAGTGTGCTATGCCTTCATGGATGTTAAGAATATTGAATAAAACAGGAATGAAGACGGACCCCAGTAGCATACCATCCTAAAGACGTCCATCTGTCAATCAGCTATTCTTTAGTAAATGCATTCAGTCATTAATCCGGCCCACATGCATGCTTCTAATCCAGAAGAATATCACAAGATCTGGGCCCTTCCTAAAATCAAGGTTTTTGAATTGATTAATGTTAAGTGAGTATCACCATGTTCCAGGTATTTTCACAAACTTTATTTTAGTCACCATTTCCAACACCTGTTATCCTTTTTAATAGATGATAAAACTGTCACTCAGAGAGAAAGTCACACAACTAGCAAGTGCCAAAGCAGGGACATGAGCCCAAGTCCTGTGACTCCAAATTCAATACCACACATTACACTGAGATCCTCTAAAAGAGAAAATATGCATTATTGGACTTATGTGGGCTCCTATTAATCACCACCTACTCTCCCAAATATCTGTTGAATGAATGAATTCTTTGATTCAAGATTCTTAACCCGAGGTTCATGACAACACAAGGGGGTCCAGGAGTAGGCTTGTATGAACCTCCTGAAAGTTTATGAAAAGTGCCATGTGTGTATATTGTGCATTTTTTCTGAGAAGAGTAATGTACATTTAAGTCTCAAAAGGACTGTGGTTCCAAGGAAGAATCATCCGCAGTTTACATAACTCTTCGTCATCATTCGCCTCTGTCTAGAGTTTCACATGCACAAATTTCTTCAGAAAATCAAACTGAATTTTTTCATCTGTAGTCTCCAAAGCCTCCATCACTCTCTAGCAGCTCTTAGAGATCTCACTTGTTGGTCCCTTCTGAGCCTTCCTTCTGGTGTCAAAAGATGCCAGCTTGTATCTTTGATATCAGCTTATCAAAAGGCTCTCTTAAAAGTCCACCTAGCTTGGCCTTCAACCTCTTCCCGGGCCAGGTACTATCCTGAAAATGATTCCTTCGCTTTCGCAAAGCCAAAGCAAAATTGCAAAAGGCTTTTCATGCAGCTTTTCCCAGCCTTGGGCAAGGTTGGGATAGATGTGGACAGCAAGAGGAGAAACCCACTGAGATGTGGATGGGAGAGGGAGCTGGTAGATCTGGAGACTTGGGGGATCATCTTAAGTACCCAGGAAGTCTAAAACCTTCTTTTGTTAAATAATTGGAAGACTACGCCTTTCCCTGATAATCAGGGTTGACTTTCATTCTTCATTCTTTACCATATTGTATTATACATTGTATCTCTGTCATCTTATTCAGTGCCTGAAGATCATAGTCATTGACAAGAATTGTACAAGAATTCACACAAACTTACTGAGCATCCTCATTGGGTCCAGGCTGTAGGCTCGAAGGATGCTCAGACAAACAGAGCTGATGCCTGCCCTCGAGGAGTCTACAGACCAGTGGCGGACAGACAAGTAAATAGATACTTGCAATAAAGAATGGTAAATGCTCTGTGAGAAGGAATAGAGGAAGCTCTGGGAGAAAAGGCGAGAGCCACCCACCCATTCTGGAGGAAGAGGAGCAGTCTCCAGGAGAAAGTGGCTCTCAGCTGAGTCTTTAGGGGAAAATAGAAGTTAGACCTAAGAGAAGGACAAAGAGGAAAGTCATGTTTAGTAAATAGTTTCATGCGCCTAAATTTGCATACAACATGCATAAAGTGTGTATTAAAATGTGCATAAGATGGGAATAAAGACACAGACCTACTAGAGAATGGACTTGAGGATATGGGGAGGGGGAGGGGTGAGATGTGACAGGGTGAGAGAGTGTCATGGACATATATACACTACCAAATGTAAAATAGATAGCTAGTGGGAAGCAGCCGCATAGCACAGGGAGATCAGCTCGGTGCTTTGTGACCACCTAGAGGGGTGGGATAGGGAGGGTGGGAGGGAGGGAGGGAGGGAGATGCAAGAGGGAAGAGATATGGGAACATATGTATATGTATAACTGATTCACTTTGCTATAAAGCAGAAACTAACACACCATTGTAAAGCAATTATACTCCAATAAAGATGTTTAAAAAAAAATCTCAAAAAAATAAAATAAAATAAAATGTGCATAATATGTGGAGAGGGAGTGACTGATGAGAGATAAAATGGAAGAGAAAGGCAAGTCCCAGAGAACCTGTGTACATCAACATTATTCTCAAAAGGAAAAAAATAGGAATCCATTGTAGACTTTTCAAAAGAGATCTACATGATCATATTGCATTTTAGAAAGACCATTTGATACAGTATGGTGACAAGACAGGGGGCATGGGGATGGGTAGTACTGGCCTAAAATGAGACTAACAGAAAGTTGTGACCAGAATCAAATTTGGGGTGGTACTGACTTATACTAAAACAGTGGAAGCTGAACTGGAGACACAGGTATGTGTATGAAATGCATTAAGCAGGGAGAGCAGATAGGACTAGGTGTCATGAATGAAAGAGAGGAGTGATGATTCTGTCTAGGATGATTCTGTCATGTCTGGCTTGGACAACTAGGGATGCCATTTGAGCAGTGAGAATAGAAAAGGAGGAGCAGGCCTGGGAGAGAAAGGGAGAAGACAAATTCAGTTTGAACATGTTGATTTTAAGGTGCTCCATGGAGATGCACCTTGAAGTGGAGATGCTCTATAGAAAAGGTTGGTATTTAGGAGAAAGATCTGGATAGGCTATAGATTTGTCTGTAGTGGGTGAACCCATGGGGGTGGAAGAGGTTTCCTAGGGAGACTACTGGATGGAAGGGGAAGAGAGTCAAGGAACAGAGGGACACACCAACGCTGATGAAGGGAGGACTTTTAGAGGCATTAAATGAAACTCAGAAGGCAGAGGGAAACCAGGGAAGCATGGTATCAAAGAATCCAGGACGGAATTTTAAAAAAAAGAAAGAAAGAGAGGGATGGGGGGGATGACCAACAGTTCAAAATGACACAGAGAAGACTTGGGGAAGGTTGAACACAACACTCTCTGGTTTAGCTCCCAAGAGGTCTCTGGTGGCCCTGGCCAAGGTTTGTCTTCAGAAGGGAGGGCAGAAGCCATTGACTGTGGGTTAGCAAGTTACTGGGTAGTGAGGGCATTGAGATGGTGAATGTCACCCACTCGTTCCAGAAGCTTGGTGGGGCCAACTTCCCTGGTGGCGCAGTGGTTAAGAATCTGCCTGCCAATGCAGGGGACACCGGTTCAAGCCCTGGTCCGGGAAGATCCCACATGCCGTCAAGGCAACTATTGAGCCTGTGGTCTAGAGCCTGCGAACCACAACTGCTGAAGCCTGCATCGCGGGCACCGCAACGAAGAGTAGCCCTGGCTCTCTGCAACTAGAGAAAGCCCGAGTGCAGCAACCAAGACCCAATGCGGCCAAAAATTAAATTATTTATTTAAATAAAAAACGTTTGGTGGGACGGTAAAGGAGAAACATTATTTTCAGCTAGAGAGGAAGTGCAGAAACTCAACACAAACATCGATTGACTGAAGTGAGGAAAACGTCCTATTCCCGGCAGAGCCGGCTGGGTGAAAAATTCATTAACAAATGCCAGAACCGGCTTCCCTCTCTGCGTCCTGCTGAGCGCTAGAAAGGCTTTTGTTTTCATTGTCTTTATCAGTGAGAAACGGCTCGGTTCGGGGCCGAACCTGTTAAAATGAAACCAGAGTGTGTGGCAGGACAGCCATCGAAAGCCTTTGACCCACCGCTCGCACCTGAACGCCGGCTCTGCCCACTGCCCCTTCCGACCCTCCCCACCTGCCGTGTCTGCCCTGCGAGATTTCCAAGTCCGGAGCAGAAAGCACCCCTGCTCAGCTGAGACTCCGGGCTCCCTCAACTCTTCTCCAAAATCGAGCCAGATTCATCTGAAAGTCAGCTTGTTCAAATAGTGAAGTACAAAGGGCCGAGGGGCTGGCCGTGCCGCCGCCGGCTCTGTGCACGCGGGGCAGCGCCTTCCCTTTGTGGAGCCCCCGAGGGGACGCGGCCATGTGGAACGGGCTCCCTCCGTCAGCGAGATGTCTGCTGCCTTTGGAGTCCAGTGTAGGATCCCACAGCACGTTACTGAAGCAGATGGCTTGAAAAATCCCTATCCTCCCCGCAAAGCCCTGGTCCAACAGGTAATCAGCCAAACGCCGAGCCCTCTCGCGGCCCCGGAGGACCGAGCTCCCCGAACCCCGCGACCCGCTGCGCCCAGGGGAGCTCCCACTTGGCACAGGTTCCAGCCGCGGTGACCGGAGACTCGTCCACGGCCCCCTTCTCTGCAGGGACTACCGGCTGGGTTTCCAGAAACGAGATACGTATTTACAAACCCAAACATTCCCTGGCAACCAAAGCTCGAAATGAGTTCCGCTCTGCATCTCGCGCGCCTGGAAATCGCTGCAGCTGAGTGCACGGGAACGCAGCCCAACGGGGACCGCTTTCCGGCACATCCGGAGGCCCTTTGCAAGGTTTCTCGGCTGACAGAACAGCAGCTGGGACCCGGGAGCCCGAGCAATGGAGGACGGGAAAAGGGAGGCGCCTACCGTACCCGCTCGGCGCGGCGGCTCATCGCTGCGGCCGTCTGGGCGCCTGCTCCGGCCCGGGCGCTGCGGACGCGGCCTCTGCTGTGAGCTCTGCCCCGGGACGGCTGCCTCGGGCTGCTCTTGTTTGCACTGGGCCGTTTGCTTTTGGGATTTCTCCAATGCAGATGTAGTCAGGGGGCCGCTGTCCCGGGGGACAATGATTCCATTGGAAGCTGGCCTTTGACAAGACTCACACATGACCTTTGACTAAAATGGCTTTGGGGAAGGAAAGTGACCGGAGGCTGAAGACCGGGCATCCAGGACAGCCGTCCGCATTCCCACCCCCAACAGTGCCAAGTTAATTTTTCATCCCGTAATCTTTCAAGGAGAGTCTCTGTGAGGTTTGATTTGCCATTTCTCCCTCATTCTGCCGGATCCTTTATCCGGGGTTTCCGAAAGGATTTTGCTGCCGAAGTTTCCTGCCGTGTTGTTGATGAGTTCCCTGAATTAGCATTCCCAGGTTAAACGTGAGCAGTATATCGTATAAAGTCCTCTAACACTCTGGAAAATAATACCCCTATTTTTTTCCCCTAAAGCATGCTACAATTGACAAAGGGCTTGTGACAATCATGCTGTCACTTGGCCTCCCAAACAATGCCGGGAAGACTCTCCTATTACTGCCATTTTACACGTAAAGAAAAAGAAGCTCCAAAAAAATAAGATATTTGCCCAGTTACCCAACCAGAAAGTGAAATCTGAGTCTTCTCAATCACATTCTGTCCACATCCACAAACCACCCACCTCCCTGCTGGGTGACCCACCCCAGTAACTTAATTATAACACATAAGCACATGTTATAACGCATAATATACAGCAAGAGTAACTATAGAACATTTTAATATTTGAATTATAAAAGCGTTAGAAAGTGTTTTAAAATAATAGCTGTTTTGGTTAAGGATATCCACAGATATCTTGAGTTCATTGACTACGTTTTTTTTATTGTCGAATTTTTTCTCTTTACCAGCTGCTGAAAGAATTCTATAGGAACCAGACTGGCAACTCTGAGGTGCTGGTACAAGCCTAGGGATTCCTGAGGTTGCTGCGAGAGTCTGTCACTAGTCATGATCAGAGCCTTTTTCCCTCCTTTTTCTGGGTCCTTCCAGATGGCAAAATGCTAAATAGAAGGGGAAGAGGCTGTGGGATTGTAAAGAAAGCCGCTGTGAACAAGGAGGCAGCGTCCCAGAATTTTAGTGTGATGAGGAGAGCTGTGACGGGGGTCTGCGGAGATGCTCTAGAGATGCCTGGTCTGGCAAATGGCATCACTCTCATTTTTCCGCTTAGAGAAGGGGAAAGGGGGTGATACACTCAGTCTGGGAGGATTGGAAGGAGTCGGCCAGGAGGAGAAGAGGAAGAAGGACATCACTGACTCATACAACATCATGTCCAAAACCTGTCCTGATGCCTTTGGCAAACTGAAAATAGTTCCTGCAGACAAGAGCAGAGGGTGTGGGAGGCTGTGTCTAGAGAGGAGGGTGTGGGTTTGGACTCTGACCAGCCTCCTGTGTCACCTGAGGGAATTTGGACTTCATCCTGAGGAACCCAATGGGTTAATATAACTGGCTCCAGGTTACCAGCTCACAAGAAAAGGATGCAGGAGTCATATGCTGTTCTACAACAAGAAAAATATATCTATCAACCTGGCTTGGTGGTTATGGGCATTGGCTTCATCAGACAGATGCAGTTTCTTCTTCTTCTTCCTAGCTACAAAAATGCGAGCAATATATTTAACCTCACTAAGCCTCAGTTTTCTCATCTGTAAAATGGGGATTATGGTACACGCTATGAGAATTAAATGAAATTATGTGGGTAAAACCCCTTGCCTTTCTTCTGACATACAGTCGTGCTCAGCAACAGGTAGCTACTGTTATCTTTTAAAGTATTGATGCTTTAATGTGTGCAGCAGCTACCATGGAATAGGAACTCCCTTCCTTCCAGCTCATTCCCTTCTCCCCATTATAATTTTTTGGCTTTTGACTCATTAAAGTTTGTCCTCTGTTCTTTCCACTTTGTTCCTCCTTCTCGACATTACTTCCTTCCTTTATGTCCCAGTCTAGACTTTAATGTCGGTTTCGATCTTACTCTCCTTCCACCTCAGTTTGTTCATTTCCTGGTCCAACCACTGCCATACCATCTGCAAAACCTTCAGCCACGATGTAACGGTCTGCTAGAGCTACACAGCATCACTCACCGTGTCCACTGGCACCACCACCTATGTGCGCTCTGCAGCCTAGATGCCGTGTCCAGCACCACTGTATTCCTTACGAGTGTCCCTGGTCAACCCACCTCTTCACTTCCACAAAGTCACTCTTCCCTCCCCCGCAGAACCCGGACCCCACTCCCAGCTGACTTTCAGCAAACGACCTCCTCTCCCCCAGCAAAGGGCACAAGGGCTACCAGGAGGGAACTCTGCTTCCTGGCCTTGCACCAGAAAACTTATTTCCAGTCTCCACACCTTGCCTCCCACTTTCGAAGTGGCCCTCCTTCTGTGTGCTATGGAATCCCTCTCTTCCCATGTCTTCTGGAACATTCTTTCATCAGCCATCCCTCTATCTTTCAGTTTCTTCTTTACTGATTTCACTAGTTCATTTATTCATCAGACATTTATACATTACATGTATAAATTACATGACAGTCAGCATCTTTGATTCTGGGAATACAAGAATAAATAAAATATCACAGTCGCTAAACATATTCAACTGTCTCTCATACAATGTACTCCGTTTTTCCTAATATGGTCTGAATACATGCCTGTTTGTTTTAACAACAATAACAACAACACACACACACACCACATGTGTCCACTGTCTAGAACATACTTCCTGTGGATCTTCCAAGGTCAGTTCCTTCCTTTAGAACCAGGCTTAAAGTCACCTCCTCAAAGAGACCTTCCCTGACAGCCAATCTAGGGAACCATCCTCTCCCTCATTATCAGCTATCGGTTAGCCTTCTTTATTTCCGTCACATCATTTATCCCATGTTGTAATGAGAGATTCCTTTGTTCCCTTACTTGCCTATTTCCTGCTGCTTCCACTAGTCTGAACCTTCATGAGGGCTTGGACCCATCTTTTAGTCACTGCTGTATCCCCAGTGCCCAGGGTGTACTTAATAGGCTCTCAGAAAACATTTGTTGATTGTTAAACCCCCAAGTGCCACAACCATCTTTGCCTTAATCTTTTTTTATTTTTTATCTCCATCAGACATCCTACTGGTTTTCAACATTGACTACAATTAGAATTCCCTGAGGAGTTTTGAAAAATCCTGTTGCCCAGAGCACCCTCTGGGGTGAGACCTTGCTACTAGTTTTTGTAAGCTTTCCAGACAATTGTAAAAGCCAAGCTTGAGACCACTGACCTAACCTCTGCCTGACACGTGGGTGATGCTTGAGAAGGAAATGAATGGATGAATGAATGATTCAAGGGATGGGGTCATTTAGCTCCTGCTTATCCTTCAATCCTCTTCCCCTGAGTCCTCCCACTCATCATGTTATCCAGGCATGCAAACCGCAAAACAAGCCCTGCACTGTCCTTGCTCCAAGCTTTCACATAATATCAGCTCTACCAAGAGCACCCATAGAGCATCTCAGCTGTCTAAGGAGTTTCCTTGCCTCTGGACTTGCCGGTAAAATCTGGATTTGGGCTCAATACCATCTCCTCTGCCAGATCTTTCCCAGTGTCCCCAAAGGGCTCACCTTTCTCTTTGCACATGTCCCCGTTAGAGCCATTGTGCTGCCGCCAGCAGCTGTGTCATGATTGGTTTTGACCCGGTGATCCTTTCTCCTTGTACCCCCATGTCTTGCAGACCACCCTACCAAAGATAAATTAATGGATTATCACATTAAACAAATTTTTTAAGAGATGCTCTATGTTTATTTTTTGTTTGGGGATTTTTAACAGCCTAACTGAGCTATAAATCACGTAACATACAATTCCTCAATTTAAATGGTACAAGTCATGGTTTTTAGGATATTCACAGGGTTAACTATCACCACAATCAATTCTAGAACATTTTCATCACTCGAGAAAGAAACATCGTACCCATTAATTATCACTCCCCATGACTCCTCAGCCTCCCAGCCCTAGATAACCACTAATCTACTTTCTGTCTCTATAGATTTGTCTATTCTGGACATTTCATATAAACGGAATCATACGATACTTGTTTTTTGTGTGTGTGTGATAGGCATTTACTTCCACATTTGAAGACTTATTTGGCCGCAGGATCCCTCTCACACTTAGTCGATGTGGCAGAATATGGACTCTGTAGAGAGAGCTTGGAGGACAAACCAAAGCAGTACTTCTTAGACCACATTACACAGCAACCTGGTAAATTACCAAATTCCTGAGCTGGGGGAAGGAGGATACAGGAATTAGCTACACCTGCTATCGCAGAAGAAAGGGAGAGGGGATGGATTCCCAGACAGCTCAGCTCTGCCTCACCAGTCCCGTCACAACCAGGCCACTGGGACAGGACCTCCTGCACCCAAAGGACCCCACATTGAGGACAAACTGCCTGGATCAGACTCTAGTTTTGCCACATGTTAGCTGTTACTCTTCATTCCCAGCTACCTCATTTCTAAAAAGAGGATAAAAACAACTCTACCTTATAAGCACCACATCATAGGATCGTGATAAAGATTAAATGAGGGGATGCATAGCAAGTGCACAGCACAGCACTTGGGCCATTATAAGTGCCTGATAAATATTTATGGTGTTGTACTTGTCGATGTTTGACCACAGCTGTTTTCATATTGTTCTTCTAAGTAAAATTTAATATGGAAAGAGGGTTCTGCTGCTTTACAAAATAATTCAAACCGTTATTCTAGGAAAACTTCACACACCATGCAGATACCCACTGCCAGACGGTCATCTGTGTTTTGCTTGATGAAAGTAGGGACAGTGGCAAGATTTAGCTGAAGCCAAAGAGTACTTGTTAATGGAAAGTTGGAGGGAGGAGATGGATTAGGTCCATTCCTGGCATAAAAAGCTGATGGAGAGAACCTAGTTCTTCCCACCAAATGCACATCAGTGCCATTAGCAGGCAGCAGATGTAGGCTAAATGGACCCTGTGTCTTGTCTTGTTTATCTGCACTCCTCTCCAGCAATTTCTTTACTTTCCTTTTACTATTCTTATGTGTCAGCCCTGCCTCTGGCATCCTCTGCTAAGCCCTCCTACGGTGTCTCTTAGGTACCTCTGAATTTAACATGTAGGTAGCTACAAACAACAAATGCTGGAGAGGGTGTGGAGAAAAGGGAACCCTCCTGCACTGTTGGTGGGAATGTAAATTGATACAGCCACTATGGAGAACAGTATGGAGGTGCCTTAAAAAGCTAAAAATAGAACTACCAATGACCCAGCAATCCCACTACTGGGCATATACCCTGAGAAAACCATAACTCAAAAAGACACATGCACCCCAATGTTCATTGCAGCTCTATTTACAATAGCCAGGTCATGGAAGCAACCTAAATGCCCATTGACAGATGAATGGATAAAGGAGATGTGGTACATATATACAGTGGAATATTACTCAGCCATAAAAAGGAACGAAATTGAGTTATTTGTAGTGAGGTGGATGGACCTAGAGACTGTCATACAGAGTGAAGTCAGAAAGAGAAAAACAAATACTGTATATTAATATATGTGGAATCTAGAAAAATGGTACAGATGAACTAGTTTGCAAGGAAGAAATAGAGACACAGATGTAGAGAACAAACGTATGGACACCAAGGTGGGAAGCGGGGTGAGGGGGTGGCGATGGTGGGATGAACTGGGAGATTGGGGTTGACATATATATACACTAATATGTATAAAATAGATAACTAATCAGAACCTGCTGTATAAAAAATAAATTAAATTAAATTTTAAAAAAATCACATAGGTGGCTGAGCCTTGGTAGGCAATCCAATGGTCAGACACAACCACCTGTAGCAAGTGGGCACAGGATCTACCCACTTTGCTCTCAAGTGGCCAATCACCCTGCCAGCTCCAGGGGAGCTGCTCTTGCGTGTAAACATCCAGTGTCTATTTCGAGTTACAGAGGGTAATTCGCGGACCTTCATCTGACTTCCGCTGCTTTGAATGGCCTTTCCTGCACATCTGGCAAACCTCTGTACAGATTCAGCTCAACTGTCTCTCTTTCCTGACTTCCTCCCCTCTGTGATCTCACAGCCCCTGTACACGCCTGTGGGGCGGTGCCTAGACAGTGCCCACTCATCACCTGTGCATATGACTGTGAACAACTAAAACACAAGGACCTTTTTCATTTATTTCTGTGTCTCCTATTAATAGCCCTGGGCCTAGCGCACGAGGCTCGTTCCTCCAATTTTACAGATATATATTGAGAGCCTACTATGTGCTGACACTTCAAAATGCAAATATTTCATAGAAGCACGGGAGTTTCACTTTGAAAGGAGTTTTGAGACAAGCAAATGAAGCCCAGAAAAGGTTGTGTCTTATCAAGTTTCTCCAATGCCTGAGAAAGGAAAATATAGGGGATAGAATTCAACTCTCCTGACACCTTGTTCTTTTAAGGCAGGGATTTTTTTTTTCCTTTGGATAAAATAACAGATTTCTGGGGACTTCCCTGGTGACCCAGTGGTTACGACTCCACGTTTCCACTGCAGGGGTCACAGGTCGATTCCTGGTCAGGGAACTAAGATCCCACACGCTGCATGGTGAGGCCAAAAACTAAATAAATAAAATAAAATAACAGATTCTTGAACATGGTTAGAAAACTAGAGAAAATATGAATGATTATTCTGTTCATTAATGGTTTTTCCAGATCAAACACTAGCCCTCAAAGCACCCCTGAGTTGGTGAGGGAGGATATTAACACAGACCAGTGCAAATCTGCAGTGTGGCTAATTCCTTTACCGTCTGACTCCCTGTCCTTCTCACACCCACCCCTGCTGGCTCACGTCTCACCCACGCCAGGCCAACCAAGGGCCTGTAAAAATTTAACTTGGTGCGATTGCACAACCATGAAAACTCAAGTTGCTTTTCGGGGTAATGAATGAGACTCTTCAATTGCCTCGTGAAAATGTTTCCAATGGGAGGAAAAACAGAACAAGTTGTCACAAACATCAATGTGCCCGTCAGGCTCAGGTGAGATGATTATACAACAAAAGGTCATAGGCGACACTCATTTGGGCCAGCTTGGAGGACAAACAGAATCTTGTGCTGTTTCTCTACCTGCTCCTTTGTTGAATGTCTATTGTTAAGAGCCCTTTTGGAAGTGATGGTTATGTTTGTTAGCTTTGATTTGGTGTCTGCGTATGGCCAAACTCATCAAATTATATCCATTAGATATGTGCAGGTTTTTTATATCAATTACACCTCAGTAAATGGGTTTAAAAAAAAAGAAAAAGAAACTATTTCCTCACTGAGTCAAAATCATGGTGCAGCAAACCCACTATTCTGTGTCTCTCACCAAGGTGGGTTTTTTGTAAGATAGAGCAAGACTGTAATGCCTGCCTGGCTCCTTGAAGGCTGTTGCTGAGTTTCTCTTAACTACTCATGTTGGCACTAACTCCAGTGAATGCCACTCCTTAAGGCCAGGCCACCATAACCTCTCATCTGGACCACTGAGAAAGTCACCTAACCATTCTCCTTGACTCCAGTTTGAAGTCTTTTAACCTACCCTCCATGCTGCAGCCAGACAGATCGTCCTAAAATTCCAACCTGACCTAATTCCTCTGCTTAATACACTACAGGGTTTCCCATTGTCCCAAAGATAAAGTGTTAATTCCATAATCTAGTTTAGCGATAATCTGGTCAAGGTTGCTGCCTATAGACAAAAGTTTCTAGCTAAGGAGTCAAGTGAGCTAGAACTTGGTCCGTGTTCCACGTGCCAAGCCATGAGCCCTAGCACTGGCCCATTCTGCCTAAGACCCAGGAAGGGCTGGAGAGCCCCCCTGGATGACCTATTACTTCCTGCTGTAGTGCATATCTAACAGCCCCTATACCTGCTTCCATCTTAACCGCAGCATTATAATCCCGTCATATTAGCATCTCAAAATTCCCCTCTGTCTTGCTTCTGACTCTTTGCCCATGTTCTCCTCCACCTGAACTTCTCTTCATTCTTCTCTTCACCTGGGTAAGTCACATTCTCCTTTCTTCTCTCCACTTAAATATCGCCTTCCCTGACCCTCTTGGATTAGTTTAGGAGCCCCCAATATGTGTTCTCAAAGCACCATGTGTTTTTCATAACAGTGTGCTCATTCTATGGTTTTATAATTGCCTATTTATCTCTTTACTTGAGAGCAGGGACTGTACCACGGTCCTGTGTAACTTTCTTGTCTAGGTGTTCAATGGATATCTGTTGATTAAAGAAATGAATGAATAAATGGATGGATGCATAAACATATTTTTAAAGAACCTTGAACTCATGTTTCCAATGAACATCACATTTTGACTAAAAGTGCTCCAAAATCTTATTACCTACCGTCCTATAATGGTCTTAAATGTATTTTTTTCTGCCTTCACAGAATGCATTTGAAAGGGTGGAACTCTAGGAACTGGGAACTCACCTTAGCTCATCCAAAATCACAGCTTTCCCATTTTACAGACTAAAAATGCCAGACTTCTTTCTTTGTAGTCTTGATGGATGTCTCCAAATGAAAAGATGCTGGTCTTTCCAAGGTGTCTTCAACTCATGGGCCTGTCCACCTTCACCCAACATGGCACCCAAGGCAACACAGTGGAAGGCCTTGAATATTTTCGTGAGGAGTTTTGCATTCATCCTGTGGGTAATAGGGAGTTCATGAAGAGTCTTAAACAAGGGAGTGTCATATTCATTTTTGTGTCTTGAGCAATTGCTCTAGAAGGGCTAGGGAAGATGAGAGCCTGTGGGCAGGGAAGTGAGAAAGAAAGCCACTGGAATATCCAGGCAAGAGATGATGAAGGCCTGGACCTTGATCATGGCAATGGAGATAAGGATGCAAATTTTTTTAAAAATTGAGGAGGAAAAATCTCTTGGACTTGATTAAATATGGTAATAAGAGAGGGAGAAGAATCAGGAAAGATCCTAGGATTTCTAGCTTCAGCAACTGGGTCACTGGTGCTACCATCATCTGAGCTCAGTACTATGAAGATAGAGAGTTCACTAAGATGTATTCAGTTTAAGTTATGGACTTTCCTAAGAAGTAAAGGTAGGAATTATCTCTGTACACACAGTTTCAGACATACCTCATATATAATAGGTGCTCAAAATGCTTCTTAAATTGAATTGAAGGTGGAGTACATCCTACATATAGAATTTTCAATAACTAATTTCAACTGCATCTTTTGTCAAATTCCATGCAAAGACTCATCCAACTATACTGTTCTCATATTAACATAAATATAAGATTTATCCATATGACAAGCTAAGAAATTTCAACCCCCTGGAAAGTATGACTAAGAAATTTTACTGCAATAATAATTTTCACTAAGTGGTGGAAGGAGTCAGGAAAAGGGATAGTTATTATAACAACCACAAATTGGTCCAGGGCTACACTTGGCTTTCAATTTCACTACAAATTTCAGAGAAGCCATAAAAGATTCTAGTGAAATCTGGTTGGTTGATTAGAAACATGCGAAGGAACCCCAAACAGGCACGTGTTTCACATTTCCTACTCCAAAGTTTGCCAAGTATTAATCATCGTCCTCTCTGTGTTATTCCAGAAAACATAATCACTCCAGCTGGTCTTTTGGAAGGACAGGACTGGGGTCAGGAGAGCATCCACAAATCCAGAACTTCCACAGAGGATTAGAGAGTAAATGCCATACAGAGGGAAAGCTGCCACACATAACTCTCCCCATCTTCCCAGAACCTGCTTCCCCAACATGGCCCTCCATATCCCTGCCCTCAGCCCCGCCCTTGCTCACCTCCACAGCAGAAGAGAAAAGAGAGTTTGGAGATGTAGCCTCTCGAGTGAGAATACTGTTGCCTCAGCCGAACATCTCCCTCCCCAGAACACAGATTCCAGAATGGAACAGGGACACGCTTCGGGGCCAGAAAGTCCCCAAATTTGAAACCAAACTCCACCATCTACTCTGGGTAATTTACTTAACCTCTTTGAGCCTCAGATTTCTTCCTTTCCAAAACGAGGATAATAAGACCTACTTTGAAAGGTGAAGAATGAATGAGGTAATTTATGTAAAACACATACGTGTGTGATATTAGCAAACCTGTCTGGACCCTTCCTGTCCCCTTCCTTCTGTATGGTGACCTGCCCAAGCAAGCGTGGAGCCCAAACTGTCATTCAACACAATCCCCACTCACAGAAGTCCCACGGGAATGAGTCAACTTTCCCAGCAACTGGAGCCCTGATCAGGTGCTCTGAAGGGGGCTCAGATTCACCTACTCCTCCTGGGACACACAGAGCAGCTGAGAAGATAGCAAATCTAGCCTCTCTCAGATTAAAGTGCTACCAGAGCAAGGATGATGAAAAAGCTAGTTTTGCCTGGAACAGTCAGGTCAGAGCTCATAAATGAGGCATCATTTGAACTGGGCCTTAATGGATGACTAAAAATTTTCTGGGAAGGAATCAGAGACATTCATGCAAAAGGGGGAAATAAATAAAGACAATGAGGTCATGACGTGCTCAAGAAACTATAACAAGATAGGTATGGCTAGAGGAGAGACAATGTCAGGGGAGGTTGGGCAAACCCATGAGTGAAGACATCTTCGAAAAACCAGCATCTTTTCATTTGGAAACATCCATCAAGACTACAAGGAAAGAAGTCTGACACTTTTAGTCTGTATAATGGGAAAGACGTGGTTTTGGATGAGCTGAGTTCCCAACTCCTAGAGCTTCGCCCTTTCAAATGCATTCTGTGAAGGCAGAAAAAAAAATATTTAAGACAAATACGGGACAGTACACAGTAAGATTTCAGAGCTCTTTTAGTCAAAATATGATGTTCATTGGAAACATGAGTGCAAGAATTTTTTTTAAAAAAATGTTTATGCATCCATCCATTTATTCATTCATTTCTTTCATCAAGAGAAATGCTGGGGAAGAACAGTATGGAGGTTCCTTAAAAAACTAGAACTAGAACTACCATATAACCCAGCAATCCCACTACTGAGCATATACCCTGAGAAAACCATAATTCAAAAAGAGTCATGTACCACAATGTTCACTGAAGCACTATTTTCAATAGCCAGGACATGGAAGCAACCTAAGTGTCCATCGACCGATGAACAGATAAAGATGTGGCACATATATACAATGGAATATTACTCAACCATAAAAAGGAACAAAATTGAGTCATTTGTAGTGAGGTGGATGGACCTAGAGTCTGGCATACAGAGTGAAGTAAGTCAGAAAGAGAGAAACAAATACCATCTGCTAACACACATATATGGAATCTAAAAAAACAGTACTGATCAACCTAGTGGCAGGGCAGGAATAAAGACGCAGATGTAGAGAATGTACTTGAGGACACGAGCCGGGGGAAGGGGAAGCTGGGACAAAGTGAGAGAGTAGAACTGACATATATACACTACCAAATGTAAAATAGATAGCTAGTGGGAAGCAGCTGCATAGCACAGGGAGATCAGCTCGGTGCTTTGTGACCAGCTAGAGGGGTGGGATAGGGAGGGTGGGACGGAGATGCAAGAGGGAGGAGATATGGGGATACATGTATACATATAGCTGATTCACTTTGTTGTACAGCAGAAACTAACACAACATTGTAAAGCAATTATATTCTGATAAAGATATTTAAATAATTAATTAATTAATTAATTAATGTTAAAATAGAATGACTGATCACCTCAAGCGTTGGCAAGGCAATGAAGCAACTGGCCCTCTCATATGTTGCTGGTGGGGCACCAATGGTCCAAACACTTTGGGAAACTATTTGGTAGTTTCTTATATAGTTAAACATATACCCATCCTATGGCCCAGAAACCCCACTCCTAGGAATATGTCTACAGAAATGAATACATAGAGCCACAAAAATACTAGTACAAGAACGTTGAGTAACTTTATGCATAATAGCAAAAAAAAAAAGAGAGAGAGAAATGCTGGGAGCTGGTGTTAGCAAGGTCAGCTGGGTTAGCTTACCATGCGAGGCAGAGCTTCTGGATTTATCCTACAAGTAATGCAGGATCATTAAAGAGATTTGAAATTTTCTCTTTTGAATTTGATTGTATTTTGTATTTACCCTTTTTATTCTCATTATGAAAACCATACGCATATTTAAAAAATTATTCAAGCAGTACAAATGGAGGTAATAAAAAATGAATCCCTCTCTTCATCCCAGAATACTGGGTTTACTCCTGCTCCTCAATCTGGGCTCTATCCAGTTCTTAGAAATGTCTCTTCCTTTCCAATATTATTTTAAAATCCACCCATTTTTTCTTTCATACTTTTATGACTTCCTATTTTATGTTTACATTTTTAATCAATCAAGAGTTTGTTTTGCTATAAGGTGTCATATCTAGATTTGATTTGATTTTTCATTCTTTGTGTCTTTCTTTTAAAAGATGATGTTACCCTCATTTCAATTTATTGACATGATAGAGGTGCTTGTCCTTAGTTACATTCTCTTTGTTATGTTTTCTATTCTTAATGCTTCCTCTGTTTTCTAACTTTTGGTCCATGGTCTGTTTTTATCTTCTTCAATATGTCTGCTTTTCTTTTTTTCACTTCTTTTTTTTTTTTTTTGGCTGCACTGCACAGCCTGTGGGATCTTAGTTCCCTGACCAGGGATTGAACCCAGGCCCCCTGCAATGGAAGCCTGGATCCCTAGCCACTGGACTGCCAGGGAATTTCCTTTCATTTCTTTACAGAGAACTACCTGATGGAAGAACAAGGAATCTACCTTGTAGCGAAGGCTCTTATGTCAGCAGTGTTTGGTGTGTACGTGTCTACCTGTATATGTCAGTTGACCCTGATATGATTATCACCTGTCTACTGTAAACTCTCAGTCTGAGAACTCTTGTAGAGATGGAATGTCTGCAGGATTCTCTTTTGATTCCACTTTCCACGACACTCCACAGTGGGGAACTGGAACTTAGATACTTTCTTAGTCCATCCACAACCCCACACGTTGCTGTTTCAGGCACAGTTGGCTCATTAATGATGTGCTGCCTCTTTTTAAAGACCACTACGGAAATACAGATTTACTATTATTGTCTTTCCTCAATTAGATCCAAATTTTACTATGCTTAGCAATTATCCTTCAGAATTTGAGGTCATAGGTATTTCCTAAGTTCTTTGAAAATAAAAATTCTCTTTTCTTTTTTTTCAGTTGGTTTTAGAAGATGTCAATAGAATTGGAGTAGAAACAGCTATCCACCCCTGTTTTAGCCAAAATTTCTCCATTGAAAATAGTTAAGTAGAAGAGAATATGTTGACATAAGACTAATTATGATTTTGACAGATGGACTGGAGCGGAAAGATAATGGAGGCCGGGAAACCAATTAGGAGGCTAGCGTGCTCATCCAAAACAGAAGAGAGGTGGAGCAAACCCGAACTAGGGTGGTGGTGGCAGTGAGGGGGAAGAGAAAAAGTCTGGGAGAAATTCTGCAGGCCAAACTGACAGGACTTTGTGACTGATTAAAAGGGAAGATTAGGCCAAGTGGAAAAGAAAAAGATAACTTGGTGGATGGCCATGTATTAGCTGAGAGAGGAAATACAGCAGAGGGAAAAGTTTATTTTTTAATATATTGAAGTTCCTGGGACATTCAGAGGAAGATAGAAAGCAAGCAGTTGGAAACACAGAACTGAGATTCAGGAAAGAGTCAGGGCAATAGGTGTGGATTTAGAAGTCTCCAGCACATTGAAAGCTGTAGTGGCTGGAGCCATGAAATAGATTAATTTGCCAAGAAAGAGAGTATAAAGTAAGAGGAGGATGAAGATGGAAGCAGGAGAACACCAGTATTTAAGGGGCTGGTGGGGAGGGCTGAGCCCATGAAGGATAGAATTGTAAAGGCCGGAAGAAAACAAGAAGCAGTGGCATTGTGAAAAACAACAGGAGAGAGAAGCAAGAAAGGGGTATAGTCAGCAATATCAAGTGCTGACAGGGGTTATAAAGCAAGCACTGAAATTGTCCACAGAATTTGGCAATTGGTGAGAGCAATTTGGGGAGGAAGGAAGGAGAGTGGAGGGGAAAATGACAAACTAATAATAAGTATCTAATACATATCAGGCAATACACTAGTATTTTGCATATATCATTACAGTTAATCTTCACAAAAATCCCCCAGAAGAGAAAACAGAGGCTAACAGACATTAAGTAACCCTTGTGCCATCACACAGAAGCTAAGGAGGCAGCTAGATTTACACGCAAGCTTGTCCTGCATTCAAAGCACCATCCTGTTTCCACTATGTTAATTTCCAAGTCAGATTAGAATAACTGAACAAATGCCTGTAAACTAAAAAATGTAATATACTTCAGATCATAGTTTCCTAGTGATTGTCATGCAAAACATAATCACTGTACCCAGGGCTGTGTTGGTACAACGTTAGCCTATCAGCCTCCCTCCTGTAAATCAGCCAGACTGCATTGGCTTCATCCCTGGCAATAGTAAGTGCCCAGGAAATGGTAACTAAGCCAACAGAGGTCACAAAATTAGTGACAAAAGAAAGGCCACAATGCAAATATCTTTATATTTTCCGTGCTCATTCTTTAATAGAAATTTGTCCAACCTGAGTTCTGTACACATATTCATCTCCAGCTACTTTGTACAGAGATGAATATGCAAACTTTCTTGACCTGAGAGCTTCTGTTATCATTACGCTTTATCTGGGTATCATCTCTTCCCTTGGATTCCGTCTCTCCCACAAGATATCAATGCTGTTCAGTGCTCAATACGGTGCCTGCCGCATAGCAAGTATTCAATGAATATTTGTTCTACTGAGTTGTTTTTTCTAGGCCGAGGTCACTGCAGGTGGTTCTATAACTTATTTGCCTCTGTTAAAAAGAGCCTGAAAACGCCAAGGTTGGGGTAAATAACTGGGGCTCAACCTCATCGCTCAATTAATTGAAAACCAACTAACCACTGAAACTAGCTGGAAGGGGTACCAGCAACTTTGCAGCTTTCCTCAATATGGGAAAAAGATATGTTTTATGGCCATATTTATAATGGGAACATATTTAAAGATTCTGGAATTCCTGTATGCCATTTCCATCCAGGACACCTGCCCTGCAAACACAGAGGATCCTACAAGTAATGGCATTTCCCATGGGGCTACACGACCAAGACCCATATATACAGAATATTCACAGCAATGATTCCCCAGACCAACTCAATTAGAAGGAAAAAAACAACTCCTTGTTTTGGCACTCTGGTGACTGCAGCTTATAAGGCATGCATCCTCCAGCTGATGGATGGTATATCTTTTACTAGACATATTTTGAGGTATATATTTTCTCAACAGGGAAATTAGTAAGAAAAAAATGACAATAAACACCATCATTTATTGCACATTGCATCTGTGCCAAGACTGTGGCTTAGTTCTTCCAACAATCTTATGAGTTGAGTTCCTTAACCAAAGTCACACACATGCAGTAATCAGCAGAGCCAGAGTACAATCAGATCTGTTTATTATTAAATCTACAATCTTAGTCATAAGACTAGAGATGGCTGACCTTCCCCCGATTAAAAAAGAAAAAAAATAATGAAATACTGCAGTGAAATCCTTCTTTCAGGAGCTTGGAGTTGTGTCAGATCCTGCCAGTTTTCTCCCTGATAGTCCTTCTCCTCCAGTAATTGAATCCCTGATATTTAATTGGATTCTTGTGGTCCTCTGGGGGGGAAAAAAAAAAAAAAAAAAGACTACATTTCCCAGCTTCCTTTGCAGCTAGCTATGTCCATGACTAAATTTTGGCTAATGTGACATAAGCAGAAGTGGGGTATGCAATTTCTTGGAAGTACTCTTAAAAAAAAGGGGGCATATCATTCTTCCTCACTTCCCTCCCTTCTGCTGGATAGGATTTACATGTCATCGCTATAGTTCTAGCAGCCATTTTGGAATGGAAGTCATACCCAGCAGTGCAATAAGAAAGAAGGTGTCTAGACCAGTTGCACTGTGAAGTGCTGGCTACTGCCTACAGACATCTTGAATGTGGGGTGGAAACATGTCTCTTCTTGTTTAAGCTACTGCTTTTCCTTCCTTTTTCCCACAGTTGGGTCTAGAGGCCTTGTGCCATCTTGTGTATTATGAAATCTTTCTTGTATTGTTGTTAAATGTAAGTTCATTGAGTTAAACTGGTATTGGACATGATAAATATTGTAGATAGAAATGACTAAGATACAGTTTTACTTCAAGGAACTTTCCATTTAGAAGGGGAGAGGAGACATGCCCCTGAGACTAAAAGAAAGGGAATACCTGGTACGTGAGTAGAAAAGTTTTATGCTTAGTGTATTTTTAGGTATATTTTGGAGTGTTTATATCTAGTTTCCCTACATGGATGATGGAGAAAGCATAGAAAGAGTGCATTTTTCTGGGGCTTTTTTGTTTTTTATCTTTGCATACCAGCAGGTACTCAATAGTTTGACCGATTGATAAAAATATTCTTCAGTTGATCCATTGCACTTAAGTAAAACTGGAACTTTGGCTAGTTTCTTGTTGCAATCTCTGAGCCCTGTCTCATCATCCTTCTGTACAAAAGGAAGATAAAGATTCCAAGAAGAGTAGCCCCAAACCCCACGCTTCCTTCCCCTGTGAGATAAAGGACCAGGGCCCCGTTAACTAGCTCTGTGCACAGCATACACTCAGAACATCCCGAGAGAAATCCTGGAGGAGGGCTCTCGGGACTTGGAGAATAAAGATGTAGGTTCTAGATCCTGGCTCTGCCATCAATTCCCTGTGCCCTCAGCAGACTGTCTCACCTTTGTGGGCCACAAGTCCCTTAATTAACAACAATGAGTTAATCAATTATAACAAGAGGATTTGACTCAATGGCCTCCGAGGTCATTTAGCACAAATGCTCTGTGACTCTCTAGTTGGAACAAGCCCTAAATAGGGAGTTGAGGAACCTTGAATTTAGTTGTGTTAAATCCTGATTCTTTCACTAATTCACAGGATAAGCTTAAGAGAAATATGCCACATTTGCTAACCTCAGGTTCTTCACCTGTAAGATAAGGGAGCTGAACAAAATGCCTTACAATACCTCATAGAGTTCAACTACTCTATAAATGCATTATGAAAATTATTCTTTCTTGATGGAAAAAATCAAGTTAATAACATTACTAGATTTAAAATCCATATAAGTTGTACTATCTAAATAACCCCAATCTAATATTCCATGCACAAAATTAGGATTTTTTTAAAGTTACCACCCTGTGATAATAACAAAATTGACTCAGAGATGGAATTTTGCATTATCTTTCATCTTTTTGCACAGGCTCTTATATGTCATGACTAAGGTCATAAATGAAAATGACCTCTATGGGAACAGAAGTGCCTTTAATAAGCATAGCGGTTCCTGTTGATAAGCATAACCAACAATCTTAATGTCACGTTGTTCCCCTTGATCCCAAGTCAAAATGTTTCCTTTTATCCAAGTCCAAACAATTTGTCCATGTCCACTGGAAGAAAATGATTTAGCACCATCCATCCCCTGTTTTAACACCCTTGAAATCCTCTTTATAGCAAATAGCCTAAAGCCAGCAAAGTGTCATGTTTTTTCTTCTTTTAGAGCTTGTACAATGTGTACACATTTCCAGAGTAAGATATTGTACATCAACTCTAGGCTGTAACTAAGGACTTAGTAAACAAAACAGTCAGGGCTGGTTAACGGAGTTTAGTGCCAAAAAATTTAAAAATCACTATCTTTATCAAACAATGAAACCCTCAGTGAATGGAAAATTTTAATGCTTTGGAGTCTTCAAGCTGGTTTTCATTTTGTTAAAAGAACCTATATTTATTTACCTATTAAAGGTAAATTTTAATAAAATAATCACCCCCAAGCTTTTCCCCTTCCTGAATTGAGGCTGAATGTTTGAAGCTTCATGTTATAGGCTACATTTTGTCCCCTCAAAATTCATATGTTGAAGTCTTAACCCCTAGTACCTCAGAATGTGACTATATTTGGAGATACCGGGACTTTAAAGAAGTAACGGAGGTCAAATGAGGACATATGGTTGAGCCCTAATCCAATATGATTGGTGTCATTATAAGAACTGGAGGTTAGGACGCAGACAACACACAGAGGAAAGACCGTGAGAAGACAGAAAGAGAAGCTGGCCATCTGCAAGCCAAGGAGAAAGGTCTCCATGCAACAACCCTGCTGACCCCTTGATCTTGAACTTCTAACCTCTAGAATGGTGAAAAAATAAAAGTCTCTTGTTTAAGCCACCCCAGTCTGGGGTGCTTTGTTATGGCAGTGCTAATAAACTAATACACTTTGAATATTCTGTCACAGATTTACAGAAATGGTGAGTTTCTGGGGTCTCTCAGAGCTTAGCACATTGCCTTGGACATTATCAACACTCCATTCATGGTTGTCAAACGAATGAATTAATTTAAAAACGGAACCACCACTCACCTAGACTTCCCATGCTTAATCCTCTGTGAGGTGATATATGGAAATGAAAAGACTAGCCTATTCTTTTTATTCTCCTCTCCTTTCCCCCTCAGTCTCAGGCCAGCATTTCCATCTGAGTTCTTATTCAGTCTGTGATAAGAACCAACACTTTTGTTATATTGTTTTCATACATGTTCTGGATTCTTCTAGAATTAGATACACTTCTACCCACAAGTCAGGAAGTGATCTGAGTCTCTTGGATACAGCTTACAAGATGCTGGAATAGTGGAGAAAACTTGAGTCAACATCCAAAGTCTAAGGGTACTAATCCACTTTGAGAGATGGGGAACTGATAGGACAAAAAAAATCACCTCGTTATTTGGGGCTATATTTTCCCATTCTATGTCTTCTCTTTAGGCCTTATTGAGTTGAAAATTTACTTGCACCTTTCCTTCTAGTCTATCCAAATTGGAAGAGTCTCAATTACAAAATTTCTCTTGAGGAATTCTTCCCTTCCTACTTTGCATTTATGCACACATCCCCATGGGACTATGGAGATAGGTGAGAGCAAGATCAATCTCACTTTAATCTTTGCATGTAGTGCCAGGCCCACAACGTGCTCAATTGAGGTACTGTTGTTGTTTAAATGGGTGAACAAACATCTCCAAAATATAACAACATTCATTCAACCAATTATTTGCTAAGTGCATCGTTGCTGCAGGCACTGTACCAGATATGATGATCTAGAAGCGTCATCTAGGAATTCCAGACCAACTGAAAGCGCCAAGAGTGAATGACAACGATGTGATGTGAAGTCAGTCACAATGTGTGTGAAGTGTTAAGGGGAACACAGCACAATGAAAAACCAAACTATACTAGAGCAAGGACTCCCATCTTTTTCCCCTACCCATCCTGGCTACCCTTCAACTTCTGTACTCCTGTAGTATTTGACTCCTTACAAAAGAGCATATATTCAATTTGTAAATTTTTGCAAGTGCAATTGTCTGAACTTTTTATAAACCCAGCTTACGCTTTATCCTCTTGGGTAAATCTTTTCAGATGGCACCAGGGTTGAGTCATCTCTACACCTTCCTTACAATCTTCACCACTCATTTAGCAATGACTCCAAGACCACCTGAAGAGAGACCTCAATCACTCACTTGAACTTCTGTTTACGTCATGCATTGCTTGTATGTTTACACCTGCCTTAGAGACTGCAAGCTTCTTCAAGGCAGGAACCGTACATACAGAATGTTAGAAACTGAAGGAATTTAATGGTTATTTGATCCAGCTCCATCTTTTACAGATGAGAAAACCCAGAGTCAAGGACATTCCCACTTGCCCATAAGAACATAAAGAGTTAGTGAAAGACTAAAACTAAAATACCAAAATGATTTGAAAGAGTATCAGAAGGCTGACAGCCCTGACCTATTTTCCCAAGTGCCAACATCTGTCTGGGTTCTTTGTTTCGGCTTCTAATATCCTCTCTCTCTTTATTTTATTTTATTTTATATTTGGCTATGTTGGGTCTTCATTGCTGCAGGCGGGCTTTCTCTAGTTGCGGAGACGGGGGGCTACTCTTCCTTGCAGTGCACGGGCTTCTCATTGTGGTGGCTTCTCTTGTTGCGGAGCACAGGCTCTAGGCATGCGGGCTTCAGTAGTTGTGACTCATGGGCTCAGTAGTTGTGGCTCGCGGGCTCTAGAGCACAGGCTTAGTAGTTGTGGTTCATGGGCTTAGTTGCTCTGCGGCATGTGGGATCTTCCCAGACCAGGGATCAAACCCCTGTCCCCTGCAATGGCAGGCAGATTCTTAACCACTGCACCACCAAGGAAGTCCCTCCTCTCTCTCTTGAACCTGGTCCCTATAAAATGGAAGGCAGTTATGCTCACCACTATACCACCAATGCCAGTATAAAAAATGAAGTAGGGCTTCCCTGGTGGCGCAGTGGTTGAGAATCTGCCTGCTAATGCAGGGGACACGGGTTCGAGCCCTGGTCTGGGAAGATCCCACATGCCGCGGAGCGGCTGGGCCCGTGAGCCACAACTACTGAGCCTGCGCGTCTGGAGCCTGTGCTCCGCAACGGGAGAGACCACGACAGTGGGAGGCCCGCGCACCGCGATGAAGAGTGGCCCCCGCTTGCCGCAACTAGAGAAAGCCCTCGCACAGAAACAAAGACCCAACACAGCCAAAAATAAATAAATTAATTAATTTAAAAAAAAAATGAAGTAAAGGAATAACCTGTCCCTAAGGAATAATCATCCATCTGTGTGTGTGTGTGTGTGTGTGTGTGTATGTGTGTGCACGAGTGTGCATGCCCATAGCAAAGTACTATAGAAAACTACAAGCTTAGGGTTGTATTTACTCCACATACTTTGGAACCAGATGGTCTACTTTCAAGTTACAGATCTTCCACTACTTTTTGCTGGGAAGGGCTTAACTTTGGTCATCTCCAAGTCTCAGTTTGCTTCGCTGAAACATAAAAATTAGAATACTTACCTCTCTTGATTTCTTACAGTATCAGATTTCTAAAGCAATATTATAATGCTCGGCATAAAGTGAATGCTCGATACACTTACCACTATTATGAAAGAAAATGGCACAGCCTTTGCTATGACCTTGGTCTGACTAATATGAAAAGTAGAGGTAAAAACTGTAAGAAAATGTATGATGTATAGAGTCATCATGTAAACTATTTATAAGCAGTTACACAATTCAAACCTCAGCGTTCCTTTATTACTACTTTTCTTTTAAAAAATTTTAAGACACAAAAATCGTTCCTTGCATACTTTTCTGTCAAAAAAGTTTTAAGATACAAAAATCCTTCCTTTCCAACCAGAAATGAAGACCACCAGAGATGCCCCTTCACTCGGTTAAACTGGTTCTCTCAGAAAATACTTCTGAGAGAGGGCATTTGTTTCTGTTTGCAAGTTTGCGGGACAGGCAGCAAGGTAAAAGCACTATTCATAACTTCTAATGCTCTTTCCACCTGCGTACAAAAACAGGAATCAATTCATTTCCTTCAGACACCAACCAGTCAAGTCCTATTGGCAGCACTGAAGGCTTCTGAGGACTTTTGTAAATGATGTCATTAAAAGCCTTGTGAGTTTCCTTCCTCCTGCTTGTGTCTTTCCTAAGAGCAGAATATTCAATTTACTGCTTCTTTTCTTTCCTGCTGGATAAATAAAAATGTATGGTAAAAGTACGGAAAATAACCCCCATGATAGTTTTCCTTCAGCTCTGCCAAAACAAAACAAAACGAAACAAAACAAAAAGCAAAAGATCACCACAGAACTTACGGAATATGCAAACCAGTCTTACAAAATTGGAATGGGGTTTAGCGTGTTTCTGAGTTACAACAGATTGTGGCAACACTTGCTCCCCGGAGATTTTTTGTCACGGACTGATGATCTTGTAGGGAGCTGCTAAACGCTTTTTCTCTCCTCCTTGAAGCTCCAAACAAAACAATTCAGATATGCTCACAGCGGTACTCTACTGAACACAATTGGGATCAAAGGACCTGTGCATTTCTACCTGGGAGTGATGATTTTGTTAGTGTAGAATAAGGAGTGAGTGTAGAGGGGATAAGGAAGATTATTCCCCCTCCTGCTCCTGCCTCTCCATCTCAGGCCAGTTGGTACAGGCATCCCTTGCATGGCAGGGAAATAGTACCAGGATGTGCTCTACAGAGATACTGAGATACAGTAGGTGGATTTTGTCTTTGGGGCAATTACGTAAGCAAATCTGTCATACATTTGACTGCTTGAACCTTAATGAGTTCACCCCTGGGGATTCTCCACCAGGGCAGGGACTCTCAAAGCTGTGATCAAATCACTCAAGCGTTCATTGAGTACACAGATTCCCAGGTCTTGCCCCTGAAAGATTGATTTGGTAGGGCACAGAAATCTGAATTTTTAATAAGCGGTCTAGGTAGGATTTGTGATACAGGTGCTCAGACCACACTTATTAAAAGACTTCCCAGAATACTGTGTCAGGCACCACATCCTCCTCTTTCAAAATCACAAGCCCCGTGTTCTCATCCTCACCCTCGGCAAGCTGTCTCACTGGAAAACAGCCATCTGACACACAGCAAAGTAGGTAATAACTGGAAAACTCTCCTGAAAAGATTTTTCTTTTTTTATTTTAATGAGAGACAAAAGGGCAGTTGGTTTAGAAAAACACCTTCCCATGAAAGGCAATTATGAGCATTTCAGCAGGTGAGGGAGGGATAAAATTGGGGGCTGAGCTCAGGAGTTATGGAGGTACCGCTCAGAAATCACTGCAGGTGCAGCCCCGTCAAGCAGAATGGATGAACACAGAATGCCCACGCTCATGCCTCTCGGTAGAGCCCGGGGCCGGTGCTCCTCCAGGGCAGTCTGGGTTCCGGGAACCCTGAGGAAGCCACTATGCCTGGCCCTTTGGCCTTTCTACCTATCCCTAAGGGGCTCTCAAACTTCCCTTTCTTAATTCTCAAATTTTCTCGGGAGACTTAAGCCCACACTGAAGTTGCCTCCCATCTCACAATCTACCTGCTAGAGCTGTGAATCAAGCCTGATTTGTTTGGCATCATCAGTTATTGCCTTCCTTTGCAGTTGTTTTTTTATTTTACACTTTTCCAATGCAGAACATCAGTGATCACTGGAAAGCCCAGGAAAGGGAAAAAGATGGCATCCTCAGTTCTCTGCTGAGCTTGCCTCCCAGCACTTGCCGTATGATAAGAAAACTACTGAAGATTGCTCCCCCTGAACTAAAGACACCTAAATGCATGATATGCTAACTCAGACTGTACAGATGTGATTCATTATTTTTGCTCATCAAGGCTGTTAAGATAGTAGAGGGTGTTGACCTGATGTTCAGAAGCACCCACTAATTCCCAGACACTGAGCTGAGTACTCAACACCCATTATGCAGTTTGAATCTCCTAACAGCCCTGTCCTGAGTAGGAGATGTTATTATGCCCATTTAAGGGATGAAGAAAGAGAAGTTCAGAGAGATGTAGGTGACTTGATGAAGTCAGACACCTAGAAAGCAGAGAGCTGGGATTTCTCCTCCTGACTTTGATGCCCATACTCTTACCATTATACCATGCTGCCTCTCCCCTTTAAGCACATTATAAATTATTTAATTACAAGAAATTAACTTGCAAGTCTCAAGGTCCTGAATTGATGGAGTGGACCCTCTATAAAAGCATTTCTTTTTAAGTACCGAAAACCTACACTACATGGATATGTCAGGGACATTTCTCCAGAAATGTGAATCTAATTTAATCAAAACCATACTGTACCCAAAGAGCCAACAGATATTCATAAAGTGTTTAACACTCTAGAGAAGGGTATACTGCAACATAAAGCCCATCCAAGCAACATGCCTAAAACCACATTTGCAAACTTCATTCTCTATTCAACCAGAGACAGGATGACTTTTTAATTCCAGGGCATCTGTTCTAGATTTGAACTGACGGAAAATTGTTCCCTCCTGACAACCATTCAGCAGTCCATATTCATTCTCAGTAAATTGGTGCTCCCAGGAGGCAGTGTTGCCTGTGCACAAACTCTGGATGCCACTGGCCTCTGCGGAACCACATGGCAGAGCTGGGGAAAACCTGAGGAAAAGATCAACTTCCTTTAAAAACATCCCCTAAAGGGACCCCATGCTTAAGGCAAAACAGATGCTCCCGAGAAACAACATCAGGCTGAGAGAAGCTTGTGTCGTGCCACAAACTATCCCTTAATTCGTCCCCTTGCCCAGGTCTCCTCTTTTTCCAATCCTCGCCTTTGCTATGTCTTAGCGGCCGTGTCCACACACGCATGTGCGCATGCGCACTCAGAGACCAGCAGTCAATCATAGACTTCCTCAAAGTAAAATCTCAGGATGATGGGGAATCTTCCAGCTTTGCATGAGACTAGTTGTGTGGGACTCTACTGAGCACTTAGTGTGCCTGGCCCTGGACCATGTGCTTCCTGTGGATGTGAGGATGAGGAAGTGAAGGCTTATGGAAGTCATTATTTCCAGGGTCACACATCTAGCCAACAGTGGTCCTAGGATACAAACCAGGTCAGTCTGACTCTAAAATCCAAGCTCTAAGTCCCCAAACTACACAATCGGTCATGTCATGGCACCTTTATAAGACTCCTCTGAGGGACTTCCCTGGTGGTGCAGGGGTTAAGAATCCACCTGCCAATGCAGGGGACACGCGTTCGAGCCCTGGTCCGGGAAGATCCCACATGTCGCGGAGCAACTAAGCCCATGCGCAACAACTACTGAGCCTGCGCTCTAGAGCCCATGAGCCACAACTCCTGAAGCCCACACACCACAACTACTGAGCCCACGTGCCACAACTACTGAAGCCCACGCGCCTAAGGCCCGTGCTCCACAAGAGAAGCCGCCACAATGAGAAGCCCGCGCACCGCACTGCTCGCCGCAACTAGAGAAAGCACGCACACAGCAACAAAGACCCAACGCAGCCAAAAATAAATAAATAAAATAAAATAAGTTCATAAAAAAAAAAAAAAAAGACTCCTCTGAAAAACGAGCAAGTTGAACCAATTTGAGATTCCAGAATTCCAGAGGGGGAAAAAAAGCCCATAAGGCATTGTGGAGTGTTTTTATTTGTTTTGTTGACTTATTGTCATTGTTTGCCGGAATTTTTTAAAATTGTGAATTTGACTGCCTTTTAGTCAAGACATCCACACTTCTGGGCCCATCTTCCCACTTGGTCTCTACTCTTTGCCTGCTGTCCACTTGTCCTCTGAAGGCATTTGAGTTTTCAACGCCTAAACACTCTATAAATATTTTTTTAGCTTGACCATTCTGTGATCTCTATATGGATGACAGTTACACAGCCATGAGAGTAGGGTGGGTGTAAAGTAGAAACTAGTAAAGTCAGTGAGAGGCATTGAAATTTACTGATGGCTGTGTGATAAGACACCAAGTTTGGACTTACATGAGGAATGGCAAACATTATCCATCTAAAGTGCCAATTCTGGCCTGTTACTCGTAGGTAAGTGGAATACTTCGTTGAGAAGAACTCTGAGGCCGCACCTCGACTCAGCAGAGGGCCCAAACTGATGCACAGACACTCGTTAGCCACAGGATGCTTTCCCGGGCCAAAAGACTTTTAAAGACTCTATTTATAAAACAGATAAAAGTGAAGTTGCTCAGGCTGAAGCAGAGATGGGGAAGCCTAGTGCTACCCTACTGGTTTCCTTTCATTTCTGTAATTACTGACATGGTATCTGCATAGAGATCCTGTGACTCCTTAGAGAATAATTTAGAAATCACTGACAAAGATGCTCCCCAAGGTTCTTTTATGCTCTGACACACTTTGATTCCTCGAGACATCAAGAGCCTTTGTAGATGATCAGAAGCAGCACAAAGGAAAATAGAGGCTTCTGCTTAAATTCATTTAATCAACTTTCACACAGTGGCAAAATGACATTAGGTAAAGATAGGCTTCCATTTCTGTTGTTCCAGAGATATTCCAAGATGTCCTCTGTGTCCAAGCCACCGTCATCTCTCACCTGGATGATTTCAACTGCCTCCTAGCTGACCTCTCTGCTTCACCCTCGTCCTCTGTAGTTTGTTCTCCACAAACACAGAGAGTGAACTTCTGAGATGTTAGACCAACTTACTTCTCTGCTCAAGACCCTACGATGACTTCATATTTTACTCAGAATAAATTTCCAAGTCCTCATCACAACCTGCAAGTTCCTACATGGACTCTCTGAGGATACCTTCACCCATTATTTCCTCAATTACTATGCTCTAAAGCAATGGTTCTCAAAACGTAGATCCTGACACCCTTTTTGGGGTCTGGAGGTCAAGATTTCTTTTATCCTAATACTAAGATGTTGTTTTCATGTCTATTTTCTCATGTCTATGTCTTCAGAGAACAAATACTTTGTTGATACGGTTTCAGATCCCACTTTGCAACTACCCTGTGAAAGACTATCACTTGTTGAGTTTTGATGCAGTATCAAAGGAGAATAACCACAAATATTTGAAAAAGCTATTATAATACCTTCCATTTTCCAACCACATATCTGGGTGAGGCCAGATTTTTTTCATATATTAAAACCAAAACAACACACTACAACTAATTGGATGCAGAAGCAGCTACGAGAATTCAGCTGTCCTCTAGCAAGCCAGACACTGAAGAGATTTGCAAAAAATGCTACCGTTCTCATTAAAATTTTTTGCTTTGGAAAATACAGTTATTTTTTATAAAAATATTACTTATATTAACATGTGTTATGTTTATTATTATAATTTTAAATGGATCAGTAAGTATTTTTAAATTTCCTCAATTTTAACTTCTAATATGACAAATATAGCTAGAATCCATATAAGCAAAGTTCTTGGGGCTCCTCAGTAATTTTTAGGAGCACAACAGGGTCCTGGACCAAAATGTTTGAGAACCACTGCTCTAAACCTCTTGGCCTTCTTACTGCTCCTTCCCATGCCAAAAAGAGATCTATTCTAAGGAACTGGCACATGTGGTTATGGAGGCTGAGAAGTCCAAGATCTGGAGACCCAGGAAAGCTGATGGTGTAACTTCCATATACACACTACTGTATGTAAAATAGATAACTAATAAGAACATACTGTATATAGCACAGGGAACTCTATTTAATACTCTGTAATGACCTATATGGGAATGGAATCTAAAAAAGAGTGGATATATGTATATGTATAACTGATTCACTTTGATGTACAGCAGAAACTAACAAAACATTGTAAACTATACTCCAATAAAAATTAATTTAAAAAATAAAAATAAGATTTACAGTAAAAAAAAACAAAAAAGAAATTCCTGAGAGAACTGTGCATCTCTGGCATGATTTCTTTAAAAATTGTTTTAATATGTTACTTGCTATTTAATAAAGATTAATTTCTGATGTGAAAAGGAAAGTGTGTATGTTTCTGCCTCAAACACATATTTTTGAAATTCTGCCTCCTTTGAAAATCTTCACCTGACCAAGCTGTCTTTTCCACTATCCCTGCCCACCTCTGCCTGCCTAGTGCCCTCATCTTTGTCACAGGGCACCTTGGCTGCCATCCAACATTAATATTTCCCACATTGTATTGAAATTACTTGTTTCTAGGACAACCTGTCCCTTGAGATGAAAATTTCCTTGCAGAGAAGGGACTATTCTATCTCATTTACCTTCATAACTTCATACCTCCAGCACTTAACCTCACTACTCAGCATATAGTAATGATTATATTAATCCTGGTGTTGTAAATACATACCCACCATTTTTTTTATCACCACTTCATGATGAAGGGTTTAAATTACTCTTGCATTTCCTTTGGAACATATCTGTCAAATACGGAAGTGGAAACTACAATACTAAAGTAATTAATTATAGCACAATCACTGTTTAGCTGACTCAATTAGAATAAAATTCTCAAAAATGGAATTGCTGAAAGGTTTTTAAAGCAAAATCATCCCCAAATAGCAGTCCAATGCCTTTACTTTTAAATACATCTTAACAAAGGTCAAATCATAGGAATATACTTTGACAGACAAGGCTTAATTTATCATTGTGAAATTCATATTGCCTCAAAGGATTTTTTTTTTTAATTTGGTTCATTTTTGCATGAAAATGGTTTGAGGTCAGTAATTTCTAGAAGTTTCTCTCCTTGAGGTGAAAAGCAAGGTCTGGTGCAAACACAGAGCCTAAGCAACCAAGTATTCCAACTGGCTGTGTTTCAGCATCAAAAAATAAGTTTGTCTTCTGGGACATAAGTAGATATTAAATCAAATATAAATTTTTCCAGTTTGCAAAGAGAAAAACATGCAACTTAAAGCATTGCAAGCAGGTGTCATTTGCAAGTACTGTAGGAGAATCTTTTCATTTCCTCAAATCCCTAACATCCATGATCCTCCCTCCCACTCCTCAACTCTCTTTGCATGCATACTTGTGAAATTTCCAATTCCAAGTCTTCTCTAACAAAAGCCTCCCACCCTGCATACTACTAACCTTCTTCTTCTCCTACTTTATGATCCCACCTATTGACAAAGCCTTCTCTAGCTCTTCCTTATAATTGTCTTTGGCATCTGACAGGCATGTTTCTCTTATCACCCCTCCCCTTTTAATAGTGGCTTTATTGAAATATATTCATATACCATATACTTCACCCATTTAAAGAGTAAGATTCAATAGTTTTTAGTATGTTCAGAATTGTGCAACCATCATCACCATCAGTTCTGAATATTTTCATCACTACAAAGGAAACCCTGCACCCATTAAGTGACTCATCTCCCCCACTTCCCAACCCAGCCCTAGGCAACCACTAATCAACTTTCTTTATATATATAGATTTGCCTATTCTGGACATTTAATTTAAATGGCCTCTTTCATTTTGCATGATGTTTTCAATGTTCACAATCCTTTTCATTTCTGGAATCTTGGTAGTAATATCTCCTCTTTATATCTTATTTTAGTAATCTGAGTTTTTTCCCCCTTGGTCAATCTAGCTAAAGACTTGTTAAATTTGTTGATGTTTTCAAAGAACCAACTTTTAATTTTGTTGATTTTCCCTATTGTTTTTCTATTTTCCACTTCATTTATTTTATTTTATTTTATTTTTATTTATTTATTTTTGGCTGTGTTGGGTCTTCGTTTCTGTGCGAGGGCTTTCTCCAGTTGCGGCAAGCGGGGGCCACTCTTCATCGCGGTGCGCGGGCCTCTCACTCTCGTGGCCTCTCCCGCTGCGGAGCACAGGCTCCAGACGCGCAGGCTCGGCAATTGTGGCTCACGGGCCCAGTTGCTCCGCGGCATGTGTGATCTTCCCAGACCAGGGCTCGAACCCGTGTCCCCTGCATGGGCAGGCAGATTCTCAACCACTGCGCCACCAGGGAAGCCCCTCCACTTCATTTACTGATGCTCCAGTCTTTACTATTTCTTTCCTTATGCTTGATTTGGGTTTAGAAGGTGAGATTATTGATATGAGATCTTTCTTCTTTTTCACGTAGACATTTACAGATATAAATTTTCCCCTAAGCAATGTTTAGCTGTATCCCATAAGTTTTGGTATGTGAGCCTCCATTTTCATTCATCTCACAGTATTTTCTAAATTTTGGTTATTTAGGAGTTTGTTAATTTCCACCTATTTGTGATTTTTCCAAATTTCTTTGTGTTTATTGATTTCTAATTTTACTTCACTGTGTTCAGAAAACATTGTATGAATTCCATCTCTACAAATTTACTGTGACTGTTTCATGGTTGAACGTATGGTCTATCCTGGAAAATGTTCCATGTGCACTTGAGAAGAATATGTATTCTGCTTTTGTTGAGTGGAGTATTCCAAGGATGGCCATTAGATCTAGATGGTTTATAGCATTGCTCAAGTCTTTTATTTACTTCCTGATCTTTTGCCTAGTGGCTCCATGCATTATTGAAAGTGGATATTTACATCTCCAGCTATTACCATTGAATTGTCTGTTTCTCCCTTCAGTTCTCCATTTTTGCTTCATGTATCTTGGAGCTCTGTTGTTAGGTACATATATAGTTATAACTGTTATACCTTCCTGATGGATTGAGCCCATTATCATTATAAAATGTCCCTCTCTATCTCTAATAACAGAGACTTTTGTTTTAAGATCTTTTTTGCCTAATATTTGTAGAGCCACTCAGCTTTTTAAATTGACTACAGCTTTTTTATCCTTTGCAGGATATATTTTTATCCATCCTTTTACTTTCAACCCATTTCTATCTTTGAACCTAAACTGTGTCTCCTATAGGCAGTATATAGTTGGATCTTGTTTTTTATTTTTTAATACAGTTTGACATCTCTGCCTTTTGATTGGCTTGTTTAATGCATTCACATTTAGTTTTGTTATTGATATAGCTGGATGTACATCTGCCATTTTACTTTGTGTTTTCTGTATGTCTCATGTCTTTTTTTCCTTCTTTATTCCTCCTTTATGGCTTTCTTTTGCCTTAAGTGTAACATTTTATTTCCTTTAATTGTTTTCTCTATATTTTTATGAGTTATTTTCTTAGTGGTTGCTCTAGGGTTTACCATATACATCTTAACTTATCAAAACCTAGGTTAGATTTATATTAACTTAATTTCAATGAGATATAGAAACGTTACTCTTACACATATCTATTTCCTATTCCCCTTTTTTGTGCTACTGTTGTTATACATATTACATCTATATATATTACAAAACCAACAATATATTGTTTAAAATGTGGCATAATATAATCTTATGTCTATTAAAGAAACGGAGAAGTGAAAGAAAGTATTATTTATAGAGTTTGATATAGTAACATTTTTATATACCACTTCTGGTTCTCTTCATTTTTCTCCTGTGGATTCAAATTATGATCTGGTGTCATTTCCTTACTTCAATACAGCTTTATTCTCACCTACTTTCATTGTGCTATTATGTTAGATGTATTACATTTCTACATGTTTTAGGCCCAACAATTGCTTTTTAAATCAGTTAAGAGTAGAAGGAGGGGAACTATGCATTTATATTGTCTTTTATAATTACACAACTACTTTTACCAGTGTTGTTTTTTCATGAGGGTTTATATTACCATCTGCAGTCACTTGCTTTCAGCCTTAAGAACTCCCTTTATTATTTCTAGTAAGGTGGGTCTGCTAGTGACAAAATCTCTCAGCTTTTATCGAGAACTGTCTTTATTTGCCTTCATTTGTGAAATATAGCTTTGGTGAATGTAAGATTACTGGTTGATAGTTTTTCTCTTCAACACTCCAAATATGTCATTCCACTGCCTTCTTGCCTCCATTGTTTCTGAGAAGTCAGATTAGTCTTAGTGGGATTCCTTTATATGTGATGAGTCCTTTTTCTCCTGCTGCTTTCAGAATTTTCTCTTTGCCTTTGTATTTCAACATTTTTACTGTGATGTGTCTCTGTGGATCTCTTTGTTTTTCCTGCTTACAATTTATTGAATTTCTGAGATATGTAGATTGACTTTCATCAAATTTGGGGTGTTGTTTCTAGCCATTATTTCTTGTGATGTTATTTTCTGTTCCCTTCTCTCCTCTTCTTCTGGTACTCCCATTATGTGCATGTTTATGCATAATGGTGTTGCACATTTCTCTGAGGCTCTGTTCATTTTCCTTCATCCTTTTTGTTTTCTATCCTTTGGATTGCAAAATCTCTATCAATCTAACTTCCACTTCACTGATTCTTTCAAACTTGTTGGTCCCTCTAGTGAATTTTTCATTTCAGTTATACTTTCAACGCCAGAGTTTCCATTTGCTTCTTTTTTATAATTTCTTTCTCTTTATTGATATTCTTTGTTTGATGAGATATTGTCATCATACCTTCCTTTATTCCTTAAGTATAGTTTCTTTAGTTCTTTGAATATATTTATAATGGCTGCTTAGAAGGCTTTGTCTATTAAATTTGAGATCTAGCCCCCTCACAGTTTATATTGACTGCTTTTCTTCTATGTATGGGTCATACTTTCCTGTCTCTTTCCATGTCTTGTCTTTTTTTTTTTTTTTTTAATGGGACGTTTTAGGTAACATATAGCAACAATTCTGGATACTGATTTTTCTCCTCTCCTTCTAGGGCTTCTTGTGTGTGCATGTGCGTGCACTTGTTTGTCTAGTGGCTTGGCTATACTGTTTTAATGAAATCTAATTCTCCTTTCCCACCCCCCATAATGTGAAGCCTTGGCATGAACACAGGCATCCTGGGATGACAATGGTTTTAGCAGGGCTCTCTTTGACCGTCTTTTCCTCTGATCCCTCTGTTTGGTTGTCTGTCTCTTTTGTACCACACTTGGCTGTTAGGCTCCACTAATTACATGAGATTGTCCTATTCTTTTTGACAATGCCCTGGGACATAAGCTGCTCCTCAGTTTTATCTAATTAAATTCAGGCATGGGTAGCTTGAGGCGAGTCTTTGAGGCTTTTTTTTCTCAGATCAGGAAGGCTCTTAGAAGCTGTCTCTTTTCCTGATTCTCTCTAACAAACTAGCTGGCCTATGGTTTAACTTGATGCTCTCAGAGCTACCAGCCTCTCTTAATTTCTTACCACCAAGCCTCCATTGTTTTAGAGAATGCCCTTAGGCTTGAACTTCCCCTCACTCTGTTTCAAATAAAGTCAACTCTTTTCAGAGACAGGCTCAGAGCTCTTTGTTCTTGTTGGCTGCATCTTCCCCCCTGGGCAAAACCTCTGAACCACTGTTCCAGGTGCTGGACAGTGACTGTGGCCTGCTTCTCTTGGAGTGACATGTCTGCTTTACGAGCAGAGATCTGGGGAGGGGTAGTAGCCACTGGCCTTCGCAGCTTGCCTCTTCTGGCATGGAATCTTCATCCTATGAGTTAGCTGGGGTGGCAATAATTGGTGCTGCATTATTCTCCTACTGCCATGTTTAGGGTAAGCTTCCACCCTTTACTCTGTGGGGGAGGGAGTGGGGAGGAAAGGTTGGGGGACAGAGGTAGCCAAATTTGTGGATGCACTCACCAGGAACTTAGCCTCTGTGACGTGAAGTTGGATGGGATTAGAAATGTTGTTGGCCTGTTCCTCCTGGTAAAATACTGCATCCCTTGAATGGGAACTGAGGGAATGGGAATTCTGTCTTTTTGGCCACACCAGCCTAGACTAGAGTTTTCTTCAAGCTCAGCTAGTGGGGAGAGAGAGTGAGAGAGAGCGTTATGGTTCAAGTGCCACTGATTCTCACTAGTCTTACATATTTGATAGATTTTGCCAAATAAATATTTCCCCATTTGCTATACGCTCCTAGGACAATTTCCAGAGACTTTTTTAAAAAATAAATTTATTTATTTATTTTTGGCTGCATTGGATCTTCATTGCTGCGCACGAGCTTTCTCTAGTTGTGGCGAGCTGGGGCTACTCTTCGTTGTGGTGCGCAGGCTTCTCGTTGCGGTGGCTTCTCGTGTTGCGGAGCACGGGCTCTGGGCATGCGGGCTTCAGGAGTTGTGGCTCATGGGCTCTAGAGCGCAGGCTCAGTAGTTGTGGCGCACGGGCTTAGTTGCTCCGCGGCATGTGGGATCTTCCCGGACCAGGGCTCGAACCCGTGTCCGCTGCATTGGCAGGTGGATTCTTAACCACTGTGCCACCAGGGAAGTCCCTCCAGAGACTTTAAATGGTTGTGTTTTTTTATCATTTTCACCAGCTATGGTTGTTTCACTAAAGAATGGGTCTGTAGATCTCTTCATACCTTTCCAGAAGTTTTAGCCCCTTTTTAAAAATAGAATTCTGTAAGCTAACATTATAATTGCCAGTTTTTGTTGTCATTGTTGTTGACTGTTTTATTTTTAAGTTGTAATGATAATTGCTAGTAAGGTAGATGCTATTTTTTCCTGATCAAGTTGACTTGACTCCTCTCAAATAAACTTATATGCAAATCTGAAAACAGAAATGGGGAGAGGGAACCAAGTGGGAATGACATTTTATAATTTGTCAAGTTAAAAGTACACTTTTTTTTTCTTTTTAGTGTTAAAAGGCAAATACCAAGACTTAAAGTGAATTTATATTTTACTAAAGAAAGCAAGCATGTAGGAACTGGCTACCAAGCTAAGACTCCCAAGTTTTTATTCTGATCCTATTATATTTGAATGTGGGTAAGTCACCATGAATCCACACTTAAATTCCTGCATCTACTACAGGAGAATCTTGTTTTCAACATGGCTTAATTAATTGGAGCCACTTTTGGCAGGGCACATATAGATTAATAAAAATAATTAATAGTTGTAAAAGCTAACATCTGTTGAGTGCATATACCAGGGCTTTACAAAAATTGTTTTAATTGTATTATTTCAATTAATTCTAACAACATTACTATGAGGCAATTTGGATTATTATTATCCCTTTCTTATAGATAAAGCAACTAAGGCACAGAGAGATTAAGTGATTTACCTAAGGTCACACAGCTCATCATCAGTCAGTGGTGGAGGCTGGATTTGAACCCAGGCAGACTAGTTTCTAGAACTTTCACTGAACTTTTGTACTATACTGATACCAAAAATGTATACAGTAACCTCCTAAGCGTGGTACTTGAGAATTTTCTTAAAGAGAATTATTCATTCACTCATTCAACAAACTTACTGAGCATCTACTATAGTCATGAAACTAGATTGTTCAGTTAAGCGTGGAAACAAAATACTGACCTTGTAGGATAAAAGCTGACTCCTCTCTGAATGGAAAATAACTTCATCAAAATCTAAACCTGAGGATTATGTTGTTAAGCGTTAACAAGGAGCTGTGGTTTGGGGAAAGGTCTTAACACTTTAATGAGCATGTACTACAAGCTGGGCACCATGCTAAGCTAAAATGCTTTATATAGGTAATTTCATTTCATTCCTCCCCAAACCATAAGGTAAGTGGTTAAGAGCTCAGGCTCTAAATTCAGCCTTGTGGGGTCTGAATTCCAGTTCCATCAATGACTAGCTATGTAAAGCAGACAAATTATTTAACATATCTGGGCCTCAGTTTCCTCTGAGATAAGAATGGTACTTCCTGTAGCAGTTAGGAATGTATTCAACTTCAAGCAAAGGACTATATGAACATCATGGCTTAAACAAATAACGGTTTATTCTTCTACATAACTGACAATCTGGAATATGGTGAATGCAGATGTTGGTTTAGCTTTTCAACAGTGTCAGGGGGCTGGTATCTGTGACTCTTTCAGCGTTTTCTGCAGGAGCACATGATAGCTGCTGCAGTTCTAGACATCACGTCAATGTTTGAGGCAGAAAGAGAGCAGAAGAGGGTATGAGCCATAAGGGTCCTCTTTTTATCAGGAAAGCTGTGACAGAACCCCAGCAGATGGCCAGGACTCTGTCATATACGGCCCCTCGAGCTGAAGTGAAGCTTGAAAAGAAAATAAGTAGGAGACACATTTTCACGCACACAAAATTAAGGTTCTGTAAGCAAGAGGAGAGAACGAATATGACTGGGTGAGCACCTAACCAGTGTTTTACATCACAGAGGCGAGGTTCAAAGGCAGCCTTGTGGGCTCCAAAGCCTAAGCAGTAACAATGTAAAGAGTCATTAGGACAACTGGGTAGAGGTCTTTAACCCGTTCCATTGCTCCTGAATTACCTTTTGTACTCTACTTAAGATTCACATTTTTTCCCCCTTATAGACATGCTAAGGCATGCCTCAGCTGGAGCCCCTGCAGGAATAATTGGAAAAAGAAGTGAAGAAGTAGCCAGCTCTTGCGTTGTCTTCTGAAACACCAGGCAATCACCTAAGATGCAGCAGAAGGACATCTGTTTTAACAACAACAACAAAAAACCTCTGTATTTAATAGAAAAATTATCATGAAGCTCGATTGCTTGATTAAGCATGGAAACCAAATACTGACCTTTTAGGATAATAGTTGGCTCCTCCTGGAATGGAAAACAACTGCATGAGAATCAAAACCTGATGTGTGAAGTGTCCCCTCAAAGCAAGATATTCAAAAGATGTTAGAAGTTTTCGCCAGGAAAATAGACATCTCCATTTTTCAGTTAAAAAAAACCTTACCATTACTAATTAAAACCACAATATTTAGAGAATGATGTCTCCCTACCGCATGAAAGGACTTGGTCCCATATTTGCAAGGTGTAAGGGACATGTGAGGTCTGGTGACCTCATATATAACTCTATGCATATAATGACTATGTACAGAGGTGTCTGGAGAGCAGATTTTTAATCAATGCCAGGACAAGCCTGTATTACATTAATAGAAAATGTAGAACACATGGTTCCAACTCTGTTTGTTCAGCCATAAAATGAGCAGAGTATTACTGGCTTTACTTCCTCAGATAGGGTGAAAGAGCAGAAGATAAGTTCCACAGAGACATAAGCTACGTCTGCATAGCACTGACAGCAGTGGTTACTACACTTGGGGAATTCAAGGATTATCAACTTTGACCTTGCCAAGTAGGAACATTAAAATGACAATCATAACAATCTACCAGCCAACCAACAAACCACCTACCACTGTCATCATCATTTCAGAAAAGGACTTTTTAACACAAACAACTAGGATGGACATACTTATCCTCCAAGTAAAAGGAATGAGTTTTATTAAAATTGCACTCCCTCATCCTATTTTTTTTTACTTGATATGCACAGATTAACAGTGAAGAGTCATAGGATCTGTCCTGGCATTGTTCTCTCAGTCCTGGATAGACTTCCCGGACACTGGATTTCAAGGGTAAGAGGGCTCTCTGGTATAGGATTACAGGCAGGGCCCAAGAGTTTTAGAAAGTATGCAATTAAAAATCTTCACCAGGAATTTTTAGAGCATATCTGTAATTGCAGAAGAGAACTTGGCAAGGCTTCCCCTACTCCCTGCATGGCCTGCCTTAAAGTACTGAAGGTCCCCAACTTTCAATGGTTCACTCTATGATTTTTTGACTTTATTATGGTGCACAAGTCATATGTGGTCAGTAGAAATCGTACTTCGATTTTTGAATTTTGATCTTTTCTTGGGCTAGTGATATGCAGTATGATACTCTTGTGATACTGGGCAGCAGTAGGGAGCCCCAGCTCAGCCATGTGACCACGAGGGTAAAGAATCCATACGTTTACAACCATTCTGGACCCAAACATTCTGTTTTTCACTTTCAGTTAAGTATTTAATAAATTATATGAGCCATTCAATACTTTATTATAAAATAGGCTTGTGTTAGATGATTTTGCCCAACTGTAGGCTAATATAAGTGTTCTGAGCATGTTTAAGGTAGGCTGGGCTATGAAGTTTAGTAGGTTAAATTCATTTTCTACCTACAGTATTTTCAACTTAATGATGGGTTTATTGGGACATAGCCCATAATAAATCGAGGAAGATCTATCTATATCTCAATAGTTGAAGCTGAGACTCCAGGTTCAAGTTCCTATTACTGCTACTTATGTATTTATTTTAACTCTACTACTAGAACCTAGCCACCTTGAAGGCAGGGGCTTTATATTCTCCATGGAATCTCTCACTCAGCAGGCATTCAATGATACCTACTGACTTGGTGTGAGCTTGATGACTGTGGAGTCTGTAAAAGTTCTAAAAACGAATCATAGCAGCTGATGAGCATCACTGGGAGCTGGTCTTGGGAAAAAGATGAGTCTCTCCAAAAAGACAAGAAAAAATAGTTTACAGTCAATTGAAAACTTTCATGTTCACGTATCTAACTACAAAATGTCTTAGGCATATGCTCCTAGCATATGCAGATAGTCTGAAGTGGAAATATAAGTCCTTTTTAGAAAGTTCAAATAAAACCGATCAAGGCTGCCTATATTTAAAAATGGAAATAAGGACTTTACAACCTAGATTTCTTACCCAATGTGTAAATTTCCCTATGCATTTACTGTAGAGTGGTAACAGAATAATCACAGGATTTTGGAAACTTTGAGCCAATCTTATCCAGTCTTCTCATTTTTCAAGAAAACTGGCCCCAGTGAGGTTGGGTGATATATTTGAGGGCACAACACTAGATATTCCAGTTGGGACATAAAATCCAGGCTTCCTGTTTTCCAGAACCATGATCTCTCCACAATATTATTCACTCTCTGGCTGATGAAATCACCTTCTGCTTTCATAGTCAATTCAATACAGTCTGAGCCCATGTGAAGTTCCAACAGTGACTTGCAGTGACACTAGATGGTTAAGGGAGAATAAGCATCATAAACAGGATAGTGACATGACCTACACCCTCAATGACTCATAATCAAACGGGAAGGACTTCACACAGCCAAGGAACATGTTTTGGGGGTAAAAGTTTATCTTGAGAAATTAAAATTTTTTTTCAAACTTTTTGACCCATCCCATTTGCTGAGTCCTTTCCTCTCTCTCTACTATATGCATAATAACTAACATGGACATGTTACATAGAACATCTGATATAGGCAACTAGCTGAAAAAGCCAAGCCCTCCAGAGCCTACTCCTCAATGTTTGAAAGTAAGAAAATGAAATAATATATTTTATGCAATTCTCCTTTGTACCAAACCCTGCACATCAGCCTATACACTGGCATACAAACTTGCAGCTATCATGCCAATCAAAATAAGAAAGTCACTTAAGTGAATGCCCATCAGTGTTACTCTAATCAATGTTCCAAACAAATGCCATCATAGTAAAGTACTGAAGGACACACTATTACCTAATAAACTATGCAAGCACTATATGAGTTAAACACACGATGAGAAAGGTGGGAGTGGAAAGACTAGTTCTGAGAGGTGTGATCTTTGAGGCCAGGACTGTCTATCTTATTGACAATATGATCACAGTGTAGTGGGCATTCAGAAATACTCGTATGCATGAGTGAAAGGAAGGAAGGAAGGATGGATGGAAGGGAGGGAGAGAGGAAGGTTGGTTGATTAGAACATGACAAACCTATGTGTCAGAGGAGGTATTTTAGTGGCGTCTCAATACAAGGTACAACTTCCTTAGTCAGGAAAGCGTTGTATAGGAAAGGGGAAAGTATTCCAGGCAGAGATGTCTCTTGCTCATTTACAGCCATGCAAGCTGTACACTGCACTACCCTCAAGAGGGCTGTTCACATGGACCCCAGCAACCCTAAGTATGAGAAAGAATGGAAAGTTTACTGCCGAGTGCTGTTTGTCACCTACATAGATTTATAGTTCATCAGTTACAATTACTCTGGCTGACTAAATTCTTCTTCAGGAAGACAATTGGGGTAGAGGTAGTGGTAGAAATAGGAGACAGTTTTAGAAATGACAGATCTGGGTTAAAATCTTCATGCTTCTTATTGAGCTGTGTAAACTCAGGGCAAGTTCATTGAGGGCAAAATGTGTCTATCTTGTTCATGAATTTATCTCAGTGCCTAGTACATAGAATGTACTTAACAAATATTGGATGATGATAAATTTTAATCATATATTATGCGTTTAATAACGGTTTCCTCATCCATCTGTAAAATGAGAATACTGCCGCTCATGTCACATGTTACGATGAGTATGAAACAAGAAGACGCACAAAAGGTATGTAGCACAGTGCCAGGCTCATGGTAGATGCTTAATGAGTAAGAGCTATTGTTAGAAATTATAAGGCTTTGTTTTGTTTTGTTTTTTATGAATGGAAATTTTTATTCAATTTTAACTAGAGGTTTTTAGTAACATTCTCTCCCTTAAGCTGAGAGACAGTAATGAGAGTCTGGAGAAAATACCGATAGCCAGACAGTTCGCACCCCGAGCAGTACCCACTCCAGGGGAGGCATTTGAAGATAGGTAAGAAAGTTCTGACTGTTGCAATGACTGGGCCTGTTATCGGGCTGGGAGCAGAGTGTTAAATGTCCAGTAACACGTGGGACAGTCCTTCACAACATACCCCAGCTGCCTAATCGTGCTCCCATTGAGAAGCACAGCATATTCTCAAGAGGTAATGAAGTCTACTAGTTTCATGTCACCTTTCACTTTAAAACACTACACAGACAACTGTTTGAAAAGTACTGGCAAAGCTCAACTACTGAGCCCGCATATTGCAACTACTGAAGCCCACACACCGAGAGCCCGTGCACCTCAACAAGAGAAGCCACCGCAGTGAGAAGCCCGCGCACCACAACGAAGAGTAGCCCCCGCTCGTCGCAACTAGAGAAAGCCTGCGGGCAGCAACGAAGACCCAACACAGCCAAAAAAAAAAAAAGTATTGGCAGGGCTTCTCTGGTGGCGCAGTGGTTGAGAATCTGCCTGCCAATGCAGGGGACACGGGTTTGAGCCCTGGTCTCGGAAGATCCCACGTGCCGCGGAGCAACTAAGCCTGTGAGCCGCAACTACTGAGTCTGCGCGTCTGGAGCCTGTGCTCCGCAACAAGAGAGGCCGCGACAGTGAGAGGCCCGCGCACCGCGATGAAGAGGGGCCCCCACTTGCCGCAACTAGAGAAAGCCCTTGCACAGAAACGAAGGCCCAACACAGCCAAAAATAAATAAATAAAATTTAAAAAAAAACAGTATTGGCAAAGCAATTACATTTATCCCAATTTTATTGTCTCATACACATTAAAAAAACAAATATCAGGCCCTATCAATTATGAAATAAATTCAATTAAAATGTCATATTTTGTTATGATTGCATGGAGGAATTTCTAGTGAAATGGTAAATAAACAGAAAATGTGACACTAAGTTTATTACAAAGAAAGAAACAAGACTCAGACATAGAGAACAAATTAGTAGTTATCAGCAGATAGAGGGAAGAGGGGAGAGGCAACACAGAGGTAGGGGATTAAGAGGTACAAACTATTATGTATAAAAGTTACAAGGATATATTGTACAACACAGGGAAAATAACCAATATTCTATAATAACTATAAATGGAGTATAACCTTTAAAAATTGTGAATCACTATACTGTACACCTGTAACATATAATATTGCACATTAACTATACTTCAATTAAAAATAAGTTCAAAAAAAATTATCCACCAAAAAAAAAAAAAAAGAGTGGCACTAAAAGAAGAAAATGTGTTTGCAAGAAATGTTAAGAAGAAAGGATTTTTATCTTGCCAAAGAAGCAACCACAATTTTTCTTAAAAGAATCAAAGAAAGCAACTTTGAAGAACTCTTATTTTTATCCTTTTATTTATTGTCTCCTTCTGGCCCTGTATCCCACATAGTAAACATCTGTGTCCTGTTAAGATTTCAGTTCCCCTGCTGAGCAAGTCCTGCTGGTCTCAAGCCCTAAGGTTTGCTTATTCTTTTGCAAAGCAGAGGCCAGAGGAACAATGATTTAAAAAGCAAGGCACTGGAAGAAGAAGGATAAACAGGTCAAAAGTGTAAGGTCAAAGATCTACAGTAGGGACCTTACAAGTAGGGTGCCTATGAACTCCAAGAAGCGTGCAAGAGATCTAAGACTATTTAGAACATCTGCTTATATAGATCTATCTACATACAAATGACATTGAGATTCTCACTTGAATCCTATGTCAGACAATATGGGAGGTATTTCACAGCAGCAAGGGGTTGGGGACAGTGGTATCCTCACTCATTCCTGTATTTTGACATATTGCAGTTTATATGTGCCCAGTTAAATGGACTTATGGGTTATATCCTCTGGGTTTAACTAAACCAAACACAACAAAGTAGACAACTGTCTTTCAAAGATTCCTACCAAAAAAAAAAAAAAAAACCACACTGGATTGAAGACAATACCAATCATATATAAGCACAGACAAACAACTGAAAAAGAGCTACACCCATGCTTGTTTCATAGCATGAGCTCTTCCAAAGCCATGTTGCAAGATAGAAACATGGTGACCGATCGTGTAAGTCAGTGCTGTCCAATACAACTTACTGCGATGATGGAAATTCTCTCGACGGGCGCTGTCCAACATGGTAGTCACTAACATACGATTATCGAACAGTTGAAATGCAGCTAGTGCAACTGAGGAGCTACATTTTTATTTTTCAAATATAATTTAAATTTAAATAGCCACATGTGGCTAGTGGCTACTACATAGACAGTGCTAGTGTAAGAGATAACAACTCTTAGATTTGAGTCCAAATGCTTTCCCTTACAAGGTGTGACCTCTGGCTTAACGTTGCTATGCCTCAATTTCTTTATCATAATCATAACGCCTATCTCATATGGTTGTTGTTAAGATTAAATTAGTTAATGCATAAAAAGTACTTAGACTAGTGCATAGTACACAGAAACTTTTTTATTATCCCTAATCAAATCAGAGAAGAAAAAAATAAATTATTAATTTGAAAGATGGAGGGACAAATACTTGTTACTAATGAAACTTGAACAAAGTTTATACTGGGCTTTGAGATATTAAGTAGTTAGTACAAGGCTATCACAAATTGCAGGACATACACAAAAAATTTATTTCATCTTTATCTGATGCTTTCTTGTATACTTTTTATAATGAACGCGGTAGATATTAATACAGCTATATAAACTATATAATTACTTTAAATGTGAATGATATGAATACACTATTGAAGACAAAGCTTGTCAGCATGGATAAAAAAAAAAACCACCACCCAGACTGAACTGTTATGTATTACTACATACTTATAAACAAATGTACGTACATCTGATATATGCACTTAATTTCTTTTTAAACTAATAGAGTGAATAACAAAAATATTTGGAGATCACTGGGCTAAACCAGAGGAAATACATTTATTTTAGCAAAAAAATAAATAAATGTGGCGTGTATAGGCATTCAATTATTGTGCTTAAGTGACATAGATAATTATTAAGGTAAAAAATAAAAAAATATAAGAATGAAATAATGCCATTTGCAGCAACATGGATGGACCTAGAGATTATCATACTAAGTGAAGTGAGCCAAACAGAGAAAGACAAATATCATATTGTTATGTGGAATGTAAAAAAAAAAAAAAAAGACACAAATGAACTTATTTCCAGAAAGAGACTCACAGACACAGAAAACAAACTTATGGTTACCAAAGAGGAAAGGGGGGTGGGAAATAAATTAGAAGGCTGGGATTAACATATACACACTACTATGTATAAAATAGGTAACCAACAAGGACCTACTATAGAGCACAGGGACCTATACTCAATATTTTGTAACAACCTATAAGGGAAAAGAATCTGAAAAAATATATATGTATATATATGTATAACTGAATTGCTGTGCTGTGTACACCTGAAATTTATACAATATTGTAAATCAACTATACTTCAATAAAAATTTTTTTAATAAAAAATAAAATAAAAAATATAGACCCGTTTGCCAAGAAACTTCAAAAGTCACAATACTCCACCAGTGTGATAAACAGAGAAGGATCTCAATAATTAGGTTTTGTTTTATTAAACAGTAAGGATATTTTTAAGTAAAGCCTGATTATTCAATGACAATAAATTTTCTAGAATAATTGGTTGAGAAAACCCTATTTTGGTGATAAAATAGTCAACAGAGTATAAATACCAGGGTAACATTGAAAATCATACCTATGGAATAGAATTTTCCAAAATTCTAACAGGAAAAAGGTCCACAGTCCAGTAAGTTTGAGAAAATGTGTTAAACATGTTTCTTTACTACAAGAATTCTTGGAACTGAGACTCAGAACCAGAAAGTCCTCATTTTCTTACAGCATCTTAATTGGAAACTTTAAAATTCTTTTTTTTTTTTTTAAAGCTAGCTCCTCAGCCTTTTCTTCTCTTCTTTAGAAGAAATTATTTTTTTAATATTTCTCCTCATAAGTTTCACAATTTTCAACCTTTGGGTCTTTATCCTTTGACCTCTCTTCAAATATTCCTCCATTAAGTACATACATTTTCTTCTAAAACCATGAGGTGAGGAAAATGAATTTTTATATCTCTTCATGAAGTAAATAATTAAGGTTACAGAAATGATCAAAATACACTCATAGCTTAGGATTACAATTGCATTAGTAAATTTCCCCTCTTAGCAAGTATTCCTATCTATCCTTCACCCGGTTACCCCTACTGTTAGTATCCTACATTACCACCGAACGTTGGTCAAAGCTAAGAAATCATCCTTGGTACATTAACAAAACTCCAGAAAGTATTTAGATTTCACTAGCTTTTTCACTAATGTCCTTTTTCTGTTGCAGAATCCAATCCAGGAAAACCCATTATACTGTTGTCCTACCTCCTTAGTCTTCTCTGATCTGTGACAGTCTCTCACATAACTGTTTTTCACAACTCCAATCGTTTTGAGGAATAATAATCAGGTATTTTGTAGTGTGGACCTCAGTTTGGGTTTGATTTTTTTCCTCACGATTAGACTGGGTAGACTAGGATTGTGGGCTTTTATACCCACAGAGAAGTGTACCTACAGAGGTACCCTTTTCATCACATCAGAACATGATGTGGACATGACTTATCACTGGTGATGTTTACCATGATCACTTGGTTAAGGCAGTGTCTGCCACCTTTCTTTGCTGTAAAGCTACTATTGTCCCCTTTCCATACTCCATTCTTTAGAAGTGAGTCAGTAAGTCCAGTCCAGTCCTCAAGCGCTGGGGTGCTAGAGGTCAAGAACTTTGAAAGACATTTCTGCTTGGGCTGGAGCACATTTGACATGAAAAGTTGCACTTATTTATAGTAAGTTGGAAACAGAAGAAATGAGTCAGGAGAAGAGGATGGGAAAACTAAGAAGCTTTTCAGCTATTTACCAGACAAGGATTGCAATGATTTTGATCAAAATGTCTTTTTAAGGAGTTTACAAGGCTTGTGTAGTAAAGTAGCTTTTCCATTCTCTCCTTAAGAATCATCCAAAAGAAATAAGAACATGAAACAAAAATTGTAAACTTCGACTTCTAAGAAATTAGAAACGCAAACCCACAACACATGAGGAAGGGCTATCAAATGCAGAGTGAAGATGTTGAGGAAAGATGCCCATCCCTGCAGCTCTCAGGCAAACTTAGCAAGAAAAAGAAGTCAGACAGAAGAAGAGATCAGAAAATCAAATGCACAAACATTAGAAAAGAGGCAATAAAATTACCCATCATTTATAGATGCGATTATTTTCAAGTAAAACCCAAGAAACGCATTTAAAATATTGAGAATTTAGTAACGTGGCTGTGATGGTTAATTTTTACATGTCAACTTGACTAGGTCAAGAGATGTGCGAATAGCTGGTTAAACGTCATTTCTGGTTGTGTCTGGAGGGTGTTTCAGGAAGAGATTAGCATTGGCATTGCTGGACTAAGTAAAGCAGAAGGCCCTTCCCAACGTGGGTGGGCAATTGTCCAGTCGCTGAGGGCCTGAACAGGTGAAAAGGTGGAGGAAGGTTAAGTCCCCTCTCCGCCTGACTGTGTGAAGGCTGGGACACTGATCTTCCTCTGCCCTCGCAGTCTTGGTTCTTAGGCCTTCAGACTGGACCGGACTCTACGCTGTGGACTCTGTTGCTCTCAGGCCTTTGCACTACACCACTAGCTTTCCTGGGTCTCTAGCTTGCAGGTGACAGACTGTAGAACTTCTCAGCTTCCATAATCATCTGAGTCAATACTTTTTAACAAATATATATTACGTTTCTCTGGAATTGATGAATACAGTAACAAAAGCACAAAATTAGCATAAAGGACTAGATAACCTTATAATGAAAAGACATCATTTATAGAATACTAAATGAAAAAAAATAAGCTACTTTATAAAACTAAAAAGAAATATTATATTAATAGTTATACTGACATCCCTAATAAGAATAATCAACACCAAGATATCAATTCTAAGTTAACTCCTGACTTAACACACAGCCAATATCAACCTACAGATACAATTTCAGGGAAAGGCTAGAAAGACTGATTCTAATATTAATATAGAAAGATAAATCCACAAAAAAAGGCAAAATAACAGGAGTGGAAAATCAATTAGTGGAAGCCAGGGGTTGGGTGTTGGGGGAGTTGACGACGAAAGAGCAACATGAGGGAGTTTTGGAGTGATGGACTGTGCTTGCTGGATACACAAGTTCAAGAATTTGTCAAACTCCAGAGAAATGTACATCACAAGGAATAAGTTCTACTGTATATAAATAAGTCTGCCAGAAAAAGAATATAACCCACAAGAATAGCCAAAAAGTTCTGTAAGAGAAAAATAATGAGGAGAAACTAGCTCTACCATATCAAAACATATCATAGTGCTACAATAATCTAAACAGTGTGGTACTGGCAGATGAGTAGGCAGATCCATGAAACCGACTATGAAGTCCAGAAATGAACCCAAATATATAAGGGAATTTAGTATATAACACTTGCAGTCAAGAGAGAAAAGATGGAGTTTTAAATACACTGGGTAGCATCTTGGAAGGAAAAAAAACCGTTGGATCCTTACCTCCTACCTCCTATCAAAATAAATTCCAGATGGATTCTAGTTAGATAAAGGATATAAATCTGAAACATAAAACTTTAAAACCAATAGAAAAAAAAGGGGGAATTATTTTATAATCATGGAATAAGAAAAACCTTTGTTGGTATGACACAAAATGTGGTAGTCAGAAATGACTATTAAAAAACTACATAAAACTATATAAAAATAAAAAATTTCTGCAAGTATCATTTGTTTAAAAAATGCATACAGGGCTTCCCTGGTGGCGCAGTGGTTGAGAATCTGCCTGCCAATGCAGGGGACGCGGGTTCGAGCCCTGGTCTGGGAAGATCCCACATGCCACGGAGCAACTAGGTCCGAGAGCCACAACTACTGAGCCTGCACGTCTGGAGCCTGTGCTCCACAACAAGAGAGGCCGCGACAGTGAGAGGCCCGCGCACCGCAATAAAGAGTGGCCCCCGCTTGCCACAACTAGAGAAAGCCCTTGCACAGAAACGAAGACCCAACACAGCCAAATATAAATTAATTAATTAAAAAAAAATGCAACTGCGGAAAAAAAAAACAGCATCATTGTTCTTTACAAAAAAATGCATACACTGTATAGATATATGTATAGACTAGATCTACACATGTAATACTGGCAACAGTGACTACCTCTGGGGGAGGAGACTGAGGAAACTAACACTAGAGCTTGTATTACTTATGTGTAGTTACCTACAAAAATATGAATATTTTTCATTGTTTACTTCTATGCATCAACTTAAATAACTGAAAGCTCCCCATAAAAAAATGTTCCTCGTAAGAAACATCCAATATAAATATCCAATTTAGAAATACCATGCATAACATACAGTTCCCAGTACAATGCTTGATATACAAGAGGTGCTTAAATTATGTAGGTAGCTATTATTCATCACTGTCTTCAGACAATACATAATTATCTTGAAATTTATCCTTACTATTTTCAAAGTTGAGAATTCTATAGATGGTATCACTAAACACTGTAATAAAAAATATTCCTTTTTCCAGAAATAATTTCAGTTGGCCAACACTCAGTTAATGGGAATATTTAAATAACTGCCATTTAGGCTCTTCAACGTCTGATCACACACCCTTTGTGCTTACACTCTCGGCCAACTGCACTGCTTTACAATTCCTGACTATGTCCTTGCTTTCCTCCATACTTTTGAAAATACTGTTTCTTCTGCTGAGAGAACTTTACCCCATCTGCCTACTGAAATCACTCTTCGTAACAGGGCCAGCTCAAATCCTGCTTATCCACAAAGCTCTCCTCAAACTTTGTGAACAGGTGTATTACATACACACACAAAGAGAAAGGCAACAAAAGATGTAAGAAAATACAAAGGCAGAATGATCAATTTAAAAAGTTATTTATTAAACAAGTATATTCAAAAGTCCAACGTTACTGGATCCCTTTGAAACATCTATTCTGGGAAGAAGTATTTTGTCCAACTTTCTAATGATAAGGGAAATGATAAAAATAGAACAGGTATGAATAACATTTTAAAACAAACAAACAATAAAGCACATGGTAAATTTAGAAATAAAAATAAAAACACACAAACATACAAACTATTGAAGTATGAAACCAAAACATTTCCTATGTTTTTAAATGCTTCTGGTATACTCACATGAGAGCCAAACTGTCTATGTCCAAGTTAATAAACAGTATATAAACACCTTTTTAAGGTACCATACTTAGAGAAATAATTTTAGAATATGTATTGGGCATATAAATTGCCCACATTTGGCGAACATATTCTACATATGAATGTATTCACTTATACTTAGTGAAAAAAGGAACTTAAAATTTAAACATCTTGATTTGAGAACTGTGGATTTGATAGTTCTATTAAATTCCAACATCATAATCACCAAATGTGCTATCAAAAAAGTTATCCAAATTTCTTTTTAAAGCTGCTTCTGAAAATTTCAGTATTTTAGGGCAAAAGAAAACATCATGTATTCTTGCTTATGAATTCTGATGCTTAGTTTATACGGTTAACACGCAAAAAAATATGTAATAGAGAAGATTCCTATAGAAAAGCCTCTGTCTTTCAGTAGTTCCAAATGGTGTTATACAATATTTCACTGGAAATAGTGGTTTTACCACAGATTTGGCTGTAGCTTCTGTTTAAAACATAACTTTGCCCTATAACATCCATCAAAGGCTTTAAAACATAATTGACTTTGGCAGTACACATGGAGATCATGATGTGAATGGGGACTGCCAGTGGATATGAGGGCCTTATGAAAGGGTTTGCTCTGTGTGTGTGTGTGTGTGTGTGCGTGTGTGTGTGTGTATTTTAAGGAGGAAACAGGATGAAATGGTTTACTCAGAACTATAAAACACATTTTCCTAATTAGATTTCAATTGTATAAATAATGTAAATCAAATGTTTAGAACTTGAATCTCTATGGGAGGCAACTATTTTTTTTTTCTTTTATCATTCTTTATAGCTGACAAAGCTTTAGTTACATATATTCTTCTGAACACTGAGGAAAAGGTCTCCTTTGTCCCCTTCTCAGTCTGAAAGAGAAGGAGAACGAATAGACCTGCCACTGGCAGGGCTGGAAAAAGTGAAAGGCTCCTTGTCCTTTTCTTTACTATCATGCTTATGCTTGTGCTTATGCTTATGTTTGTGCTTCTTCTTCTTTTTCTTGTGCTCATGGTGATGGTGGTGATGGTGGTCGCTGTGTTTGGAGGACGTAGATTCTTTAGTAAATACTGAGAGTGGAGCTGCTGCAACTGGATGCATACTCATCTCCAAAGGTGATTGTTCTTTACCTTCAAGATTAAAAACACCCAAATGAATTCCTGTTAATAACAAGGAAAATGAAACGAAAGTAAGAGGGAGTTGGTGACAGTATAGAAAAGACAATGGATTCCCAAGTGTTTATCACTTCCATGAAAAAAGTTAGGAATGGGAGAAGTATCCAAGTAAGACATCCAATTAGTTACACAAAGGTAAGTTTTCAGCATTGTGACCAGGAAGTGAATATTTCAATCCCTTGTAGTCTATACAGATTATGACATATACCAGTGTTTTATCCAACCATCTTCTAAAAATTAATATTCAATATTTTAAAGTACTATGAAGTGACAATGACTATAGATTACGACTGACATTGGTCAATGAAAACATAGCTCCTTAACCACAGTTCTGCTCTATGGTATTCGGGTGGGGGGGGGGGGATTAGCACTACCAGGCATAGTTCGTTTCATTGCACTTTGCAGATACTGCGCGTTTTACAAATGAAGGTTTGTGGCAACCCTGCCTCGAGCAAGTCTATTGGAACCATTTTTCCACCTGCATTTGCTCACCTCTAGTCACTCTGTCACATTTTGGTAATTTTTGCAATATTTCAAAATATTTCCACCAGCAAAAAGATTATGACTTGCTGAAGGTTCAGATGATGGTTAGCATTTTTTAACTGAGGTATGTACATTTTTTTAGACACAACGCTATTGCACACTTAGTAGACTACAGTATAGTATAAATATAACTTAGATGCAATGGCAAACCAAAAACTTCAGCATGTATTTTATCTCACCTAGAAATGGATCAAATGTCTTTGAAGGTTCTTTCCATTTCCAATGTTCTATCAGCCTAGGAATCTATAATAGTGAGTAGTTCTCAGACTCTAGTGTACAGGAATTTCTTGCTTCCTCCATACCCTACAATTCTTGGGCCATACCCAGAGAATTCTCTCTCTGTGTTACTCTAGGTTAATGGCACTGCTTTACATGCAGCCAACTAAGAAAAAAATTTAAGAATCATCTCAGGTGCCCTCCCTTCCAGATCTAGCTGCTTACCAAATCTTGTTTATTCTTACTTACAGGAATCTCTTTAATCTGCCTCTCTATCCCGCCTGCAACTGTACTAATTCAGACCACCTCATCTCATTTGGATCACAGTACTAGTCTCCTATTAACTGGTTTCTTTGCCTAAAGTGTCTTAACACTTGAATCCACACTTTACATAGCTGCACAGCAGTGGTTCTCAACCAGGGGCAACTTTTTCCCCAGGGGTTGTTTGACAATGTCTGGAGACGTTTTTGTTGTCACAATTAGGGTGGGATGGGGGGAGGAAGTGTTAGCCTGACTGTGGGTAGAGGCTAGGGATGCTGCCATTCAACACACAGGACAGCCCCCTAGAGCAAAGAATTCTCATGGCCAAAAATGTCAACAGTGTTGAAGTTCAGAGGCCCTGCTGCATAGTTATCTTCCTAAAAACAAAGCTGATCATGACTGTTTGTTTAAAAACTCAGGTAGTTCTACTGGCAGAACAAAATCCTTAGACTTCAGTGCAGCAATTTCTGAAAAAATACATATTTTTTATTCAGAGTAGTCAAAAAAACAAGCTTTTCACTAAAATGGACTTTAATGCAGTTGTTTCTTTTCCTTTTTAAAACGTAAATTCTCAGTGCTGATTTTGATCCAATCCGGCCCCAAGCCATGTTTTTACCAAAACAAGCATCACCATAGAAGTTTTCTAAAAATCACTTTCACCACTAATTTTAAGGACAGTTTACAATCTGTCTTGAATTTATCTTATCTTCCACTACTCCTTTCTATATATTCCAGACTAGCCCTTTCGTAACTCTGTGTATTTGTAAGTGCTGTTCCTATGCTTGGAATGCCCTTCCCTTATTTCTTGTCTGACTTGCACATTCATTTACAAACATCAGGAACTACATGGGAACTGGGAAAATAGGGATAAACTGGACAAATCTCAGTTCTCCTGGAGCTTACAAAGTAGCAAAGAAGAACGAAATTGAATAAGTACTCCTGATTAATAAAAAGACAAAACACAGAGTGAAACAGGAGCACAAGAGGAGACTTAAATTAGTGGGGCAGTGGGAATCAAAGACAAACTTCTCCAAGGAAGTTATGTTTAAACTGTAACCTAAAGGAGGAGAAAGGAAAAGAAAATAACATCTTAGGTTCTTATTAATTTAAAACAGCTTAAATGTCATTTTTGAGGGAAGTTTTCCCCAAACTGCCCAAAAAGAATTAGTTCCCACAACATAATACAGACGAGGAAATTAAGACACAGAGAAATTACATGACTTGCCCAAGGTGGTACTGGCAAATCTGAGCTACGAAACCAAAGAGCCTGAACTCCTGAGTCTGTGCCCACAAGCACTCTGCTCGTCTGCACGTGGCGCGGTGCACACTGTCGCACATCTTTTCATCCTGGGGTCTCTGTCATTAGACTCAGCTCCTTAAGGACAGGGCATCGTCTTTGTATCCCAGCGAACTGCACAGCACCTAGCATCCTCATACCTCCACCTCCCCAAAACCTGCTCAATGAATGAATTAATACAACAGAATCATGCAACTGTTGTGTTTCTTTTTAAATAGGATGTCAGGTGACCTTAGTCAAACTAAATGCATTTTGAAGGTCACTGATTTTGAAGAGAGAGGAATAAAGTACAGAAACTATTATAGACCATTCATTAAACTGGTATGGACTACTGTACCTGCTTTGTGTTGGGCACTGTTCCAATATTTTAGAACAAGCGAATGTGTTAAAGTTCCTGTTCGCAAGAATTATTCACATTTTACTACCGCAAAATTACATTTTTTATATTCATGATTTTTTGGTAAAGTTAACACTAACAGTAATGTAAAAAAAAAAAAAAAAAGAGAGAGAGATTATATATATAAGCTAGTTTGGGGACTCTGTATCTTTTGCAATAATTGGTGCCCAGATATTCTTCAGAAAAAGAAAACATTTGAGAGATATCTGATTTATAGTTAAGTTAAATATGCCACTATATAATTTTAATTTATATTTTAAATGAACTATAAAAATATATTCTCGATTCTATAAATATGGGAATATAGGTCCGTACCTAACAGACTATAGCCAAGTGACAAGGAGAAGTAATAGAGCTTCATAAACAAATTCCTTTAACTCCGATCTCATTATTTAGTCAGTCTACATCAACAGACTTTGCAGCTTTCCAATTGGCTGTCTGCACTATTGGGAGTCTGAGGTCCTTTTCTGCACTGAGAGAAGTTTCATCATCTAATCCTAAACACCTACTTGGATTGCAGAAAAGCCAACGATTATACTAGAAACTGTACTTCCCAGTAGAGGTAACTGCCAAGTATACAACTGAGTGTACTCTTTTCCAAGGAATACTAATAGCCACTTCAAAAGTAAATTCAATCTCTTGTCTAGCGGTCTTACACTTTGCATTCAAGATATACTCATTAGAATTCTTGCATTTCTCTTGATTTGTATGAAGTCTATTAAGAAGACAATGGATTAGCTAGATCCAAGGATAAAGGTGTTAGAAACCAGGACTCCTAGGACAAATGGCTGATTCCAGGTCTGGCTAGAATATTTACAAGATGAGCCTGAAACATCTGGTATAATAGTAGAAAGGAAGTCTAAAGCCTTCTCAAGAACTCAAGAGTCAAGAGGTTCTCACCAACCAAAGTTGGGAAAATCTGAATATTGCTAAAGACAATAACTGTGATGGACTAGAACTGATTGATCACCACTGGAGGATGCTAGCCAACTTATTATTTTGAAAATTATTAAATACATAGAGAGAATCAAGTCTTTATCTTTCTTTTGCTATATGATCTATACCAATGGCTAACAGCAGGTGAGGGGGAAGTTAGCTTTATAGAAATAATCAGCTTATAAATAAAAACAGAAAGATGAATTAGAATATCACCATCTTGTAACCCTTAATGAATTAATGGATCCAGGCCTTGAACACCTTAGTGGCTAACCTCATGAAAGAGTCAACCAGACATTGTATGCTTCTAGATGGAAGAACACACTACCATCTATAAACCTGAATCCAATTAAGTTTCTAGATATAATTACAAATTTAAAGGAAATACACAGGACTCTAACATGTTAATTATACCACAGGTATACAATTAGCAAAATACAGACTTGAAAACTACAGATCAAAACCCTGGAGTTTATAACATTGTAAAGGGGAAAAAAGAATGGACTGGAAACTTAATTTTAAAAGATGTAAAGGATATTATCAGCCAACTGCAATGTGTAGGCCCTATGTGGACAGTGATTCAAACAAATAAATAAATTGTTAAAAATTAAAATAAAAATAATGGCATTTATGATTCAACTGAAATGTAAACAGTGACTGTATATTTAATGATATGAAAAAACCGTTTATTTTTTAAAGTACAAGAATATTATTGTGGTTATGACTTTTTAAAGTCCTTATCTTTTAGAGATACACAAGAAATTACCTATGCATAAAATAATATGTGGGATTTGTTTCAAAATAATTCAGAAAGGTGGAAATGGGAAAGGGTATAGATAAAAAACAAGGCTGACCATGAGCTGATTGATCATTTCTGCATCTGAATAATGGATACATGGGGGTTCATTATACTAGCCTGACTACTTCACAGTTTTCTATAATAAAAGTGTTTTTTAAAAAGGAGAAGTTAATGCAAATTGGCACTATCCGTGAAAATGTTAAATGCTCATATTTTTTAAATTAGAAAGTTCATTTCTAGAAACATATCCCACAAACGTGCTCATGCATAAGTGCAAAGAAACATATACAAAGATATTCATTAGAATAGTGTTTGTAACAACAGAACATCTAATAAAACCTAATGTTACCCTATCATCACCACTAACCTTTAGCTCGTAAGTTTTCATTTATTATAGATAATATATATTTTTTATTTGTTTAATTTCTTTCCTGAATAATTTTTACCAGGTCTAATTCAAGGTGATTATGAAGTACAATTTCCCTCTCATGTGGACCTGTATAACAGTAAGATTTGGGACACATATGAGCTTACTTTCACACTAGCATAATGAGGTCATCTATAGAATCTCTATTGAGAAAAATGCATACATTACCATCCCCGTGACACAATGCATAATCCCACATATCATTTTAGGGGTTTACAAGATGCCTGGGAACTTGAGGCCCACCAAAGGTTAGGTGCTACTCATTTTAAAGCTAATGAAAGCCCTTTTATAATTAAATCACTTTGCTGTACACCTGAAACTAACACAACACTGTAAATCAACTAAACTCCAATGTAAAACAAAAATTAAAAAAAAAATAAAAAATAAAACTAATGAAAGCACTTTTAGTGACCCAAAATATATGTCTCTATTGCAGATAGGAGATATATCAAGAAAAGGAGATAAAAGTAATTCACAATATTATGATTTGCCTATTTCATGTTATAGGGAAAGAACAAAACAGATGTTCAGTTTTGTTGTTCTATCTAACATAAAATCTTTCCTAGAGACCTACTGAATTCACTATGGATAAGGGTTAGCTGCAGTCAATTTAACAAATGCAAAACAAACAGAAAGGGGTACTTAATACACACCTAATGTGGAAGCTTTCGGGTCCATCTGATAAAAGTGCTGATAACAGTGAGTAACCTGCTAATTCTATTAAATTTATCGCACTAGGTATACATTTAAATTTAACACAAAATGTGTAGTTTCTATTAGGAAACGTGTGAAGTCTGTTCTTCAGTTTCTTTAGATCAAAAAAAAATAAAGTGTAGAATTATATCATTATAATTTAAAGAAAAATATCAAAGTCTTTTTCATATTAGACTTTCAAAAGAAAGAACTCTAGCTTTTTTTTTTTTTTAAACGGATTTCTATACCAGAATAGTGCTTTTCTGACTTAGGCAAGAATTTGTTACATAGTACAGCAGCCCTAGCTGGGCAGCTGCAGGAACTCTTCTTTTCTTCCCCACAGAAACCACTAGGGATCTCCCTCCGCTCCTGTTCCTGCCACTCCTCCCCTCCTCTCATCCCTGCAATCCCCGCAGCAACCTGGGAGACAGACCAGCAGCCTCAGGCACTGCAGCGGTGGGAGAGGAGAGGACGTGGTATGCTCAACCCATCACACCATACGACCCACGCAGCCCTTTCTCCGGATTCCCTTCCTTAACTCAGGAGAAGGAGAAAGTTAAGCAATGAAGGAAAATATCCCTGCCGCTTCTCCTTTCTTATCCCAAATGGCTTAACCTTCCAAACACATATCATCCCTACCCTAAAATATGCCTCTCACCATCATATGCAAGGAAAGAGAAAACTGGTGGGGTGCTAGAAAGTAAACCATGACCTATCCTCTACTTAACGGTGTCCACCCCTCCCAGATGACGTCTGCAACACACTCCAGTTCTCAGCTGCCATCCTGCAGGCTGCCTCTGAGGGAACCATCTCAGACTTCATCTCAGCACATGAAAAAAACACCAGGGATCTCAAACTCAAAAGCCTTGAACCTAAGGAGACAGCATAAACGAGTAAGCAGACTACCGCGTGCAAACACAGAAGGAATCAATGGGATGGAAAGCACATCCCTGCCCAAGAGGGCCTCTCAGTTAACTCTTTTTCAAGAGAAGCTGGAAATCCAAATCTTTATTTGTAGTCTCTTCATTTTTAGTCAACTATTTCAAAAATTTTTGTAAGAATTCTACAGCCAAATAAAAGATGCCTCAGTTGGATGAGCTTCAATAAGGCCCCTCAAACCCACCTGTGAACTTTAATCTAGAATCCCTAGAGATTTAAGAGAGATCACAGCTTCCCTTACCACTATTCTATGCCTCTTCTCCAGAACCCCCAACTCTCAACCCCAGGCCAAGGTAGCTACCACAGTAGGAGATCCCAGCTTCTGTTCCTGTTTTACTGCCAACTTTACCTGGGTTAGGTTAAAGTTGTGCTTCCAACATCCCAAAATATAGAGCTCTTAGTGCCCTTTCTCTTAGAAATACTGTTACACACAGTGGTTAGGTTTGATACTTCTATTCTTCAGTATAGTATAAGTTAAAAAGGGTTTTTGTTGGCTAGTTTGGGAAAGCTACTTATCAAATATAACAATACTCTACGGGAAAACTGTTTTTAGAATTCCAAAATAAATACATGTATAAATAAACTTTTGGAACACTACCATTTGTAAAACGAATGTTTTCTAAATTCTAATAATGACACTGTTGAATTTTAAGACTTGCTCAGTGGTCACAGGGTACTAGACAGCATAATTACATTTAAGGGAAATTACAAAGGCACATTAAAGAATATATTCAAAATTAAGTTTTACAGATCAGTCTATATAATATACTGGTATACACTTTACTTCGTGACATAAAAGGGCCCTACACTGAAGCAACCAAAGCTAAAATGTTAATGTTTTCCTATTCCCTACTACTACCCCTTTATCTCCTCCCCAGTCTTCCCATATGATGCCATGAGAACTATAAGACAGTAAAGAGATTCCAAAAAAAGTAAAAACGTAATTTTTAAAGCAATATGAAACAAAGGCACACTGGTGGGCACGAAAAGGTGTTAAGATTTGCTTCTATACATATGTTAGCGTGCCACATCACTAGGATAAACCAAACAAACATACTCAGAATTTTTACTGGAACAAGAATTTACTTGACTGCTGGAATTTAGACAGAATTTACTTTTTTTTAAAGGCATGGAAGATAGGCAGAAGCATCACTCTCAAACTATATCAAGAGGTTTGAAATGCCCTATGCTTTATAATTTTAAAAGATGTAGAAAACTTTTCGTGTCTGAAAATGTTTTAATAAGTATAATGATAATAAAGCAAATTTACACCAAATCCCAAAACAAAAACAGAGAATACAAAATCAGCAAGGGCCGAGAAATGTCAAACTTCACTTATTAAAGTTAAGTGCTAAAGTCTCCAGCTGACTTCTTTCTGGAATATATTTTGTGAGAATCTGTTACAATAAATGCATAAAGCACACAGATACAAGGAACCAACAGTCTGGGGTCTCAATACCAAAATATTTTGAGGTGTTGCTTTTGTTCAAAGTCTCCTACTAATCACAGCTGATCCCTAAGCTCCTCAAATCATTAAACAGTTACTCTTTTGTTTATATGATAAAAACATGGTTTACATAAACAAAATCCATCAGTTGGAATTTTAAAGCCTGACTAATGACTTCTGGAAGAAGTATTCTTTAAAAATGATTTTGCTTATGTATCTTGTTTTTCACTCCCTGTCCCTCCAAAACTTGAAGACTGAATCTTTGTTCATCAGCACCACAAGTTTACTCTTTATTTGGATTATAATCTTCTAAGCAAAAGAAGAACAGGGTAAGTAGAAGACAATGTAGAATAGTAAAATAGGTAATAGTCACATCTGAACTGAATTATCTTTCGTAAACTTAAGCCCAATTAGTATGAAATAAATTTAAAAGACAAAATATGTTAGTTTTCTAGGTATATATAGCATCAAGTCTTCATGATTGATCATGAATGACCAATTGTAAACCTGTCAGGGGGAGGCTGAGAGGGAAGTAAGTAGTTGATTTTTATATTTTATAAAAGTATGAAGGTACAGATTTCACACTTGCTACTGAGGCTGACATTTTTCATATTACAGTATTCTTAGAAAAAGCACTGCAAGGAAAGATCAAAATGTTAATATAATGGGTATCTTTAAACGGCATAATAGGGGATGCTTTTTTTCCCCTCCTTTCTACTTTTCTCTTATTTCAAAGTTTTATACAATAGGAGTATATTACTTTTGAAATAGCAAAAAGCCTAATTTAAAAGTCTTTAAGCCAAAGCAATATTAAGAAAGAAAAACGAAGCTGGAGGAATCAGGCTCTGTGACTTCAGGCCACACTTCAAAGCTATAGTCATCAAAACAGTATGGTACTGGCACAAAAACAGAAACAGACCAATGGAACAGGATAGAAAGCCCAGAAACAAACCCATGCACCTATGGTCAATTAATCTATGACAAAGGAGGAAAGAATACACAATGGATAAAAGACAGTCTCTTCAATAAGTGGTGCTGGAAAAACTGGACAGCTACATGTAAAAGAATGAAATTAGAGCATTCTCTAACACCATAAACAAAAATAAACTCAAAATGGATTAAAGACCTAAACGTAAGACTGGATACTATAAAACTCCTAGAAGAAAACATAGGCAGAACACTCTTTGAACATAAATCGTAGCAATATCTTTTTGGATCCGTCTCCTAGAGTAATGGAAATAAAAATAAAAATAAACAAATGGGACCTAATGAAACTTAAAAGCTTTTGCACAGCAAAGGAAACCATAAACAAAATGAAAAGACAACCTACAGAGTAGGAGAAAATATTTGCAAACTATGCGACTGACAAGGGATTAATTTCCAAAATACACAAACAGCTCATACAGCTCAATACCAAAAAAGTAAACAACCCAATCAAAAAATGGGCAGAAGATCTAAATAGACACTTCCCCAAAGAAACATACAGATGGCCAACAGGCACATGAAAAGATGCTCAACATGACTAATTATTAGAGAAATGTAAATCAAAACTACAATGAGGTATCACCCCACTCCAGTCAGACTGGTCATCATCAAAAAGTCTACAAATAATAAATGTTGGAAGGTGTGGAGAAAAAGGAACCCTCCTACACTGCTGATAAGAATGTAAATTGGTGCAGCCACTAAGGAGTACAGTTTGAACGTTCCTTAGAAAACTAAAAATATCGAGTTACCATATGATCCAACAATCCCACTCCTGGGCATATATCTGGAGAAAAACATAATTCGAAAAGATACATGCACTCCAGTGTTCATAGTGGCACTATTTAAATACAATAGCCAAGACATGGAAGCAACCTAAATGACCAGTGACAGATGAATGGATAAAGAAAGTGTGGTGTATATATACAGTGGAATACTGTATATATTCAGCCATAAAAAAGAATGAAATGATGCCATCTGCAGCAACATGGATGGACCTAGAGATTATCATACTAAGTGAAGTAGGCCAGACAGAGAAAGACAAATATCATATGATATTTGTTTATATGTGGAATCTAAAAAAACAATACAAATTAACTTACTTACAAAATAGAAACAGACCCACAAAGAAAACAAACTTACAGTTACCAAAGGGGAAAAGGGGGGAAGGCATATATTAGGAGTTTGGGATTAACATATACACATTATTATATATAAAATAGATAACCGGCAAGGACCTACTGTATAGCACAGGGACCTATACTCAATATTTGTAATAACCTATAAGGGAAAAGAATCTGAAAAAGAATATATATATACATATGTATAACTGAATCACTGTGTTGTATATCTGAAACTAACACATTGTAAATCAACTGTACTTCAATAAAAAATAATAATATATGTAGCTTACATTTGAAAAAAGACTCTTTATGTCAGATAATATGGAGTCAATGTGTTACAAGAAAAGCAAGTCCTGAGATCTGTAGTTTTTAATGTATTCTTTAAGTTGATAAAGAAATTTTATGAAGTTAATAGATTCGTTCTTGAGCAAAATAACAACAGCAATGATAATACTAATTTCACCTGTTGCCTTTCGTGCAAGTTCCATATTCCACTGGGGTTTTGTGGTGGGTGTGCCATCAGAACCTGATGCGTGCTGGGGGATTAAAGCAGATCGGGAGCTGGCTGGCCGATATTTAGAGAGCCCTAAAATGCCAAAGAAGAGCGAAAACAGGGATTTATTTCTTTGTTTCCCAAAAGAAGAAAACAGTCTGAAGGTTTTTATAAGTTAACCTTAAAGCCAGAATCAGTTCAACAGTAAAATTCCAATAATAAAAAGAATACTACTTTTTAGAAGTACTGAAGATCCTGCATTTGATTTACTTCTTTGTCATGGTTCCAATATACTTAAGTCTGAGAAAAATACACATTCAGGAAAGACAGTTTACCTGACTCGACTGCTGAACATATAAATTGGAGTCTATATTTTGGAGCAGAACTATGTCATGTTTTTTATTATTTACGTGGAACTTTGCATATAGTAAAGCATGCCTGCTCTCCCCAAAACTTATTAATAAATTCTATTATAATATTTACTCAACAAATAGATCAAAATAATTTAGGGATTACAGAAGATATTTAAAACAGGAACGTTTTAATGGTATAACGTGAACAGCACTGTAGTTATCAGGAGACCCAGGTTCTAATTCCAAATTATCCACAAATTAGATATACAGTCCAGGTAAGACATTTATTTTTTTGTGCCTCAATTTCATTTGTCACATGGAAAAGTTCAAGGATTTGGGTCTAGCACTGAGTTGGCTATTACTTGGGTGTGTCATTTAGGGTAAATCATTTAATATCTCTCTGTTTAAATTTCCTTATCTGTAAAATTGACAGAATAGATAAATAACTGTTAAGATCTCTTACAATTACAAAAGCCAAAGAATTCACGACCTGTCAGTTTTCAAAGATAATTAGGTTCATATTCTACCTGATGCCAGTTTTCCAATTCTACTAGCTCATCTTAGATTACTAGATAGTAAAAAGTACTTTAGATCTCACAAATAAAATTAAACAAAAAGCCAAACAAACAAAAAGCAGACCAAGGTAGGTAAGGGAGACTTGCACAAATACAGCATGTTAAAAAAAAACCAAAAAAACACCTCATTCAAATGTAAAGATCATAAAAGATAACCACAAGCAGCATGAAGTATAAATAGGATTTTCCAGTGAAAAGAAACAGGAACAGTACCTCCCCCGCAAAAAAGAAAAACAGTCATATTCATAATAAAAGAAATGCATTATAAACTTGAATTATCATTTTATAGTTAATAAGTATCTTTTAAGTTATTACATTGACAATAAAATAGTACCATGAGATATAAAAATGATAAATAAATATTAATGAATTACACCTATGGATCAATATGGATGAATTCTGGCAGCAAAATGTTGAGTGAAGAAGACCAAGTCATACTGAGTATCATACCATTTTCATATAATTCAAAAACTAAGGGTAAGTAAACATACAGATCATATATATATGTGGTATACTGTAACAAAAAGCAACAGAATGATTAAGAAAAAGAAAAAAAAATTCAAGACAGTATTTATTTACTTGTAATGCAAAGACAGGTGAACAGAATCAGAGAAGAAGCATAAAGTGAATGGCCACGGCATGGAGTATAATATACATGTTAAGGTGGGTGGCAGGTTCACCGATATTTGTTTTATTACTGTATTTCGCAAGTTACATCAAAGCTTTATTCCTGAAAATTTTTAAATGCTGATGACATGAACTAGGTATAATCTCTTCAAAGGGCATTATGGTAATAATATCAAGAGCTATGAAAATCTTCTAAAGATAAGTATCTTACAATAAAGCTAAAAAATCACCAAAAATATATTCCGGGGAATTTATCCTAAGAGCATAATCTGACAAAAACAAAAGCTTTTGTATGAAGATATTCAGAGAGAATTATTTGCAAAAAATTAAAATCGGAAACAAATGCCTGCCCACAGGGAAATAATAAGGTAAATTCAAGTGATCAACTCAATACTGTCTCAGGTAACATTTTCAAAAGAAAAGATTATGATGTTTGAGAGATGCATGCAAAAATCTATGATATGACATAATATTATGTGGAACAGGCAGTCAAGAAGAGAAAGTAGTTGTGTTACAGGCTGCATTTACTGTAGTCAAGAAGTTTTGTATATAATTATGGTTACATTATTTATAAAAAAACAAATCTAGTATTTTATTTTGAGGTTAAGCCTACTACAAAAAACAAAACAAAAAAAAGAAATGAAAGCTATTGGAAGGAATCTGATGAATGGATTTTGAAAAAACAAATCTAGAGGTAAGCCAAATATTTTAAAAGGACCATAATAAAGTAGAAAATCAAACGAAATACTTTACAAGACTTTATTCCTTTGCTGATATGTGTTATAATCTGATACAATCTAGTATTTTATACTGGCTTCCTCTAAACTTTATAGTTGTTCTCTTCAAAGTAAAGCAACACACCTTAAAATAGTGATATCGTGTGAACTTTCTCCATCAACCCCAGTGAATGCAATATATCTTACCTGGAGTTGACGGCCTTTCAAGCATGTTTAAATGATGGGAAATGAACGCCTGGCTATCATGAACAGTATCCATATCAATCTCCTCCTCATCTTGAGAGCTTGAAAACTAAAACACACACATACAAAACAAAGGAGCAAAAGAGCCATTATATCACTTTATGTTTGGATTTTTGCTCTTAAGAAAGGTAGCAGAAAGGCCACAGGATATACCCCCAAAAAATCTTAAAAGGAAAAGTAGTCTTTTTCTCAAAAAGTATTAAGAGAAAGAAAAGATTATTTGGTTCAGCCTCCAAAAGAAGCTGACTGGAAATTACAGGAAATATAATAGCAACTAAAATCTGTTCCTATGTTGTGGGAAGAAATAGTGAGCTGTGGTAGATTGTGCACACACAGTTCCTCCTCCAAACAGAGAAGAAGTATGTGATAATAGAAGTTTAACAATCGGTTGGAATGTCTTAGATGGACATTAGAGTTCTTTTATGATTCAGTCTGTCCCAACTGTTCCTGCTAAGGAAAAACCATTGCAAGTATTCAAAAAGATTTACAAGAAGGTGAATATCCTACACTGTTAATACAGGTTTAACCTGTATTTCTTACTCTGATTTTGAGTTTGACTTTACTGCTATCCTCATTCTTCTCCAGTATTTGACCAGGTTCTAGTGGGGACCCCAGTGGTGTATCAGCCTTCCTCTTCACTCCCTGCTGATGAGCTGATATATTACATGATGCTTCCTTGGCAAGGTGATCATCTTCCTGTGGCAATATTCAAGATCAAAATTAGATTTCTGAAGACAAGTAGCTCATGTTATAGCTGAAAACTAATACCTACAGCAACCATGCAGATTAGAGCATGCCCAGTGCCTAAAAGTTATCAGCAATGGGCTTAAAATAAATCTCACCTTTTCCTATCTGCTGGTCTTTTTGGGGGGAGAAGGGAGATAGTAAAGTGAACTTTTAAAGCTTTCCCCAAAGTATATATCTTTTGGTGTCATTTTCTTCTCTTATCCTAAAGACTCCAAGTATGAAAATGGATAACTTAACATACATGGGCAAGAATTATAAACATATTCATTTCCACTGGTTTATAAAGATTCAGATATAAAAGAGCTCTTTAATGAGACTCTTTTTTTTTTTTTCTATTAAAAGATGTGTCTTACTTCTTCATAACCCAAACTCTAGGATACATTTTAAATTTATAACAAATAAGTCTGGTTATATTTCAGAAAATCTAGGTAGATAAGTACTTTTAAATGACTACTATTAACTAGCATAAAGAGAAATTTGAATTTTAAAGTGTCAAAACACCAGTAGGGAATTGCCAGGCAAGTAATCTGGTCTAAATATTGGTGAAAAATGAAGCTTGACGTACTGGGGACATTTTGTCATCAATAAGAAAATCATTTCTGGAAAACTTTCTTTAAATTACAGTAAAATAATTGATATGTACCCTAAAGGTCTTTCTACAAAAAGTTTGGTAATTTCATAATGCACAGTTGGAAATAAAAGCTTTTCTAAAGGCATACATACACATATATGTAAATTAAAAAATATAATGCATACTCTCCTCCCAAAATCAGCAGATTACGCTTTTACCTGACCATTCATTGTTATTTACTTGATTCAATAAGCAATTTCCAGGCACCTTTCATATGTTTAGAATTGTGCTATTATGCAAAGTAGCAAAAAAAAAAGAAAAGTCAAGGCCCTGTGTACAAACAGCTTGCCATTACAATATATGGACAAGACAGGTTAATATGTAACAGGTTAAATATTCATTTCAATATTCTACTACTCCAAGTAGAAATTCTGTGCTCGAGTACAAGAAAATCATTGTCATCACAAAAAAAGGAGAAAACGGACTAGCAGCACGTCGTCTGTTATGTGCAGCTACGTATCAACAGTTGTCAGCAGCACTTTATAAACTGTAAAGTGCTAAACTAATGTCAGCTAGCAGTTTTCTAAATGACACAAGAAGCTGTTAGTGGCTTTAAAATTCACCAGTTCAAAAGAAACAGTTCTCTTCTTCAGAGCTCTATATAATAACACTACACCTTCTATAACACGTGATTCTTACAGGGTTCTGAAATCCAACTAGCTGTGTGTGACTACTTGGATTAACCGCAGCTTCTTGGTTGCCTGCTATGGCCTCTGGAATTATGGTTGGATTCAAGACAGCTTTTTTCTCTTTCAGATTAAGGACCAAGCCAAGTTCTGGCAAGGGTAAGCAGGAAGGTCTACTGAGGCCAAAAAGTGTGAAGTACAAGTCCACAGCACCACACCGTAACCGCCAGTCATGTGAAGTACCTAGGAAGTAAATAATAGTAATAATAAAAAGTCAACATACATCTTTATCCATACATTTTAAAAATATTCCAGAACCTGTACAGAGGGAAGGGATGGGAGGGTTATGATACCTAAAGGAGCCACCTATTGACCTAGGCCCCGATGGCAAACCCTCCACTCTAAAGACGCTTCTTATAACACGGGAACCTACAACTGTTACAGAAACAATAAATGTTCAAATGAAATCATGAATCTTAAACTGGAAAAACTTTATTCTTTCATTCTTCCTACAAAATAAAAATTAGACATAGTATAAATCTAATATTCCCAAAACAGTGGTTTTTCTGGCTCTAAATCCTCCTTTTAGTTCCTCCTCCTTGGTAACTGCTCCACATTCATTCATTCTCCGTTTATCTTGCCTGATTTTCTTCTTTAATAGCTTGTTAGGAAGACGGCACACCAAGAGCCTTCATGAACCCCACCACTGGGAACAAATTCTCCTAACCCTCAAATTTATTACTTTCAGGTTTTAAATACAGTAAGAAACCCTACAACTATTTGAAATAACACAATTCTAAACTTTGACTTTAGAGAAGGAAACTATTTTGCTAAACACCTTCATATTTGTGTTGTTCTATTTGGTATTTATTTAAAAAAACAAAAAACAAAAATAAGCAAACCCCGGAGATGGCAACAGGTCATAAAACATGTATTGACCAGAAGAAAACTGCATCTGTAGAAATTCAGTTTAAAGTAGAGACACTTTCCAATTTCTCTGATGAGTCTCAGTGTCTTCATCTCCAAAATATGGGTTTTGGTCTCAGATTATACCTTACCCTATAGCAATAAAAGACCAGAGCACAGTGACATCAGAACTCTTCCTCACTTGCCTTCTTTTCCCCAGTGGAACACTCCAGGTAGATACTGCCACCAAATAGAAGTGTCAAGGTGAAATTATCATCTAGGTTTAGATAATTTCTATGGTTTCTAGGCAGAATCTAAAATGACCTAGAGAATTTAAAACATGTGAGAATAAGAAATATTCTTCTGGATAAGAAAAATAAACCATATAAATACTTAATTTTGGCCAAGAAATGTGGTTTCAAATGGGTACCATAATGTTTTAAAAAGGAGAAACAAAAAGGAAAGAAGTTGCTACAGCAAACTTTAGACAGCAGAAATATTAAGCTTTGTGGTTTTCAACAACAAATATTAGAATAAGTAAATACATTGTAATCAAGTACGATTTTGATAAGATTTACTCTGACAGATAGGTAACTATTATTATCAACTATGTGCAAAGAACATCCACATGGATTTATAATTTTAATTTACAGAGTTCTTACTATATACTACACACTTGCTAGGCACTATGCATGCCATTAAACAGCTATCAATCCTATTTGAGACATCTTCAGTTTTGCTACTATGTGATAAGTTTAACAGATACATAACACTGCTGGAAGCAAGAGAAAGAGGCAGGAGCTCGAGAAGTATGAGTTTTTATATCATAAAAACTACAGAGAAACCAGACATCGGAAGAACAGCACAGAGTGAAAGTAAGGATTTTATACTGGAAATCCATTTCCTTCTCTGGAATATCCATATTTGGACAACTTAATGGACTGACATTGCCTAATTTTTTGTAGGCACTCATTATTCTTCTCCTCCAAGAATTTTACATATGTAAATGTTCCACAAAGGATAGGTATCAGATTCCTGGGCCTTTTATTACAAAGGCTGGAGGGGCTCGACCCTCTCAGGAAAGGGAGGGAATCCTGCCAGAGCAGCTAGCCCTGTATCTATCTATTCATGGGTATAGCAAGAAAAGAAGTGAATCTCAGGCACTTTATCAGTAAAGAAACTAGAATGGCTTAGGGTGCATTTACACTGGAATAAAACTTAACCTTGGGCTTCCCTGGTGGCGCAGTGGTTGAGAGTCTGCCTGCCAATGCAGGGGACACAGGTTCGAGCCCTGGTCTGGGAGGTTCCCACATGCTGCGGAGCAACTGGGCCCGTGAGCCACAACTACTGAGCCTGCGCGTCTGGAGCCTGTGCTCCGCAACAAGAGAGGCTGTGATAGTGAGGCCCGCGCACCGCGATGAAGAGTGGCCCCCGCTTGCCGCAACTGGAGAAAGCCTTCGCACAGAAACGAAGACCCAACACAGCCAAAAATAAATAAATAAATAAATTAATTAATTAATTAATTTTAAAAAAAAGAAAAGAAAAAAAAACTTAACCTTGAAGAGCAGTATTGCCCAATTATGTCCACTGCAAATAATGATCCTGGAATCTTTATAGAATGTAGATGACATTGAAACAAGTCAGGCAACTGAGTATGAATTCCTAAATGTTTCTTAAAAAATTATTTTAATTTTAAAAAGCAAGTAATGTATATTTTGATGAGCTAGGGTGTTGTTTTGTTTTTTGAAAGTCAGCTAAGGATGGTTAGGCAGCACAGTGTATGAAGGCTGCTAAAAGCACTGAACCTCTAGAATATGGTTTTTGTTACTTTTTATTTCTATGTGGGCTTCTTGGTTTTGGATTTGTAAAGGTTTTGGTAGACCTTCAATTTGTATGGAGGAATGAGCATTATTCTTCTGTTCCTGGGGGAAGTCCTTGATTAAATGTTTTTTTCTCCCAAAAACAGACTTATAAATATTACAATTTAAGGCTGATAAGAGGGAGCTAAAAAAATAAGCAGTACTTCTGTTAAAATTATAAAACAGAAAAAAAAAATGAGAACATCACGTTTCAAAATCATGGAATAAAATCTTAAAACGGTTGTCACTTTATAGTGGAATATAGTCGGAAAAAACACTTCTGCTTACTTACTAGTTAGCTCTGTGATTTTGGGCAATTCAGCTGCCCAGGCCATAAAATGAGAGCAATTGACTTAATCTTTAAGGTCCTCTCAGGTCTAAAATTCCATGATTCCAAATCAACCAATTCTATGAGAAATAAGCCCTGAAAGAGCTCCTGATTTCTACCCTCAGTGATAGCATTCTGAAGACCCTTCTTTAATCTTCTAGCTACCCCTCCCAACACAATCACTTATATGGCAAGGAATGCTCATATATACGAAAAAACAAGTCATTATTCTTTCCTCTCAGGTAAAAATGCTGTCCATTCTGGTCTCATTAGTAGTTATACTTTGGGACCAGCCCTGCTTACCTGAATCAGAAGAACAATGCTCAGTGTGGATGTTCTCTATTCAAATCACAAAGTATCTAAAGACAAATCCCCCAAATAACAAATCTGATCTTAAAAAAGATCATCACTTCATTTTCTGAAGCAATTGACATTAAAGCTGATCAAGCCAAAAAGCTCCAAAGAAAGCTCACTTTAAAAGCCACCATTTTCAGGACATTTTTCTTTTTTTGGCTGCGCCCTGTGGCTTGCGGGATCTTAGTTCCCCGACCAGGGATCAAACCCGTGCCCCCTGCAGTGGAAGTGCAGAGTCCTAACCACTGGACTGCCAGGGAATTCCCCAGGACATTTTTCAATAAACCCAGCACTCCTTATTGATGACAGAAGCTTAAAAATTTGTACAGCTAGGCCACACAAGTATGACTGCCATATGGTAGTTCTGTCCTATCTTTCTGTCCATCTTACACTAAAGTAAAAAAAACACAGCAAATTTCATATATATTCATGTGTGCGTTTACATATATAATTTCTGACAAAAAAATGAATTATGTCTAATAAAAATGTTTTCATTTTCTTCCACCATTCCTATTTCTAAGAGGAAGGGTTTGGGGGAGAGAGAAACAGAGGGGCGGAACTTTGAAATCTGATGTTAATATCAAAATTGTTTATTTTCTTATTCAGAAACCTGGCAAATCCTACCGAACTGAATTTTAAGTAGTCCTTCATTCTACCCCCTAGAGCGCAGCTATAAACTTCCTAACATTAAAAGTTATGATGTAAATAAATAGCCTTCAGTGTTCTGAATAATTACATAAATGTTTTTATGTCATTCTTACAGTGAAGTGCCAAACAATGAAGAGTAGCTTGGGAGTAATGGCTAAAATTTCCTTCATGATGATATAGTATCTCTTCAATGAATGCTTATTATCTTAAGGGGGAAAAAAAGCATTGTTAAGCAGGCAAGGCCAGAGAAAGTAGTTACATTTTAAAATATAATATTTTAGACATTGTGGGTCTTTTGGTCTCTGTTCAATTTCTCAACTCTGATGCTGTAGTGTAAAAGTTGCCATAGACAATACGTAAGGAAATGAGCAGGACTGTGTTCCAATAAAATTTTATTGGTGGATGCTGACATTTTAATTTCATAAAACTTTCAGGTGTCATGAGATACTATTAACATTTTTTCCAATCATTTAAAAATGCAAAAGCCATTCTTAATCTATGGGCTGTACAAAAACAGACGGTGGGTCAGATCTGGCCATAGAGCCACTGTTAGCTGACCTCTGTTCTAGATGACATATATACTCTGAAATCTGTAGAAATGAATTAGTACAAGTACATAAAAATTTACAAGTGAAATTTACTGATGAACATGCTAACGAATAACATATTGATGGGACATCATCATGCAGCATTAATTTACTGCACACAGTTCCAAATACTTATCTGGCTGTCAGTTTACATGTAACTCTGTCAATATCAGTGCCAGTGGAGAATTTATTCTCAAACTGAAAATCTATTAAACATGATTTAAGGTCTACAGTATTACAAAAAATGTAGTCTAGTCCAGTGGCCAATTCTATAGGATGAGACACAGTTACAAATAAATATTGGAATTGCTGTAATAAATTTATTTGCCATGGAAGAATGATGTGTAATTATTTTAAACAAATTACTATATTATAACTAACATTTTTTATTACTGTGATTACAATTTTGAATTTTGTATTTTATGTTCAGTACTTTGATTTGTGAATTTTATAAAGTATGACTTTACGCCTGTTGCAGTTGTTATAACTGGGAAATAAACACTATACTGACTTAAAAAAAATAGCACCAATAAAGATTTCTAATTCTTAGGTTTTTATTTTTTTAATGAATTTTTAAAATTACTGTCATGTTGAGCTATAATCCAGTATTTTACCTAAAAGCTACAAAAGGTAGGATCTCATATATTCTGAATTTTGAAACATTTTTCTTTGGGAAAGGAAAATGATTTCTTTCAGTGTGCAGAAAAATACATACAGCTAACAGAAGTCAGACAGGTCATAATTCCACCTGCTCCTCACTGCCTATAGGATAAAACACAAATTCCTGAGGCCCTTTGCTTTTGGATCCTAATCTATCTTTCCAGGTAACACTCACTATTTTCCAAATACCCTTTCAGAACTCAAAGGTTTTACATATAATTAATTCTCTTACCTAAAATGTCTTTCTCCTATGACAAACTCTTTTTCATTCATTCCTCAAGAGCTGGCTCAAATATCACCACCCCATGAATATTCCAGCATTCCAGGCAGGGCTCATAGTTCTGTTCTTCAGGTGACCAGGGTATTTTGCTCTTCTCTTTACTTTAGCAACTACCTGTTTGTATTATAGTTTATCTTTTCCTATGTCTCTCTTTCCATTATACTGAGTTAATGCAAAAGGCATCTTTGTATGCAAAAACATAGCACAATGGCAAACAGGAGGTGCTCAAGACATAACTGGTGAATAAATTAATGCTTGAAACCTTTAAAAAGAATTGCCCCTGGACAATGTAATATTTTTAACTAAAAATAAAACTATTTAAGATTCTTAAGCAATGAGGGATGAAGACTATATAATGTGAAAGATGTTTCTCTTTAAAAATGTTTTACTTTCTGTGGAGGATTATTACTTTAAAAGCTGTATGGGAACTATAAGGACATTTTTGGGGACAACTGAGGAAACCTGAATATGGGATATATATTGGGGTGCAGTGTGATAATGGTATTGTGTATAAGTAGAAGAATGTCCTTATTCTTAGGAATATACGCTTAGTATTTTGGGAAAAGTATCATGAGGCAACTTATTTTCAAATGATTCAGAAAAACAGGGTTTGTAACATACACACAGAGAGTGAAAAGAGAGAAAGTAAATATGGTAAAATGTTAACAACTAGTTAACAGAGCTGAAAATATTCAATATATGGTTATTCATTATACCATTTTTTAAATTTTTCTAAGCTTTGAAAATTTTAGAAACAAAATGGTGGAGAGAAAATGTTATATGGGAAAATTAAACCAGTGAATGAGTTAAGATATCTGATATGAGTATGCATGTGTACATACATCTATAGTTGTGTGTGTGTGTGTGTGTGTGTGTGTGTGTGTGTGTGTATTTTCACAGCAAAAACTGTTAGGAAGATACGTGAGTAGCGCCCAAAACTCAAGGATAAGTGGAGCTACCACACAGCAGGCAGAGTGCAGAGACCTGGCAGTCCTGGCATCTTGAGAGTAGAAGTCTGAGAACCCTCCTTCTGGCACAGAGCCATTAAAATCCCCCCAGTACATTTCTAAAAAGAGTATTACTAATAGTCATTGAATGATATATCAAATTTTTTAAAAAGCACAAATATGATTTCTCAGTTCATCTTACTTTCAAACTAATTTCAATTTTCTAAATCCTGTTTCTACGTATCCTACTGCAATTCATCTCTTATTGAAAAGTTTCTGAAACCAGCTAAGCAAAGAAACTTTGATTCCTCAAGAGTACCTGATGACCATCTCATAAGATGATCCTTCCTTAACTGCCATGATACGTCTCCATATATTTTAAATGAGTTCAAAAATTTTATAACTAAGCAAAGTCAACACATCTCAAATCCAACTTGGAACAGGACAAAAATAAATGAATTAATATAATTAAATCCCTATCGCCCACAATTTATTTGTTCTCCATATGTAAATCAAGATAATGCTTATCTCAAGTGACGTGATAACCCAGGAACCCCAGTAAGGAGTAAGGGGCAGGCAGAGCTCAGCAGGATATGGGGACTTAGATGATGCTCTAGCTCCTTTTGTTACAAGTGAGTTCTCATTAACATTTCTTAAAACAGTAACTGTTAAGAAGATAATATAGCAATGTGAAAAATTCTCATGATAAAATGCAATTTAAAAACTTCACTACAACTACAACTATGTCCATACACATATACACAAAAAGAAATTTTTTTCCCTAAAGGCCAAAAACACTCAAATCTTAACAGTGGAGACATAATGAAATTATATAGTGTTTTCCTTTTTTGTTATTTTGTCCAGACAAACTCTGCAACATGATATTACTTATTATTGAAAAAAAAAAACTTTAAAGGAATTTCTTAGATCAGATTCATTTATGTATCCCAGAGGCCCAGGATTGGAAGGGAAATGGGCAACCTTCTAATCAATCTTCCCTAATGCCCAATGTTCTCCAAAAACATTAAAAAGAAAAACAAAACCAAAAAACCCTCCCAATTATTTGTGCCACTCCCACTGTTCATATTGTTCCCAGTTATTTATCTGAAGAACCAAGCAAAAAATTGTTTATGACTATGGTCTCATTGATCTGTTCTGTTTAGATTATTGGCACAGAGAATTCCAAACTGAAGCAGTAACTGTACTTTATGCTGAACACTATCAAAAATAAATACTAAACATCAATCAGACCTTGCGTTTGTATAACCACAATCTTCCAATGGGCTTCAAATGTTTTAGAGATTGTCTCATTAATCTTAAACACACATTTCTTTTGTCCAGGAAATCTTCCCTAGAAGGTGATATGAGAATTCTTTGTACTTCATTATGCTTTCCTCAAAGTTGTAATCCATCACAACCATGGAATCATGTATTCTTATTAAGAAGATATTCAACACAGTACAGTTTGTGCCACATATTAACTGCTGAATGATCCTTTACAAGTTTGTGAACTTGTGTGCTCATCCCCTGGATCTAAATGACAGTAATCACAACATTCTTTAAGGTAACCACAAGTAGCAAAATATAAAACATTATGTAAACAGTAGCACTTATTCTTCTAGGTATTAGGGAAAATATGAGAATAATTTGGCAATATCGACATAAACTGGATTATGTGTTGTTTTCTGAATACTGTGATAACAAGGGCCATTCTATTTTCAATTTTATTAAATTTCAATGAAATATCTACTATGGTGCCTTTACTTGGGGGTATTGAACTATGATTATGAAACTGAGGGATAGAAGTTATACAACCACAACATCTCAGTGATAGTAAATTAAATAATTTTTGAAAAAGAATCAGAACTTGGTATTTAGTTGTGATTCAGTCAAGCAGTCACTAATAAGATAGGCAGGGCAAGTTATTTTCCAATATTCTAGAAAGAAGGTAAAGTGACATATTTATTAGAATGAATACCCACTGCTCCCTCACCATCTATCAGTAACAACTTATCTTTAAGCAAAACACTTTTCAGCCTAGCTTTTGATTGAATTTTAAATCAAAACCAGTATTACAATTTCAACATATCAGAGACATAAGGCAAATTTTCTTTACATATACACTACAGTTAGAAGTCAACAGGAAAAGACCAATAATTCAATTAAATAAAAATGGCAAAGAATATGAATGACTTACATGAAAGGAACTACAAATAGCTGACACATATGAGAAGTATAATGATATCATTACTATGTTAGTATAACAACATTTTTGAGCACATAATATGAACTAGTTACTGTGCTTTACACATATAAACTCATTTAATTTTCAGTTTGCAGAAGTAGGTATCATTATCACCTGCATTTTAAAAATGAAAAACGATAGGCTCAGACAAGTCACAATGAGAGTAAGTCATCCAGCTGAGACTTAACCCTCAGCAAACTAGTTCCAGAGCTCATGCTTGGGAGCACTAACCGCCTCTTGACTTCACTCAAATAATGGAAATTAAAACTGTGGTGAGATACCATGATCTCCAAGGCGCAGAACAATAACAATATGTACTGCTCTGAAAAGGATACACAAGAAATTGGTTACCTCTGGGAAAGGCCACTAGGAGGCTAGGGAAAAGAGGTGAGAAGACATTTTCTCAACCCTCTGTAACCTTCTGAAATAAAAATAACAATAATATTTGCAAATTCATGTCTACAGCTCTTTAAACATTTGAGACACTTTCCCATAAATTAATATTTTTGTTTCCTCAACCACCCTGTGGGGCAAAGTGAGTGTCTATGTCCTTAGCAAATGTAATCACAGCCAGCACTGTGAAGGTAAGTATTCTCCTTTAAAAAAAACAAAAAAAGACAAAAATTAACCACAGTTCTTTAAGTATGGATAACCTGTTATAAAATGAAAATACCCCAGTAATAAAAAAATTTTTAAAAGCCACTGCTGTCTTACCAGAATTCATAAGTTTCCAAAGTTGATCTACCAAAGCTTCATTGCATAAGGGAGACTCCATGTTCTTAGTAAATGGTGGGTTCTTAGTTAACATGTTTAGAATCTTATGTCTGAAAGATAAAGAAAAATTAAATTTTTGCTAACCATTAAATAAAAACTTTTGAAAATTATCTGCAGTTCCTCCTTCTTATTTTGTCGTCTCTCTTCTGACATCTAGCTTTGTGTTTAAGTTTAGTTCCATTTCAAAAGACATTATGTTGCATTCTAAACATTTACTATTGTTTTTTTACTAAAAAATTCTGGTGGATTTGTTCTCTCTAAAAGTGCCTTAGGGTACAATGAGGTCTTCTAAAACCTGACTCTATATATTCCTAACCAACATTTCCTATCCCACTTCTAAGATGAACATTTTACTCTTCTTAGAAAAGTTTACAAAAAAGACTGGTTAGTAAATATAAAAATGTTAAAATGAGGCAAAAAAAAAATCACATGTAGGCCAGGAAGTCTACATTTGAGACAATAAAATATTAACTTTATTATTATAGTAACTTTGCAAAGCATGAAAATGTGCAGCACTAATTTAAATATGGAGATTGCAAAAAGGTTTCCTCAAAATAAGCTTAAGTTTAAAAGAGTCAATTAAGAAAAGTATCCTCACAGAGGGTTAAGAGTTAAACTCCACTATTGGAAGTTTTTATCTTACATGAAAGGCTACCCAAACACATTATGGACTCTTCTGAAAAAATAGGACACACAAAACAAAATTTGAAAAACAAATGCCCAATGCTACGAGCAGGAGACACCATAAAAAAAGAACAGAGACAGAAAAGGAGAAGCAAGGAAACCACGGCAGCAGTCTAGTAGTCTAGCATTCAGGATAAAAGCCAGGTCTAGGACTAGGTCTGAGAAATTCAAGACCTCAGAATAAGGGAAGGCTTGGGTATAACTAAGGAAGAAAGAAACTTAGGTCATTATATTTGTTTAGGTTAGCAAGACCTTAAAGAAGGTGAACCTGGGATATTTTTATGTTTAGTGGTAAGAGATCAAATTGTATTTGTACTTGAAAAAAAGATGGGAGGAAAGTAGAACTGCAAGGTTGTAGTTTAAGTCACTTAACCCCTTTTGGCTTCAATATCATGTCTGTAAAACTGAAAGATGTGACTAACATCCTTTTGTGATTTGAAATTTTAAGACTGAAGACTACTGAAAGGCTATGAGAACCAAAAGTGAAATGTGGTTATAGATGCAATTTATACATACGTAATATGAAAGGGGATACATACCTTATGGATATTTCATATCCATATTTTCATATCTTTATGAGTAAAGATATTTTCATATCTTTATGAGCAATTTCTGTTTGTAAGAATAGATCAGTATTACAGGTAAATAACACTGTTTAAAACGTGGATGGATTTTTCTTTAGGAGATGTTAATGTTAATACTTTTAATTTGCATGAAGAAGAAAAGTTAAGTTTCTATCCGGCTGCTTCCCCAATTACCCCAAATACCAAAGTGGTAGGGCCCAACAAATAAAACTTTATGGTATTTACTCAGATCATTACAAACTCTTTACAGCCATGCCAATGAATTGTAAATGGTACTCTGGGGATAGCTCTGAAATTATAATTAAAAGAGCAATAATGATAATTATGTGTACTACTTTTAGTAAATTAAGCATTTTTTTCAAAAGTTTTGTTTTTCTTTAAAGTTTAGATGATAGAAGAAAGGCTTTCACAAGGAAGTATTTATAACTGACTGAACACTCAATGCAATACTCAGAGGAGATAAAGTTTAAGGGCAGAAAATGAGAATCTTATGCTTAACTTTTCAGAGATTAAACAAAATTCACAATAAGCATACACTTCAGATACATAAAACAGACCTGAAGCAAATCCTGAGAAAATCATGGGTTTATGCCATGTTCATGGCAGCAAAAACATCACATTATTTCCCTAAACAATTGACAAATTTCTTGGTGGACTAGTCCAATCCCATTGCCAATCACTATCTATAAGAAATGCAGTCAAATCGAAAACAGAAAAATGTTCAAAATCTCTCTGGAGAAAAGGCATTGAGTATAAGTGTGTCCCTTGAGGAACTGATACATTGTGATCATATATGCATGCTTGATTCCAACATGAGAAGATAATTCCATGTCATCTTTAAAATAATCCTACCCAAATCTAAAGTAAATATATTTAATAAGTTCTTCCTATTAATGTAAAAAGTAATATACATGCATAGAAATGACCGGAAAGGAATAATCCAAAATGTTAAGAATTATTGCTTCTGGTTGAAATAATTATACGCTATTTTTAAGTTGTCTTCTTAATGTGAGTTTATATTTTTCCAAATCTGAATGAGCATTTTAAGTTATTCCCATTGAAAGGAAACTGTAATTTTCAAAAATGTAAATTTCATTTGTTTTAAAAACAATGCACCAACCAAAGCACACTTACTTAAATTCTTAAGATATCCTAATAAAGAACTGATTTACAATCTGAAAGTCTTTTTTTAAAAAATTTATTTATTTTATTTATTTATTTTTGGCTGCAGTGGGTCTTTGATGCTGTGCACGGGCTTTCTCTATTTGCAGTGAGCGGGGGCTACTCTTCGTTGCGGTGTGCGGGCTTCTCATTGCGGTGGCTCCTCTTGTTGAGGAGCGTGGGCTCTAGAGCTCAGGCTCAGTAGTTTTGGCGCACGGGCTTAGTTGCTCCGCGGCATATGGGATCTTCCCGGACCAGGGCTCGAACCCATGTCCCCCACATTGGCAGGAGGATTCTTAACCACTGTGCTACCAGGGAAGCCCTGAAAATCTTCTATTGAGAGAAGACTATACAAGGAAAGCCAACAACCCTATTATTACATTTAAAACATCAAACCCAAATAAAAGACCAAGAACTTTCCCAAACATTTAAAAATAATTAAACAGCTTAAAGTTTTTTTCTACATACAGTTGTCACTACAGAGATAAAATCACTTTTCTTTAACATATGAATTAAGTTAAACATATATACGATTAGAGGGGGAAAAAATTATCTCCAACCACTTGTTTAACATGTATTTAATTACCTATATGCAAAGCATCATGCTATGTGCCAGACATACAGTGGCAAAAGGAGACAAGGTCCCTGTCTTTTTAAAACTTACACTCTCATGGGGGAGACAGCAGTAACAAAAAAAATCAAACTATAATAATACACATACATAGGAAGTATGTATGTACTTGAGTAAAGGAACAACTGTAGGATTTTATGGGCAATATGGCTTGAGGGACCTAACCTAGTGCAGGTAGTCAAGAAAGTATCCTTGTAGAAATGGTGTTCAAATTTAGCTTTAAAGTGTAAAGGAGTAATTATAAGTAACTAATTTCTTTCCTCTAAATTTTAAGGTTTCAGCCCCCAAATTCTTCAGAGCTTTATCTAACTCTAAAAAAATCAGCAACTGTGATATACATAATAATAAAGACAGAAATTTTTAAAATCAATATTTAAAAAAAAATTTAATTCTTATTAATGGCCATCTTACTATTAGGAGTTTAAAAATCAACCAAAAGCCATAAAAATAAAACGCTTTTTTGGGGGCAGGAGAGACGAATGTCATTGATTTTAAGACAGACAGAAACAGAAACGTTTACCTACCTTTAAGATTAAGAATTCTATCCAATTAACACAGCAGAATATAGCAGTTCTATATGATGGCTACTCAACGAGTTTAAGAAAAAGTAACAGAACAGACTGGTGGTTGCCAGAAGCGGGAGCTGGGGGGTGGTGAAATGGGTCAATGGGGTCAAAGGGTACAAAGTTCCAGTTATAAAATAAATAAGTCATGGGGAGGTAATATACAGCATGGTGACTATGGTTAGTAATACTGTGTTGCATATTTGAAAGTTGCTAAGAGAATAGATCTTAGAAGTTCTTATCAAAAGAAAATAATCTGTAACTATGTATGGTAATGGATGTTAACCAGACTTATAGTGGTGATCATTTTCTAAAACATAGAAATATGGAATCAATATGCTACACACCTGAAACTAATATGTCAATTACACCTCAATATAAATAGACAGGAAGGGAGGAGGGGAGAAAGAAAAGAAAAGGTAACGATGAGGACAAAGAGAAAAGGACAGAGTTCCTATTCAAAGCATAAAAAATAGAGAAAAAAAAAAAACCCACAAAAATAGAGAGAGACAGATATCCCAAGACACCAAATAATACACACATACAATAACTGCTGACGTGGTAACACTCCTATCCTGTGACCATTCACTGCCATAAAAGACTTTTTTTAAGACGTGTTGAACTTTTTTTAACTATAACTATGGCCTAGATGATATTAAGTAAAGCCTAAGAGGTTCCCTATTCGTGATATAAATGAATCACATCACTTATGAAGTAAACACATCAAATATAATCATGAAATATATCTTTATACAGATTTTCAGTTTAGAATGTAAATAAGTGCTCTTAAAATTTGAATGACATTAATAGCTCCATATTTCAAAAGCAATCATTTAGACTGTACAGTATATAATTTAGAAATATAACTTCAAGTATTATATAATATTATAATCTGCTGAAAATGATCTTCAAAACACAATTTTAAGATCTCAGAAATATGTGCCTTGGGGCTTCCCTGGTGGCGCAGTAGTTAAGAATCTGCCTGCCAATGCAGGGGACACGGGTTCGAGCCCTGGTCCGGGAAGATCCCACATGCTGCGGAGCAACTAACCCTGTGTGCCACAACTATTGAGCCTGCGCTCTAGAGCCTGCGAGCCACAACTACTGAGCCCACGCACCACAGCTACTGAAGCCCGCGAGCCACAACTACTGAGCCCGCACACCACAACTACTGAAGCCCGTGCGCCTAGAGCCTGTGTTCTGCAGCAAGAAGCCTGTGCACCACAAGGACGAGTAGCCCTTGCTCGCCTCAACTAGAGAAAGCCCATGACCAGCAACGAAGACCCAATGCAGCCAAAAATAAAAATAAGTTAAAAATAAATAAATTAATTTTTTAAAAAACGAAATATGTGCCTTGATGTTAGTTCTTGATGTGAATTGTAAACATAAATGAATACACGATAAGCTTTACTTATACTGTATTTATACTTTCTGTCCCTACTTGTCATCAGCAGCATCTTATTATATACTTTCAAATGCATGAGCTCTGCCAGATAAAGAGATGAGGTTGGTTTCCTGCCTATTCTCTTTTATATGAATATTTACTTCAGAATGAGTGATTATGAGATTTTTGTCCATGTCAACCTTACCTCTTGTACACATCAATAACAAGGACAAATTATTTAAAATACAATTCAGATCACAAATCAAGAACTATGAAATACAAAGAGAAGAACTTTGTACAAAGAATATTTATTTAATAAGCATCATTTAAAACACTGAAATACAGATTTCAGTTAGCTGAAATCTCTTACATGGATTCTTCATGCTCAGATGCATTTCAGTGAAGTTAAAAGGCAGAGTTTATTTGTATGCCTTTTTAGATGAAAAATATCTGCCAACTGATGAGTAAAGTTGAAGAAGACAATGTCTCTAGGTCTGTGTTCTTATTTCTAGTTGGAATAGCTAAAATCTAAATTATCTTCCAGCTTTCAAATTTCATTCTATGAAACTGAATTATTACAACATATGAACACAAATTTGAGTCTACTAGGTGTAAAGAAAGGACGGCAGAAATGTTAAAAATTTTAGTCCTGCTCGAATACACTATAAATATCCTACTTTGCCAAAGAAAGCAGCAGAAATGAAGGAAATGAAGAAGAAAATATAAAAATGAAAATAGTTACCATGTCAGGACCAGGATTTTCTTTTATTATCCCTTATTTTCTAAATTTTTAACAATGTCATATTCCATTTTTAAATCCTAAATCCATTTATTAAAAATAAAGATTCTATATAAGATAGAAAGGAACAAATGGGATACATCAAAACACTGCTCTTATTTACTTTTAAAATAGATTAAATCAATCGATACAGAGGTTTTAGGATAAGGGCTTCCCCCATGTGCACTAAAAACGGTTACACAAGCTTTTCTTTAAGTTACAATAGAAATCACATGTAAAATTCAGGGAATTACCCTTAGTAACAATATGTTTTTTAAAATGTCTTTCCAAAGGCAAATAAAATAAAAATGGACATGAGTAAATGGATAACATATTCCTATATTTTCAAAAATTAAGACTTGTTCCATGTATAATGCTCTGAAATTATTTACTTTAGGACTTACAAAAACAAAATATTACAGCATAAAAAAACTAACCTTACATAGGGTACAGGGTCATTCTGAATCATATTAAGTAGCCATTGCAATTCTTCATAACTCCTGTCCACTGAAAATAAAAATAAAGAAATACTTTTGTTGTTAATTATAACAAATTTAAACAAGTGACAGATAGGGAGTTTACACTTAATATTTAGGATTCTGCCTTAGCCGTATTTCCAATCAGAGTTGAAGGATGTAGGCGATTTCTTACATTTTTTAATGCAACAGGCCACTTGGCAAATTTTACAAGTACTGTGCTATATATGTAGCCAGAACATAGAACAGGACCAAGAGTATATTTTCCACTAAGGCGCAAATCAACAGCAAACACAACATAAAACAAATTGTAATTTATTAAGAGCCCTAAATTAGAGATGATTAACTCTAAATGGAAATGTGTTTAAATTGTTTTTCTAGATGCTTTAATCAAATTATAGAGAGGTTCGATACTCAATGGTATCTCAACTATATCATACAGTATGGTAAACTGTTTCTGCCCAAGTGGTTTCTTTCATTTAAGACAAAAGAGCAGCCTTAACTTTTCACTATAACATAAGAAACAACCGTAAAACTAGTACTATAAATATAATTAACTTTAACAAAATAACTCATTAGCTATTTCCATTTACCTTTTCAAAAAGTATTGCTTTTATGATTTGAAAAGCTTTATTTTTAGAATTTTATTTCTAATATTTTCCATTTTTTCATTTTCTAATGAACTGGATTTATGGTTCACACTTAAACATCTCTCAATTAAATTACACTTACTAATTTAGCATTCTTTTTGGAAATCATAATATCAGCATTCTATTTGATTTCAGGTAGTACTAATTCATGAATTCTTCATATTATGTGATTTATGTGAGTGAACATCATTCATATACCTTGGCTGGGAATAATGGCATATTTGGTAGACCTCAAGATTTCCATATTTCACAAATTGGTAAAAGTCAAAATAAAACTGAAAACTGACACAGGATTACATTTTTTTTCTTGCCAAGAAATACGTGAAAAAACATCCTTATTTTTACCAGCATTTTTTAAAAGAAAGAATACTTTAACCCTCAACAAAAAGGAAGAACAAATGACAGTCCTTTCTGAACTTGGGCCAACACATATAACACACACACTATATTGTTCTTACTCTTTTATAATGTCTTTCTAGAAGCAGTATTTCTATTGAAATTTACAAAAAATTATAAGGATTTGAGTATATTTTCCTCTACTTAACACGTGAAACTTAACCAATATCTACTAAAGAATTTCCCTCACCCATTCCTCTCTTTCTACATTCAGATGAGGATGTTATCATAACTTCTTTATTCTTCCCATATTTTAGTATAATCTGGAATTTAGATTAATTTACATATTTCTTATATTGACATGTTATTTTTTAAGAATTTTTTTGAAATTTGCATTAAATTTTACAACCATGTTAACAAATATTTAAGCTTAGCTCTTTATTTTATAGGCATAGTTGCTTGTCACTGGGCCTTTCATATCACACTTTCATCAATCTTGAGTTATTATTTTGAATCATTTCCAGGTCAGCTGAAAATTATCTTTCAGAATTTTACTTTTAAAAATGTTACATAGGAAATGTACTTCTAAGTCTTCAAGGCTATAGGAACAACAACTTGGCAAAGAAGAGAATCTTAGGCCATAATTTTCCCTACGCATTATGTTAGCCTGTGTTCACTCCCTTTTGAACTCTTCTTATTCTGAAGAAGTTACAGGCCACAGTATTCTTTCACCTTGTACAATAACTGGGTTCTGATATTCCTAGGAACTTATACATTTTTTCCTTAACCTTAAAATTTTAAATTTCATCAGACTCTACCTTAGGTCAGTCTCATTTACACTCTTTCCAAGTATTCTATTATTTCTGGGATTATTGCTTTTCTTCCACCTGCTCTATTCTTTATGACAATTTTTTAAAACATTTTCATCTCCTTAACTTTCTCCTCTGTATTTCTGAAAATGTTTTGAATATGAAGTGTGCTCTTATTCATTTTTTTCCTTATGTTTTTTGTCAACTTCACAAAGCCATGCCTAATACCCCTCCTGAAGTTCCTACTTGTATCTCTTGCTCTACTTTCACAGATAAGAGTTTTGACAGGTACGAAATGTTTTCTTGAATCCTTATGTAATTATAAATTTCTCCCAAACCTTCTATTTCTTAAAATAACATGTAATTAAAGCTATAAAATGATACACTAACTTTTCAGAAAGACCAGAGATATCTATCTATAACTCTATTCTTTTCCCTCATTTACTAAGTTTTATATGAATTCTACATTTACCAAACACTCTCAATCAGTGAGTCAAGAATTTAAAATCAAAATATCTGTATTGTACATAATACGAAAACCCTAATAACTAAATAGTAAATGGTAAACAATTCTTTCTATTGGTAAAATGATTATGGGCATATATTTCTAAAGCATTACCTTTAGTATAGTCAACAACTGCTTCCAAAGCTGCTATCCTGATGTCCACAAAGTGGCCATATTCTGCGTAAGATTTAAAAAGAGCTGGATCACTTGGCACATGGCCATTCTTCTGAAGCACTCGTATGGCTCTCAAACAACTAGGAAAATAGTATTTATAGTTAAATACTCTTGTTAAAGTATTCTAAATTAAACTTTTTTCCAAGGCATTGGAAATTAATCCGTAACAGTAAGCTGAAATATTAATGTAATTTGAATCCACTTTTTAATTTTTTAACATTCAATTTTTGCCATGACCATAAAAAACCCTATTAAAAGAAAACAAATTTCAAAACTTTGGAAATTCAGTTTCAGGTATTATACTTATAACTGGAACACACTTCAGAAAAATGTATTTAGCATAAAATATAACTTAAAGTATTCTCTCCAAAAGTTTCAGTAATACATATATAGTTTATTCACTAGTATATATGGAAAGTTGAAACTGTTCATAATGTTGAATGGGTAAATCAACTTTTTTTTAGCGAACTCCTTATGAAATAGACAGAACTTGTCGACAGTCATACATACAAAGAAGTTGACAGAAGCAAAAAATCTTAAAAGAAGCCTAACAATACAGGGATAAACTATAATAGAGTTTAAATTATACCCAATGGGATAAAAGATTATGCAGACATCAAATACAATGCTTATGAAGAATTTCTGATGACATGAGAAAGTGTTTATGATATAAGCAGAATATAAAAACTATATATACAATATGGCAAATAATTAAAAATTTATATAGTTACCACAGGAAAAAATTTAGAAGGCCATTCTCCAAAATAGCAATAATTTATCCATGGGTGGTAGAATCATATAGGATTTTATTTTCTTATACTTTATTTCCCAATTCTCTATGCAAATAAATTTCTCGTATAATTATGAAAGCAAATAACTTTAAGAAACAAATATGAAGAAGCATCATACCTGACAGTGATGGTGTGTCTATAACTCGGAAGAAGTTTTTCCATATTCAAAAACCTAGTGATTTCTTCAAGAATGAGTCGCACATCCGGATTTAAATTATCCAAAGTCCGGACTTCATTATTCACACTGACTGCAGGCGTAACAGAGTTGGCAAGGGCATCAATCATTTCTGCACGATAATAGTTATCTGAAAACTAAGCCAAAAAATAATTACGAGAAGACAACAGAATTTACATTTCTATTCAAAAGTTAATAAAATAAAATATGATAACTTAAAAACATAATTTATCTGAAAACATAAGCAAGTTTTCAGGTTAGTATTCAATTCCGTCCTTTGTATAGAGTCACACAATGGAAAAAAGAGTGAAAGAGGTTTACTAATTAGAAATACATTAGTTTACGTGACAAATGTTTACTACATGTAAGACACTCTCATAGTAATCTAGCCAGATTCCTCTAAAAGAAGACCACAGTCCACAAATCCTTCTGGTAATACAGTGCTTCAAATCAGCTATTTCAGTGCCTATTCTCATCTAAAACATCCAACCAAGGGTCACCAGATAGCTGAAGAAAAGCATTAACATAAAGAGAGACCAGAACAAAGTGGGAAAAGTGACTTGGAGGAAATAAGAGTATACAAGGAAAAGAAAACCAGTAGAGGGAAAAAGATTCAAAAGCGACCATTAATATTGTCTGAGAAGTAACCAATGATATGCCTTCCAACAGGATAATACATTTTTAAAAGAAAGAAATATGCAGAGAATCAGAATAAAAGTTAAATTGGAATATAAAATTGAAAAAAACTCCTAAAATTTTGAGCAAAAAATAGGAAAGAAAGCACAAGGAAGTTGGAAGGCTGGTGTAGAACACATGACATACAAATAATAGGAGTTCTAGCAAGAGAAGCAGAGAAAAGGGAGGAAACCATCCAAAAAAACAAATAAAAATTCCTAAATCCATATCCCAGTCAATTCCCAGAGAAGCAATTTACTGAAAGCAATCTGAGTGTGGTTTGATTTAAACTCAGCAACTCAGATGCTCTAGCCTAGAAATCTGAACATGGAGCAAGCAAATTAATTACTTCTATCAGCAGTGTTGGGATTATGCTGTGGCAAAACAAACTGCCAGGGGACAAAGGAAGACGACCTGGCCCCTTCTGACGTCCACCATGGAGCCAGAACCTCGGACTGACACACACAATGGCACAGTCCCTAAACATTCCTATGTTTGAATACCAGGTAGGAAAAAAAACAAGGCACATAAAAACACACAAAACCAAAGAAAAAATACTCCACAAGTATTCACCACGGACGAGTTTTGTTTTCAAACTGTTCTAATGATTAAAAAAATTAATCTCTGTAACTTCAGTCAACCTTTTCTCTATGGTTTCTAAGTTTTGTTTCACACTCAGAAAGGCCATTTGCATTCAGAGATCATTTAAATAATGTTTATAGGTTTTCTCCAAGTATTTTTATAGTTTCATTGTTACCTCTGATAACCACTTTGCTAACAAAGCAAAAGACCATTTACTTAACCACTGTTTCTGAACTAAGTATTCAGAGCACAGAATAAACTCAGAAATTAAAAATGAGACAGGGATGTGGATGAAGTACAAAAACCAAAATATTTCACATTTACCCCTCAGACCATACCCAATTCTCACAGACACTATACTCCTAATCGAACAGGCTAGATTATCTGATCACCCCAAAGTCAAGTGAAGAATAAATAATTTGTGAAACACAACTGGGGGGGTGTGGGGACATTTAGTACATACAGCAAAACTTCCTACAAAAAAAAACAACTGAAGGTATCAATGTCAACGTACTGCAGCAAAGGCGGACTGAAGTTTTTAACAATGATCGTTTGGTATCAGGAATAGTTCAACCCATGTCCTGCATACTTATTTAAGAAGACAAATTTCATAAATGTATATATGGTTTATTAGAAATATACGTTAGAAATTCATGTGTATATATAAAAGATTTTCATATAAAATGGCTAATAACAAGGCTTGAAAGGGATTTAATTTTAGTCTTCTTGAAAACTAAGTTATCTAGAATATTGAATTTAATGCTCCTGCCCAATTCATGAGATGTTAAAATTTTTAAAAATATCTCCCCACCCCCAAATCCCAACTTCTTTTTGGCATTTAATGTTCTGTATTTCTAATTTAATCTTAATTGCAGAAAAATCTTTCATTTCTTCTCATGCACTTTATAATTTTATAGAGTCCAAAAGATAGCTAACTTCACAATATTTATACCAGTGAAAATAATTTTAAGTCTAAAAATATTGGTTTTAAGTAAGTTTATTATTTAACGAAAACAGAAATGATTCTCCAGTTATGTGAAAACTAAATAAATAACTTTATATAGTGAAACTTTTTTAAAAAATATGCTTAACCAAAGCCCTCAGAGACAAATCATTAGTGGTTGGAAGTGAAGCACTTTAAAAACAAACATAAGAAAATCAATGAAATATTCTTAGGCACCATCCAATCACATCTTTTCTTCCAGTTTTAATCCATTAATCTGCAAATCTTTAAATAACAACAAAATCTTTTTCTCTCAACCATAATTTTTAAGTTTTGATATCAGACAAATCTGGGTTTCGCTCCTGGCCCTACCGCATATATGACCTTGAGTAAATCTGTTAGCTTTTACTAGCGTCTATCTCCTCAAATGGAAACTGAGATAATTACAGTATCTATCTCAGAGGTCTGATGAGGATCATATTAATCAAGTTTTGGTACAGGCCATGGAACATACAAAAAACTAGCTATTATTACTGTTGTTGTTATTTGCATTTATTCTGTCCTTAATATCTTCAGGGATTAAGATGTATGCTAGTCTTAACTGAAGACAATTATATCTTCAAATAAAAGAAATTCACGTGTAGATGAAGAAAGCAATACTGTAAGTGAAAGTCAAAACAAACCAACAGATTAGGAAGGAAAAAATCTTACAAAAACTTCTTTAACAATATTCAAAAATGTAAAGAAAAAGTGTATCAGCTATAATGTATTCTTTTAAAGAACTAATTTAAGGACGTTTAAATCATTTGAATGTTACCCTACTGAGTTAAAGAGGAAAATTTTGCCTTCTTGATTTTCACTATAAATCACCATTTGTAAATAAAATACTTGTGACTTTTAAAAAATTAATTAATTAATTAATTTATTTATTTTTGGCTGCGTTGGTGCTGCGTTGGGTCTTCGTTGCTGCGCACAGGCTTTCTCTAGTTGCGGCGAGCGGGGGCTACTCTTCATCACGGTGAGTGGGCTTCTCAATGCAGTGGCTTCTCTTGTCACGGAGCACGGGGTCTAGGCGCACAGGCTTCAGTAGTTGTGGCACGCAGGCTCAGTAGCTGTAGCTCGCAGGCTCTAGAGCGCAGGCTCAGTAGTTGTGGCACACAGGCTTAGCTGCTCTGTGGCATGTGGGATCTTCCTGGACCAGGGCTTGAACCCATGTCCCCTGCACTGGCAGGCAGATTCTTAACCACTGTGCCACCAGGGAGGTCCACTTGTGACTTTTTTTTACTGTTGTAATGTTTTATTAAACTTCTCATGAATTCAACTTATCCTACAAGTTACATGTGTCATTATATGTGCTGTTCCTTCTGCTTGGGGTAACCTTCCTAGACAGGCCCTACTCAGACTGGGAAAATCCTATTGCTTATGACTCAGCTCGAGGGTCACATCTTATGTACAAAACTTCCCTGAGTGCCTCTCTATACCCTTGGAAGAAGGCACTACTTCCTCTGAATCTCCCTAGAAATTTGTGTATACATACCTCCACTTTAGCAGTTATGCAAAACCTGTTTACTTGTCTGATTTCCCCATTAGGCTGAATCCTTGAGGCCCCAGAATCAGACTGTGATATGCAGCAGTTCTTCAATAGATGTTTAATTTAAATGAAATTCCAGATGGCAACTACCATGCATTCTTTCTATGTAACGTGGTGTACCGCCTAGCATAGCATATATTCTCAAAAACACTTGCTGATGGTTAGAATGATAACAAGTAAGGTGAAATAGCTTTTGAAGCATGGCATTCAATAGTTATTTACTAAATAAACGAGTAAAACACACATAATGGTAAAAAAGAAAAAAGTCAAATTCATCAATGAACAAGTTATCCCAAGAGGAACTGTTTTCTGGGTATCACTTGATAAAAGAAAAAAGGAATAAAAATAAAATTGGGCTGTCAGACTTCACCAAAACAAAAGTTAGCTGAGTTCCCAAAATTTGATGTACTTCTATCTCCACGTTATAACAGGTATAAGGAACATTTAAAAACCAAGTTATCTTGGTTTTCATCTACTGATTATTATAATAAATCATGTTTGTGTATTTCTTTCTCTAGAAATTTCAAGTATAATTGACACAACAATGATTTCACAGTCTAAATATTTCTTTAAAAACAAAATATCACTGGCTACTTTTATAATACTAAGGTATCTTACCTTATTTTTTCTGTTGTCATTGTACTTGATTAAGTCTAAAATAAATGTTAAGACTTCTTTGGGACAAAGGTTATGAACATCTCTCAATAAAGCCATCGCAACTGGCATAGTCTACAAAAAAAATTTTTTTTTAATTTTCATTACTACAATTCAATGAAGTATATGCTGAAACAGGGTTACTCTGGGGCTGACACAGGTATCTGGATGGACCCCAACCCCCACCGACTCCTACCCCCTCCCATTGGGAACATGTCTCAAACATGCTAACAAAGGAGCTGAGTAGGAAACCAAGGGGAAAGCTGCATAACTGGATACACTCTGTAGCCCATTTGTTAGAAGAGGTATGTGTAATGTAAATTCAGTTCTGTGTTTTACAAGGGACAAGGTATGGGCTTTAACATTAGATAAGACCATTGTTCAACTTCTACTCCACTACCTAGTAAGATGGATTATTATAGCTAGTTGCTTACTGAGCAGGAGTCTAGTTTCCTCACAACCATTTTCAGGATTAACGGATGCAGTGGCTGGAGGCATGTGGCAGGCAGACAGTAGAGTTCAATCACCAGTCTGAGAAGACACTGATTCTCCAGTACCACCACCCCATTCTCAGCCTAAGGAAAAATGGTAAATTATCTAAAATCCAGCTTAACTTTCTCCTTTCCAAATTTTCATAGGCAACTTTTCTCAGGAAGTAGAAGCCTGACTCACAGTGGTAACCTCTACCAGTAAAACCAAGCTATTCAAGCTCAAGGCAGAACTACAGACAAATAGACATCACAGTCCCCAGTACACGGAGAGATTTGGACTACCCCGTCTTCTGATTCAAAGTAACTATTGCCTCTAAACTGGGGGACAGAAAGTAGCATGGCTCCTTTGCTTGCTTGAAAGACCAGAAGCAAGGGGACGGTCAGTGTTACAATAGTTATTATTAATGCTGTAAGAACTGAGGGAAAGGTTTTTTTCCATAGAAATAGGACTTAAATTTGATTTAAGCACTAATCCTCTCTCTCTCTTTTCTGCCACTAGAAGTATTATGTGAAAGGTGAACTAGTCTAAAAGCACTGCTTTTCCAATTTTTTTGACTGTAACCCACAGTAAGAAATACATTTACATCCCAACCACACACACACACACACACACACACTATATGTCATGTATACAAAGTAAAAAATAAAACCAAAAAAACCTTACACCTACCCTTATTTCATGTGTCGCATTCTGATACTGCCTATTGTTTTATTTAAAAAAAAACAAAACAAAACTTCCAAATTGATTTCATTACCCCCCTCATTAATGGATCACAACTCCCAATCTGAATATTGATCTTCTCAGGTATATGGAAGCACAATGGCATAATGAAGGGGACATATTCGGTAGTCACAGAAATTAACTTGCTTCCAGACCATACACTAGTGAAATGGCAATAGAGAGCTGAGCAACATGTTCAAGTACTATGAAATGCTCGGTTCTTTAAAATAACAGGATGCCTCAGACTTCTTTGATCACACCAATATTGGCTTTCCCCAAACCCAGATCTCCTGAATCTGTTCTGCTGATGAAATTCACTATCAATATGTCATGACTTCCACTCTCAGCATGTGTCTCAATGTGGCTGGGTAATTCTTTTCACATTTCTCTCCATCACATACAAATCTCACCTTGCTTAACATTCCCCTCAACATCTACCATTTCATTTACTTTTAATCTGCTTTCTACCTGCCTCAGAAAAAGGAATGTTCTTATCTTTTCTAAAACTAACCTCACAACTATGTCCCCACCCACTACCAATAACTTCAGAATTTGCTCTATCTTAGGTTTTTTATATTTACTTGCTCCCAAGAGATGAATATTTCATCTCTGCTTCTCCACTGGTTCCTCTCTCTGTGCCAAACATGCCTCAAGCTTTTTCTCCCTCTATACAAAACAAAACCTGAAATGTCCCTTCTCAGCCTTGCTTTATCCTCAACATGTCACCTTTCTCACACTCTTCAACACCAAATCATGAAAGAATAGACTTCATTAGTTTTTTTCTACTTCAACTTTACTCCTCCTTCTAGTTCAATCTAGTTCATCTAATCTGGGCCTTCATTATTAAATTACTCAAAATATTTTACAAATGATTTCCAAATGGCCCCAATGCTGCCCACCCTGCCATTCCCACATCACTTCCTAAAACAGCGACTCTATCACACCACCACTTTCTAAATTACCATTTGTAAAAAACTTGCTATCTGATAAAAATATAGTGTGAAACACTTCACATGCTTGATATTATTTAATTCTAAAAAAAGATAAATTTACAGTTGAGTAAACTGAGGCTTAGAGAGTTCAGAAACTTGTCCTCTTGCAAAGTGCTCGTGAGCAGCAGAGCTGGGACTGAAACTAGAGCTGCGTGCTGTACTGTCTCCGACTCAGAAATGCTGCCCACATCCTACAAGGATGGCCATCAGGAGGACTCACCCATGCCTCCATCCCCCATGTAACCAACCAGAAAGTCAAATTAGCCATTTCTACTTACTTTAGTATTAATATGGACAGTGACTTACTCGCACACAGTTCATAAAATTAATGAACAACTGAAACTTTGGAAAACATTTTAGAAGCAAAAAGAGAACACAGACAAAATCATTTTTAAGAAAGTAAATAATATTTGAAGAGTCCCCAGGTTAAACTGAGATATACAGATATTGGCAAAAAACAATCATAAGAAAACGAGAAGGGAAAATGTACCTTCTGTAGAAAGTAACTTTGAAAGCTCATAAAGTTGTTTGTTTTCACAATGTTCGGACAAGTTTTACAACAAAACATCCTGGTAAAGAGTGACTTCATGGCTGGTGGTCCTGTCCATGTGCTCACCATTGAATTTGCAATCTGCAAATAATTAGAAAATGAAGTAATTTCCATCACCATGGAAAACATATTTTTAAATAAATAAAATAGCTTTCTAAAAGTTATCAATACAATCGGATTCATTTTTAACAATTTCAGTTCTTAGAAATTTAATACATTTTAGCTTCTCATGATCATTTCCAAGAAAATGTATATAAATATATTTATATATTTATAAATATATATAAACTCTACCCCCCCTAAAATTCTTATGTACACTTGTAACTGTTTTCTACAAGTTAGTTTCTAAATTGGAGCACTCTTCTTATGTTTTATGTTTTAAGAAAACTTGCTTGCAAAGACTTTTATTCTGAGTAAGTTTTGTCCATTTAGGCAGATGCAGTTCTAATGTTTTAAATTTATCAGATAGAAACATCACCATGGATTTTAAATAAGGCTTTTAAATCTACCCTAATTTAAAAATAAGCAAGTACAGTGCTACCACTTAAGTCTGTAAGAACACTTTACAAAAAAATCCACATCTTGCTATTGATACTTTTAGAGTATATAAAAATCATGTCTGAAAAGAATGAAATTATAATTAACTTTAAATAAGTCTATAATTTTATGGATCTGCTAAGAATTTAGCATGTGAGAATCACGAAGAACTTTATAGGAGCAATGAAATTACATCCTTAGCAGATGATTATCAAAGAAAATCACATTTTCCCTCATATATCTGAGTAGATGTAGGAATCAAACTGCTCACTAGTTAGCATTAGAGATAAAACAAATCTAAACCATTATAATCTGTTGAAATGTTGGACAAGTGGATTTAGCAGGGAGGAAGGCAAGAGAGCTACTATATGGGAATGAACCTAGTACCAATATGCTTTTTAAATACCTGGAACCCAGTATTTCTGGCCAAATATTTGTCTGCATTTTCTGGCTTTCATTTGTTCTACCTTCAGGGTTTTTTTTTTTGTATCTAAAGAAAAATATGTAGTTTTCTTAATAAAATAACTTTTCTAGTACGTTAAATAACAGAACCTATCATTTTAAATTCCATATCCCTAATATTGATTACTAAGCTCAAACCAACAAGAAATCACCACCACAGTAGGATAATTAAGATGAACTGATTTCATGTACTATAATATAAAATATCACTCAAACCAAGGAATTTCTTACATTCTTTGCTTTAACAATTCTTTGGTTGGCAATTCAATAAAATGGGAAAATTCTCTTTGGTTTTAAACTCTCAATTTCAGTTTGACAATTATAAAATTTTAGTGCATTATTTATTTTCAGGTCAAAACGTGTTTCTTCAAATCAGCCTTGTTAAAAGCATTTGGCAAAAGCTTTCAAGAGACCAACCACCAAGTAAAATTAAAGACTACGGTGAATTTTAATTCACCTTCAGAGATTTTTGTTTTTTTTAAAATATGCATCAGCCACCTTGTTTTCTTTCTACTGTACATAATCTCACCTTTGCAAGGCAGAAGCAAGCTGACATCCTCACGCGGTAGAAACACTGCTCCTGTTCTAATATGTCAGTAAGGGCAAGCCGAGATGCTGGAGTGGGGAACTTTTCCAAGGCCAAAATGGACTCTTGCTGTGCCACAACATCCCTCTCATAGCGGAGCTGATACTGCCACATAAAATCCGCTTGCTCAAATTCTACTTTCCTCAATACCGACATGTCTGGGTCTATCCTTATCCACAGCAAAGGAGAATCAGCACTGAAAGAAAATATAAATTTCTTTTTTATTTATTTTTTCAGTTTCATATATTTATAAAAACACAGCATTTATTAACCAGATTCCCTTCTCCATGCAGTTTTGCTGCGTTCGTTTTTAAAAATCACTTTGACAATTTTCTCATTATGTTTAATATGAATTTCAAGTTTCTTACAATGTCTAATCTATATGGATCTTTTTTTAATAAATTTATTTATTTATTTATTTATTTATTTTTGGCTGTGTTGGGTCTTTGGTGCTGCACGCGGGCTTTCTCTAGTTGCAGCGAGCGGGAGTTACTCTTCGTTGCAGTATGTGGGCTTCTCTCATCGCGGTGGCTTCTCTTGTTGCACAGCGTGGGCTCTAGCGCGGGCTTCAGTAGTTGTGGCATGCAGGCTTCAGTAGTTATGGCATGCAGGCTTCAGTACTTGTGGCTCGCGGGCTCTAGAGCACAGGCTCAGTAGTTGTGGCGCACGGGCTTAGTTGCTCCGCGGCATGTGGGATCTTCCCAGACCAGGGCTTGAACCCGTGTCCCTGCATTGGCAGGCGGATTCTTAACCCCTGCGCTACCAGGGAACCCCTATATTGATCTTGTTGAAACAAAAAAATCCATCTGAAAATATTAATTTGGGGATTTTGATTAGTGATTGTATGATGTGAAAGGGGAAATCGGACCAAATTTCTTCATTTTACTTCCTAAAGTCTAATACTTGCCAATGGCTATAAATGCCACTCTTTATGAGACATCAATCTGTAACTAAAATAAACTTATTTCTTTTTTTTCTTAATTAACTAATTTATTTATTTGGCTGCGTCCGGTCTTAGTTGTGGCACGCGGGATCTTCGTTGTGGCATGCGGGATCTTTACTTGCAGCATGCAAACTCTTAGTTGCAGCGTGCGAACTCTTAGTTGTGGCACGTGGGATCTAGTTCCCTGACCAGGGATCGAACCCAGGCCCCCTGCATTGGAAGTGCAGAGTCTTAGCCACTGGACCACCAGGGAAGTCCCAGATAAACTTATTTCTTATTAATTTATTAAATTAATTTGTTTAGCTGACTTTTTTTTTTAAAAAATGCTAGACTCATGATCATTTTTATCAAACAGAAAGTTCTGAAATCATAGTTCAGAGGTATAGCATAAATTTATCCTCATGTACCTCTCAAAGTAACAAGAACAGTTTTAAAAATCTAGCCTAGAGACTTCCCTGGCGGTCCAGTGGTTAAGAATCCACACTTCCACTGCACAGGGCTCGGGTTCAATCCCTGGTTGGGGAACTAAGATTCCTCATGCTGCCTGGAGCGTGGCCAAAAAAGAAAAAAGCAACCATCCTAAAAATCTAGTCTAATGCTCTTATCAAAGAACACCACCTGAAATATAAACTCAATTCAACAAATACTACTGGGTACTTACTACAGGCAAGGACTTAATATGGAAAGATTATATAAACTGTGTAATAAATAGAAGTGATATTTGGTAACCAAGTTAGTAAATAATTACAGATGTTTTATAAAAAATACACAGGCACAATATGGATGGGCGAAATAAACTCTGAGCTACATTATATTTAAAAATAAAATGCCTGTCAATCAATAAATATTACCATAAAATTTTTACAATGAGATTTAAATTGTTTTTCGCAAACATAGCAAGTCTCAAAGTGCCCTGGGGCTTTGTCCAAAGACAAAGAAAACCAATAACATCTGAGAACTCACTGGAAATGCAAACTATCATGACCCACTAGTGAAGAGCTGGGTCAGAAACTGAATTTTAAGAAGATTCCCCAAGTGACTTACATGCACTTCAGTTTGAGAAGCACTGCTCTAGAGGCCACCAGGGAAGCAAGAAAGCTAATGCAAGGCTACTTCCTCTGAATTTCACCTGGGCCAGGCTAGATTTACTTTTCTCTTTGATTAATTATAATTTTATGTTAAAATTTGTTTTCAACATAAGGTTTTTATTGCCTTCTAAAAGTGTTAAAAGCACTAATTTCAGGACATTTACATACTTTTAGATGTAAATATATTACAAGACAAATGAGAATGCAGAAAATGTTATATCCTTAAACTTAAGTAACTAACTTACTCCATTGCAGAAAGATCCATGTCAACTTCTTCTCCATTCATCAGTGGAATTTTTTTCTTCTTATTCCTACATTTAAGGAAAAGTAAGTCTGAAAATTGTGACATTTCCAATTCTGAAAACAGATAAAGAACAGCTGAAGTTCAAATTAAGAATTTCACAGTGTTGAAAGATATCCTAAGGAGGAAGAGATAGAAAATGGAATTTAAACACCACAAAACCTGTCTATTTTGAAACTGAAGGGAATGAAGTAAATGATATTAAAATGTCTTCCTCATCAAAGTTTAACAAAAATCAGAAATATACAATTAAATGTTAACTTAAAACATATATATATTCCCAAGAACTGGTACCTGGAAGTTTTATACAGAAAGATAAGAGATCTACCAAATAAAGAAATCCTTTATAAAAAAACGAAAAAATAACCAGGCCTGAAATGAGACATGAATAATTCTGAACATGTTCTGTACATGCAAGGTGCTGTCCTATATGAAATAAAGCAAGTGTAAACTACAAAACATCTTAACAGTAGTAATTAATGTGTATAATTAAGTAATATGCACAAGATTTAAGATAAGCCAAAACAAAAGCAACTGCTTCCATGCAAATTACTCCTGAATCATAAAATCTACTGGACACTACACTAAATGCATGGTCACATGAGGACAAAATAGGAAAAGAGAGCACAGTCTTCTTATGTTCCTCACACCAAAGGATACATAAATGACATGCTATTACTACAGAGAAAGCAAAACAAAGGAAATGTTATGAAAAGGGTAGCTATCAGGTGTTCTCGGTTTCAAAGGTGGACAGGACAAAAAGAAGAATTTCACTTTGAACTAATAAGAAAGAATTTTCACAGAGAATGATTACAGAGATTTCAGAATCAAGTTCTCTAAACGCCTTCAAAATCAACTGACATTCTTGTCTGTCTGAGACAACCTAAGTGTAGTCATATGTATAAGACTTCTGTCCCTGAAATTTTGATATTACTACACATTCCTTTCACTGTTCAGAGCATATGCTAATAGCTGAATTAAAAAACAAAAAAAGTGGTAAAGAAAAAATATATTAAATAAAAGATGAACCATTGGACATTTTTTAAGTAAACTGGTAATGTGCCTTTGAAAGACATCAAGAATGTTCTTTCAGGGCATGGTGATACAGAGAAAAGGGAGAGTAAAGGAGACATAATAAAGAAGATGCAGGGGCTTTTCGTGACATATGTATTCAGCTACTTTCCTTATAGTCAATGATCATTTCCCCAATATTTTCTGTAGATATTAATCAAATGAGACTAATAAGAATGAGCCTAAGCGATTTGTCTTGAATTTTTCCTGGCTCCAAAAACTCAAACTTCCATTCCACCTCCCCCTGTCCCTACAAAATAAGGATTCTCAAACCTAAATTTTAAAATTAATTATTTAATTCTAAGGATACAAATGTTGTCAAGAACAGAAAGCAAATAAAGAATGTTTGGGGACTTCCCTGGTGGCGCAGTGGTTGAGAATCCACCTGCCAATGCAGGGGACACGGGTTTGAGCCCTGGTCCGGGAAGATCCCACATGCCGCGGAGCAACTAAGCCCATGAGCCACAACTACTGAGCCTGTGCTCTAGAGCCCACAAGCCACAACTACTGAGCCTCTATGCGCACCTAGAGTCCATGCTCCGCAACAAAAGAAGTCACCGCAATGAGAAGCCCGTGCACAGCAACAAAGACCCAACACAGCCAAAAATAAATAAATTAAAAAAAAAAAAAAAGAATGTTTGGTAATACTAACTTGAAGTAAAAGGGGGGAAAACAATACTAGATAACATGTTCTCTACTTAAAAATTAGGTATACATTAGGGTTTTTATTTTGGCATTTTAATCTGTGAGACTGCAGTTTATAGTTATGATCCAATGCCTACCTTCTGCTTTTGGAATGGCAGGGTATATCATGTTTAAGACTGTTTTCTTCAATTTGCAATGTATGATTGAAGGATCCATCTAACTCCTGTACTGTCACTTTAAGTGGTCCCTTTAAAAAGAAACATACTGTTCAAAGATAGTACTAGAATAAAAACCAATGTGTGTTCTTATGTGTATAGGTAAACATATCAAGATATAAAATAACACTATACAAGACCTCCATGTGGAGACACAGAAAGGCAGCTGGTACCAGAGGTGGGGATAATAGGGAGAATTTGTTTCCTCTAAGATCTCTATCAGCAGCCCTCTTCTCCCTTCCCTTACACTTGGTGTTTTCTCAATTTCATTCTTTGCAAACAAAATCTCATTATGAAACTTCCAACCAGCTCCCCACCCATAAACCCTTCCTTTATTTAAACTGGCGAGAAAGCAGTGAAGAAGGCCATTTTGGAAAAAAAACTTACCACATATTTCTGAGTTCCAGGAGATGTATAATCTTGTTTTATTTCCAATTCCAAGACATTTCGTTTTCTATTAAAGGCAAAACTTCCATAAAATTTTACCACTCCACTCTGGTCTCTGAAGAATTGTAAAGGAATTTTTGCATACTAAAATAAATACGTACTAAACAAAATAAATTATTCATCAGGGTAGTAATAATTTTCAAATGCATTCCCCCCGTTCAAAGCTTAAGAGCATACTCCACTGTAAACCAGGTGGCAAAGTATTCAAAATTCCTGTGAAAAATGTTTCCCCAGATTTAAAAAGAAATTCTGAAACATCAAGAAATTCGTTTTTTTGAAAGAAGCAAAACTACTCTACTGGGTTATTAATATAGTGCTTTGAAATGAAAAAAAATGTAACAATTGAAAAGTTCCAAGATACCACCAAATTGTGCCAACCTCTAACCACATCTAAAAGTCACCAGACCACTGCATCTTACGAGTAATCCTACAGGCCTGTCTGGTGGATTATTTACCTCCCTCACCATCAAGCCTATTGCTATACTCACACACTAAAAGGTACTTTAAAATATGCCAAATTTTACAGATACAGATGTGTATGTATGTGTGTCTCAATAATTAGTAGGCACCTCAGAGGAAATGATTTACAGTTCCTGGTTGTTTCTACTATTATTTACCTCCTTTCATTCCGCAAAGCCCTTTTCTTCCTCCTTCCCCTTATGCACTTAACCTTCCCTCCTTTGCTGAACTGCTATTGAAAAGGATACACCCACTGCTTTATTAAAGGCTGGATGTCTTTGCCAGAGACATTCGAGATGGATTTCAAAAATCCAGATGTGGAAACCAACATCTGACTCCACATATGTGACTGGAACTTCTGAGATGAAGCAGTACTAGCCAAACTTAGCAGTTTATTGAAAACCTGCAAGAATCAAAGTATCATTTAGTTTGTATAAGATAATATACATTGCTTGCAATTCTGTACTATTCCCACTTTGCATTATAACTTTATTATAGACAATTACAGAAAACAATTTCACATCTTACTTCATTGATTGTTTTAGTTAAAGACTATTAGCAATGGAAGCATGAAAAGATTTAAACAGCCAGACTATAAAATCATTCTTCCTCTAAATATAATTGAATTTTAATGACATCCTGGCCAGACAATGAATACTGTGTTTTTAAGAGCTATAATAATATACAACACCTATAACATATTGTGCTACGAGCTTTACATAGGAACTATACATTCTTTAAGAAGTTGAGAACACTCATTTGCATTTATTCCACTCTAAGAAGTGAACCGGCTCTTTACAGACCACATCTCATTTAATATTTCTGTTCTTTAAAGGCAAGATAAAGGACAGAAGTATTCAAGAAACTTAACTTTAAGGCAAATTTAAAAAAAGATTACTAAAAAGTTATTTTCCACTTACCTCTAAGAATATTATCAATGGAAAAAGAATAGCTGAGCATTTATAATACAACTGGCTTCTATTACCTCAACTAGTACATATCAACTATTTCCGCCCAAACTTGCTTAAAACATATGGCAGAATTTAGCGATAGCAAAAATAACCATCTTTTAGATAAATTTGCTTTTTTCTATTGAAAATATTTGTAAATGGCACTTCATCCTTAATATTCTAAATAATGCCAAACACAAAATCGTAGCATAAACAGGTTTTACTTTTAACCTCACATTTTAGTTTTATCTTCATAAAAATCCTGCATTAAGTAGGTCAAGTATTCATACCCACTCTACATCTGAGGAAACACAACAAAAAGAACAGGTTACTTGCTGGGCAAACAGCTAATTGGATGCCCTGACTCCTATTCTACAGAATAGTATTCAGATTATATACATATAGAACAGATCTTTCTTTACAATTGTTAAGTTCTTTAATACTTACTTGTAACATAAATTCCATACTGATCCTATTTTCAATCAATCTCATCACAAGGTGAGCTTTACACTGAAACATAGTGTAGTATTCCCAGGACAGCGTATGTGGATGCTTTATGGAAAAGTGTAGATGGGATGCTGGACTAAAAAAAATAAACAGATTTGTTTAATATAACAAATTTGAATTAAATAAACAATAAATTTCATAGCTACATCAAGACAATAAATCAAAAACCTCATGGGAATACCATAGCAATTTCCTTAGTATGAGAGCAACGAAGACTAGGAAACATCTAAAAATAACTTAACTAGACATAAAGGAAAATTGGAATGAACAGAAACACATGTCAACCTCCTGGCAGGAAGACACAATAGTGTAAATATTTCCATGCTTTCCAAATTCATCCATACAATCAATGCAATTCCAATCAATATCCCCAAGTTAAAGCATACACAAAAAACATTCAAGATGGATTACATATCTTAAACAAAAACAATTATAAAAATACTAGAAGAAAATCAAGGAAAAAAATTTCTTTTCATAATTTTGGGGTGGGAAAAATCTTCACAAGGAAAAATATAAAATCCAGAGGACATAAAGACCAGACTATGTAAAAATTAAAAATTCTGACATGAGAGATCATCAGTAAATTAAAAGATAGGTACAGTCTGTAGAAAATATTTACAACATACATGAACATTTAAGGTGTTTACACTTTTTTATTATTTCAAATAATGCTACAGTGATTATCTTTTCATACATGTGCAGGTATTTCTGTATGGCAAATATCTAGAAGAATAATTTCTATATGATAACATACTCAGAAGTTGAATTGCTGAATCTAAAAATTACCCATTTTAAAATTCTGATTGGTACTAACAAATTACCCTTCAAAATCAGTGTACCAAATTAGACTCTCACAATCAATGTGTAAGAATAGTCATTACACTCCTTAAAAAGCATGGCATACTGAAATATAAAATTTTGTAATTTGATATTTGAAAAATTACTTTTATACTCTACTTATTACTTCTGGGCTTATGGACAGCAATATGAAAAAGGTTAAATAAATTCCAAGGTATAATGGAATACTATATAGCACATAAATAGAACAAAGGAAATTCACATACAGTCACATGGAATGCTTGCCAAAATACAGATACAGTTAATTTTTTTAAAAAAGAGAAGTACACAGTAACACGCATGACTAAATTATACTTTTTAACTGCCATATACACATAAATAAAGACCAGAAAAAAACAAGAGGTCTGGAAGACAATATACCAAATTTATAATCATGGTTATCTCCAAGGAGAGGAAGTGATGGGAGTGAGAAGTGGTAAGAGGGCTAAAAAAGATCCTTTACTTTTTACTCCACATGCTTCTGAACTGTCTTGTTTTGAATCTCTTCAAAGAGCATGCATTCATGTGTTGCTTTTATACATAAATTTTGAAAATCAAACATACAAAAGGAACTAAATAAATGGACAGAACAAAGGTAAAAGCATTTAGTGTAAATAATTATTTACACACAATGGGAATGCTCTAATTATATGCTGGGAAACTGCCATATAGCAGACAGTCAAGAGAAGAAAGTGAAAGGAACTACCATTTTAATGAGCGTGTACTATGTATAAAGCTTTATCTCAAGTAACCCTGGCAACCAACATGGTTAAGATGGATCATCATTGTTGTTTTACACATTAAAACACACACACTCACGAAGGTTATACAATTTTCTAGGCTCACAAAAATCAGTAACTACAAAAATCCAAGTCTGTCTAACTCCAAATTCCTATGCCTTCCCACTGACTTAATCTTGTCTCAGTGACCATGCTTCCACCAAAGAAGACTACTGATTATACAACTTGCAGTTTCTTAACCTTTGTTGTACTTTTAGACACTTGGGTAGTCTGGTTAATCCTACGGACCACAGAAAAAACTGCTTTTAAATGTGCACAATAAAATACACAGGTTTACAAAGGAAACCAATTATAATGAAATACAGTTATCAAAATATTTTTTAAGACTATGACATTACCAACATATGTGCTAGTTTATTAATGCATTAAATAACAAGATCTAGCAGTGGTCTACTGTAGTAACTTTAAGGTAATGAGTGCAAAGAATATTTCAAGATACTTGCTAACAATTAAAATGTGACAAGAAAACATCCATGATTTCTACTGTTGACAAAGTCAAAGCACTGTCTGTTACCTACAGTCATAATTAAAGGAAATATAAAATTTCAGTTAATGGTGAGTAAAAAATACAGAAAAACTTTCCCATCCAATTCAATCCATATTCCCTTAGGGAATTCACGGACCCTAGAACAAATAAGAATCCCTGCTAGTACCATTATGTTCTTGTAAGTGGTTGTCTCAGTGACTTGCTAAAAAATAGAAAGGGAAAGAAAAGAAGGAAAGTGAGAAAGAGGGAAATAAAAGGAAAGAGGGAAAAAAGGAAAGAGTAAATAAGTGTCTAGGTAGCTGACCATTCAGATAAACAGGTATAGGTAGGATGTGTTGATGCTGAAATCATCTACTTAGCCTTTTCTATTATTTTTAAACATTTACGAGAATAGTACGATATATAAGCATTAGGAAATTAACATGAAAAAGAAAAAAGCTTTATTACTTTTAGTCTTTTTTTAATGTTTAAATCCATTTACAGTCATCACATGCAATAGTAATGAAAGGAGTAATTAGAATACTACCAATGTCTGTGGGCTCAGTATTATTACAGACCATTATTACCACTTCTTTGGCCTGTGTGGGCCTCGATACACATACAAGTGATCCTAAAAGACTAATCCCACAAAACAAGGTTTGTAGTATCTCTGAACAATAAACATACTTATCCTTCTCTTTTCCTCCACCAAATATGGGATGTAATAAAACTCCACCAGTTTTTAGTTCATACGCCACTATTTTGTCCAGCTCCTTAAAAAGATATAAAAATAGGGGTCAGTGAAAATTATTTTACATATCAAATTTTAGAATTCAACTGTGGTTTCCAATTTGCTGGAATCAGAATGTAAATTTCTGAAAATAAATGAAATGTATTTGAAGGGTAGTTTATGTTATAAACAAAGCAGACTACACAACTGGCTGAATGATAGAGCCAAAAAGCCCTCTCTACTTTGTGACTTTAGGGCTGGCCAGTAGCCTGGCAACTTTTCCTAATGGCTCTCCTCAACCTCTCTGACCTGTTCTCCATGTTTATTTCTTCCTTCTCTGTATTTTGCTTCTGGTGTAGGATTTAAGCAAGTAAAAACAAATAGGGATAAAATTATGTCAGGATCTATAATTTTAAAACTTCTCTAGTTTTCTTTAATATGACACAGATCAAAATGAAAAAATAAAAGTTTAAGTGGAAAAAAAGACAACACAACTGTGCTGGAAATTCATGACTAGTTTAAGTAACATACAAGCAGTACAGAGAAGTGGTAAAAATCATAATGAAGTGGTTAAAAGCCAGGTTTGAATCCTGGCTCTACTACTCACTAGCTGTGTAACTTTAGCCAAATAACTTAACCTCTCTGTGCCTCAGTTTCCTTATCTGTAAAATGCAAATAATAACAGAGTAGTTAGGAGGATTAAGATAGTTACTATTTATAAAATGTTTGTAACAGTGCCTGAAACACTAAGTTTTTGAAATTAAAAATGGACTCTTCAGTTCTAGATGTACGAATCTTTTATAGTTCTCAATATTTGAAATCTTTTGCAATTACTTTTTGGCTTACTTAAGTTTAGGTTTAGATGGTGAAGGCATATAAAATGAGAAAAGAAGGAGGATAGAGGGGGTCTATTTAATGAGGCTATTAAAGGCTGAAATTTTTCCACCTGAGAGGTGAGAAGATAAACATGATATGATTAAAATGTATATGAACAGAATGGGCTAGGCAAAATACAACTGACTTTCTCTTTTTGGCCAAATCTTTAAATAATGGGAAAAGATGTGAAAATGACAGAGAACATAAATCACTGAAGGACTAGCCAACATATAATAAGTACTTATTATGACCTAGGCACTATGCACATTACATGTATAACGTCTCACAATCCCTGTCCATACTAGTAGTAGCAGTAGATACTACTAGTAGTAGAAGATACTACTACTAGTAGTAGATACTACTACTACTTACTCTCCTTATACAAAAGAGGCTTGGAAAGATTAAGCAAAATCATAAATAAAGCTTGTGAATGTATGAAGCAAAATGAAAAGCAAACTGACTCCAGAATCTAGGTTCTAAGCCTAAACAAATTCAGAAAGCACAAAATTACATTAAAAATGACTACTATGAGGAGCTGGAATATATCTAACAACTAACTTCATGTTTAAGGAGCTTAAATATTCTCGTTCTTAGCAAAAAAGTCTTTGGAGGCCAACACTGACAATGGAAAGCAGATAAAATAGACCACTAGTCTTTCTCTGTAAAATGATTCTCATTTTGCTGGAAAAACTCAGGGACTTTCAAATGACAATAAGTATTTTATAGTTACTAAAAAATAAAGGACACATGACTTGAAAATCTGGAGAACACTAACATGTCGTATTGACTTCTAAGTGGATAATGGATCTAGTTGCTTTTACCTCTTTAATCCAATGGCGATATTCATTAACACCAAAAGTTTTTTTCATCCAGAGACCATAAATATAGCCTGAGATTCCCTTCAATACCCATTCATCAGACCTAAGCAAAAAGTCAAATAATAATACATCATTTTATGTATTTTTAATATAAATAACATATAATAAATTTTATTATTTTAATAATAAAAATTCTTCAGATATTTTTGGCCAAAGGCCAAAGAGGGTAACAAAACAAGCATTAGCATGTACTTCTCTGCCTTCTTAAAGAAAATGAAAGTTATCAAACCATTTGGTTTTCCCACTTCCTCTGGCTGAATTCTACCTATCCATTCATTGTACCTTCTTCACATCTGGCATCAACTTAATTATAAGACCACTTTATACTCTTGTTTCAAGGTACCTATGTTTGTGCTTTGCTCTGGCAGTGCTGCTTCCCTTATAACCAAGTCTGCCCATACTGTCTGCCTCTAAGGAAAGACGTGCACATAGCCAGGACCATACTGCTCAATTCTTTTTCTTTTTTTTTTTTGATTGATTGATTGATTTATGGCTGCGTTGGGTCTTTGTTGTTGTGCGCGGGCTTTCTCTAGTTGCAGAGAGCAGGGGCTACTCTTCATTGCAGTGGCTACTCTTCATTGCGGTGCGCGGGCTTCTCACTGTGGTGGCTTCTCTTGCTGCGGAGCACGAGCTCTAGGCACGCAGGCTTCAGCAGTTGTGACTTGCGGGCTCTAGAGCGCAGGCTCAGTAGTTGTTGCACACGGGCTTAGCTTCTCCGCGGCATGTGGGATCTTCCCGGACCAGGGCTCGAACCCGGGTCCCCTGCATTGGCAGGCGGATCCTTAACCACTGTGCCATCAGGGAAGCCCAATTTAAGCTCAATTCTTAAAAGTCCACATTCTTTTATTATCAATCCCATGCATAATTATCAGTGAGATCCTAAGACCTCAAGTTTAAATACTTATTTTTTAGTTTCTTAAGTGGAAAGGCAATGACACCTTTCATTCATTTATTTATTCGTATGTTTATCCATTCATCCATTCTTTCATTAAAACATTTCGTCTATCATGTTCCAGATACTATCATTTAATGAAACTATGTGTCTTGGGAAAATTACAAATCAAGAGGCCTTACCCTCCACCCTTTCCCCTCCAGAAAGAAAGAAAAAGACACCAAGACTTACATACTATATATTATAATCATAAGTTATAGTCTTAAGGGAATTTTGTCTATTTCTTCAAATTCACCTCAAATTTAAAAAAGAAAATAAAAAGTGCTTTATTTCTCACATCTTTCAAGTAAATTAGTACAAATCTAGGAACTAACAGGAAAATCCCTATAGCATCATCACTATTGTAGAGGACCATTATTTTACCTTAAGTATTACCAATTGCACTGAATATTGACATCAGAATTTTAACTACAGTTCTCTGTACACTGAAGTCCTTGTATCTACAGTATTTATTTAGTTCTTTAGGAAACTGATGTTATCAAAATTCTTACCTTATTCTTATTGCAAATTGCAAAATTAACTCTATTGATATACTGAGGACACGGCCAAAAATTTAGGATGAAATTTATACTTATTACTTTTCTTTAAATATATATAATAGTGTCTGTTAATTATCTGCAGTTAGGACAAAGTTCAACTTACACTGCAGGAAAAGAAAATAAAAATAAACTTTCCTGATTCTTCTTCTCAGTAGTTGTAAACTTTGAAATTACTCACCAAGACATTCTGGATATGAAACATCCAAAAAACTGCTGGGCCAAGGACTGGGCTAAACACCTTCTAGTCAAAGGCGTCTCATCTATGATCATGGCGCTGTGTAACAGGTTTGTGCTGGCATTGAAAAGAAGAGACAGCTCATTATAACCAAGAAATAAATAATTATTCAATCAAAATAAAATAATCACACTTTTAAAATAACGGAATTTAATTAACACATAAAAGAGAAAAACCAGAATACTGTCCCCAAGAGCTTTTACAATTTTAGTTGAAACTCATAATCTTAATAACTTTTGTTTAAAGCAAGGACTGTAATGTTTCCCATTGATTTCCATGAAAAATATAAATACCCTTTTAGGGGGGTAGGGGGTTGCAGCATCAATCAGAAACTGATATGTTAATCAGACACTAATCTTTTTATGAAGGGCTCTTCTAATTTCAAAAATCTTTTCCTAATAATACTATTAATTTTTTGTGCTATATTATTTACTTTCAAATGCATTGACCCATCAGATTGTCTAAACAACTCTGAAGAATGCAAGAACACTATTATTATGCCCATTTTACAGATGAGAAAATAGACCCCCCCAAAAAAATGACTGACCCTGAGACATATAACTTCTAAATTTGGCACTTTTCAAGGAATGAAAGAAGGGAGGGAGGTAAAGAGGGTAAAAGAAAAAAGAAATAAAATTTTCTTTCTCTCTTTTTTTTTTTTGCATACAAATTTCTGATGATATCAGTAAATTTTTAAATAGTGCTAGGACAAAAACCTCACTAGATACCCATATAGTAACTTGTATCATTTTTGTTTTTAATGCATAAGCCAAAAAGAGACTAAAAACACATATGTAAAAAATTAGTATCAGTTAATTCTGGATAAAGATAATATGAATCTTTTGGGTTATTTTGAAATGTTCTTCTTTATGCTTTTCTACATTTTTCAATTTTGAAAACACTGGATTTTCTACAAAGCCAACCATAACTAAAATGAAGGGAAAAGGTTCAAACTGCATCTTAAAATTGATCACAGGGGCTTCCCTGGTGGTGCAGTGGTTAAGAATCTGCCTGCCAATGCAGGGGACCCGGGTTCGAGCCCTGGTCTGGGAAGATCCCACATGTCGCGGAGCAACTAAGCCCGTGTGCCACAACTACTGAGCCTATGCTCTAGAGCCCGCGAGCCACAACTACTGAAGCCCGTGCACCTAGAGCCCGTGCTCTGCAACAAGAGAAGCCACCGCAATGAGAAGCCTGCGCACCGCAACAAAGAGTAGCCCCCGCTCACCACAACAAGAGAAAGCCTGCGCACAGCAACAAAGACCCAAGGCAGCCAAAAATAAATAAATTAAATAAATAAATTAAAAAAAAATTGATCACAAAATAAATAACCTATCTTCACATCATTAACCTAATTTAGGTCTTTTGAATTTGGATACAAACCTAAAAATGCTCATGGAAGCATAAGCAGCCACTTCAACATAAGCCTCATCGATGAATACAGTCTTAAAACAAGAATATGGGTATCGACATGTAAGAATTTCTTCATAAAATTCAAAAACTTCATGAAGATACGACGTGGTATGTTTAAGCAACGGAAGAAGTTGAGGTAAACAAAAATGAGTAACCTAAAAATAAAAAGCAGGGAAGAAGATCATTAAATAAAAGAGTTAACTGAAATCTTAAATTTCCTAAATATCTCAGTTATAAATGAAGCTGCATATAAATCCCTCCCCCCCCACCTTTTTTTTTTTAATAAATCCATGGCACTGAGAGAAAATACTGGTATGAAATTAGTGACTATTTTTACTATGTTTACAAAACATTCATTGCACTTAAGACTTAAATTCATGATGGATTATAAGTCTGAAATGCTCAGATCCAATGAAAATAATAACTTTGGTTCCAAATTAAAATTTCTTTTGCATATGCATACAAAACAAGAACAATCTAAATTTCCAAGGCTTATTGTAAACCTGCCTTTGATTCATAAATATCTAACCTAGTGAATACTGTACATCATAGTACTATCTTAAATAATTAACAGTCATTATACTATCTTCAGTACATATAAAAAACAATATGAAAACTGCAGGGAAGCTTACTGGTAGTGAGGAGATAAGAAATACCAGCAACAGAAATAATAATTCTGATTTTCTCACATTACATCCCACTTTGGACACAGACACTCAAATATCACATACTGTCTCACTGTCTCTTATTATGATTCTGTGCCAAATGAACAACATCAATTATGACATATCACTCTGACTAGAATGACTCAGCAAGGTTTCATGAAGACTACATTTGAGCTAATTTTTTTGAATTGAACAAAAGTTTCATAGATAAGGAGAGGAGGAAAAGAGGACATCCCAAACAGTCAAAGACGGGAAAAAATATGGTTTGGTCAGAAAAAAATCTAAGTAAACTATATTGAATATAACAAACATAAATAGAAAAGTAATGAGGAAAAAGCTAGAAAGGAATATTAGGGTCAAATTCTAGAAGCTCTTGAAAGCCATGCTAAAGAAATTTGATTACTGCAGGATATGGAGGCAAGGAAAGTTTTTAATATACAATAAAAAACTATTCTTCTGACAACATTATAAAAGAACAGATTAGAGACTACCATAAGTGAACGGTGAGCATTTATTTAACATTAGTCGTCAGGGCCCAAACTGCATCATGATAAGCACTCCTCTTGGTACACAAACAAAAAATAAAATACTATTCATCAAATAAAGAAGACTCACTTTTAGACAAAACTACATGATAGCAAATCTACTGATACTGCAATAGAAACTATTTATTTGAGACAGAGAAAGATTAAGTCACGGGCTTTAAGTATTCAGGAAAAATATTTCTTGACTGTCATTTACCTTTCTCCCATCCAATGGCTCAGAGTGGGAAAACAAAAATTCTTCCAAAATACAAAGCAGGTACTAATCAAATCTTGATTTTCAAGTTGATCATTTACCAAAGATGATAAAATTCACTGCCAATCTTATCAGTGAATATACTTTTAGGAGTCATTGTCAAGACACCAAAAGCAAATCATTCATAAAATATCTTGAGTATTTTCCATGAGTGATTTTATAAATCTTGTAAATTTCAGGAAAGCAAATACAAGAGCAGACTGAGGAGCTCACTGACTTTCCTGGTTGCCCTCAATTTTTGCTCATGCAACTGAAAGAAGTTGAGATATACACAGTCACAATATAAGCCTTACAATTAAAACTAAACTAACTGTAATCAAAAACATAAAGGACTAAGAGTAAATAGAGATTCATTCAAATGTTACTTTAAACCTATACAGAAGCTATGAGTGTCAATAACCAATGAATCACTTTATAACCACCAGAAAGTTGATGCTTGAGAGGCCTAAAAGCACTATGGGGCTTATCAACTGATCCATGATTTGTGGCCAGATGTGGGACGGGAGGAAATTGGGAGGAAACTTTCATTAGTTCATTGACCAGAATTCTAACCCTGCCTGCCTCAGCCTTTTCTCTTCCCTCTATATATGCTGAAGAGAGAATAAATCTTGCTCTTTAATTTTGAAATTGTAGTATTTCAGGTTCTGGAGATGGAACTATAACATTCACAAACTCATGTTAATTCTGTAACACAATCAGTTACAGAAATCAACCTATATTCTAACCAACCTATACTCTAAGGTATACTTGAAGCTCTTTTGGAACACTAAGCCCTCTGGTGAAAAAAATACAGAATTTTAATATGCCAGCATTTTAAAAGGAGTTCATGTCATTATATATTTCAGGTGAAGAAACCTTTTCGCTCTAGTGATAGTTCTAACAGTTGAAAGAAGAATTAAGAAAAACTTAGTACTTAATTAATATTCTTCTGATTAGGCATGAAAGAGTGGGAGGGAAAGAAGCAAGAAGCTATGATTTACCTCATGCATATATGGATCTACAAGTATTTCAAAAGGTCCAATGGCCAAGGAGATATTCGATGCAGCTGTTGGAATGGTAAGCATGTAATGGAAGGTTTTCTTCCTCATATCATGGGTATACACTGTCTCCACCAAATCTCCACTGGAAACAGCCACCATTGCAGCATCCACTGTAAATTCTAATTTCCATGTACATAATTCAGAGTATGAATCAACACATGGGAACCAAAATCTAGAAAAAAGATCAACAGTGCAGAAAACATGTTGAAAGTGTAACCTACATTGTTTCTGCCACATATAAGTTATTTTAACATTTACAGAATATGCACAAGAAGAAATTTTAGCTATTTGCCCACTGATGTTTTTTACTGAGCAATCTAAAAGAATGTGATTAAAGATAGAGTCCTGTCTCCAAATATTATTGGCAATATTAATAAAATATATCATGTAGTACCTCCAGTTTAAACCCTGAAAAGAGGTAAGCAATTCTTAGTTTCCAATTTTTTAATTAAAAATAATTTTTACTTGTATATTCACAGTCAGTTTTTATGTAGCATTCATTTTTGGAAACTAAAAATGCCTACAAAAAAGTTTTAAAACATACAATATTCAGAATCTACTCCATAACGTCAGGAAACTGCTTTTCTGGAGTATGTGATGCATTGCATAAATTCAAACAGTGCTGGTAAAGGCAGACATAAAATTTCTACTCAATGTTCTATTCAGATCAGGTTTTACTATGTGCCAGGGTCTGTACTTGTTACTGGAACACGGAGAAATATAAGACATCATCCCTGGCTTGGAGGAGTTAATAATCTGAGGAGGACTACACATAACATAATATTTCAGTAACATGGCTAACTGTAGAGCTATGAGAATGAACTACAATTACATGCAACAATAAAGGTACATCTCACTACCACAATGTTATCCAAGAAAGGCAGATATAAAGAGCATAAGACATATGCTTCCATTTAATAAAGTGCAAAGATAGGTGTTATCAATCTACAGTATTTTAGAAATCAGGATGGTGGTTGCCCTAGGGCAGGAGGCTACCAGGTGGGCAAGAGTGAATGGAAGTGGGTAGAAGGGGGTACTCTGTGATGCTGGTAATGTTAATGTTCTTTTTCTTGATGTGAGTGTGAATTACACGAGTTTGTTCACTTGTGAAAATGTATTGAGCTTTCTATTTACAATTCGTGTAATTTTCTGTATGTTTTACTTCAATACAAAAGTTTTAAAAATGAAAGAATTGACGACTTTAGAACATTAGACTTGAAAAGGAAAGGAGGGAAGACAGGATTGAAGAGGAACAAGATTCAGAAGAGGTTCAAGTAGTTGGGGATCAAGCTCATACTTCTCATTTTATACTAAATACATGTATTGCATATTCATAGAAAAAAATGCAATTGAAAAAATGAAATCAACTGAAATACGTAAGAATTAGTAATCTACCTTGTGGAATTTTGATACCCACAAGAGAAAACATGAGCACCTCTCTCTGCCATACTTCCCTCTACACTGGGTACCACAAAATGAAGACCTCCTTTTGGCTGATCCAAAGAAAAATTGATGTGTATCTTTAGCACCTTTAATTCTGCAACAAATAAATACATACATACATTGATATATAAAAATATAGTTAGGTAACAGTGGTCGATATAATAAGGGCAAAGACTTACACTGAACATAAAGTGGGAATCAAAGGCTGAGTTTTACATAAAAGATCACACTACTTAACCTAGTTTAGGCTTTTACCATCTCTTTGCCTACAGGAACTCAACAGTCTCCTTCCACTGGTGTTCTTACCTCCACTCAATTCTAGTCACTGCTAGTTGTGTTCTCCCAAAATATTGGTCATACCATATCCCCCTCTCAACATTTCTGACAATGCTATACTGCCTAAAGAAAAGAGTTTAATACTACCACATGGTTAAGGCCTTCCAGATCCAATTCAAAACTTACTTTTCAAGTTTCTTCTGTTAGTACATTCTCGCACAGATAGTTAACCCTACTTGTGACTTTAAGGAGGAGGAGGAGTAGGGAGTGGGGTAGTAGGGAAGGACTACCCAAAAATTTACATTATGCAGCGTTATTTACTATGTTTGATTTCTAAGTAATAAATACGTGTTGCTTCCGTTAAGATTAAAAAAGATGTTCCTTTTAATTTCCCTCCAAACATTACAACCAATATGGACTTTCTCCAACCCGTGAACATGCAATGATGACCTTCCACGCCTGCCCCCTAAACTAGGCAACCCCCCTGCAAGGTAAACCCCTCCCCCCACCATATACACACACAAACTATCCAAAAAGAGCAAAAACAAAACAAAGTCTTTTACTTCCTTATCTTGGTTAATTTTATAAAGCAAAATAAAGATAGGCAGAAGGTTATGTATGACAATTATAATGGCTGTAACTTTATACAAGGAAATAAAGAAGATTCAGAAATAATAAGACAAAGTAAAAGTATGCAGAGTGGGTGTTAGCAGCCCTACGTTCTAGCCTTGGCTCTACTACTAATTAGTGACACTCAGCAGGTCACTTACTCTCTTTAAACCTCAGATTACTCTTCCATAAAAGGAAAGAATTGAATCAGATGACTTTTTAGGATCCTTCCTTTTATAAAATGCTTTAATTCTCAACTGAGTAAATACTGTGTGGGTTCTCAAATCTTGACAAATTGTTCAACCATCTAATTTTTATTTTATAACTTTCGCTTTAAAAGCAACAGTGAAGGGGCTTCCCTGGTGGCGCAGTGGTTGAGAGTCTGCCTGCTAATGCAGAGGACACGGGTTCGAGCCCTGGTCTGGGAGGATCCCACATGCCGCGGAGCAGCTGGGCCCGTGAGCCACAATTACTGAGCCTGCGCGTCTGGAGCCTGTGCTCCGCAACAAGAGAGGCCGCGATAGTGAGAGGCCGGCGCACCGCGATGAAGAGTGGCCCCCGCTTGCCACAACTAGAGAAAGCCCTTGCACAGAAACGAAGACCCAACACAGCCAAAATAAATAAATAAATAAATAAATAAAAGCAACAGTGAAATGAGTTGCTTTTTGTCATAGCCCTTGATTGCTATTTTCCTGTTAGCCAATTATCTTTAAGGAAAAAAAGAGCTTCCAACTCCTGTATATTTCAACTGATTAATTTATAATTTAGGTACCATTAATTTTCATGAAAAGATTCTAGTCACTGAATCCAACATGATTTTACTGTATACTCAACATGTTCTTGGTATTTTACCATCAACGTGTTTCCATAACTCTGATGGAACCTTAATGCAAAGTTCTCCATTTCCTGCATCAGGATCCACAGCACTAACTGCAGCTGCGTAAGCATTGGAAAAATAATTGAGATTTCTCCTGGGGGGGGAAAAAAAAGAGAAAGCCAGCTTTAATAATAAGCCATATATTTCACCAAGCATTTTCTTAAATACTTGGCACCATTTGTTTGTAACCATTATATCAACTTACATAACTCACAGGAATGCTCTTTAGCCAAGTAACTGTTGCTCTATTTCCTAAGACTAAAACTATTAAACTATAAATGCAATGGCATATATAGTCTACTTGCCAATGCTATGTGATTATTATGACTATCACACCCTTCATTAATTTTAGAATGCCAAAGCCACTATACTTTCTTAATACAAATGTAAAGAATATACATAGAATTGAAGAAATAATTATTCTTTATCAATCTGGCAAAAATTTGAATGGATTCAACAAGCTTTATAATCTAATAGAAATTAAGATGTTTAAAACAAATCAGAATGGGAATTAATTCCTCAAAATATAATACTGCTCCCCTCCACTCCCCAGTACGTGACAATGTAAGCTTAATGAAGGAGAGGAACTTTTGGATGGTTCACTGTTATATCCCCTAAATGCCAGGGGGCACTCAAAAAATATTTGTTCAATAGGTACTTGGCCTTATTTCCTACTGAATGAAAACAATACACAGAAGCCTTATGGAAATATGAAAATACTGTTCTCATCTGATTTTCTAATTTTATTCCATAAAAATAACTCATATATATATGTATATACATACACACACATATCGCATTTCCTCACTGAAATCAGTTAAAGTAATATGGAAGAAGTGGAAGAAAGAAAAAAGACAAGGAATGGCAAGAGCGAGAAAACAAGATCAGACACAATACTGTGAGCCATATTCTTGTTGTGCACCTTTATGTCTATCATCTTGCCATTAGATAACTCCATAAAGTAAAGTCAGTGATATTTCACTAGCTTAATAAATTTTTAACCTAGTTAAAAGACAAGTTTCATATACTCTACAGAGTAATTATAGGGAAAATAAAAGAGGAAAAGCCATGAAAGAAAACATTAAACTTACACTCTCAATATGACGGAGGCCATTCCCCCCCCATCTCCAACTCTCTCCTAACTAGGAAGGATGTACTATTAACTATGACTTTTAACAACTACAAAACACAAGGTTCTGAAAGTAGTTAAGCAGACTTCTCAATAATTTTAACACTTTCTTTCTCTTAGATAAATAAGTAAAATAAAAGGTATTAAAAACTCCAGGACCACAATAAAAAACAAATGACTGTTTTTTCACATACCATCTTTTTTTGTTTGTTTTTAATTATCATACAGTAAAAGTAACTTTTTTCCTTTGGTATATAATTCTATAAATTTTAACATGTGTAACCGTCACCACAATCAGGATATAGAACAGTTCTGCCATCCCCAAAAGCCCCTTGTGCTATGCCCTGTGTAAAATAAATGGAATCATACAGAATGCAACCTTTTGAGGCTGGCTTATCTCACTCAGTATGTCTTTGAAATTCATCTAAGGTGTCACATGTATCTATTGTTTGTCTCTTTTTATAATGAATAGTATTACATTGAATAGACTGTACCACAGATTGTTTATTCATTCATCCACTGAAAGACATCTGGGTTGCTTCCAGCTTTTGGCTATCAGGAATAAAGCTGCTACAAATAACTGTGTATCAGTTTTTATGTGAATTTAATGTTCATTTCTGTAGTACAAACACCCAAGAGTCGGACTGCTGAGTCATATGGTAAATATAAGTTTAGCTTTGTAAGAATCTGCTAAACTGTTTTCCAGAATAGCTATACCATTCTACATTCTCATCAGCAATATATGAACATGCCAGTTGCTCTGCATCCTTACCAGTACTTAGTTAACATACCATCTAATTTTAAAAACTACTTTGTATATTTATAGGTTGCAATTTCTTTTCAATAAAATTTCAGAAACATGAAATCTGAAAGATAGCTGAAGAACTTGTAATATCCCCCAGTTATCTGTGAAATTCAAAAATAAAAAAATCTTTGTTACACAAAAGGCCAAATTTAAATATTACATATTAAACCACTCATTTTTTTTTTATGGAAAATTATTCTCACTTAATCTTATTTCCTGAGAAAAGGTAAAGTGGTCCAAATAAAATGGTGAGTCATTATAAATGGAATCTATTGGAAAGTCAGTTATGAGGAGCAATCTTCTCATGGTTTGGATTTCAGTGTTTCCTTTCATAATATGAATCAAAAATGTTTCCTTCCATAATAACCTAATAAAAGCCAAAAATTACAAGACAAGATTATAAGTGTTTCCAATTTTCAGAATAATAATGATTGCAAAATATTAATATGCCCCTGCCCTATAACTACCACCATGGCAATCCCCATTCTTCCTTAAGGAAACAAAGCTTAAAGGTGAGTAATGTTGTAGGGGATACTTAAAAACTAGTAAATTAAGGTAATCAAAAGAATTTTCTCCAAGAACCTATTATAAATATCTATATTAAATTAAAATAATCTGTTAATTGTCAGATAAAGAACGTGTGCTTCTTAAAACTGTGTGTGCAGATTTTGCAAAACTTAAGATTTAATTATTTGTAAACTTTTTCTCCATTTAAAAAAATTTCATGGAAGCACAATATACATCAGAAATATATATATACACTCTAAGTATACAGTTCGATGAATTTTCACGAAACCAAAGCAGCCAGCATGCAGAGCAAGAACAGAACTTTACCAGCCTCCCAGAAGCCCTCTTGTAATCACTAACCTAGCCCTGCTTCCTACCACCAAGGGTAACCTATTATTCTGACATCTAATGAGATAGATTAACAACTTAATACACATTCTTTTGTGTCTGACTTGTTTTATTCAACATTAAGTTTGTGAAATCCATCCATATCATTGCATCTAGCTGTTGGTCATTCAGTCTCATTACTTTTAGAATTCCAACAGTGTAAGAATATACCACAATCTACCATTCTACCATTGATGGGTTTTCAGGTAATTTACAGTTTTGACTATTACAAATGCTGCTGTGAACAGTTCTGTACTTTTTTCTTGGTGAACATATTGGATATACACGTAGGAGTGAGACCACCAATCATAGAGTATGTATACATTCAATCTCAATTTACATTTCTATTAGCTGTGTTTGAGAGTTCTACTCTATATCCTTGTCAACACTCAGTTTTTTCTTCTGTCTTATAATTCACATACAGAATAAAATAAATAAATAAGTAAAAGCCAACAGAAAAATCCATTTTCCAGAAATGGAACCAATATCAAAATTAATAAAAATGACTTTCAAAAATAATTGAAACAACATTTGATAATGATGCCATGAAATAAGGCTGCTTAGAGAAAACTCTACCTTAACAAGCTTTTCTATGAAAAAGCCTAGGGTATTTCACTGATAACAAGCTCAAACTTGAGTCAATTACTTTAAAGTAGCTATTTGTGAAAAGCTAATGAATTTCAAGCCACTAGAAATAATGAGTATAGATAAGAACAAAATGACTTTACTGCTATGCATGTGTGATTACAAGAAGTCCAAATAATAAGAACCCTATCTAGTTCTAGAGTTACCACATTTAAGAAAACACAATGCCAAACCAGAGAGTATTCAGAGCACGGCAAAGAGAATGGTTAACAAATTTGGAAAGAGTTTTAAATGAGGAATGGTTGAAAGTATTGAGATACTACAGACTGGAAAAGAGAAAACTTACGGGAAAACAATTTTTAACTAGCATAAGTTTGTGAACATTATAGCGCAACAGACTGTGGCTCGATGTAATAAAGAACTTTCTAGCATTCAGAAATGAAAGGGGTGCTTTAAAATATAGTAAGCTCTCCTGAGCTGGACGTATTCAAGCAGAAAGTAGAATAGTATAGGAAAAATTCCTGCTGAAGTTTTGACTAAACAAACCCCAAAGTTCTTCCAATTATGACAACTAAATTCCAAGCAATACTACTAAAACAACTGCCAGTGAGGCACTGTGGGCTGAGTTAAAATATAAAACTAGTATCCATATTACTTACCCATAATCAATAAAGGAATCAACCACTTCTACCATATGATATCAGTAAAATAATAACATTTAAAATCTCTTTGTAGACGTCTGTATTAAAATATAGGACCTAGAAAATCTTTTTTTTAAAAAAAGCAATTTAAAAAATCAATTCTAATCACTCTAAAAATTGCTCCAATCACTCAAAGTTACTTCATTTATATCTTAAGTTAGCTTCATTTCTACTGCCACTCCTTAATGGAAATGAAGACAGGAGACAGGAATTAAACTGATTCTTGAAAATCAGGAAAGTGGAGACTTTTCAAGTAAAATAAAAAAGGTCTTCTCAAAGTAGCACAGCCTATCCAGGGAAGGAAAAGAAACAAGGAGGAAAGAGATGTCAGCCGGGCTTCCCTGGTGGTGCAGTGGTTGAGAATCTGCCTGCCAATGCAGGGAACACGGGTTCGAGCCCTGGTCTGGGAAGATCCCACATGCCGCAGAGCAATTAAGCCCGTGAGCCACAATTGCTGAGCCTGCGCGTCTGGAGCCTGTCCTCCGCAACAAGAGAGGCCGCGATAGTGAGAGGCCCGCGCACCGCGATGAAGAGTGGTCCCCACTTGCCGCAACTAGAGAAAGCCCTCACACAGAAACGAAGACTCAACACAGCCATAAATAAATAAATAAATAAATAAAAATTTAAAAAAAAAAAAAAAAAAAAAAAGAGATGTCAGCCACTGTAGGCTACTCACGCACAGAAACAGTCTCTCTGGTAAAATCTACACTTACGGGCTTCCCTGGTGGCGCAGTGGTTGAGAATCTGCCTGCTAATGCAGGGGACACGGGTTCGAGCCCTGGCCTGGGAAGATCCCACATGCCGCAGAGCGGCTGGGCCCGTGAGCCACAACTGCTGAGCCTGCGCGTCTGGAGCCTGTGCTCCGCAACGAGAGAGGCCCGCGCATCGCGATGAAGAGTGGCCCCCGCTTGCCACAACTGGAGAAAGCCCTCGCACAGAAACGAAGACCCAACACAGCCAAAATCAATCAATCAATCAATCAATCAAACATACGCATCTGATTCAAGATCCTCATTAAAAAAAAAAAAAAAAAAATCTACACTTACCTTATTCTAAGAAGAGAGAAATGTAGCAAAAAAAAAAGAAAAGAAAAAACAAATACAAACAGAAAAACCACCGAAGAGACATAGCTTCTATGGAGGCAAACTATACCTACAATATGTAAGATTCAAACAGAAAATATATTTGGAGAAACTTCAAGTGCTTAAATTATTTTCCTGGCAGACAATAAGCCAGAGAGAGAGACAGAGAGACAGAGACACAGATGGAGAGAAAGAGAAGCCTTATAGATGTTACATAACCAACAGGTATTTTATTTGCTAGCACAGGTAATTTAACAACTCAGCTAAGGTTTAGTTGGATCAAATAGGTAGAAATGCCTTTTAGTACCTTATCTAAATGTTTCCCTTCCTTGCATTCCCCCTGCAGTTCAAAGGTGCTGAATCTCAACCAAGGTAAGCACACTCTTGCCATTAAAAATAGGAGGGCCTGGCACCTTAACTTTAAAACAAATAAGGAGAAAATGTGAAGTAGCATATTACTTCTTTGAATGTTAGGACATTCTTGTACATATTCAAGACTAAATTTAACCACTGAGTTTTAAGTTTAACTTTCAATTCAAATCTGCTACATTTAATTTCTGTTTCAGCTTTAGCAGAAATTTTACTGCTTCATTAGAGAAAGAAAGTTACTTTAGAAACAAGAAAAGTAACAGAAGTATCTAAAGACCTTAACTATCTGCTTTTGCCAAAGTTCTCTTTAAAAATAAATAACATCATTCACACGAGATACCTTTCACATCTAACTGCTAAGCAGTATTTCTTCTGAATAACTGGTAGGTTTCTGTCTTTTGCCTTACAAATCTTATAAACAATAGTGTTTCCCTCTTTTGTATGGCAACCAGAATATCAAAACCAAATCTACAGTTTTCCTCTAGTAACTTAACAGTGTGGTACCCACCATCCTATACTTTTTTACCCTTTGTGCTAATTTCATTAGCTACTTTAAAAAACTGTTGTCTAATAAAATTCTAAAACCACTCTCAAATCTTCTTTTGAACAAGTCAGAGAATAAACAAACACCAGCAAAAATAACTGTCATCTCTCTTAAAAAGTAATCAGGATTCTAGAGCCAGGCAGAAAATACTAAGTGACCATGGTTAAGAGAGCTCTGGTGGTACCTGAAAAGAAAAGTTTAAATATATTCTATCGTTCCCAATTTCCTAACCTAACCTTCGAAAACATTCTCCTTTATGACTTCCTTTTCTTTCTTTATAATACTAAAAGTGATGAGGTATCTTCCCCATCACTAGAGAAAAGTTTTAGGGGATATCATCACCTCAAAATTAACATAGCAAAGCTTGCTTTCTCAACAGATTTGAAGTCCACTGTTCCTGTCACTGCACTGTCACAGGTTATCTTCTTTGAGACCTGAGCAGCAACAACTGGTAAAGCAGCTGTGCAAACACTGTTTTGTGACTGGCAGATGGAGAAGCTTCCTTACCCTGTCATCAATGCAGAGTTCTAGGCTCGACAGGGTGGCTATTTTGGCCTCTGGCAAGGTAATGGCTCCCCTACCTGCTCTTTTACACATGCCTTTTCCAACCATTAGTGGTACATACTTACTGCTCCAAAGGCAAATGATTGTTTTTTTCTGGGGGAAAGAGGATGCAGATGATTTTGTAATAAGTCTTTTCATGTCAGTTCCACAAGTGTGGCTGTAAAAGCATGTAATTTCAACCACTCACCGTTATAGAACGGGAAGTCACATGAGCAATTCAGAGACATCCTGAATTTTCCCAACACCGTTTTCTCTTCTGAGTTTCAAAGATTTTAAACCAATGATTATTGGGATGATAAATATGTCTATTAATAAGTCTCCTTTCTCAACCCTCCCAATCCCTTAAAGCAGTGGTTCCTTCTCAAGCTTTACCTTTTATCAGAATCACCTGGCAGGCTAGTTGAAACACAAATTGCAAGACCCTATCCCCAGTTTCTGAACCAGTAGGTCTGGGGTACTGCTTGGAAATCTGCATTTCTAACAAGTTCCCAGGTGATGCTGATGCTTCTTGTCTAAGTGTCACACTTTGAGAACTGCTGCCGTTAAGTCAAATATTATACATACAGACTAGTTAAAATATCACCTTGACTAAACAGAGTTTACAGTTTGGGGCATTCTAACCCAAAATACTAAGAATCACAGAAATGATATAATCCAATGCTATCAAAACGGAAAAAACAAGTGCCTTCAAATGTAGTTGACAGTATTTAAAGCAGTACAAATATTCCCAGGGCACAATCAAGTGAAATGCTAAAAAGAGCCATAAAAGAATAATAAGTAATCTTATTTTCCAAAGGAAATAATTCAAAGTAAAAGAAAAAAAAAAGATCTAGAAAATAATCATGTCATCCACAGTATACTGAATAAACGGAATATTACCTGACCATAAAAACAATAAAAAAACGAAGCCTATCATGTTATACGTGGAAAGGTGAAAACAAAGTATTTAAATGAAAGATGCAGAACATAAAGCTGATCACAAGGATATGTTTACTGATAAAAATCAGAAGTAGCCTCAATAGATGCAATACTTAAGGTGAAGGAATGAGATATTTCAGACTATTTTTATATGATATTCTAAAGCTGTCAAATATTTTATAGAATATTTTAAAGTAGTTTCTGGTCTACAGATTACAGTATCATCTAATTCACTGAAGATTACATTAATATCTATGAAACTAATATTTTCTTAAAACTTTTAAAGTAGAAAAATGACTAAGAAAATTTATTTAAAGTTCTCTGATAGTACTTCTTTAAAACTGCAGTCTTGGGCTTCCCTGGTGGCGCAGTGGTTGAGAGTCTGCCTGCCAGTGCAGGGGACGCGGGTTCGAGCCCTGGTCTGGGAGGATCCCACGTGCCGCGGAGCGACTAGGCCCGTGAGCCACAACTACTGAGCCTGCGCATCTGGAACCTGTGCTCCGCAACAGGAGAGGCCGTGATGGTGAGAGGCCCGCGCACCGTGATGAGTGGCCCCCGCTTGCCGCTGCTAGAGGAAGCCCTCCCACAGAAACGAAGACCCAACACAGCCAAGAAATGAAAATAAAATAAATGAATAAATAAATAAAATTAAATATATATATATATTTTTAAAAATAAATAAATAAATAAAGTGCTGGATTGATGGTTAATAACTAGAAAATGAACAGTAAAATGATAAGGACAACAAATTATTAAAAAAAAACAAAAATTGCAGTCTGAAGAAAGGAAACGTAATAACTTACTATGTTGGCCAGAGCTAGTAAAATTTTTTGAACCAAATGTGTGCAGTGGTAGAAGCAACAGAAATTATAATTAGAAAAGATAAATTGGGAACCAGTATCTAATAATAATCTAAGAAAAATCGGTTGAAAAAAATTAATCCAATCAATGAAAAAAAAAAAAACTGTTAGAAATATCGACTTTTAAAGCATGTAACTTACTGTTTTGATTCATTGTGACAAACTTCCAAGGTTGGATCATTATAAATAAAAGCAGCTTCTAAATCATTGATCCTTACTCGGTATATTCTACACTGTTTGCTGTTCAACTTGATTCTATTTAAGTTTGCAACTGTGGGAAATATAGTCAGTTCCACAAATCCCTGTAAAGATAAAGAATAATAATTTCATTAAAATGAACACAGGTATGTTTTAGAACATATTTCTTTGATTTCTACTACTTATACACATACTACAATCCGGAGACAGAATCCCAAATAGCTACACACATACAAGTACTCTCCAAGGATCTTCACTTCAACTATGGCTGTCCTAGTGACTGAATGGGTGTGAATTACATAAACTTTATCATCCTGGTGGTTCACATTCACTATCAGTGAAAAGTAGACCATCTGCTAGAAAAGAAAGTAAAAGGACTACTCACAAATATAAGAATTTATAGACAGACTGGAATCCAAACAGAGAGGAAGGGGAAAAAAAAAAAACCAACAGAGCAAAAAGAGAATCAAAACCACTTCAGTGAGTAAAAGAACAAGGCCCCTCAAAATAGGGTAAAAAACTGTATCACCAAAGCTAACAAGTATGAGTCTCTCCTCATGGGAGGTAAATGAGGACGTGAAGTGGCAAGAGTTACAAGAAACATTTAGGCAAGTAGGGAAAAATCTACTGCCACCTCCAAGAGCAGCAGACACTTCAAAGTGCTGCATCATTTCCTACCAAGCAGTCCCAAGGCCATACATAGTTCTACCACGTTAGCTGTGTGGCGAGCCATCTATCTGAAGCAGGTACATAAGACATGAGAGACAGCTAAATATACCGACTGTCCACCACCCTCTTGCATTGAATCAAATGGGAAAGATGGACCACTAAAACAGTGAATGTATGTCCAGTGAGTTTAATATTCTGGGTTGGAAACATAAAATATGGAGGACATGAAACAGTAACATTTCAGGGGCTGCAACAGGAATATCTAAGATGAAATTCAGGCAATAACCATACAGAACTAGACTATGACAACTGTAATGGCTACTATTTAATGAGCACCACTATATGCCAGACGTTACACTACTTTCCTATGTTCTCTCTAATCCCATTAACAACTTTAAGAGACAAGTACTACTTTATACTTTTTACAGATTAAGAGTTACGAAAATTATACCATTAATAAGTGGAGAACTGAGATTCAAACCCACATCTAAATGATCCCAACTGATTCCCATTATGCCACAATGTCTCTCAGTACAATGCTTTTAAATAACATGCAAGAACGTAAGAATATTTTTTAGATAACATTCAGCCCAACTACTCAAAAGCCTATTGATTCCACAGCCCTTTTTCCCCCAATTCCCAAATAAGAGAGTCATACATCCTTAAATTAGACCATCTGGACAGATTTATGTGGAAGCAAATAAGAACAGAAAAAAGCAGAAGCAAAAATACTGCTGATGAAGTCTCTGCGTTGAAAGGTGTTAAACTGTGAGCAACTGTATGAAAATCCAAATTCCCTTAATTAGCATACCAGCAATCCAATGACCAATCTACATAAATGAGCTTGGATCAGCTGAAAGACAGCAAGGAGAACCAAGATAATGTCAAAAGTGAACTAGAAAAGATTATGGTAAGTGCTGTCATGAAGTGGTTACAGGAGTGAGACACAAGAATAGGCTTTTGCTTTCTAAACTACGTTTAACAATAATAAAACAGTGAACGGAGTATACTTCATGAAGATAGGGAAAGCCCAGTCTCCTTGAACCGTCAGGTCTCTGACACCACCTACAGCCCTAACCTACACCTGCCTGCAACATACAGACCCACTGACTGGCCTCCAATCCCTGTCAGCCTTGGCTACTAGCATAACTGCAAACCCCCAGGTCATCTAACCTCTCACTTACTCTCTTCTTCTTGCTCCTGCTCTCTCCCCACCACCTGACAGCTGACCATCCTCCTAGAGTCCCTACCCCATTTGAAGTAACTCCCCTGTGCTATTCAACCTTTTCAAAAACTCCTCTACCTGTCAGCCTTAGATGAAACATCTCTTGAATCCCCTTTGAAAAGAAGCTACTTATTCTTTCACTCACTATAAATTAGAAGAAGGGAAAACAGGAAACCTCCTACTTTCCACTATTTCTAGATCATTTATAGGCTTTTATATAGCATATGCCATAAGAGCAAGGGCAGAATAGTGTCATTGTCTTCTTGAGGTAGACTGCCTGCATTCAAGTCCAGCTCCACTACTCAGTAAGTATATGATCTTGAGCTAAGTTACTCTAGCTCTCTGTACCTCAGTTTCCTCATCCGTAAAACAAGAATATTGACACTACCTACCTATTGGTGTTATTATAATTGAGCAATACAAGGAAAGCACTTAAAATCATAGCTGGCATCTAGTAAATGTTTTTATTATTGTCCTTTTCTACTTCTTTTCCTATGCGTTCAAGCCATACAGGTACACCATCCTCTGTTCCTCTCATTAATATTGCCCAAATTCCCCAATACTCATTGAAGGTTCGTTCTTTACCTTTCTAACCCATCTCAGCCATCACTCTACATGACATGAATGCAGACACAGCTGATCCATGCAGTACCACTGCTTCGAAGTTCCCTGATTTCAATTCCTACAACCTTCACTGCCATTCCAGGACAGCAATCAAGATCACACTCTGAACGACACCTCTTCACTGCTCAGGACCGCTCTGACGCTGACATCTTAAACTGGAACGTCCACAATGCCTGTACTTCTCTGCCAGTCCTCCTGTTCAACCACAGGAAATTCTCCTGTTCCTTGGCCTCCTCCAGTTTCTCACTACAATCCTCCCTGGTATTTTTAGCGCTACCTTCTTCCTCATCCACCCAAGACCCTTCACTTGAATCACTCTACTGCCAACTATCGATTCTCTTGCCCTTCTGCTGCACATACCTATCTTTCCCTCCTGTTTAGGAAGGATCCTTCCACTACTGCACTAGAGGCCATCCTCTGCAGTATTCTCAGAAATCCTGCTCTATTAATTACCCTCTCCTATAATTACAATCTCTCCTCTTTATAGGACTTCTTTCCATGCCTACAAACATGTTCGACTCTCACTTACCTTTCTTTTAAAATCCTGAGATTTATGTCACCTCAAATAAATTAATTTTTGCCCTTTTCCTGGGGTTACTGTATCTTGGTTCTGAACCGACACTAATCCCTGGAGCCCCAAAACGTTACAGCAGTCTACTAGTCACACTGGAAGTCTTTGGGGTTTTTTTTGTTTGTTTTTGGCTGTGCAGCGTGGCTTGTGGGATCTTAGTTCCCCGACCAGGGATTGAACCCGGGCCCTCGGCAGTGAAAGAATGGAGTCCTAACCACTGGACTGCCAGGGTACTCCCCAGACTGGCGGTCTTTGGAGGTCAAGTACTAAAGGGGTTCCCACGTCTAACGCAGAGTAGGAATGGAGATTATTTCCCCAGTCCAGAACATACAGAATACATTTTAGTAATTGGCAAATCCCCATATTCATTCTCTGACCTCACTCTCTGAGTGAGGACTACAGTGGAAGGACTAAGTGGACACCGCTGAACACCCATCCCCCTTCTCCAAGAGAGTAAATCAACGCAACTAGACATCTTTGGGGAATTGCAGAGATTAATGCCACCACCACAGAGACTTGAATGATGCCTACTATGTCTTCACTTAACTCAATTATTTGGCGAGTGCAAAAGTCAAGTAGGTTTTCGAGAATGATAGTGATTTATCACAAACTTGCCAATCACAACCATGTTTGCAGATGCAGTACTTTGACCGCAGCAAATCAGCACAGTTCTTGGTAGCTAATATTGCGACTAATTATCAGGCAAATTTTTTTTCCCCCCCAATTCCTATCAGAAAAAAAAAAAAAATCAATCAGAAGCAGGTTGTCTTCCAGACGTCAGAAACCCCTCACTGTCATCTAGTAACTAATAACTATTATCAACTCTCCTGCTCAGTCAAAACATAGTCCAAAAGTCCCCTGATAGCCCAGAGGACAGGACAGCCCAGAGAATTACACTGGTATGTTATATTGACAACATAATGCTATCTGGACCTGGTAAGAAAGGAAGAGTAAGTTCTCTAAATGCCTTAATAGAAAACACGTGGATAGCAGAGGCTGCGAGTTAAATCCCATGAAAGTTCAGGGGCCTGTCACATCAATAAAGCTTCTAAGGTTCCAGTGGTCTGAGGCACATAAAAATAAACCTTCTAAAGTGAAAGACAAGTTGCTTCACTTTGCACTGCCCACCAAGAGGGGGAAAAAAAGGAGGCACAAAAATTGGTAGGCTTCTTTGGATTCTGAAAGCAATATACACATTTAGGCATACTACTTACTAAGCAACCTATAAGGCTATCAGCTTTGAGAGGGGTCCAGAGCAAGAAAGCGTTCTGCAGTAGGTCCAGGCTGTGGTTCAAGCTGCCCTGCCACTTGGGCATTATGACTCAGCATATCCAACAGTATTGGGAACGTCCACAGCAAAGGTACTTTACTGACTCTGGCTTTCTTCAACAGAATAACAGTACGCCATCATTCCTGGGGTTTCAGAGGAAACCCATGACTTCTTCTGCCCACAACTGTTTTCCATTTGCAAAGCAACTACTGGTTTGCTACAAGACCCTGCAGTAGAGACTGCACACATGATCATGGGACTCCCCAAAATTTCATGTAATTTTTGTTACCTAAAATGGCCATTACGAACTCAGTATGTGCAGTGGCTTTCCAATTTTAAATGGAAACACCACCTCTGGCCCAGGCCCAAGCAAGTTCATAGGCACAAAGAGCAAATAGCATGAGCAGGTGACTCAGAATCCAACGGGACTTGTTCCCATGGCATCTCCACCGCTCCCTCAATCCACACCCATGGCCTCATGGAGAAGTCCCTATGCTCAATTAAAAGAATAGGACAAAGCACAAGACTGAATTACTAGTAAGTCTGCACAGCATGCCAGCGCAGTTGGAAGTGGATGGTAGCTGCCATCAGAACCCACTGAAGTGTGGTCCTGAAAGACAACGAAGAAAAGCCTACTGTGGGCAGAACGCTGGTGAATACAACTGGCTGTACACTGTTTATAGAAGCAGAGATGACCTGAAGTATACATCTACACTGATCCATGGCAACTGCTGGGTTGGCCAGCTGGTTAGGAATATGGAAAGAACAAGACAAGAAGACTGAAAATAAGAGGATGGTGGGAGAAGCAAATGTAAAAATGAGTTTCTCAGAGTAGCTATAATATGAAAATATTTATGTCATCACATAAGTGACCAACAGAGACATCCTCAGAGACTGCGGAGGGGGCCCTCAAAAATCAACTGGCAAGATTATCTATCTAGTAGATGTCCCAGACTCTTTCCCTAGCCACCCTGCTCAATATACAAAGTGGTCATTGGGGCAAGAATGGAGGCTATGCATGATCCCAGCAACATGGTCTTCCCCCAACAAAGCTTATCTGGCTACCACCACTGCTGAGTGCTCACCTCCCAATAGCAGAGGATCAAAACGAACTTCTAATACGGGACCTTCCCAGGAAGGATCAGTTAGTCACTCAGCAGTAAAATGACGACATTAGACAACTGGTATCATGGAGGGAGACAGTAATTTGTCCTTATATAAAAAGACACATATTCTAGATTTTCCTTCCCTAACTATAATATACTTGCAAAAAGCCATACATGTCAACATGCTATCCCATACATGCCTCCATGTGTATAGAAAAGTGTGGCAGTGAGCTCTTACACACAAAATTTACTGGTTTTACCTTTTGTCCTATCATCCAGAGCAGCTGACACGATCAACTACTGAAGGCTCAGTTACAGCACCAATTGAGACCTCCAACAGGATGCCATCTTAAACTAGTGGACAATATATCAGGTCATCTCTTCATAGCCAAAATAGATCTGGGAACCAAGGGACAAAAGTTGGAGCGACTATGTTCACCATTCCTTCAGAAAGCCACTGAACAATTTTTGCTTCTTGTCTTCATGACCTCAGGGTCAGTGTGTTTGGAGGTCTTAGTAGCTAATGGAGGAATGCATCCACCTGGGCACAGAGTCATGGTTCTATTAAACTGGAAGCTGAGACTTGACCACTTTGGGCTCCTCATGCCACTGAACCAACAGGCAGAGAAAGGGGTCACTGTACTGGCTGGAATGACGAGCAACAACTGAGATTCTACTACACAATAAAAGCAAGAATTCCATCTGCAATCCAGGGGATTCACTGGAATGCCTCTTAGGTCCACTTGACCAACAGTCCTAATCAATGGAAAACTGCAACAACTCAATGAAGTCAAAACAAGCAAGGATGTAGATCCTACAGGAATGAAGGTCTAGGGCAGACCAAAAGAAATGCTGTCAAAAGGAAAGAGAAAAATGAACGGGTGGAGGAATAAGGAAGCTGTGTATATCAACTCTGACCTTGACACCAGCTAAAGAAAGCAGAGGCTGTAGCAATTAATTTTCACATCCTTTCAACCACTTTTCTTCTACTGTCTTATATGAAAGATAGTGGTGACAGCTAATATCTTAGAAGGGAATAATGCTGAACTGCCATTTCTTCACACCAATAGATTAGTCCAGGGATCAGCAAACTTTCTCTTAAAAGGTCAGATAGTAAACAGACATAACGGGCCACACAGTTTCTGTCGCAGCTATTCCACTTTGCCATTGTAGCTCCAAAGCAACCACAGACAGTGTATAAATAAATGGCTGTGGCTGTGATCAAATAAAACTTGACTCACAAAAACGGGAAGTTAGCTAATGCCAACGCCTACAATAGCTGATAGGGCTTCGTTAAGTTGGGAACACTTTCATCATAACAAAAGACAAGAGAGGATGATCTGGGGCAAAAGGGGTAGACTGTTCTAGATATTCTCCTTTTGCCCCTCCTAATCTGCCCTCTCTGCTTTACTCTGCGCCCCAGGAGTAGCATTAACTAGACACTAGTCCTCTGGCTGCTTGTTGGGGTGATCAACTGGGAGGCACAGAGAGAAAACTGAAGGCAGAAGAAAATCGAGCTCCTTATATTTATTCCCCCAGGTTCCTCCCTGCCAGGCTGAAGGAGGCAGTAGCTCCACTCTTCTATCAAAGACCATAGCTCCTGTAAGGTTAAGTCTTTCCTACAGGTACAGTAGGTTCTTGTAACCTCTCCCTTCCTTTGTTCTTTCAGGTTTAGAAGTGATAACTTGTTTCTCGTTGCTAACCTAGGGTGCTCCTCCAACTTTTGGTGGTTTCTCTTAACCCTAAGTAGTCCCTTCATTACTTCCCTCAATTAATCTGTAGAATGTGCCTTCTGGGACCCTAGCCCATAGGCCACCTAACCAATCTTTCCAATGGGAGACCTAAAAATCATCTACAACTCCTTTCTAGCATTCCTAGCTAAGAGTCATCTGCAATTCCTTTCTGCCTATCATTCTGCCAGGGGTAGAGGATGTGGAAAGGGGAACGTTTGATTAAAAATGGCTCCATCACTTGCTATCTTCATGCCCTTAAGAAATTTACTTATCCTCCATTCTTTCAGCTGCTTTATTTATAAAAATAAGACTTAAAATAGTATCTATCTAAAAAAAAAATAGTATCTATCTCATGGGGTTACTGTGAAGATTAAGTGAAATCATACACACAAAACCATGTAAGATGGTCTTACATGTAGTATGTACGTAATAAATGTTCACTATCAGTCAATCATGTCAACTCTATTTCTATGCCATTTTACTAATGATACCTCCATTCAGGGCTAAATCATTTCTACCCTAGATTACTACAGTAACCTTTTAACAAGACTCTTTAATCCTCATAACTTCCATACCCAATTCATACAACCCAACACACCTAAAGTATCCTTCCATGAAGTATAAGGTCAATAATCATATGTAAGGGATTCTGAAAGAAAAATTCCTTAAATGAGGATATTGGACTTAATAAACCTTTAAGGATCCTTATAAATCTAAGATTCTGTGTTTCTAATGAAAAGGTTCCATTTTTAAATAGCTCATCTTAAGTAAACAAGTTTGAGAGGGAAGTTGATGTCCTCACTCAAAGAAAACCGGCTCTCACTGAGATTTTGATCTAGTTAATACAGATCGCCCTGAAAGAATAAATTATTTGGGTTATCAAGGACTTTTCCTAGAACGGATATATCAATAATCCATACATCTAAATTGGGGCGGGGCGGGCAGTTTACTAGATTTTTAAACACCTTATCTAGAGCTTCAGTGTAAAGCAATGCCACCTAAACAAGGTCAGCAGAGAATCAGAAAACACAAGTGGCCCCTTAACAGCCAAGTTAAAAAGCCAGTGCACGTACCAACCTTAACATTTTTCATAGAAGAAATCTCGCTGTGGACTTATTCTTCTTTCATACACGATTCTAAGATGTTTGGTAATATAGACTTTCATATTCCACAACAGATTAAAAGAAATAAAACTTTAATCAGGAAACAGGAAGGAAAAGAAAAGGAAAGAGAGAATCGAGGTGGCAGCCAATACAGCACAGCCATGGCCCTTAGAGTCATACAGACTTTTGAATTCTAATTATTACTTATTCTCGAAACACAGTTACCCGGACAGAAAAGTTTCTAAGTACTGTAAAGGAAGGACTGTTATTGCTTATAACCGCTGAGAATATACTTACCACAACAGATTTTCTCTGGAAGTTTATGTTGTTGATGCAGACGACCTGATGAGTTGTACATTAAAGAATAAAGGAAATATTTCAGTTATTAAATAATGCATAACTCTATCCAAGTATAAACAAGAACTGTGCTCTAGGCCGCTCAGAATCACACTTATCTGTCATGCTAAAACCTTACAAATTAGGGTAACTTGCTCATTTTAAATTTAGCAACAGCCACGAAAATAAATTTCTTTGGACAAAAATGCAACTTAGTACTTTACGAAAAAGGTTTATTAACCTGCAAGAAGCAGTAGATCTGCTGAATTACACTGTCATTCAAACCATTTTCGCCCTACAAACACCGTTCCCATCACCGTGAGTGGCTCCCAGTTTCCCACTAGGCCTCCCAGGCCCACGAAATCAGTTTCAAGCAATCACAAAATATAACTAATGAAGACCAAACGCAGAAGAAAGGAAGATGAAAAAATACTTATAATTTATAAGGCCTTGGGCTTTCAAAGCCCTTGTCTCCTTTCTTCCTGTTCATTCTGGCGGGCTCTAAACCAGTCGGCGGCATGAAGGGATCCCGCGGAGCTCGGCTTCCCGGCTTCACGGGGGGCGGCGGGGCATTACCGGTCTCCGGCAGCTGACACTCCCCGCTCCCCCGCGCACCCAACAGTCACACCCCGCGGTCGGGGCTCCCTCGGCACCCACTCCCGGCCCTGCCCGATCTGCCGCCGCCAACGCCTCCAACTCGCTCCCGCGATTCGGCTCCGTCAGCTGTCTTCGCCGAGCTTCTGTCACGGAGATGCTCCTCACACCAACCCCCGACTGCGCCAGCCAGCCGACATCTTGCCGCTCACCTCTGACCTGCGACGTCAGCGGAAGTGGGGCAGCCGTGGGGGCAGGAGTCGGAAGTTATGTGTCAGTAGGCGGGGCTTGCCCGCGTGACGGAGTTTTTGTTTTCGTCTTTTCGTATACGGATGGTGGGTGAGAACTGTTAAAATTTAGGAAAGCGGCCAGAGATATTTTGTGGGTGAGGCGAACACAGCGAGAAGGAAAGAAGGAAACACTAAATTTTAGAGGAATAAAGATCTAGCGCAAACATATTGAACAGTATGGGGACAAGGTTTTCGAAGAGCCAGGGGCTGGGGACTAGGAACCCGGGAAATAGGAAACCAGGAGAGGTGTGCCTCTGGTCCGCTGTGTGAAAAGACACCATTAACTCTCTGGAGCTCAGTGATTTAGGCTGTAAAATACGTGATTAGACCTCAAGGAGTCTAAATCGAATTCTGGAGTCCTCACTAGGCACTGCTGCCTCAGTGTTTATTGAAAAAAACAAACAAATAAAATTAGTGGATTATATAGACGCAGAATTTATTGAAACACCGGACAAATATTTTGAAGCCATCGTATTTGCATTTTATGCATGAAAATAAAACAGTTGTAAATTCCAATAACAGCTAAATCTTGGTTAATTGTGGATTATGCAGTTAAAGAAAAAAAATATTAACTTCGGACCAGATTTAACCTTGGCCTACCCCTTCCAACTGTCTTGGTGACAAGTTCATTAGCTAAGTTAAAATTAATTTGAACTTTGGTGTAAACGAAAACACACTAGGAAAATAAAGATGTAAAGGAACTTTATCAAGCATTCCAAAACCAGCCAGAGATTACTTGTAGTTTTCGAGTATTACCTGTGTCAGTACCCTTTATTATAGGATTATAAACTACTGTTAGCATTCATTTAGGATTAGTACTGAAATGGGTCTTCTTGAATTATAAACTTTAACACCATGTTGCATGGAAGATGGAGGATATTTAGGGAGATAGATGCAATTGGGTTAAAGAGAGGTCACTGGGTTAAGGAAAGAATGGGAGACAAAGAAGCAGAGAGGGAGTACGCAAACTTTCATCCCAGAGTGCATATCTGAGGTGGGAAGTAGATGGGCCCCTGGGCTGGACACCTGGTGTCTGTCAAGTGAAGTAAAATTGAAGCTTTGTTCCCCCCCACCCCCACCCCATACTCCAAGGACAAAGCTAGTGGCAGAAGCTGACCTCTGCTGATGTAAAGAGGTAAGATGACCACTCCTGAGGTCAAGGAAATTTCCCTGACTGCACAGGCACAGGAAAACTCCTTGGAGGTCAAAAGAGAGAGGGGTGCCACCCATGATAAGTGTGGACACATCCCCACAAGCCTCTGCGGTGGAATCCACCTTAGCAAAAAGTTGGGCACGCATGTTAGGGAGTGTCCTAGAACAGGTCAGCTGTGGGAAAAGAAACAAGATAATTGGCCAAAGATAAACAAAGACCCGGAAAAACTGTCCTACGTAAGTGATTTAAATCACCTCTTTACTGCCCTCCTCCTCGGTAGGGAGGACACCCACACCCTTTCTCTCTGGGTGTGTATTTCTGCCTTGCTTCTGTCTTAAACAATCTGTTCTTCTGTGTGCTCTCCCACTTGTGCCATGTCTCTAATAATAAACTTTGTACCTGTTTTTTACAGTTTTTGCCTTCTAGAAACATTCTTGCTTTCAAACCGGGCGAGAGCCAGGGGAACTTTGCTTCTAGCCTGTAGCCCCTGCTGGACTAGTGGCTAGGGATCCCTGGTTTTCATCCAGGCTACCTAGGTTCAATTCCTGGGCAGGGAACTAAGATCTCTCTTTAGAACCGCTCACTGCTGTCTCTCTGAAATCATATCTACATCAGCCAGGTGAACAGGAGCAACTGTCAAGCCAATTTCATCAATATAAACAACTAATTTAGATAAATGATACAGCATCATGTGACTTCCTGTTTTGGTGGAAAGTCAAAAGTAGAGGGGAACTGACTTGAGAAATGACATTTAAGTGAATAAATAATTCTCTTCTAGGAAACTATTTAGCTCTCTGAAAACTTACATTTATTAATAATTAGAATGTCAAATCCTAATTAAAGAAATGCAATTTTAAATATAAAAAAAGCAAAACTGTTATTCTATAAATAAACCCACAAAGGCTAAAGGCTACTAAGAGACACGAAATACAGGAAATAACACTTTCTTTTGTCCTTGTTTTCACTGTGTACATAACACAAATATAACCTGAAAGATATAAAATACCCTATTACGTTTAAGAAAAAAAAGAGCAGTAGTTTTAAAATGCTTAAGAGGAGGAGAAAAATGCCTCAAAGAATTAGGTTTTTAAAAGTCTGGTATACAAATACATAAAAAGTTTTCTTATAACCAGCAACCTTACAAAGCAACTTTAGTCGCAAAGACAAGACTGTTGTTCTTTTTAAGAAATGGGTCTTCTTGAGTTATAAACTTTAACACCATTTTGAATCGAAGATCGAGAATATTTAGTGAGTAATGCACCAATGGTTTGCTTCTCTCCACACAAATCTCTGTGGGAACAGTAGAAAAATTAATGAACATCATAAACATTCTAGGGAACATAACACAATTTTCACAGCACTAGCTGTTTATATCTCTCCCCCCCAAATCCATCTTTCCAACAAACATAAGGGTGTGTATTTGTGGGAGAGATAGGGTAGGGAGAGATTACTAAGCCATAACTGAACTAGGTACATTACATGTATGTATTATCTCCAAACTTCACAGTAAGAGTAATGTATTATTTAACCCCATGTTAGATATGAGGAAACTGAGGTTCAGGTGGTAAAGGATGGAGCCAAATTTTGCAGCCGGCTCTGTAGGTCTCTAAAGTCTGTGTCTTTTCCATTATATCACACAGGCTTCCAAATCAGACATAAAAGCAATGTGATACAGTGGGGTCTAGACTCAGAGAACCTGGATACCAGGCTACCTGTGTGAGCTTATCTAGGTTACCTACCCTACCTGAATTTTAGCTTCCTCTTCTGTACCTCAAAGGAGAGAAGACTTTGACTGCAACATCATGAGGGAAGGGAAGATATGGGAGGACCTGAGCTGGAGAAGGGATCAAGGGAAGATCACATAGGGCCTTGAAGATCATGAGAGGGAGTTGTAATTTAATTGTACATATAATGGGAAGCCAGTGGAGGGTTTTATTTCATGGAAAAGCATAATGTGATCTAAGTTTTAAATAATGGAGGCAATGAGTTGATGATTATGGAAGCTAGGTAGTAAGTACATGGAGGGTTCCTTATATTTTACTGTTACTTTTGAATGTTTAAAATTTTCCAGAAGTTTAAAAGGGGGGAGAGGAGAAGGGAGCAAAAACTAAAATAATCTTTGCAGATTTTTGCCAACAAGGTATGACAAGACACAGAGAGGGTGCAAGGAGTAGAGCGGGTACAGTAAGAGTTAGAAAGACTGACCCTGGAAAGCAAGCCGGGGAAAGAGAAGAGAGAGGCCCCGAGAGGTGGGAGACGCAGTGAGGAAGTGGTAGTGTTTATTAGTGGCTTTGAGGTTGGTTCTACAAGCAGTGGCTTCAGGGCTAACTTGTTCTTCCACAGTCTGGCTTCTACCAGAATGTTAAAGTAAGGGAGTGGGAAAGAAAGAAGGTGGCCATCAGAGAGGAGTGCTTGCCTTAGAGTCATAGGAGGGTATATAGTTGACTGTCCCTCTATGAGCTGCAGTTTGCAAGGAGGAGAGCAAAGAAGTGATTCTAGAAGCAGTAGTAAGGAAGAGAGATGACACATACCCCACCTCCCAGATCAGTAGTTGTGAAGAATGATAGAGAAGACAGCCACCACTGGAGAAAGTTTGGAAGGAAGCAGTGTCTTCCAGGAATACTCAAAAAAAAAAAAAAAAAATTCTGATAATCTAAAACCCTATGCCACTCATCATAAGAAGAACAGTCAAAATCCATTTGTAAGAAATTACTTACTCAATATATGGAGCAATATCTTCTTCTGTCCACTTCTCCCTCAGAGAGAATAGACTATTAAAACGTTCCTGATTATCCTCAGGTAAATCATCTACTTTCAGCAAAAATATGATTTCTGGTCTTGAGTGTCTATCCACCAAAGCTAAACCCTATAAGAAATGGGAAAAAGGACAGTTCAAGTAAAGGTCAGATGTTTAAAAATGACTCATTTACCTTACGTTTAGCTTAGCCCAAGGTATTTAAAACATCTTCCACATGAAACTTACACAAACTACCCAGAAACTTACAATAGCCTTTTTCATAAAAGAGTTCCTCTAAGCAGTGACTTACTTTCCCTTCTGTAATCTGGCTTTTACTACCACCAATTTATTGAGATGGCTCTAGTTCTAAAGGTCACGGATGACCTGTCGTTGACAAATCCAGTGGGCCCTTTTCTTGGATTCATCTCGCTAGACCCGTTTATTTTGTTAGTGTTGATCACTCCTTCCTCTTTAAGCCTGCATTACGATCTCATTATTTTTCTCCTAACTTGATGTTGTAGTTCCCTGGCCCCCAACCCCATCCCTCTACTTGTTTCACCGTCACTGTCCTGGGTAACCTCTCTAAACCCGTGACTTCAACCACCACTTACTTACAAATATTACAGTCATCAGCAAGTATCTTCAACTCAAATCCCTCTTCCAAGCACCAGACCTCTATATCCAAACCTATATATGCACTCATTGTGTTTGTCATCCAAACCTGTTCTCATCCTGCTAATCCTAGGAAACCAAGGCATCATCCTAGATCCCATTATTCAAACCCCACATCTAAGTGGTCACTAAATCATACAGATTTTAAGGCCTTAACATTTCTCTATCCTTTCCCCATCACCTATTTCTTTGGCCAATACTCTCTTAGTTAGGAGTAAAGTGTTGGAAACCTAAATTTTCCATAATCCAGCCAACCTTCCATCAATCCATCCTCATTACTGTCATAGTGTTCTTTCCAAAAGGCAAAGCTCATCAGGTAGCATTTCTAACTGATGCCACTCAATGGCCCCAAAGAGCTTTCGAGATCGAGTTGAAATTCCTTAGCACAGTCCCTAGTGTCCTTCACCAACTCACCAGCACCCTTCTCTCCAGTCATGCATCCCTACTGTGTGTCCCTATTTTTATCCCTCCATGCTCTCCTGGAACCTTGTCTCTCTTGGAACCTTGTCTCTGCCCTTCCATCTAGAGTAACACATGATCCTTTCATACTCGGCAGCTAAAACATTCATTCCTTCAGAAAATCATCCCTGATTGACCAGTCAGACGGATAAGCCCCTTCATTTGCTCCCATCACATCTTGTGCATGCTTTTCCCATGGCACAGATCACTCTACATTGTCAGAAGAGATATATACATGTAACGTGCACCCCCATTGCCGGACCCCAGGCTGAGGACCTAGACGGCACCTTGTGTAACGTTTTCTGCTCAGCATCTAGCAAGGTGTTTAGACATAAAAGGAACTCTGTAAATATTGAGCAAATACTTTCACTTATTTAATAAATTCTCATTGAGCGTATACTACATGCCAGGCAGTATGCTATATATTGGCAAGCAACAGTGAAAAAAATTCTATTAAAGTGGAGAGCAGGGAACCACATAATGAAACATTTTTCTGAAGCTAAGTGAGAGTACCATGAAGGAGAAATCCAGGGTGCCATGGAGAGTAAAACAGGAAGTATTTTTTTTAGAGTAAAGGAAGGCCTCCTTGATGAAGTGACTCAAAGATGAGTAGGAGGTGGCCAGGTGAAACTGGGGAGAAGTTTATTCTAGAACAAAAAGCTTTGTGTAAAAGTCCTAGGGTAGGAAAGAGCTTGATGATCTTAAACATCTGAAAGAAGGCTGGTATGCAGTGGACAGGAGAGAAAGTATCAAGAGGTGAAGCTTACAGGGGATGGTATGAAGGGCCTTGTAGACCAAGATTTTATATATTTTATATTGTAAAATATTATTTTATAATACTCTGGATTTTATGTCTTAAATGCAATGGGAAATCATTAAAGTGATTTAAGCAAGATGTTCATCTAATCTGACGGACATTTCTGAAAGATCATTTTAGTAGCACCGCAGAGAATGGATTGGAGGTGGGCAGTTAAAAGTACAGAAGGCCCGCTTAGGGATGCTATTGTGAGCCAAACATGATAGTTTCAGCTAAGACAATGCTGATGGAAATGGAGAGAAAAGGAACAAAATGAGATACACCAGGTGGGAACCAGGATTAACTGTAAATGGGCCTGAGTGATCTCACTGAGTTGACAAATGTTCTAAAACTAGACTGTGGTGGCTGGTAACTCATTAAATTTACTACAAATCACCCTTTTCAAAAGGGTGAACTGTGATATGTAAATTACACTTCAATAAAGTGGGATTTTTGGGGTTTTTTAAGGATTTTTGGGATGTAGAATGCACTCCTAATGGGGGGCTAGGAAAATAAACAGGCTCCAAATTCAGTTCCAATACAGGCTTCATTTCACCTAGTAACCTGCCGAGTTACGGAGGTAATCACCATGGCGACCTTACCTTAAGCTGATCAAGCCTAGTCATCACTCCTTCAGGAACACTCTGTTGCCACACTTCTTGAAACTCGGCAAGATTGAATTTCACTGCATTCTGAAGTAGCATTTGTGCTGTAGCTCTGCATATTTTATCTGCACTCAATTCAAAATAAACTTCACCTAAGGAAAATGTATCAGAGAGTTTCACATGGTCCTCTGACAATTAATTATACAACTCATTATTATACACAACTCATCTCCCATCACCCTATGGAGTTCTTATTTTTAACAGGAAGACACTTGAAAAACGCAAACGAATTTTAACACATAAGAGTTAAAATACCCGTTAAAATACTTTCCCAATCTTACCTTCCTCTGTATATTTCTTTCCATAACATTTAAGACAGTGTCCGATCATTTCCCTGAAAAATTTTAAACACTTATTTGAAAAGTTTTTCACATATTTATACATTATCTTTTAAACACCATTGCTAACTAGAAACTAAGATATAAATTTGAAATAACTAAAGGATTTTGGTTGCCAAGTATAAAACTTTACATTAGAAACTAACTAAAATACACTGTAAAGTTACTATATACCAGGTCCCATGCTAAATATTTTTACACAAATTATATGAGCATACCTTTATTATAAAATAGCTTAAATTATTCCTTTATATTTTTTATGGCAGAGAAAAAAAAGATACACATTTATTCACCCCAATGACCAAAATTCCCAAGTCCTTCTTGGTTGTATATTCTTTAGATTCCTATATCAAAATATAAATAGTCTATGCCCCGGGTTTAGTCCTACCCTGAAAATAATTTTCTTCCCCTTAAGGAAATCTGGAAGGACAATGAATAACATACTTACTCTGTCTCTAATGGTCCAAGTTCCTGAAGGCATGTATTCAAGGGAACTTTACTAAAAGACCAAGATTCAGAATCCACAAGCTGAGTTATGTGATTCAGAAGTTTCATCTCATAATCAAATTCAAGAATCCTCCAATAACCTACAAATTCCAAAAGTTATATTTACCAAAGGACATTTTTAACAAATGAATTGGCTGATAGACTGATAAAGCAGCAGTAAACTCTTGCCCACTGCGAAAAAGAGACATGAAAAGTCTTAGCTTTCTTTATAAACAATGCTTCTGTTTATGCGTGTCTCCTGATCATTACAAATTGTGTCTTATGGGAGATCAGATGGTTTTTAAAGAGTACTTTCCATATGGCTAACATTTTGATTTTTTTCCAAATGCTTTAATACTCAATTATCTCACAATAATCTTGTCGTTCTAAATGGAAATATGGAAACCTGTAGCTGGTACAGTCATTTCATTAGAACGTCATACAAATGAGGTGAAGGTCATAGGTTGGATATCCCACACAGTGATCTCTGCTATGGGGCACTGCCCTGGTTACAACCCTCATCTCAGCTATCTTGGAGAGGTGTTCTTATGCTCATAAAGAAGTCTAGCTCATTTAGAGATAACAGACTCAGAAGTACAATGTGGACCAGTGGCAAAATAAAAGCTGAGCCTCAAGATACATTTCCCTATTCCTGTGAAAGACTATGAAATGCCATCTTATAACCAAAGGCACTACCACCACCCCTGGAGAAACAAATCACGTACACACCCACCAAATCAAGTACACTCACACCAAGGGAGAATGTTCCTATTCTTACTCTGAAAAAATAAAGGCAATGTTAAAAAATGGAATGCGTGATGTAAAACTGAAAAAGAAAACTAGGAAAAAATAATCTTTGCATCCCCACACACACATACCTCCCAAAATGTTATCCATTCCCATGCAATAAGTGAATAATACAGAGGGCTGCATTAAGCCCATTGGTTCTTCTTTTTTTTTTTTTAAGCTTAACATTCATGGTACCCCCTATACCATAGTAATTAGCAGCAGGCATCCACAATTAGAAACTTTATGTCCGATGCTTAGGACCAAATGTGTCTCAAGGAACCACAACAAAGAGCTAAGTGCTTCCAGTTAGTTCTAAAGTCATCTGCAGCTGCTTCACTCAGCAGAATTCACCACATTTGAGAGTTACAGTCTCACAAAAGCTAATCTTGCTTGGAAGATTTAAGAGTGCATCCACCAAACCATGCTAATTTCCTCCTTCCTAACACATGGGTGCAGAATTACTGCTTCTCTAGGCAAGCTTAAGAGGGCTGAAAAATGCACTCAAACATCTACTCAAGTATTACTGCAGGCCCAGATGCCAGAAAAAAAAAATAGCTCCTACTCTACCACTCCAGACCAGGAGATAATCAAAATACAAGATACTACTGGGTTTCTCCATCAACCCCTGAGACCAACACATACCACTACAACTTTTATACAGGCTTCTTACATAAACTACTTAACATTCAAAAGTATGTTGAGTTATCACAAGAAGAAACACATCTTCCAAGCAATTTGGAAATACAGTGAGTTAATTCTGAACCAGGAGTTCAAATACCTGGGTTTTATGCCTTATCCTGTCACTAACTCAACATGGAACCCTGGACAGGTCCGTTTCCCTTCCTAGGCCTTAGTTTCCTCACCTATTGAAAACAATGAAGGGATTAGACTACCTGATATCTAAGACCTTTCCTGATCTAATATGGTTCTTCTATTACCACTCAGTCCAAAGAAAAAGGCCTGTAAGGAGTGGAAAAAGTCACTGGTCAGAGACTGTAAAGGTGATCACATGTAGTCTGTACCCCACACCCCAAAATACAAATATCATCATCTCTGAGCCCAAAAGGTTAATAGCATGGAACAGCAATAAACAGGTGAAGATGTCCAAAAATGTCTCTCATATGATGCCCAATTCCATCATTATTAATAATAGTAAGTCATGCTACCTCCAATCTCACAGGCATTTAGAACTTGTAACTGGGCCATTATTTCTTCCTCACTTGCCTGAATTTGATCAAGCAAATCTTCAGTTGTATACTGAAACAAGAAAACAAGAAAAAAAAAAAAAAAAGCAAGCACATTTTAAGGCCAAAGAATTTTTTTTAGATTTATTGAATAAATACATAGAAGAGATTAAGGCAAGGTACCCTAGTTTAATTTCTTTTGTTAATCTGTTAATGATTACTACATAAAATCAGTGGATTCTTAGAAGAAAACAGAGGATAACTCTTTGTGATGTTGGATGTGGCAATGGTTTTAGATATGATGCCAAAAACACAAGGAACAAAAGATAAGACAGATAATGTGGACTTCATCAAAATGAAAACTTGTGTATTTCAAAACATCATCCACACAAAAGGACAAATACTGTATGATTCCACTTACATGGGAGATTTGGCATAGACAAATTCACAGAGACATAAAGTGGAATAGTGGTTGCCGGAGGGTGAGAGGCAGAGGAAACTGAGGAGTTAGTGTTTAATGGGTACAGAGTTTCAGGTTGGGAAGATGAAAATTTTCTGTAGATGGATACTGGTGATGGTTGCAGAGCAATGTGAGTGTATGTAATGTCATAGAGCTGTACGGGTCAAAATGATTAAAGTGGTAAATTTTATGTTCTGTTTATTTACCACAATTTAAAAAAATCAAGAAAAGACAACTCATAAAATAGGAGAAAATATTTGCATATCATATATCTGTCAAGGAGCTTGTATTTAGATTATATAAGGAACTCTCCTACAATTTAGTAATAAAAAGATAAATAACCCAATTAAAAATTGGGCAAAGGGGTTTCTGTATAGGCATTCTCCAAAGATACAGAAATAGTCAACAAGCACGTGAAAAGATGCTCAACATCATTAGTCATTAGGGAAATGCACATCAAAACCACAATGGTACCACTTCAAACCCATTAGGATGGATACAGAAAAGACAGATAGTAACAATTGTTATCTAGGATGTGGAGAAACTGGAACCCTCATACAATGGAAATGTCAAATAGTGCAGCCACTTTGGAAAACAGTCCGGGAGTTCCCCAAAAGGTCATACAGACTAAGCACAGGGCCCATCAATTTCACTCTTAGGTATGTGTGTATGTATGTATATATATATATATATATATATCTCTCCAAGAAAAATGAAAACATAGGTTCCCTAGAAACTTGTACATGAATGTTCACAACAGTGTTATCCATAATTATCAAATAATCAATAATATTCAAAAAGTAGAAACTACCCAAATGTCCATCAACTGATGAATGGATGAATAAAATATGGTATATCCATAAGATGGGGTATTATTCAGCAATAAAAAGGAATGAACTACTGATGCATGCTACAACATGAATGAACCTTGAAAACAGCATGCTCAGTCAAAGAAGCCTGTCGGAAAAGGCCACTTATTGATTCTATTCATATGAAAGGTCCAGAAGAGGCAAATCAATAGAGACAGAAAGTAGATTAGTGGCTGCCTAGGGGTGAGGTGGCAGAGAGAAGGAGGGAAAGGTAGGATTAGAAATTAACAGCTAAGGGGTACAGGGTTTCTTTTGGGGGTGGTGAAAATATTCTAAACTTCATTTTTGTGATGATTACACAACTCAATGTACTAAAAACCGTTGAATTATAGACTTTAAAATGAGTAAATTGCTTGGTATATGAATTATATCTCAATAAAGCTGTTACAAAGAAAAAAATTCAATCAATCAGTCAAACTTCTAATACAAATATGGTCTTCAGAATACCAGTAGAGTTCTATAACTTTGAATTACATTTAAAACTTAAAATTTTTTTTATCTGGTTTATAAATATTTTTCCGTACTTCCAGGCATTAGTCCATTCTGACTTTCCATTTTCATAATGTCTTTTCTCAAGAGCCCCTAATTATAACTTTTAATTAAATAAATTATTTTATCCTCTAAAAAACTATTATTTCTTAGCTAGGAACATGAGAAGCTTTCAGCTACATAAATGTCACCATGATATCTAGGACTTGCTTTAAAATACTCCAGAAAAAGGAAAAAAACAAAAAAGGTGGAAGACATCAGGCAGATAGAATAAATGAGATTGACAAAATATTGATAGATGTTCAACAGAGTGATGAATATATGGAGGTCTTTCTGTTTTTGGGTATGTTTGAAATTTTCATAATATGAACTTTAAAAAAATGTCAGCATTAAGTGTCTCTATAGCTCTATTTTTTAAATTCCAAATTAAAAAATGAAAATACTAGTCTTACTTTTGAGTGATTTGAATCCTTTTCTTTTTGACTGTCAGGTCCTTCATAGGTATTTTCCATCAAAAGTTTCTTTAGCTTCTTTAATTTAGGTCTACATCTTCTTAATTCCCAGTAATTATTAGAAAAACCAAAGATCTAGAAATTACAAATACATCATAATCATTTAGGGACCATTCTAAAAGAAAACTTCATATAAAATTTCAACCAACCCATCTGCCCTCCACAAGAAATAAGAAAAGGGAGCCAAAGTATTCTGCTTTCTGTTGAGAAGGCCCCCATCCAGCCATCTCAAGCAGATGGATGGGTATCTTCAGGTAACATCTTTTCAATCCCCAGTTAAGAAGACACTCCCAACATAGTGAGAATGGATAATTAAGCTCCGTATCTCACGTATACTCTGGAAACTAGAGTATGCCCAGAAAAGAATGACCAGGATGGTGAGAATTCTGCAAACCAGGTAGAAACACAGAAGAAGAATATCTTTAGGCTGACAAACAGAAAATAAAGAAAAAGCATTATCACAGTCTTCAAACAATTAATATATGATAAAGGGAAGGGGGGGAACCCTTGTTCTGTGTCGCTCATGATGTTAAGGAAGAAAGACTCCTATTCAATACAAGAACTTCCCACTAGTTAGAATTGCAACTAATTCCTTATGGACTTGTGAAACAGTGAGAGGCTTATCACTTAAAGAAATCCAGCTGACAGTGGCTAAATGATGGATAAATATTTCTTATCCCTCTCTATATCTCCAGGATTTGCCCAATGTCCAGCACTTAGTAGGTGCCCAATAACTGTTTCACATGAAAGAAGGGAAAAATGCAGAAATGGATTGTCTCTTTCCAGCTCTAACATGGAAGGTCAGGGAATGCATCTACTCTAAAACTAGTAGAAGCCTTGATTGACAAGACAAGGCCCAGAGCCTAATGGAGATGCTGCTGAATCTAAGAAAAGCTTAAGGACCAAAACACAAAGATTGATTTCATCCACAGTTCACAAATTGGCAGTCTGCTGGCTGTATCCAGTGCACAGATGTTGGTGTGTACTTTTGTGTTGGGGAAAAAGGGAGGTCTAGTATAGAGTTTTCATTAGTTGCCAACATTGAAAAATAAGATGTTGCTCCCCAAAATCTAAATTTTAAGCTTCACTTGGACAAAAGAAATCAGAAGATCTGGCAATGCTGGGCCTGCTTTCCCACAAGGCCAAGAAGTGCCCATCCACTTACTTGGGGCTTGTGTGCTCCAATCTGCCATAGATTCCCCATTCCCTATTACTCCTGAGACTGGGTATCCACTACCATTTATCAACACCAGTCTGCTTTGCTCACGTGCATTCCTTTCCCAGACTTTTTTAGGCATCTGAAGTGCAACCACAGATTTAAAAACTCTGGTTAGTAGAGCTTTGTTAAGTTTTACTCAGTCTCAGAACACAGAATTCCCATAAGAAGAGCTCAAAGATACTCACAGGTGTTGTTATACCCTCCCCAAAACACCTACAAAACAGCTACATGATAAGAAAAATAACACCTTTTCCAAAAGGATGAACTGTCAATATTTCTAGTTAATTACAATGAAAGACACAACCCTACAAAAAACAAAATACAATATTTACTGGCAGTTCTTCTGTTCTAGCAACATATATGAATCACTGAAATGTCCCAGTATTTTCCCTTATTTCTATTCCAATTCTATTTTTAGGAAGTAACTGGCCTAAAGTTTAATAGAATTAAGGGCTGTGCTTTGATTGTATATGTGTAACAATCTAGCCAGGATGGAGACTTTGGTTTGCTATCTGCTAACAGCAGTCTCCAAAATAATTAAAAATTTGTTATACATGGCTATGAATAGTAATGAACTAATTTCAAAGGTGAAAAACACACTTCCCTCAGAAACAAATTTCTTCATTTCTCTACCTCATCTACTGCACTAGTTATGGTTTGAGGGAGTCCTTTCAAAACCTATCCATGGTAAAACTTTTAAAATGAGTCACCTAATAGCAAATTTTCTATATTACAGAAAATGGTCAGCTTATCTGGGACTTAAAAATCAGATTGGGATAATAAAGACAACTTTACATGACTCCGAACAAACAAAAATAATGCTGAGAAATTTCAGATTTCATTAGAGAACTTTTCAGATTCTCTATGATTGTACATTTCACACCTCAAGTTTGTTTGTTTGTTTGTTTTTGGCCACGCTGTGCGGCATGCAGGATCTTAGTTCCCCCGACCAGGGATCCAACCGTTGCCCCCTGTATTGGGAGCACGGAATTTTAACCACTGGACCGCCAGGGAAGTCCCACACCTCGAGTTTTTAATTAAACGCAAGATTAGCACGTGTTGTCATTCTCACATAAATCAGGAAACAGAAGACAGTACCTCAGTGTGAATAATGTTACAGTGTGTCTCTTCCATCTTCATCTGGTCTGGAGTTTTACAACCAGGAATAAAAAGCAACATATTGGAAGTGTCTGCTATTTTCATGTCATATGTTTTGTCTTTACTGCACAGAACGGCATTCTCATCCTTATCACCACGAATCACAAGACTGCAGGAAAGTGGGGAAAGAAAATACTCGGTTTACTGAGACACCAATGGACATCTTCATTATAAACAGTTCCAAAATCCTCTAGGCTTCTAGAATTTAAAGCTAAGTCTTAAGGCTGTGTCTAGCCCCTGCTCTCACAGCCCTCCCATGAGCTCCACAGAGCAAGGCCTGGGCCAGTTGAGACCCAGAGGGGCAGCCAGTGGCCTCACTAAGGAAAAATAATTCCACACGGGCAAAAAAGATCCAAGGAGGCCAAGAGGCCAAGTGTTACCACGTGGCATCTTTGTGCAAACTGCTGGGAAAAGCATCCAAAAGCTTCAGTCAAGATTTCACAATTTTCTAAAATTACTGAAGCAATACTTCTCAAACTTATGTGTAGGCACGTTAGGGAACCTTGTTAAAAAGCAGGTCAGGATGCAGTATGTCTGGGATGGGACCTAGGACTCTGCATTACTAGTAAGCTCCCAGATGATGACCATGCTGCTGGTCCTGGTACCCACCCAAGAGCTGTCCTTCTTGTTTTGGCCTGAGTGTCCCCTAACAATCAAAAGAGCACACGCTGGCCTAATCGTCACCTATGCTGCAAAGAAATCAGGACCCTGAGGAAAGAAAGCTGCAATGTTGAATGAAAAATATGAAAATGGTATGTTTACAAACTAGACTAAATGATGTCGCTGACAAAGGGTCACAGGTGGAAAAAAGCAAGAAGAAGGAAGAGGGGAAGGACAAAAGTGAGGAGGTGGAAGAAGAAAAATGATAAAGATAATGGAGATGACAAAAAAGGAGTTGATTCTAGTAGTTTTCCTTGTCTATAAAGTATTTAAACCTCCTGTACACAAGTCACTTCTTTTAAATAAATAATAAAAAACCTGAAATAGAAGACTGAAAATATTTTTTTAAAACTAATCCTTAAGTGAAAATAAAAGGTTTTGTTTTAAAGCTTCTTGGTACTAACAACATTTAATAGTCCCAAGTACCTACTCTTAACATTTATTTCCACATGGCACTATCCCTGCTTTCAAATATTTTGTTTAAAACAACTACCCCTTCCCTCTGCAAAAAAAAAAAATTAAAACACACATTTTCATTCTGGTTTTTGCCAGCTAGATTAACTATAACTGGACAAAGAAGGTCCTCGCACCTGAAGTCTTTTCTCAAATTCCTGCCAACTCAGCTGGGATGAAAACCCATGAGTGATGTTCTCCTTCAGTTCCCTTGAAGATACATTATTGCTAGCATCTGAAGACTGGCCAGTTAACTATAACACGGTTAGATGAGTAAAGTAGGCAGAGTGAAAGCCTAAAGGATTCAATTAAAAAAGCATACCAGAGAACAAACTATACCTAATAAAATACAGGTGTTGGAGGAACAACAGAGCAGAACAGAGCCCCTAACTCCTCATTTCCCTCATTTCCAGGGACTGCACAAAGTTGACAGAACGGACTTCTCCTCTGTTTTTTAACCCATGGTCTTGCAGCAAATGTGTAGCTGACCTAGAATTAGAAAACAGCTTCCGATCCCCATTGAGTGACACCAAGCAAGTCTGTTTTTTGAGGGCCTTCCACAATTACCAAGTCTGTAAAAACAGCTTTACACTCATTCCCCCCCATTCCAATCTACTGAGTAAAATACGTATAAGTAGCAGGCAAGAGGAACTCCATAAATACTGGATATTACCATTGGACTTTAAGATAGAATGGCAAAGCTTTCTGTGTAGTGCCTGGCCTCGCTGTTAACATTTCCAAAACTTCCCCGAGGTTCTATTTCCTGACTTGTTTCCGCTGACAGAGGCCTCCAAGACCAGCCGGACTAGTCCAGCTAACCGGACGGACCAACAGTGGCGCGGACTCCTCGGGAAAAGGCAGCCAGCTGGGGATCAGGTCACTGGCCTGCTGCGAGGGAAGTGGTCAAATCAATGCACCTCTCTGGCCCAATTTCCCCATCCTGTGTTTCCTCGCAGGAAAATCAGAAGGTGAATGGCACGAGGCGGGAGGCGGCAGGTCCCGGCCCCGGCTCACCTGTGTCCTGCCTCAAGCTGCTGGCACAACGCGGGCTCCAACTCGAGCAGGCAGAAGTCGCCGGCGGCTGCGCTGGCCCCGGGGCCGAAGCCCAGGCAGTGCACGGTGGGCAGCAGCTCGGCCGCGTTCAGCTTGGCGATCTGCAGGGTCGCGTCCACCTCGTCGCGGGTCCTCCTCATCGCTGCGCGGGTTCAGAGGGGGGGGTCCCGCGGTGCGCGAGGGGCCGCAGGTTTAAGACAGGAGAACGAAGCTCCCCGGGTGGCCGCGACCCGGCGAAACAAACAAGAAATAGAACAGAGCCTGTTTTAAAAGCGCGCCTAGGCGGCTGGGGGCGTGTTTCCGGGGCGGAGCGTGCCGCGGGGGCGTCCCCGAGAGAGTCCGAAAGCTTCCCGGACTCTTGCCCTGCCGAGGACTGCCGGCTCACCCGAGGCCTAGCAGCGGCTGCTGGAAGGAAACCCGGCCTCGGCAGGGAGCTCTCGGCGGAAGCTGGCGGGAGCTGAGCTGAGACCCCGCGGGGCGCCACGTGGAACCTTCCCCCACCGCTTCCGCTGCCCTCCTCCCCGCCCTGTTTCCTGCCAATACCCCCATTTCCTCGCCATCCAAATAGTCGCGTCTTCCGCCAGTGGCGGGTCTTGCAATAAGCACTTTGCATGCATAATTTCATGAATCCTTCACCACAGCCCTGTGAAGTGGAGCCTTTTAAATACCGTTCTGCAAATGAGGAAGCAAGCTCCTTACCCCAGGTGGCACAGCCAGGAGGTAGTAAAGTCTGATTCCAGTTAGTCTATTACGGCTCGAAAAATACCGCACCGAGTTTGTGCAAACACCTTGGACCGGGAGTGAGGTCCTGGTAGAATTGCACAGGGCATCTCACTTCTTTGGGTCTGGGGACCACTCATCATATCTGGGAATCTATGTCTCGGACTAGATCCATCCATGCATTGAGTACCTAGTCTGGGCTGGGTGGCAGGTGAGGGGCTGAGAACCCGTGTCAAGAGGAAAGCACCTTCCTGGGGCAGGCAAGGCCCTGCAGTGTCCTGGGGAGACAAACTCACCACTACAGGATGTGTAAAGTGCTCCCTCGGCTTCCTCTAAGGTGTCTTCTAATACATCAAGATAAGATCTTCTACCAGACCTAGATCTTAGGCTGTGCTGAATGTAGCATTTTTCCCCAGAGCAGATCTACACAGGCTCACATACACGGTTTGCAAATTTAGATCTAATATAAATATTTGACTGCTTCTCTGCTATCTTTTTTTTTCTATTTATTGAACATTTTTGGTTTTGTTGCTTCTTAGTTTTTCACTGTCTTTCATTAAACTGATTTTGTTTGTTTGATTTTTTTTCCCTCTGGCGATTTGGAAGGTCTATATCCCGCCTCATCTACTACTGCTTCCCTCTTCCTCTTCAAGGCTTCCTCCTAACATCAGGCACACAGGCTTACAATAAGATCTTTCGGTGCCTCCCACCATTTGGGCCTCTGTTTATCTGGCATGTTCTTCTCTTGCTGAGCACGTGTCTTTTATTTTATTTTATTTTTTTGCCGTGCGGCTTGTGGGATCTTAGTTCCCTGACCAGGGACTGAACCCGGGCCCTCACAGTGAAAGTACAGAGTCCTTGTTGAGCACTGTCTGATAGAACTTCCTGAGATGTTGGAAATGTTCTACATCTGCACAGTCCAATTTGGTAGCTACTAACCACAGGTGGCTTTTGACTGCTTGGAATGTGGATAATGTGAATGAAGAACTGCATTTTATTTTATTTTTACTATTTATTTATTTGGTTGCCCTGGGTATTAGTTGTGACATGCAGGATCTTTAGTTGCGGCATGCAGGCTCTTAGTTGCAGCATGCATGTGGGATCTAGTTCCCCGACCAGGGATCGAACCCAGGCCCCCTGCATTGGGAGCTCGGAGTCTTACCCACCGGACCACCAGGGAAGTCCCTGAATTTTAAATTTTACTTAATTTAGTTAATTTAAATTTAAATAATCACAGGTGGCTAGTGGCTACTACACTGGATCATTCAACTCTGGGTCAATAGTCACTTCTCAGAAATCTTTCTCTGACCTCCCTGATCAGGTCAAGTCTGTCAAATATATATCTCATGGCAACAGGTACCTCTCATGCCTAGATTTTAAGTAAGTTGTAATTTTACATTTGTGTAATTACTTAATGTGGGGGTTTTTTGTTTGGTTGATTGTTTTGGTTTTTTTTTTTTCTCTAAGACTGTAAGCTATAAACTTCACTAGGATATGTTTTCAGTCATCATTAAGCAGAGTGCCCAGCACATAATGGATCTTCATATATATTTGCTGAACAATTGAATGAGTGAATAAGTGAATGAGTTGTGATAATGTTTACCTCTAAGGAGGGGAGTGCCGGGGGACATCAAAAAGGATTTCTGGTTTTTCTTTACTATATAAATTTTAACACTGAGAGCATATACATGCATTAATCATGTGTAATAAAATATATTTAAAATATTTTTCCTCAGTATTACAAAACCTGACATATGGAGACTTTCCTGGCAGTCCAGTGGTTAAGACTCTGCACTTCCACTGCAGGGGGCATGGGTTCAATCCCTGGTCAGGGAACTGAGATACTGCATGCCTCATGGTGTGGCAAACAAAAACATAAAACCTGACATACAGACAAATAACTTCAATGGACAGGTAATAAATCATACATGAGTGAGGAAGGGAGGGAAAAGGGAGAAAAAGAGTTCCTGGCACAGATTGAAGGGAGACAAGTGTAGAAGGAGACTAGTAAGATCTTAAATGATTGATGAGGGTGGCTGGGCTTGAGAAATAATTTTTGAGATTGAAAGGACAACAGTGGCGACTTGATTAGACATGGAGAGTAAGAGAGGGAAAAGAATGAAGGATGAATTCTAGATTCCTGCATGAGCAACTGCATCCCCTCATTTACAACATATTGTAGGAAGGGTAGGAATAGGTTTGGAGTCAGATGAGTTCTGGATTTGATACGTGGAGATTGAGTTGCTATGAGAATATACATGTGAGGATCTAGAACTTGGAGTTTGAAAAAAGGTTTGGCCAGGAGCTAAAAGATAAAGCTTTTAAATGCACATATATGGTAATTACAAGGGTGCCTGTGAATGAGATGGGAGCTGAGCAGGACCCTGTAGGACCTTTCCAAGGACAGACCCCCCATCCCCTCTTCTCGTTTACAGATGAACTTTAGCCTCCTAGGCCTTTCCCTAGTTCCAAAGAGCAAACTTAATCAGAGAAGTGAGATAATACAGAAACAAAGGAAAACAGTCAAGCAAGACAAAATAATAATAGTTTAGCCATAAAACAAAATCAAGGATCTTTAGTTCCTCCTCAAGGGCTACAGATAATATCCTGAATCAGATCCTTGAGTTGTTTTGTAGATACTAAAACCCCCATCAGGTGGAAGAAGATAACTGCTGACCACCAGCACATAGACCCCAGACCAGTCGGAACAAGAAGGTTGATGATGTTGACTCCTGAAATACCACCCAGTTACCCCGCCACCACCCAATCAGAAGAGTTGTATGTGAGCTGATCACACATCCTATGACTCTCTTCCTCACACTGTCTTTAAAAACCATTTCCTGAAAAGCCGTCAGGGAGTTTGGTCATTTGAGCATGAGCTGCCTGTTCTCCTTGTTTAGCCCCATGTTGAGCACCTCGCAATAAAGCTGTACTTTTGATGAAAACTCGGCCTCTGTGCATGGGTGCCAAATCGAATCTCAGAGACAGAATTTTGGGTGAGGTAGAAAAGAATAGCATTATTGCTTTGCCAGGCAAAGGGGGACACAGTGGGCTCGTGCCCTGAAAAACTGTGTGTCCCAACCCGGGAGGATTTGGTGAGGAGTTTTATAGCAGTGGTTGGAGGATGGAGTTGCTGATAAGGATCAAGGTGTGTGCAGGGCCTGCACTCCTTTAATCTGGCCTCAGTTGTTCTCCTAATGAGCTTCTCAAGGATATCGAACTGTGACCTTCTCTGGAATGAAGAATGCTAACATCTTCCATTTGTTGGGGGTTTTAGTTCTGTAAAAGAGCTCAAAGATATTGTTGTGTGTATCCCTTGAAGGGGAACCAGGACCCTGCCCCAAGGCTGCACTATTGTTACTTGACTGCTCCTCCCTTGTCTCTGCATCCCTTCCCTTCCCTGATTAGTAACTGTTTGAAAGGCTTCTGTGCCCAGGAGGCCCACAGGGTCCTGCTCAGTTTCACTTTTCTTCACCACAACCTGGTGTCAGTAGATTGGCTTTGCTGCACATCAGGCAAGCAGACCCAAGTTTGGTTTGGTAAGAAGATCACCCAGCAAGAGTGTTATGTACAACTAAAAACTGGACTAAAGATGAAATCTCACCAAACAGTGGAGGTGGAAGCCTTGAAAGAAATACCTCCCTGGAGGAAAGAATTACACATGGTAGGAAAAACAGAATAGTGTCTTGGAAACCACATTACCTTGTATTTACTTAAAATCACTTCAGGTAAGGAAGTGCTGATTCACAGCAAGATTTATTTCATTCTGTGGGAAATACAGTAGTTTAGATGTTAACTTCATATCCTTTATTAATTAAACTTTTTAGGTTTTGCTTATAGAACAGGATTTTCCCCACTAGATGGTGGTAGTGTTTCATGTTCCACAGAGTAGCCTGCTTTGGCGTTTTGTTCTCCATTGCCTTAGAAAAGAGAAGAAATATCTGTTAAATATTTACTGAGTCAAGTACTCAGGTGTGTATCCTGTATACATTATCTTCTGCAATCCTTGCAATAATGTAAGTCAGATCACAGCATTCCTCTGTTCAAAATCCACCAAAGGATTCTGATCACTTTCAGAATAAATTCTGACAACTTAAAGAAAAATACACAATGAAAGAGTTGTGAATTTCAGTTTTATTCAGGATCTTAATGAGGACTAGAGCCTGGGAGACAACCACACAACTCTGAAGAGGTAGGGGAAAAACCAGTTTATACACGATTTTTGGCTAGGAAATATGTGCAGTCAACCATACATCTTGGTAAAAGATGACTGCTGATCACAAAGAATACATATCTCAAGTTAATGATTTTACTGGTTTTCTGTGTATGGGAAGATGCAATAATCTAGCATCATTGAAATTCTTACTGAGATATGCATCTGTCTATCTAAGGGCCTGCTCATCCAAAGCATAGAATGCCTCATCTTGTTTTTCATCCTGAATTCCTTTCAGGGTACACTGGCAGTGGTCAATGGCAGTGGGTTATGACTTTACCCTTATAGAGCTGGGTGGTGAGCAATGCTCTTTGTCTTACTGATCTTAATTTTTCTGTGTCCACAGCCTCAAAGCCCTTATCAAGGCCCATAAGACCTTATACAATCTTCATCCCCTCCCCACCCCCTCACCCAGGTGCCCCTGCTATTCCCTAAATTTACAGGAGGCACTGCTGCCTCAGGACTCCTTTGTTTTTAAATCAACTTTATTGAGATACGATTTAAGTACAATAAATTGCATCCATTTAAATCGTACAATTTAAGGATTTAACAAATTTATACACTGGTGAAACCACCACCACAATCAAAATGCAGAACATTCTCAGTACCCCCAAAAGTTTCCTTATGCCCATTGGAAAAAGGAGAAGGAATATTTATGAAATATTAACTTCTATTTACTCGGGGTTTGCTTTACTTTTCTTTTTCTAGGTTCTTATCATTGATTTTAGGCCTTTCTTTTTTTCTAATATAAACACGTGTTTATAAATTTTTCTCAAAGCTCTGCTTTAGCTGTATCACACAAATTTTGAAACGTTATCTTTCATTATCACACAGTTTGAAATATTTTCTAATTTTCTTTGTGATTACTTCTTTGACCCATGAATTGTTTAGGAGTAGACTGTACTTCCAGATATTTGTGATTTCCTAGATATTTATTAATTTTTAACTTAATGTCATTATGTATACATGGAGAACATACTCTATATGATTTCAATTATTTTAATTTTATTGAGACTTGTTTTGTGGCCTAGCACATGGTCTTTCCTAGTGAAATTGCCACTTTTTTATTTGGGTTTCTTTCCCCACCTTTTTTTAATTCTTTCCTTCCTTTTCTGCCCTCCTGTGGATTACTTGAATTTTTAAAAAAGAATGTCATTATAATTTATCAACTGATCTTTTAGCCCTTTCTCTTTGCAATTTTTTAGTAATTATCATAGGGATTAAACTATACATCCTTGAAAAAGGAACCCTCCTACACTGTTGGTGGGAATGTAAATTGGTGCAGCCACTGTGGAAAACAATATGGAGGTTCCTTAAAAAACTGAAAATAGACTTACCATATGATCCAGCAATCCCACTCTTGGGCATATATCTGGAGAAAAACATAATTCAAAAAGATACATGCACCCCAATGTTCATAGCAGCATTATTTATAATTGCCAAGACTTGGAAGCAACCTAAGTGTCCATCAACAGATGAATGAATAAACAAGATGTGGTGTATATATACAATGAAATATTACTCAGCAATTTAAAAAGTTTACAAATGAACTTATTTACAAAACAGAAACAGACTCATAGACATAGAAAACAAACTTATTATTACCAAAAGGGAAGTGGGGGGGGAGGGATAAATTAGGAGTTTGGGATTAGCAGATACAAACTACAATATATATCCAGAGAAAACTCTAATTCAAAAAGATACATGCACCTGAATGTTCATAGCAGCACTATTTACAATAGCCAAGACATGGAAGCAACCATGGATAAAGAAGACATGGTGTATATATATATACAATGGAATACTACTCAGCCATAAGAAAGAATGAAATAATGTCATTTGCAGCAACATGGATGGACCTAGAGATTATCATACTAAGTGAAGTAAGTCAGATAGAGAAAGACAAATATCATATGATATCACTTATATGTAGAATCTAAAAGGTGTTACAGGGAATTCCCTGGTGGTCCAGTGGTTAGGACTCTGTGCTCTCACTGCTGAGGGCCCAGGTTAGATCCCTGTTTGGGGAACTGAGATCCCACAAGCTGCACGGCATAGCCAAAAAAACAGAAGTGATACAAATGAATTTATTTACAAAACAGAAACAGATCACAGACAGAGAATAAGAATTTATGGTTACCAAAGGGGAATTGGGGGAGGGATAAATTAGGAGTTTGGGATTAGCAGACACAAACTATTGATACTATACACAAAATAGATAAACAACAAGGTCCTACTGTATAGCACAGGGAACTATATTCAATATCTTGTAACAAACTATAATGGAAAAGAATAGGAAAAAGAATATACACACGTATAACTGAATCACTTTGCTGTACACCAGAAACTAACACAACATTGTAAATTAACAATACTACAACAACAACAACAAAAAAGAAAGAAAGAAAGAAAAGTGGCCAACTCACAAGGTTATTCTGAGGAATAATTGTTTAACACATGTATAACCCTTTGAGCATGGCCAGTCACAGAGAAAGAGCTCAATAAATATAACATTATTACTCCATTAAAAAATTCTCAATCCCATCTAACTCAATGTCCCCTTTAAAAATAATAGAGAGTATGTGATGCTCACTTTATTTTCTTGTCATTAAATTCATAGAGAACATAAGCTTTCTAGCTGCATTATTTAAAAGAAAATCAATATGATGCCCTTATGCCGAAATATAGGGAAGAAAAAGAAAAGGAAAATCACATATAACAAAATAATTTGTATTTTAATATTCAAATGACTCTAGTAGAAGGTCTAGTGTGGTCATCAGATATTTATAACTAATGAATAATTTTAGAATAACAGAATTAAGACAATATTTAACTGAATATTGCCATCACTTCTTTTTTATATTTGGTATTTTACAATTTGGCTTAATATATTCCTATGCAAATACACACACAGGCATGCAATATCTAACAAATGCAGTGAAAAAGGTGTGCTGTTCTCATGGTACCACACAAATGGTGGGTGAAGCAATTTTATACAGTGATGAACCTTTTTTGGTAAAGTTCTGAACAGAACGAAGTACAAATTTTTCTTGATGTACACAATAATTGCATCCATGGACAATTCAAGATTACATTTTAAAAATTTAAAAATATCTTGTGTTTCTATGTAAAACCAAATTAGGTTAAAGCTCAGTTAACTGCAAACAGCTTTTTCATACACTTGAAGATCCCACAGGACATAAGAAAGACATTCAGGCGTGACCCTTTTCCTGCAGGAGACCCAGTATCACTTAGTGACACTGCAAAATAGACCACTAGGGGGCAGCATATACCAAAGATTAAGTATTTTTGACACCTTTACAGCATTATGAACTTGGGAGTGAGCAGGGCTGGGACTGGAGGACCTCAAATTTATTTGTAATGTTTTATTTCTATCACTACAAAAAGGTGACAAAAATATTGAAAATGGGTGCAAGTAATGAACACATGAATACTTAATTTTTCTCTATCTTTACATTTAATTTTTAAAGACAAGTTCTCTTCTTAAATGATCAACAGAAATATCTGGACAGGATGTTGCTAAACCATCAATCTGCTTCCATTCACAGAAAGAGAATAAAAATTGTGGCAGCTGGAGATTCCAGACTTCCATTAATGGTTAAGAATAACGTACGTCTTCGAATACTATGAGAATGTGTAGACAAGAGCAACACACCACTTTGGGGAGTGCAAGGAGATAGCACAGAGAAGGTGGGGTTTGAGTCGTCTTTAAGATCAGGTATATACGAAGAGGCAATAACAGTAATGGTAGCTAGCATGTTATTAAGCTTCGTAGTTGACAGTATTCTTTCACAGGTTTGCTTTTTTTTTTTTTTTAAACTTTGTTCTCATAGAATTTTTTTTTAATTAATTAATTTATTTATTTTTGGCTGTGCCGGGTCCTCACCTCTGTGCGAGGGCTTTCTCCAGTTGCGGAGAGCGGGGGCCACTCTTCATCGCGGCGGTGCGCGGGCCTCTCACTATCGCGGCCTCTCTTGTTGCGGAGCACAGGCTCCAGACGCGCAGGCTCAGTAGTTGTGGCTCACGGGCCTAGCTGCTCCGCGGCATGTGGGATCTTCCCAGACCAGGGCTCGAACCCGTGTCCCCTGCATTGGCAGGCAGATTCTCAACCACTGCGCCACCAAGGAAGCCCCCTCTTTCACCGGTTTTAATCAAGTTCATCTTCTCACATTGCTGCTCACCCTTTTCCAGAACTATTCAAAGCGTGGTCGGCCAGCTGGTAACCATTACCTGTATTGAGAGACACTGAGACTTACAGATATTGAGAGAAATCATTTATAAATGTTTATAGAAATTTGACAATTTTCTGTCTGTTGACCACAACAATAAACAATTGGGGCTTGTGCTTTGTATGTTTTTTAAAATTTCTCTTTTACTGTATTTTACCAACGTGTCAGTCTTCAGTGGATTGAAAACACACATACGCACATGCCTGTGCAAGCACACATGCACACACATTTGATCCTTATCTACCAAAAGTTTGAGAAGCACTGGCTCCAGAACACCAAAACAGCCAGAAGGCATGAAGCAGGTAAGTAGGATGAGCTGGAGGAGAAGGCTCACATTTAATAGTTCCTACCTATGACAAGTGGGCTTATTCAATTTTATTTAATCCTCCCAACAACCCAGTGGGATTGGTGGTATGATCCTGACTTTACAAAGAAGGGAAAAAACATAGAAAAGATAATGAACTTTCTCTAATGGAGCCAGGAGTCAAACCAAGATCTGCTGGAATTTTTAGCCCTTTGAAGATCTTGGATTAATTGCCATTTCAGCACCCTTCTCTCATCTAGCAATACCTATAGGTCACACTTTATTCTGGGACCAGTTGCTCCAGAGCTTAGAGTCGTGGCATTTATGCTCACATGTCCTCAAGAGTCAGTTCACTAATGTTTCCCTAAGTTAGGAGAAAGGGTCTGTCTTCTAACCCAATGGAACATGGTGTGTCTCATATGTCAAAAGAAAGGTTAAAACAATAATAGCATGCCAATTCCCCATTTCCTGTTCACATCTATACACACACATACACACACACACACACACACACACAACCTTCTCATCAAGCATGAAAAAATAAATTCTGCCCTATCTCTCACTGGAGTAGTGGTATCAGGTATGTTACTGACTTGATTTTTTTCCCCTTATGTTAAGGTGCTTTTTTTAATAGTTTTTTTTTTATCATAAACTTGTATGATAAAAGTTTTTGATCATGAACTTTTTATCCAAAACTATTAAACAAGAAAGTATTTTACAAAAAAACATTTTTCATTTTTATTTTTCAGGTAAAGGAATCTGTCTGAATTCAAACCAAACATGACTAGATTTAAAGGGAGAAAAACCGGAAGACAATCATAATAGTGATACGATTTACAATATGTAGATAGAGCTTTTGGATAAAACTAAATGTTGCTTGAACAATGGATAATTAGGAATAGGTAATTTTGTTTTTCATTTTGCACTTTCAAAAAGCTTAAAACCATTAAATCAAAGAGATTTAGTGGGGCTAGGTCTGCACTTCTCTTTTCTTCATTTTGAAGGCCTATTAATAATAAAAAATTCATTAGAGATAACTTGAGGAAAAGTGTTTTGTCTAGCATCAAAAACTCATAATGGAAAGTATCTGACAAGAATTTCTTCTTTTTTTCCTTCTCTTCTTCTTCGTATTAAAAGCAGTAATGATATTAAAGAGAACATCTATTGAATACATAGCATGTACTTGGAAATTTTACATAATGTTATTTCATTTAAGCCACACAACATCCCTATAAAGTAGGAATTATTCCTGTTTTATCGATAGGAAATTGAGGCCCAGAGAAGTTAACTAGCATAAGTTTGCAAAGTTGGTAAATGACAGAATCAGGATAGAAACTTCATTTTTGAGCTTGAAGTCCATGCAAACTTTTGATAGTCTATGTAATGATTACAGAATTAAAACATGAGCAACAGCCAGTTAATCTCATTATCTCTGGGACCTCTACTTCTGTTAAATGATTTTCCTACTTTATGCAGAATGAGGCTCAAGTTACCCCATCTCTCCGGGCCTGCTTCCTGAGTAAAACGAGGACAATACTCATTTTATAATTTGTTGCAGTTAAAGAAGGTAACAACTACCTGAAGCATCTTTAATGCAGCAGATTGTCAACAGATGATAGCCACAATTATTTTTATTTTGTAAAGGAAGAAACTGGGGATTAAGCACATTTAGTTACAAAATTATAGGTGTGGAGCTGGATCCCAGGTCTGTCTGATTCCCAGGCCAGCGTTCTTTATTGACTACACTGTAAGGTAAGTAAGCTGTCTTTGGTGAGGAAGTTGCTTTAATTGCTGAAAGCCCTGCAATGACATGTACAGCCTTCATTGTTCACTATTTAGCTAAATTACTATTTTCACTCTGGCAATTTGGGACACGGACAGTATAATAAAAATGCCTCCACACTTGTCTAGTAACCTCCCCGCCTGTCCCCAGGATCCCACAGCATGAGCTTTGTGGGTAAAGGAAGAGGTCCACAACGAACTCGACCTCAAACAGCACAATTAGCTCAAAACCGCCCCCCGCCCAGATGTTGATATTTTCCTCTCTCGGCCCCGCCCCCGACCACGCGGGGCTCCAGCCACGCCCCCAAGCTGGAGTTACTGGGCGGACTCGCCGAGCGCCTCAGCCTACCCACAAGGGATTCCCTCTCCAGCCAATCGCGTCTGAACTACGGGACGGCCCCTAACAAAGATGGCGGGGAGGGCTTCAGTGAGGGCAGGCTGATTTAATACCCGAACCCGCGGCGGACAGCGAAGACAGAGGTAGCGGCGCAGCCCCGACCATGGAGGAGGGCAACAGCGCTGGCAGCGGTGGCAGCGACAGCAGCACCAGCGGGAGTGGCGGGGCGCAGCAAAGGGAGCTGGAGCGCATGGCTGAGGTTCTGGTCACCGGAGAGCAGCTACGGTAAGATGAGGGGCAGTGCCGGGGGAGGCTAGCGGTGGCACTGCCAGCCAGTGTCCGTGGCAGTCGCGCGCGCACGCGCGCCGTGGTTCGTGGGTAGCGACTCGCGCGGGGCTCCGGGACGCCTGCGGACGCGTCGACCCTCCGCGTCGCACCCCCGCTTAGCTGCTGCAGCCCGGCGCCCTGCGGACTCCGGACTGGCGCGGGGCTCCCGAGGCGGACGCGGGCGGGCGCGCGGTGCTCGCTGCGCCCTCGCCCAGCTGCTGCAGCCCCGCGCCCCGCAGACGCGTTGCTGCCGACCGCGCGCGCCCTCTCTGCCCGGGCACCCGGGAGCTGCCAGGCCTCCCGGCTGACAGCTCGCTCCTCCTCCCCTCAGAGAGCGAGAGGGGCGGGTGAAGGGCCCCCCGCCGGCCCCAACCCCAACCCCAGCCCCTTTACTCCTAGGTAAAAGGAGCCAGACCAGATCCCCTTCACTTAAGGTTTTCCTTTTGGCTTGCAAGTCTGGCTTCACTCCCCTGAGCCTCAGTATTTTCATCTGTAAAATGGGGCTGATCACGGCAACTTCCTTGAACGGTTGTGGTGGGGGCTAAACTGAGAACATTTCTGAAACACTGTACCTATCACTTAATTGGCACATACTCATTAGTCATTATTTGGGTCCGCAAGGGGGCGTGGAGGCACCTTGTCCCGCTGCCCTGCTGCCAGCTCCCCCAGCGCGCACATTTTGGGCAGCAGGGTCCATCGGCCCCAGGCTGCTGCAAGAATTGGGACTTGATGTGTGTCACTGCGTCCAGGACAGGCAGTTACCCCCAGATTCAGGACCCCCTCCCGCCCACTTTATCATTCCCATCCCATCCTTGTCCTTCTTGGATTCATGTTTGAGAATTCTCCTTATGGTATGACCGGTTCCGCAGCTGTCCGTCTTGTGGTCATAAATCAGTTTGCCAGGGGGAAAAACCCCTTGGCTTTACAGTGTTTGAGCCAAAACTTGCATGCCGGCCCCTGTCCCATCGGAACGGTGCGCTTGCCTCTTACTTCTAGTTCTTGGCCTGAATTTCCAGGCTCATTTTGGTTTCTAAAATGCTGTGTTTCAGGACCCGAAGGAGAGAGACTCTTGCAACGATCCCTAAAGGTTTGGTAACCACCCTGCTTGCTGCCCTTAGATTGAGAAAGTAAATATTGGAGGTCAGAATTAATTGAGTTTAACGTTACAAGAGGCAAATTGCGCATTTCTATCCCTTGATGATTTTTTAATGTATAGTCAGAATTAAAGGGAATAAAAGCTTCTTTTCCATCAAGAGATTTTCTAACTGAAAAAAATCAAAATAAAGCTTTTCTGATTCACCTGGAAACACTTTAATAATTTATCCGCTCCTCAGTTGGGTACGTTTCACTTCCTTTAAAATAATAAACCTCAGGGTGCCTCTGTTTGTCCAGAAAGCACTTTCTCCTTCGAGATGCTTAAATACCCCTGCCTCGGTTGGGGAGGTCCCCAGGGCACGTCCCCTCGTCCCAGGCATCTCTCTGCACGGCAGCAAGTTTGAGGGCTAGGCTTAGCGTGTCGATAAGAAGATAGAGGGCTGTCTCGCACTCGGGTTACATAGACCTGGGTTTGAATTTATGCTCAGCCACTTTGTTGCCAAGAGTTAACATTAAGTTGTTTTGAGGAGGACTTTAAAACCAGAGTGAATCTGGGTTTGCTACTTACTAGTGTGGGACCTTGGACGAGTTACTTAACTAAGAATGATGGGTAATAATGGAGCCTACCTCTGTATTGTGATGAGGATTAATTAGATGAGTTCGTGCTTAGATCAGTGCCTGGGATATAGTATGCACCATGCCAGCCTTAGCTATTATAGTTCTGTGACTTTGGACAAGTTAATTCACTTCTCTGAGCCTCTGTTTCCTCATCTGTAGAAAGGCAATGAAGATAGCACTTCATAGGGTTGTTTTGAGAGTTTTCCCCTGGGCTTCAAGTATTGAAGAGCATTCAACAAATGGTTGTTGGAATTAATGAGTGTTATTGGTCTCTGTGTGTCACCACACGTGACTTCCAGCTGAGCAAGATCTAGCAGAAAGGGTTGGTTGGTGGTTAAGAACACAGGCTGCCTGGGTTCTTATTCTGTCTCCATTTATTAGTCCTGTGACTTGCGGACAATTTACTTAACTTCTCTGTGCCTCCGTTTTACTTCTCTTGCAGGAATTTTGTGAGGATTAAATGAGGAGATGCTACATGTAAAAGGCTTAGTAAATGTTAGTTACTTAATTTTACTTTGGGAAACTGTCATCATTGCTTTTTAAAAATCTCTACCATCTTTGTACTGTGCTGAGTACAGAATACATAGTAATTACTCGAATATTTGAATAACTAGTGTATGTAATTAAATATGCTATTGTAAATACAGATAATGTAATATTCAGAATTTAGGGATTTAAGTGGCGATGTATGCCACTAGCTTCTTGGTTACTGGAGGAACCTCTCATAAAGGAGTAGGGATGCAGCCCTCCTGGCTTTCACTGTCACAACATGTTTTCACGTCCCTAACTGCTTTCTCACAAGCTGATTGTGGGGACTTTGTGATGTCCAGGCCTCCTGCCTCTAATAGCTACACACACACACACACTCACTCACACACTCACAGACACACAGACAATTCCTCCTCTCTGCCTTCTCTTTCCTTTCCATTGCTTTCTGGGTCAGCAAAGATGAGGTGAATGAAGGTGGTAAGGAAAGGAGACACCAGGATTGGGATTTGAAATACAAAATTTGGCTTCCAGGTCCAGCTCTGTGAATTTTATTAATTTAATATTTATTTATGGATGTATATATGGATATTGTATATATGGATGTATGTATTTATTTTGAACTACTTTTGCTTGGGCAAGTCAGTTAGCCACTCTGGGCCTCAGTGACTGTACCTGCAGAATGGGAATAATAATATTCTCCCATGTAAGATCTGTGGTGTTGGATCACATGGGGTATAACATGGGAAGGAACTTTGTAAAACAAATCAATAAATCAAGAGTAGTTGTTGCTATGATTATTATAAGCTCCAGATGTGAAATTGGGGGTTGGCTCCGTAATCCTGACACTTTGGTAAGGGCAGCTGGTTGCATAAGGATATGAAATTGAGTAACATTTAAAAACATCTCCTGCTTTCTTTTCCAGCCTGACTGCAGGATCCTTTTCCTAATCTCTTTGTGCTTTCCCTTGTCATAAAAGATTTTACTTCCTTGCTCAATGTATTTGAGTGTTTTTGTATCTTAAAAATGCATTTGGATACCACTTCACATCCCCAGGATGGCTATAATCAAAAAGACAGATAATGAGAACTGTTGGCAAGGATGCGGGGAAATTGGAACCTTTATACACTGCTGGTGGAAAGGTAAAATGATGCAGCCACTTTGGAAATCATTCTGGCATTTCCTCAAAGACTAAACATAGAATTACCATGTGACCCAGCACTTACTCCTAGGTATGTATTCAAGAGAAACAAAAACATATGTCTACATAAAAATTTGTACACAAATTTTCACAGCAGCATTTTTTTTTAAATTTATTCATTTATTTATTTATTTATTTATGGCTGTGTTGGGTCTTCGTTTCTGTGCGAGGGCTTTCTCTAGTTGCGGCAAGTGGGGGCCACTCCTCATCGCGGTGCGCGGGCCTCTCACTATCGCGGCCTCTCCCGTTGCGGAGCACAGGCTCCAGACGCGCAGGCTCAGTAGTTGTGGCACACGGGCCCAGTCGCTCCGTGGCATGTGGGATCTTCCCAGACCAGGGCTTGAACCCATGTCCCCTGCATTGGCAGGCAGATTCTCAACCACTGCGCCACCAGGGAAGCCCCCAGCATTTTATATAATAGCCAAAACCAGAAACGACTCAAATGCCCACCAACTGATGAATGGGTAAATAATGTGTGGTCTATCCATACAAGGGAGTATTATTCAGCAATAAAAAGGAATAAAGTACTGATACATGCTACAACATGGATGCACCTTGAAAACATGATACTAAGTGAAAGAAGGCAGACACAAAAAGACACATAATAGGAGGTTGGCCAAAAAGTTCGTTTGGGTTTTCCATAGGCTGTTACGGATAAACCCGAACAACTTTTTGGCCAACCCCATATGACTCCATTTATATGAAATGTCCAGAATAGGCAAATCTGTGGAGACAGAAAGTGGTTGCCAGTGGCAGTGGGGAGTGGGAATGGAGGGTGATTGCTGATGGGTGTAGAGTTTCTTTTGGGGATGATGAAAATGTTCTAAATTTGATTGTGGTGATATCATAACTCTGTGGATATGCTTAAAAACCATTGAATTATATACATTAAGTGGGTGAATTATGTGGTGTGTGAATTATATCTCAATAAAACTATTACAAAAATGCATTTGGATGACACATTAGAGTGATGAAAGACAAAATATTAAAACTTTTAAAATAAACTTTATGCTTTCTTTTTGGATTGGCCAAAGAATGTGATGATATTTATCATTAACTTGATAACACATTACTACCACACCAGATGGGACTGATATTTTACATATATCTTTTTATAGTATTATTCTTGATACAGCACAGAGAAAATAAACCATAAATAGTCCAGAAAATTGTCTCAGAACATTCCTGATTTGAAGATAATTAACCATATAAAAATCATTCATATTAGTGAGGTTTCATACGATGACTTTTTAAATCATTATTTTTATTTTATATATAAATCTTTTATCTTGAAATTTGTCATGCAATCATAACTGGCATTCTAATTACAGCATCCAAAATCCACCTTATGTTTCTTCTATAGATTAATCCCAGAGATACTTAGCAAGAAAGTGGCTTGTAATAGAGCATTTAAATAAAGAAGGCCAATGAATATCACTCTTCTCTCTCTGGTAATGGTAGGCATTATAATAATAACAATAATACTTACATGGCATATATTACCTGCCAAAGACTCTTCCAAGTGCTTATATATATTATTTAAAAATATATATATATTAATATATATTATCAAAAGCATATATATGCCTTTAAGCTTTATAAGCTACTCTGTGTAGAAGATATACTTGTTATCCTCATTTTACAGATGGGAAAACTGAGGAACGAAGCATGTAAGCTAACTGGCCGTCGATTTTTCAGCCAGAAAGTGCTAGAGCTGAGAGTTCCTGCTCTTACGCAAAATGCTAGATTACAATTTAGAGGGTTAAGAAGTGTCAGGGTAAGACCAATGTAAAACAGAATCATATATATAAGACTATGATATTCTGGTATGAGAACTTTTGCAAACAAGCAAGTAGACAAATGATTTTTCCCTTCTGTTGGGAAAAAGCTAATTAATTTCTAGAAGTGTTTATGTTTTGACAAGATAGAATGGTCAGTTTCTCCGTTAACTTTTAAAGTGGGTCTCCCTTGCCATATGGTTTTGAAAACTTAATTTGAACTCCACTCATTCTGAATTTGTAATCATTTTAATGGGAAGATAAATTACAGTTCACTGTTTTGCCAGCTGTGAGGAGGGGAGTGGGGTAGGGAGGAGAATTAAGAATGTAATGAGGAATGCTTAATTAAGAGAGAAAATGCCTCAAGCTTTTCAGTTACGCTCATCTACCTAGACTAAATATGCTAATTACAACAGTCTTAGCCAGTCATTAAAGCTGGGTCCCTAAAAGCAATTTATGAGGCAATGAGTTTTAGGGAAGTTGTAGGAAATTGCAGTTCTTTCAAATTGTTTGATGTATTGCCTTTTTGCTACACCAGACTGCCTTTCCAGACTCTTACAGCCTTGCTATTGCCTTTTTCATAGAAACATGTTAAATCAATATTGAGTTGCTTTTCTGAATTTGCTTTGCCAGTGTTAATGCAGTATGCTGATAGAAGGTAAAAATCAGCTTCTGGAACCAAAGGCCAATCTACAATAAAGTAAATATAAGATATGGAATTTAGAGATACAGAATAGGACAAGGAGAAATACAGCTGACCCCTGAACGCTACGCGGGTTACGGCACCCACCCTTTGCACAGTTGAAGATCCGAGTATGACTTTATAGTCAGACTTTCTCTGTATCCCTGGTTCCCCATCCACAGATTCAACCAATCATGAAATATGTAGTACTGTAGTATTTATATTGAAAAAATCCAAGTATAAGTGGACCTGAGCAGTTCAAATCCCAGTTGTTCAAGGGTCAGCTGTAGTTTGTTTCATTGCACTTTGAACTTAAGGAACTTCGAGATTGGCTTAGAGAATGTCTTAGGGGGTAGCCCCTACTGGCGTCCGTTAATATGGAAGCCTAGCTCTACTAGACATTGTAACCAAAGGGAATAGAGGGGAAACTACTGCCCAGATGCTACTATTGAAATGTAGGGATCCAAGCAGGAGGAATATGCTTTTCTTCTTCTAATAAGCAGAGAGGATATCCTGGCCTTGGGAAATTACCGCCTGTTCAGATGAAAAAGGGAGAACTTTAGGAAATGGCAAATGACTGTATTTGGAGGCAGTGCAGACAAGCCTCGTGTAGAGTGTTGAACTGCCTTTACACCAGAGGCTTCTCTCATATACAGACCCTGTTCCTATGAACATCTTTTCTGCTTCACACACTGGATGTGGGTACAGCAGACACAGTCCTGGCACCTAGCAAGCTCAGTAAAGACTCCTTTCTCCCCTGGAGAGAGAGCCTGGGAAGGTACTTTGTCACTTGCCAAAACCCTCATGCAAATGGAAGACACTTAGTAAGTGCTCAATACATGACTGTGGAATTATTTTACACTTTCATGCACTTACTCTTACGTAAACCTGTTTTTGAAATGTGTGCAGTGTTAATTGTTTCTGAGTAATATGTTTGTGATGACTTTTCTAAAAGGCCGATGCTGATATTTAGGTTCTGGCTTCTGTCGACTTTGGAATCAAGAAACCTGAAAATAAGTTATTAAATAAACACACCTCAAAAGGAGAGAATGAGAGGTGATGGGTGATTGTTCTCCTCTCCTATAATTTCTAGTATTTATTTGGATCAGGAACTCACGTCCCTTTATTAGGTGGCGGCTCTGAAAGGGTTGGTGTTTATGAGTTTAGTGACTAGGAGAAGACAAAGGAGACAATCATCAACCCTCTTTCTACCTAGTAAGTCATCACACTTTTCTCTCTTCCTCATTATCTACCAAGGATAGATGGGTCCCAGATCTGGGATCCTTGTCCCCGTATTCTCAGCTTTAACCAAACTTGGAAGCTTATGTCAGTGACTGTTTATGTTGATCATTAGATGCTGGGGGAACACCAGTGGAGACGGAGTGCGGGGAGAGAGCTTAGCGGATCAGACAGCCTGCTTGTAAACAGCTGTTCCCGTGGCAGTGCCAGCAGGGGCAGCAGGAGCTATTTTCATCAGGGCCTGGATGGTCCCATACTGGAGGAGTTCAGAGAGAGCAGGAATTTACTCTCGTCTGCACAACGAGTCGCTTTTCTGTAGCTTTTCAAATATGTTTAAGGTTGAATAAGAGAGGCGAGACGGAGAAAGAAAACACACCTGGGAGTGGGGGACAAGATATCCTTTTGTCTGTGCAGTTTTCTGATAACAGCTGTTGCTAGGGTGTGGCAAGAGGGGACAAATGCCAGGGCCTCCAGCTGGGGGAAGCCCATGGCAGCTGCAGAGGAGGTGGTTAGCAGCTAGTGTCATCAGATAAAGGCTCAAATCTTTCCACTTGGAACCTTTAGCTGCTTCTGGTGATTTTGTTATTGTTGGTGGTGTGTGTTTGTTATTTGTTTTAATCCTGATGGCACTGTCTCCCTGCAACACTTGTACCTACAGATTTCTGATTCTGATATTTACCCAGAGGTTCCTTTCATTGAAGTAAACTGTGGCCCAGCATCCACTTAGGTCTTGGCCTTATTTTGATCATCCAGCTCTGTGAGGCTCTCCTTTGGGTGGTGAAACTGTTACAGCCGCAGAGAACCGAACCTTGTGCTTTGTGGCAGTTCAGGTAGGCTTCAGAAGGACCAGTCCTAGTACAGAATGCTCAGTAGCTTCTCTGATCATGACTTAAAGTGTGAGAAACAAATGAAGCTCAGAATGAACATTCTCTCGTTAAGAGAGAAAGCCTCGTTTCATGCTATCCTATTTTCATTACAATTAGGTTAGTCCCTGTGCTTTTATTATGTGTGAAGTTGGCCATTTTCTAACAAGTTGTAAAATTCTGGAGGAATACACTATGAGTGGTGTGTCCACAAAACAAACAAACAAACAAAAAAAACAAGGGAGATTGGGAGGGGGTTAGTGTAGAGATATATAACCAGGTACTGGTTTAAGAACAACCAGTGTGTAAATGTGCAAATTTACAAAAAGGATATGTTAAGAAAGGAATGTAAAAAAAATTAAAAATAAAAAAATTTAAAAAATTAAAAAAAAAAGAAAGGATTGTTTTTTTCCATCTTAAAAAAGGATTTAGCACATTTTCTGTTGAGGATCCTGGGTTAGTTTTCTATTTAAAATGCAATTCTTTTTATACGGTTTGCACACTATTTTCAGGCACATATACTGAGCCCAGTAAAGCGTGAACTTTTGGATTGTAGAAGTACTGTTTTGCTTCCCGATTCCTTTCCTCTTCCCCAGGAGGAAAGGAGAATGGGGTAAACTTGGACCCTATTTTCATTGAATATTTTAATAAAAGTTCTACTTACCTTTGCTCGTTAACATTTCCATAAATGATAGTGACTTTCACAGAATGTATTCACTGCAAAAAGCAGTGGTGCTCTCTGACTGTATTTTACATCTAGATGCCAAGTGCCTCTTATATCATCTTTAGTTAAGCTATAAGACGGTTGATAAAATAAGACTTTACCAAAGCTCCTACTTGTACTATTTTCTTCTTAAAAACAGACAACAAAAATCAGTTTAGAGGTGAGGTTTTAAGGCAGTTATCTGATGCATAACCATGATTCATTTTCCTTCACATTTGTTAAAATTTATTTTCTAAGGAAACCATAATTCAGAAGGACACATGTACCCCAATGTTCATTGCAGCACTATTTACAATAGCCAGGACATGGAAACAACCTAAATGTCCAATGACAGATGAATGGATAAAGAAGATGTGGTACATATATACAGTGGAATATTACTCAGCCATAAAAAGGAATGAAATTGGGTCATTTGTAGAAATGTGGATGGACCTGCAGTCTGTCATACAGAGTGAAGTAAGCCAGAAAGAGAAAAACAGATATCGTATATTAATGCATATATGTGGAATCTAGAAAAATGGTGCAGATGAACCTATTAGCAGGGCAGGAATAGAGACGTAGAGAATGGACATGTGGACACGGTGGTGGGGGGGGAAGGGGAGGGTGGGACAAATTGGGAGATTAGGATTGACATATATACATTACCATGCGTAAGATAGATAGCTAGTGGGAACATGCTGTAACGCACAGGAAGCTCAGCTCGGTGCTCTGTGACCACCTAGATGGGTGGGATGGCAGTGGGGGGGTGAGAAGGAGGTCCAAGAGGGAGGGGATATAGGTATACATATAGCTGATTCACTTCATTGTACAGCAGAACTAACACAACACTGTAAAGCTATTATACTCCAATAAAAAAAGTAAAATGACATTTTAAAAATAAAAAAAAGAAAACTAAGGAAATGTGACTAAAGTATGAACTTTAGTTAATAATAATGTATCAGTATTAACCAATTGTATCAAATTTGCCATATTAGTGGTGTGTGGTATACCTTTACGACTTTTCTCTAAATCCGAAGCTGTTCTAAAATAAGTTTATTAAAGAGTAAAACAATAAATGAAGCACACATATACACAACACTGATACAACAAATGAACTGACAAAAAGATAACTATTAATACATTTTTAAAAATTTGCTCATTACTGGTCTGTACCAAATAGCATGACTCATTTGTGGTCTCTAACGTTTTCTTGAAATAACCAGAGATCACAGATGAAGTTGCTGAAAAGGATCACATGTTGATTATGTTGGATTGAAAGTACAGTGCTGAAGAGTGTATAGACTGGAATCAGAATGCCTCGGCTTAAACCCTGATTTTGTTACTTACCAGCTGGATGACCTTGGGTTAGTTATTTCATGAATCTGTGTCTTAGTTTCTTAGTCTGTAAACTGGTGATGAAAATAGACTTCAGTAAGTTGGTCTTAGAGTGATACGTTGATATTTGTATAGCACTTAGAACTATGCCAGGCAATTAGTGTTATAAGTGTTTATTAATAAATAAATACTGGGGGAAAAGAGAATTTACTTTATTAATGACTGTTTTGTAGACTCTGATAGTCAAACCTAACAGTGGGTATAACCTGTCTTCATGAGAGAGGATGAATAGACCTTAGTTGCCAGGATAAAGTACACTTATCCTGCTACCATACTTACAAGAGCCAAAAGTTATCACAGAGTATTTAAGACATTCAAATACAAGGAACAAGAGTGAACTAGAGCTTTTTCCTCCAATATTTTATTATGAAAAATTTCAAACATACAGAAAAGTGTAAAGAATTCTACAGTGAACATCCTTTTCTCCACCACTTGGATTCCACAATTAACATTCCACCGTGCTTGCTTTAGCACGTGATACAAGATACTGATTATAGTTCCCTGTGCTATACAGTAGGTCCTTAATTATCTATTTTATATATAGTAGTATGTATCTGTTAATTCCAAATTCCTAATTTATCGTTCTTCCCCACCTTCCCCTTTGGTAACCATAAGTTTTTTTCTATGTCTGAGTCTATTTCTGTTTTGTAAATAAGTTTGTTTGTATCATTTTTTTAGATTCCATGTATAAGTGATATCATATGTTATTTGTCTTTCTCTGTCTGACTGACTTCACTTACTATGATATACTCTAGGACCATTCATGTTGCTACAAGGTTCTTTTATTTTTTTTAAGAGATAAAACTTATGTATAATGAAATGCACCATTTGATGAGTATTGACTAAGACATACATCTGTGAAACCCAAACCCCTATCTGGATATCTTTGAATGCTTTTGGCTGCAAGAAACAGAAAATCGACTCAAACAATGTATTCACCCCCGTAACTGGAAATCCAGGAGATGTGAATAACCAACTGATACCATGTGCATACGTAATTATATTTCTTCTGAAATAACACTGTATCCTTAGAATTACGATACTCTACTATAGAATTGTCATCTGTGGAGTCCTTACCTCCCTCTCCTTTCCAGCACTCAGCAGAAGTGTTGCAAAGCTGAAGGAAAGGTTGGATCTTACTTTTTGAAGCCAAAACCTGTTTCAACAGCAGCATGAAGGGCTCTGCTTTCCCCCATATCCAGGCAGGAGTCCTCTCAGTGTCTCATCACTAGTTCTATGCATAATTTCCAAAGCCCATCTAGATGTCAGGCACTGGGTTAGGTGCTGGGGACAAGAGGAGGACCTTCATTTTCCAGACTTCCCTCTGTCATCACTTGTATCTCTCAGAGTTTCAAGCACCTTTTTGGCCTACTGTGGATCAGAAACTTTATTTTCACTTTTATGGTTTAAGATTTCCAAATCGTGAAATAAACCAAGTGCAAAATAATAAAAAGAATATTAATCTTAAGATAACATTTCTGGACTTGCTTAAGGCAAGAGTCCTTTGTTCCATTTGTATTTGTCCTGAAGCAAAATTAATTTCATGAAGGGGTGGATACCTTAGGGGAGTGGAATCTACAAGGATGCCAGGGTGGGAAAGGGCAAATAACGTATATTACATGAATTTCATGTCTCGTATATCTTTGCATAATAAATTTGTTTTAAAATATGGATACATAATAAATATAATTTAATAAATTCATATATTAATGATGCAGTATAATTCAGTAAGTATAAAAATTGAGAGAAATGGAAAAGAAATTAGTGAAAATCTAAGGATGGGGGAGTGTCGAAGATGCATTTATGGCAGAGAAGGACACTTAGAAATGGAAGCCATGCTTCTAGCACAGGGGAGATCACTGAGTCAGAAATTCCTGCAGGGCAAGAGGGATCAATGACAAAAGAAAGACATAGGCCAGAGACCTAGGACATGAGTCTGAGAGGTGATAAACAGCTTATATCATGGGAAACCTGGCCAGAAGCGGGTCTTCAGGTTCTGGGTTGCCCCGAATATGCTACTCTTCCTTAACAAGCATGGGGCAGTAGTTTGGTACAGTACAAAGATCTTCTCATAACTTGTAGGGAAATGTGGTACAAAAGAGTTAGAGATAATGATAATCATTGTAGAGGAGGGTGACCAAGGTTTGTGTTTTTATATGTGGATTGTAAAGTGAGGGACAGTTGGACAGTTCAGGCATTTACTAAACAATAATAATAGCAAAATGTCAGGTCCTGTTCTGTGAGCTTGCATGTATATTGTTTTATTGAATTCTGAAAATAATTCTGTCATCCCTATTTTTAAATGGAAGAAACTAAGGCATGAGCAGTTTGACCAAAGTCACATAAGTAGTAAGTATGGGAGCTTGATTTTGAATCCAGGCCTCTCAGAATTCCTACTAGGTGCAACCAGCTACGGAAATAACTCTGTAAACTAGCAAGCAGTAAGGCCCATCCTTCTTGCCTTCAGGTCACAGCCTATGCCAGGTAGAGAGGGGAAAAAGACATATGCATTTAAATAATATATGGGGGCAGTATATAAAGGGCAACATGTAGAGTGGTTTAAACAATAAAGGGGATTTCTTGGCTTATGTAATGTTAAATTTCAGAGATATGTAGACTTCACATGAGGTTTGATCAGGATTCCAGGTCTATTTCTCTTAAGTTCTCTTGATTCTACCTTTCTCTGTGCATTAACTTTGCCTTCATGAAGGCTTCTTTTGCACTCATATGATGGCCACTAGCACCAGTCAGACTGAAGAGAGAGGGCTGCCATCAACCATCTACAGCAGTCTTGAGCTTTCATGTTTTTGGATCATCTTGACTTACAGACTCACAAGATATTAAAGCAGAACAAGGTCCTTCGCTGGTTGTCCTAGGCTTACCCATCTGCAATATTGTGGCAAGAAGGATGGTATTACCCTGACTGCCTTAAGTCAAGCAGGAGCCCCCCGCCTCCTCCTTAGGGGCACAGGGTAGGATCACAGCTGCTATACTCTGGTGAAGGGTTCATTGAGTGTTGCAGAGATAAGCCCAGTGTCCTCCACAAATGATGATTTGAGCTCAATGATGAGAATCCAGTGGAAAAAAAAATTGTACAGGGTATGGTGTAATTAAGGCCAAATTTTAGGAGAAATAACTTAAAGTTGCAGGGGGGGAGCTTATACAGAGAAGAAGAAAGTGCTCACAGAAAAGCCACAAAGGAGATACAATTTGGGAACGGTTAGGAGACATTGGCATACATCCTGGACCCTACTGCTTTCAGAGTAATTTTCCCTGTAAACTTCCCCATCATGATGATCACCTGTTCATCATCCATATGCGCCCTCCCTCACCTTTCACCCCTCACTACCCTCTGAAATGGAAGAGATGCCTCTGGGGTTCAGGGTTTGCTCAGTAATTAATAGAAGTAAAATAGAACTCTCAACAGATGACTGAAATGGCAGGTGGCTCAGGTTCAAATTGCAAAGAATGATTTTTGCATCACTTGGGTTTTGATGTCTTTCCAAGTAACACCTCCACCCAGAAAGGCTCCCAGCCAAAGCTGTATAAAAGTTATCTCTTTGTTTAAGCAGGCTGCTTTAGGAATCATTAAGATGCAGACTTTCGGAGGAAGTTGCAAAATGTTCTTTACTTACATAACTCAACTAAGAAAGGTCTTTCAGGTCATGTGTTTTAATATATTTTGTCAATGTTTTCCCTCCCTTCTCCAGAAATTGGAAATAGGAGCTACCTTCGATTATCAAGAAGGCAGATTTTTCACCACTGTTAGTAAGATTTAAGCTTATATCTCATTGCACCATTGCATTGACTTTACAATAGCAACTTTGGCATTGATTTTGTACCACATCTTACCATAAAGATAACTAATAGGAATAAATCCAAATTTATTCTTATGGTTTTATTCTTGGAGAATACTGCATGAGTTTAGCCTTTTATTCTTCAAAATGGGTGGTGTGTGTACAAATGCAATAAACCTTTTGTCCTCAAGTACTGACAAGAAAATGTGATATAAAATTGTGATTTTTTCTTATGCCTGTGTTGGCTACAAAAGAGAGAAGCTCCAGTTAAACCCATTGAGAAGCATCCATGAAAGCTAAGAAGCTGGGCTTGGAGCCAATGCATTTGTCTACATGTTCAACATTTGCTGACTTGGCAGTAATCGGAGCTTTAAGCCAAGAAGAGCAGAGTCTGATTATTCAGGACTTTATCATAATTTACAATTATGATACCTCAAGTGGAGGTGTAGTGGTTAGGGCCAGGAATTCCTTAGAAACCACAATTCCAATGCATCAGGGTTTGTCAGGCCGTTTTGTTTAACAAGGGACAAAACCATTCGATTATTTAAAAGCTTAATGAACCAGAGGGAATCTCTTCAGTTGTCTTCCTGTAGCTCCACTTTGGGTGGTTATTTTGCTGCTAGATAATTTCATTTCTGAAAGGGGAACACAGAGAAGGAGAGGAAGTTGGTTTGGCTATTTGTCAGCAGTTCTGAAAGAATGTTTATTCAGGGAGGAGTTTGAACCCTGTGAGAATTGGGGGATTATCTGGACATTTTCAGTTCTTTGATGTTGTGCCTACCCAACTAGTGCTCCTCAGCTGACCTTCTAGCCTCTGCCAGAGAAAACCTCTAGTGGCCAGGACTCAGTCACTTCTTTATGAGCGTCTAAATGTATGGGTAGTGAGGGGATAGGCCACCCTTAGCACTGCAATCATAATTATGGAATCTAACATACATTTGGGGAAATCATTGTAGTCCTTATTGGTGGCTTATGTGAAAAAAAAATTTTTTTTACTGAAATGTAGCCTGGCATTCCTTAAAAGAACACCCATCTATAATAAAATATGACAATTTGTTTTACTTTGTAGTCAAAAATGTTCTTCTTGATAGAGCATAGCAGTAGATACTAAATTATATTGCTTGGGGAATTCTGGGAGATAGGCCTTCATGGAGATTATAGTACAATAGGTAACAAAGAAAAAACACTTATTTAAATCTATTTGGTAGTCTATTCAGAGACGTGTTCAAAGGTTAAATTTGAGATACTCAGTGTGTCACTTAAAACTGCATTTACTGGAATGCAGATATTTCAGTATTTCACCTTAAGGCCTTGAGAATCGTATCTTATCTGTATGACCTGCATCACCTCCCATACCAGAAGGATTGTTCAAGCGAAGTATGTGTTTTCACAGGGCAGATGTTTTCTTCTCTAAGAGCCCCTGCATCCAGTTTCATGATTCTCCTGGAAGAGGGTCAAGGTGATTGCAGGCCTGACTCCTTTTGCCCTTTAGACTTAGAAATGGGAGGTGTCAGCAAAAGGTAACACCTTCTAAAAGGGAAGTCCAGCTCTCATTGCTGAACTCATTCTAGTGACTTAAAAGAATGGGTGCTTCTCTGGTTTTGAGCTTTCCAGTACCTTGTACAGATGTACATCAGGGCATCTACAACCCTTTCCATTTTTGTCCTTCTTGCGTAGTGAGGGAGGGTGAAGGTGAATACCATGGTTTATGGTGTGGATTAAAGAACATATTTACTGCGGGCCCATCAATGCAAAGGGTCAGCAAGAGGGGATATGTGGTCCTCCATTCTCTCATTATTCCACAGTTGGGCATAAGCATGAAGCTGCCTGACATACAGTGTGTTTCTGTTCCATGGGAGGGACCCTGACCCCCGGCTACACAACCTTCCTATAATGCAAGCATGAGCATGGCCTTATCTCTGGGTTACAAATAATGTGAACTCAGGCGCCTAAGTGTCCGAGCTGGGAAATGCCAGATGCACAGCACCTGGAGACCCCCGGGGCTTGTTCGAAGTCACAGCCCCTCCTGCTGGGGAAAGGCGGTCACCAATCCTAGGGGAAGCTGGGTTTGGGTGCAGCCCCTCCTGCTGGGGAAAGACCAGGCTCCCAGTCCCAGCCAGCTCGCTGCCTGTGAAGTCAAGCTGGGCCTCTAAGGTCACAAATCTTGCCGTGTCCCCCCAGCAGCTGGCAGGTCTGTGCACTCTCCGAGGCAAGGTACAGCACCTCACTCGTTCTTAGGTCCAGAACTTCTCTGTCTAAAATCCAGGAAGAGGCATACCGTATTTCAACGCTACAAGTGCATTTTGACTTACTCTGAAGTTTTGAAACGAGGACTTTAAACTTTACCTTATTTTATAAGTGAGGGTATTTAGTTCAAAGGTCAAACTAGGTTATGTCTTTTAACCTCTGGCCTTGTTTTTAATAGCTTAACACCAGGCTTCCTACTGCCAAGATAGATGGATAAATCATCCCTTGGCAGTAGGTTCTAAGTTTTATAGCTATGTAATTTGTTGCGATATTCACTGGATTGGTATTACTCTGATTTTCTTTTAGCCTTCTCAGTAAATAATAATAATTATAATAAACAGTATTTATTTATAATAAACTTGGCACACTTACTGTATGCCAAGTAGCGTGATAAGTATTTTACATGAATTGTACCATTTAATCCTTGAGTGGGTATCATTAGTCCCATTTTAGAGATGGGCACACAAAGTCTTAGAGAAATAAAGAAAGTTGTCCAGACTCACAAGGCCAGCAAATAGAAGAGCTGGCTTTGCAGCTTCACAATGTCCTGCACAAGTCATGCTCTTAGCGTGTACACGTTGAGGATACAGCTGCGCTCAGCTCTAAGCAATTGAGCGTGGAGGTCAGAAGCAAAGAACTCCCCAACTACTGTGGACATGGAGCCTGGACTTTTAAAATTTGTCTTGTCTCTGAACATTTATTCTGTGTTGGGCAAAAATTAAACTTACGTATATAATAATACTTATGTCTACATACATGAAAAAGATGAATAGCACCATTAATGTATTTAAAAATTTATTAAGAGTTATTTAAAAGCTACAAAAACTTGGGTTAGTTGTGTGACTAATTGGCTATTTACACCGCTATGTATGGCTAATTACCAGGAAGCATACTGATGTGCGTGTATACATGCAGTGTGTCAGATTAACTTGTGTGTTTTACTTGAAGATTATAGTAAATACTCTTCACCTATGGATTAACTAAATTAGAAGTTCTGGAATGTGAGTCCAGTGGGTCATATTTTAGGTTCTAGAAGGAAACTTATTTATTGCCGCTTCTCAGCAACATGAAAGATGCATATCCTCAGACTTATGTTTTGCATGTGAGGAACAGAGTAGTCAGTAGAATCTCATGCAAGAAACATTAAAAAATATTCCAAATATTATTTTGGAGCTTTTCAAGGTATTGCTCAGTTTCTGTTTAGAGCTAGAATAAATTTTTAACTGAGTTAACTGTAGATCCGTACAATAGACTCTAATATAGAGCTTCTGACTCATTGTCCTCAAAGAGTGTACATTGAAATAGCCAAATAAGATGAAATAGCCAAATAAGCACTGGGCATTTAGTTCAAGATCCTCTTGTTTCCTTTGTAGGAATGCGTGAGGCAATCATTTTATGATTATAATTGAATTTTTCACACCAAGCCTTTAGATTTGCAGGAAAATAGGTCCTGTAGTCTAGGTGCTGATTTTAGGATTAGAAGAATGCAGAACTCTCAGGGTTGGGGAATTTTGGATTCAAAACAGAATAAGTATAAAAATTTTCTAAGATATCGGGATATTTGGGCATAATGCTAGAATTTTCAAGTATCCTGAGAGAAAAAAGTAAAGACTTTACTTAATTAGCCATATAGAATCTTAAACCATTTGTTTTCTAATTATTTTTCCCCAGCATGCATGTCTGATACCTGTTGCACTGATACAGAAGATGACATTAATAATGTATACTTAACTATAGACTAATGTTCTCTGTGTAGTGTTGCCAAAAGCCCATATTTCTTTTGGTGAAAACCATGTCAAGACTACATGTTGCTGTTTTAACCAGATGTGAAATGCTGACTTTATTTTCTCCCATCTTTGTTTTTCCTTCACCCAAAACCCTCTGTCAGCAACTATAGATATCAAAATAGTGTTGTAGGTATAAAGTCACATTTATTCTTTAATTTTTCCTTTTCCTGTGATATAATGCTTTCTTCATTTTGTCCCACGTTGAGTAGCTGCTTGTGCGTGTGTATGTTTCCAAGCTTCTTCACATCACTAGACAAGAAATTACACTAGAAATTACAGTTATTACTTAGCTGGTTTGCACTTTAACCACTTACAGCTCCTCTCACCCCTGTTAATTCTTACTCTTGGTCTCAGGACCTAATCTAGGAACTGAATAAAGAAGGAATTACCTGCTCTTTTCATTCATTTCCATATCTCCTGTTAGTGGGAATAGTTGTCTATCAGATGGGTAAGAAGGCATGCACACATTCATTTAGACACTCAACATAAGCTTATAGAAGTTAATGCTTTAAATCTGTGCAGAAATCTGTATATATTTAAATCGTTAGTCAAGAATCTCAGTTCAATAAAATATCTTCTTTCAGAAACAAGTCTTTTGTTGTCAGCAATTGGAATGGCTTTTGCTTTGTAAAACCTTTAAAAAAAATCACAGCTCTGTTATGAAACAACAGCAGTTTGTACTCCCTGAATCACTATATAGCTCAAAGAAATTTGCTAGCCTATTTCAAGATCTTGCAGTCTCCATGTTCTAGAAGGTCTTAAAAGCTTCCCTGGTGGTCCAGTGGTTAAGACTCCGTGCTTCCACTCAAGGGGGCACGGGTTCGATCCCTGGTCGGGGAACTGAGATCCGGCATGCTGGGCGGCACAGCCAAAAAAAAAAAGTCACCAGGAAATTTCTTGCCTATCTAATTAGAAATCCTTCTAGCAGCACCCCGTGCTTCGTTAGTGAGAGTCTTAAGCATAGTCTCAGAAGAGCACAGTTCCTGTGGTTTCTGTGCTTGCTTCTTCAGCCTTCTCTCAAATTTGTAAGAGCCTCTATATCCTTTCAGTAAAATCCCTTTTTGCTTAAACTAGTGAGAATTAGTTTCGGTTTCTCATAACCATCACTGACACAGAAATTAGTACCAGGAATGAGACATATGAATACTACGTGACAAAAATCACAGATACTTATTACACTCATATTTTTTTTAACCTTTTGTTTTTTCTTTATTTTTTTTTTGTGCTAAAAGCACAGAGTCAGAGATATTTATATAAAATATTGTCTGTTACAAAGTGTAAACAAAGACTAATTCTGCTTGGGATAGAATAATCATCTTACGATCCCTCACATTTGTATGAGCTTTACTACATAAAAGTGTTTGACTTGTAACCACATTTGTTATATAGAGGGCTGAATGTTGTTCTATTTTTGTAACTCTCGTGGCATCTCCACTGTTCTAGGAATAGGGTAGAATATAAATAAATGCTTGTTGATTGATCCTTTATGGAAAGTGAAATTGCTTTTGGTTTTCAAGTCATGAAATTTCATTCTTCTCTTTCCTCCTTAACAAATAGGGACGCTGAGGTTTTAGGAATTGAACTTCTGTATGCTTTAGTGTTGACGTTAGGCATAAGAAGCAGAGTGTCCACGGACGAGGACACTTAGGCAGTTCTATCGTGAGCCAGTTAACATTTTTTGGTCTTTTTATATTTTTAGTCTGTCACTTCAGTGTGCTGTTAAAATTGCTAAATATTTAGGTACAAACATAAAATCCCACTTTAGAGTCAGCTGATTATGCAGTTGCAGGTAAGATGACACACAAACATATTAATATTTTTAGCTTTCGCAGATACTATTAGAAAGATACGATAATTACAGCCTCGTGGATCCACAGAACCTATTAGTTGATGGCTCAGATACCTTCAGAAAAAATGGGAAGAGGTCATACTGGGAGCCTTTGGTCTGTAAAATCACAGAACACTTGCTGGGTGAGATGAATATATTAAAAAATTCCATTATAACAATTCTATAACAGTTTTTCTTTATCTTTGTTTTGTGATGAGTATTTGTGATACCAGTTACAAACACCAATTAATATTTAGACAGCATCTTTTATTTTAGAAAGAGATTTTATATGTATCATTCTATTGATTCTTAACATTCTGTTGATCCTTAGCCTGTGAGCTAAGAGGAATCAGTGATTCTTTTTTTTATTTAATTGAAGTGTAGTTGATTTACAATGTTGTGTTAGTTTCAGGTGTGCAGCAACAGTGATTCAGATACATACACACACACACACACACACACATATGCATATATATATTCCTTTTCAGATTCTTTTCCCTTATAGCTTGTTATAAACTATTGAGTATAGTTCCCTGTGCTATACAGTAGGCCCTTGTTGGTTATCCTGAGTGATTATTCTGATTCCAAATTTAGAGGGGAAGTGCTTTCCTGAAGTTCTGTCATACTTGGATACATGGAATAAAAATTTGCTAAGTGACAAAAATAAATGCAGCTCAGAGAGATTAAGTGACTTGGCCAAGGACACACAGTTACTAAGTGATGGGGGCAGAACTCAGATTTAAGATTTTTCATTCCAGATCCCACATTCAGCTTTGCAGTGCTGAAGCCCCAACAAGGGCAACTGAAGTTGTGTTCCGTGGTAAGAGGTAAGATAAAGAAATATGTTTGAAATCTTAGAATGCATATCTCTTAAATTGAACAGGGATTATTTTACAGCTAATAGTAAGTTCTGTGGTTCTGATGCGTGCAAATGGAATTTTGAAAAATCAATTGGAGAGGGAATCTTGAGGGCCATGCTGCTTTGGAGTTCACACTGAATCATCACATTTCAGGGTTTTTAGACATGAAAGAAGCTTTACATTTTGGAGACAAGGAAAGTGAAGTTTACAAAAATGCATGCTCCATGAAGGTAGAGTCAATATATATCTTGTTTACTTGTTACTTACAGTTCCCGATGGATACTAGATGTTCAATTAATGTTTGTTGACTGGGCAAGGTCCAGAAAACTAACGTAGTTGCTCTAAGTCACATCTTAGTGAAGGTCTTCCCAAAGGATCCATCATAACATGGTTGATTGACATACCATCTCCACGTCATCAGCATAATCAAGTGGTTGAACTTTAGGCTGTTGGGACCTTAGTGATAATCTATCGAATCCAGCCTTTTAAATGACTTTTGCTTGGCCATCTGACTTGGTACCAGAGTAAGGATGGAACTGACCATCTTGGTTCCTCTCTACCCCTACTTTCATCATGTCAACTCTGAAGTATTTATGAGGAATCAAGATGATCTCCTTCTCTGGAGACCAAGTGGCCCCAAGGCAGTTAGGTCGTTAGTGTATGTAGACCTGAGGCAGAACATGAGCCTTGTGACGCAGTCCTGAGTTCCTTTCCTCTCAGTCACACAGGGATCTCCGCCAGACTGTTCCATCTGAACTCAGCATCTCTCTGCGTTTCTGATTTGTTCTTCCCAGCTTTAGCGGTACTTAGTCTCTGCCTTTAATTCAGGATTGAAACTGGCCAGCCCTCGCTGGTAAATTTTAAATGCGTCACTTTCTCATAGCCCATCTCTAAATTTTCTACTTCACTGGGGAGTCAGGGGTTGTAGTCTAATACCTTGAGTATGAACACACTTCCTCACCTCCACACAATTAAAAGGAAAAAACATTGTTTTCTTGTGTTTATTGTTCATTTTTTTTTTTTTTTTTTTTTTTTTTTTGGCTGTGCAGCATGCGGGATCTCAGTTCCCCAATCAGGGATCGAACCCGCGCCCCCTGCAGTGGAAGTGCAGAGTCCTAACCACCAGACCGCCGGGGAAGTCCCAAAAAAGAAAAAAAAAGTGAATAAATTTCTCGTACGCATTGTGAGAGTCCCTTACGTGACAAGCACCAGGGCTAGCCTTTGAGAACAAAAGGTAAACCACAGGACCCCTGTCCTCAAGGAGCTCACAGACCAGAGATTGCAGCCAGTTAGTGCCAGAGAGAGAAATGTGGACAATTACAATGCAGCATGATAATTTCTGTGGTAGAGGGATGTCCAAGGTACAACGGGAGCTGCGGATAGAATGACTGGCTCTGCCTCTGAAGGCCTTCCCGAGCAAGTGACAGCTGAGCTGGGTTTTGCAGGAGTTTACTCAGGAAGGAGAACAGTAAGAGGAGGAGGTGCTTTTTAGACAGTGAAAATAGCAAGAAAGACTTGAATATGTGAAATGTCATAGCATGTTCAGGAAGGTCCACATAGTCCTGCAGTCCATTGGTTTTCAAATGTCTTGCTTGCCCATCTATGTCTGTGCAAACATTTTGAGCATAGATTCCCCCAATATAAGCATATTACCTGTTATACACAGGTACTCCTGTACTGACGCATTATGTATATCATAAACACACCCACAAAATAGAAAGTTAAAAGATCCCTTTAGGGACTTCCCTGGCGGTCCAATGGTTAGGACTCCGTGCTTCCACTGCAGAGGGCGTGAGTTAAGATCCAGCATGCCACCTGGTGCGGCCAAAACAAAAAAAAAAGTCCCTTTAAAGGCGAGATAAAAGAAATATAGACATTCTGATATTTTCTAGCCACACCCCAAAGGATGGTCTTAGGTTCCTCCTTTGTAAGCCACTGTCTAGACCCTCAGCTCCATGAGGGCGGCCAGGTCTGTCAGATTCATTGCAGTTTCTCCCATGTCTAGCACTGTTTCTTGCATTACTAGGCATCCAACAAGTATTTGTTGGATTGAGTTGATGTTTCAGTATTGCTGGAGGGTAAGCCTAAAGTGATGAGCGGATAGGACAAATGCCCCCCAGCTTTACTGAAGGAAGACCTTTGTGGATTTTCCCAAGACCCGAAGCAGAACACCAGAGCTTTGAGTTCAAGCTCTGACTCCCACTGTTTATCTTAGGGAGGGCAAGACCCTCACAGAATTTCTCTGTGTCTCATGAGGGCATTTGCGCTGTTCAGCAGGGGGCAATAATGTTCCCGCATATCATGTGGCACTTGCGGTGAATGACTAATAAAAGTGATATTGTGAAGCACTTGGCACTGATGAAAGACCTATCAAAATGGTAAATAGCCCTTGTATAAGCAGGCAGAGAAAATGAGGGCCATTCTTCCTCCCACCATGGCTCTTATGGATAATGATAGCAACATCAAAAGCATATTTTTCTGTTTGACTTGTGAGAATAAGGGTCTATGATGTTCTAGCCACAGAACTGTCTTTTTCACATGGCAACAAACAAAACAGAAGTTCTGTCACAGGCCTTGCAATTATTAGATGAATATAAACAAGACTTAAGGCAGTGTATGTGAACTTTTTAAAAAGCGCAATTAACATTTTATTATAGATTAGTTAAGATTATAGGGTGGGGGAGAGATAAATTAGGAGTTTGGGATTAGCAGATACAAACTATTGTATATAAAATAGATGAACAACAAGGTCCTGCTCTATAGCACAGGCAACTATATTCAATATCCTGTAATAAACCATAACGGAAAAGAATATGAAAAAGAATAGGTATATATATGTATAACTGAATCACTTCGTTGTACACCAGAAACTAACACAACATTGTAAATCAACTATACTTCAATTTAAAAAAAAAAAAAGATTATATACTTGTAGGTATATATAGAATACAGATTTCATCTGCATGTTTCAGAGAAACCTAGATATACCCTTTCTTATCTTTTCCTCCCAGAGAAATTTCTTATACACATGCCCGCTGATAAAGTTTTATCTTTAGTTAATCAGCCTACAAATATTTGTCAAGAGCCTGTGGGGCAGCTTTTGTTTGTACTGGAAAAGATATCAGGAAATAAACAGCATGATTCCTGCCCCCAAGAAGATGACTTTTTAGGTAGAGAAATAGAATAGGAATCCATGAATAAATGGAGGGTAATTGAACAAAATATTGTGAAGAACCCTGGAGAATTAGAGCCACAGTTTTAAAAAGGAGAACTCCCTGTGACCTAGAAAAGAAGGAGATGGCTTCATGGCACGTGAGGAAAGATGAGTAGGCTTTATAGAAGTGGAAGGGAACAAGACGGAATTCCTGGCACTGGGAATGCCGTGGGCAAAGACACAGAAATGGGAGCTCTTCATCCAAGGTGCCTAAGAATATTGCCTGGGTGGCTGGAATATGTGGGGGATCATTTCTAGAAATCAGATGTTGGGGAAGAGGAACTAGTTTGGCAGGGAATGATGATGAGAGAGAATGTGTGTGTTTATGGGTAGAGGTGTGGAGGGAGGGAGGCAAGAAAAGTGGGAGCATTGAAATGATTGCAGATTTGTGTCCACCATGTTTTGTGTATGTTGAGTTTGGTGGGGGTCTGGATTTGATTTTTTCACTACATGTTTTTAACCCAGGATGTTCACCTTTCTTTTCATTCTAATGGTGACCTCCTGACCTTCAGCTCATGTATTCAAGAAATGCAGAATAAACATAATATTAAGTAAAAGTTCAACGGATCTACTACAAGATAGGACTCAAACGTAGTGATATATTACAAAAGCAAGCAGAATTTATTCTCAGCTCTGATAGCCACACTGCAAGCACATGTAAAGAAGTACTTGTACATCCAGTGTGATGCCTGGACTTTAGTCATTAGTGCAGATTCATTGTGGAAAGTTTCACTGGTTGAGTTTGGTTTGGGTAGGAGCTTCTCCTTTCTTTGTATTAAATGTTCAGAGATTTAGAGAACTAGATAGTGTGGTCATTGCAGCAAATAAAAAAATAAATTAAAGAAAAACAGGAGAAAGACTAGAGGAAGAAAGATTCTTTTTTGTGGAAAAGAGTTTTTATTGACTCAAATAGCAATCCAATCAAATCGCATATTTGTCCCTTCATTATGTATTCGGTGGGAAAGTTACAAGTCTGATAAATGGAGACTGATTTGCAGGACATTGTAAGGTTTCTCAAGGAAAAAACCAGATAGTTTAACTTATCAGACACTCGCAGGACAGATGTAATTATGATGTAAATCAGAGTCCCTGCGGAACAGACCCTAGCCGTAAACAGATGCGAGGGCCTCCTTTAAAAACCACCAGTTCACAGAACACAAGTATCATTTGCTTCTTGGTACCTAGAGTGAGAGTTTGTTATGTTGGCTTTGCTTCCTAGCACGCAATAAGACAAGTACTGGGATGGAAAGATATTGGAAACAAATGCAGTACCATGGTGACTTTATAGGAAAGGCCTTTCCAAGCCCCTCTAGAATCTTAGTGATTTCCAAACAGTCTACTTTTGGTAGCTTTGCTACCTTGCCTCGGGTAGTCTAATTAATAGTGTGACTTTTTAGTTGTGGAAATGCCACTGCAGTTCAAATGACAGCTGTCAGGAGAATGTTGCTGAGAGCTGACTAGATCTTTAGGTATCTAGCTATCTTTAGAAGGTACTGTCTTTGGTTTAATGAGTGCTGTAGTTCATAAGTAGCCACAGGTGTTTGGAAACATGCTAACATTTGAGCTTACCCTAGGGTTTGGTAAGTTTTCAGATTCTTTATATAATCATTAATGGGGTTTAAATAGCTGCCTATCCACCATAGCAAAATAGAGAGTTGTAGAGAAGATGGAATCTTTGGGGTGCTTCTAAAGTAATGGAGGACCCTTGAAAAACATAAATATGCAAATAACACTACAGATACAACCACTAACATAACCAGCTACAGCCATGCAGAAATATTCTTATTAATGAATGAGATTGGATATATCCTTACAAGCGTGGAGTCTTGGTAGATGAGATATCTTAAGTTCTAGATGCAATATGTGGCTTCTCCACTTGTAAACTATTAGTGGCCAATTCCGACCACCAGAGTAAACCTTCTTTTCATCTGTAGATAGGGGTTAATAACCTCTCCCCTAACTACCTCACATGGCTGTTCGCAAAATCAAATGAGGTGAAGAGTATGGAAGTCATTTATAAGCCATAATGTGCTAAGCACATGGCTTTATTATTATGTAGAACCCCATGGCAACTCAGACACAGAGAAAACTGCATATGCTAGCATTACCACCCAGAGCCTTTCTCTTACAGTCAACGTAATTCCTTCTTGGCTGTTATTGATGGTTTTTGCTTCTGCTTTGGCCCCTCTTCTCTCTGATCCTCAAACAGTTTGAGTAACCTGGAATCCAGATAAGTGTGGGTCTAGGTACATAAGGTTATATGTACTAAAGCCTCATTAAATACAGAGAAACATACACCAGGTGTATTCAGCGACCACAGCGGTACACAAGTGGCCTGAAAATTTAACTGTAAGTGTATCGAGTACCTGCAAGGGTCACTATGTTAAGAAAGGGAAAATGTAAACCTATTGAATAAGCCAATACGTAGATTTCCAGGAACTTTTCTCACTCGTTGTGTCTGACAGTTGAGTCTGTGAAGATTTTCCTGAAGGTGGTATCAGGAATAGCATTTTATTATGTAGCCCTGATAAACCTCTTTTGCTTTCTTCATAGTCATAAGTGAAATACAGATTTTCAGGCTTTTTGAGTCTCTCCCAGGGTTTCCTTTTACTTGCATTCTGTTAGTCATGAAAAAAAATATCATAATAGCAAGTGTATTAGGGGTCCACACGGAGTGCAGAAGGTGACCTAAAGATTTGGATGGAAGTGTATTGAGTATTTATAAGGGACAGTTAACCTCCCAAAATGCTTATTTTTGAGTGGTTGGATGTTTCTCAACAGCCCTTCATGACCTTTTTTTTGTCATGAAAGTCCATGACCTTTTTCTGTCCCCTAATATTTGTGTGTGTGTTTGCATCACTGCACCTGTGACTCTCAGTATTCCCTTTTCTTATGTCTGTGCTTTGTCACCTTTTCCCCACAGCAGAGCTGCCTCTGGCCCTTGGCGTCACAGGACTTGAGTGAACGCAGGACCTTCAGATTTGCCTCCTTGTCCTTGGGGCTGCCAGGCACTGTGGCCGTCTCCCCACTTTCCTCCTCTCTGGGGGTCTAGCTCCTCCGCCAAGCTGCCCGTGGACTCCTGGAGGGCCCCAGCCACTGGCCTGAGCTATACCTGCCCAGACCCGCCTAGATCCTGACAGTAGACAGACCCTGAGCTAAAGCCAGACCCCTGCTGTATACACATTCTGTGGAGAATGGCATGGGCTCTTCCTGAAGGAAGAATTACTTAACATTTCTTTTCCTGGGGGAACCAAACACCCACAGATGGTCCAAGTGCTTCTTCATATTAATGGAAAGGCAATGGAGAAACACTTTGAAGTACTGCCCAGTAAGAGCAACCTGAGTGGGTCTACAGCCACCAAAGGGCCCAAGACTAGAGACTCAATTTTGTATTCTGTTCTGTGGTCAAATTTCTCTCTGTCCAGCTGAAAACAAAGATGAAAACCCAGACTCTTATACTGAGTATCATTTACCATTAGCCTTGTCCTAGACACTTCGGGAAATACGAAAGAAGGAGATAGTTCTTTCCTCATACAATTTGTACTATAGTTGGAGAGAGAGAATTAATGCAAATAAGAGTAAAGTAATACAAAATAATATATGGGTAAACATGGGCATTTGTAGAAAATATATCATAGAGGGGTCAGGAAACCACACCATATCTGGTTGGTTGCGAGAAGACATTATGGAAGAAGGTTGAGTTAAACTAGACTTTAACAGATGGATAGGAAAAGAGGGGGAGCATATACTGAAAAAGGAAGAGCGTAAGTCTAGAAAAGAAGGTGATGCATTTGCTAAAACAGAGGAAACAGAGGAAAAGGAAAACAATGTTGGATAGATTCAGTTTTAACTGAATTTGGAATATTATGGAGACTTTGACTGGTGTGTGTATGTGTGTGTGTGTGTGTCCTATACACAGAGGACACAGCATTTTCATTTTGAAGAAACAACACCTGTTTCAGTTATAGAAACTAGTCCGCTCTGAGCAGTTGTTTAAGCTATGCCTGGTATGCAGTTGGAGCTCAATAAATGCATATTGGTTGAGAAATCTTTCACAAGCCCCTTAGCTGAAAGCAGCCTCCACTATAGCCACAGATGTCCCTGATAACACTTTTGAGGACTCTTGGAATATTTTTAACCCCGAAGAAACCTTTTCTATTCCCTGTTATAGACCCGCACACCCAAAGCCTGTAGCACTTGGGCAGCTTCAGCATCTGTCCTGTGAGCTGAAAATAGATGATGGTAACCGTAGACGGTGTTTGGACAGCATGCTTAGCAGAGGATTTGCTCTGATATGTTCATCCTTGCTTGGAAGCCCGAAGGAAATGAAATTTGCTGTTTCGTGCTCCCTGGCCTGTGGTTTGTGGCTGATCTTTTCAGTACAAAATGTGCCCCAAATGGCCTGTTCTACTTTGATCTCGTAAGTGAGGATTTACCCTGGAGGCTCTTCAGAATGTCCATAAAAAACAGAGAAGTTAGAGTTGAAAGAGAGTTTAGATAAATGTGGTTGGCTTCCTCATATTCCAGATTAGGAAATTGAGGCCCTAAGTCGTAAGGGCCCTCCTCCAGGTCACGTTTCCTAGACAGAGACTGTGCACTACGGTTCAGGTGGCCTGACTTCTCCCAGAGACAGCACAGCACCTGGCTTCTGTGGGTCCACCTGTGCTGGGACGAGGGTGAAGTCCGCTTTCCGAACCCAGCTTCTGCGTTGGGCATCCTTCCCCACCAGCGGGACCAGCTCTTTCCTCTTCTTCCCTCGAAATCGTGCACCTTCCTGTTTTAAAACTCCCTTCCAATAAATATGGGAACAGAATCAATACTATCATTTATACTTGCTGCTTAGCTGATTACATTTCATGTGAGTGAGCTTGTCACTTGTTCCTCGGCCAAAGACCTGTCTTAAAAAAAAAAAAAAAAGACTTTCATACCTTCTTATTGGGTGGAAGATTGTGTTCATTCTCAAAGAGGAACGAGCATCGGTGAGCAGGTGGGGAGACCCAGTTAAAGCAAGGAGGGGCCCTAAAGATCACGTGGTAAGGCTGGCCCCGGAGTTAGTTCACTTGTCAGCCTTTTAAGGTTTTGACACGGGTGAGCCCACAGATTCACGGGTTCCTGATTCCCCAGGGAAGGCACTCCAGGGCCTGGAAATACACCCCCTGAAAGTATGTCCCACCTTGACCACACCCTGCCCCCCGTGTCCCCCCAGATCTGCTTTATTAGTGCTCGGCTCATAGGCCGCTCTCCTCCCTGCCTCCTCCCATCACCCTTTTCTTCTTTTTATCCGGTAGCACGGTGATGGTTCTGTTTCACTCCAACCCAGGGGTCCACAAAGTGTGCTCCCAAATGAGCAGCATCTGCATCACCTGGGCTTTCGTGAGAAACGCTGATTCTTGGGCTGCCCTCCAGACCTTCTGAGTTAGAAGCTTTGGAGGTGAGGCCCGGCCTTCTGGTTCAACAAGGCCTCCAGGTGACCTTAATGCAGGTTGTCCTTGGCATCCCTGTGCTCACCTTCTCTAACTTGAGTCTCTGCCTCAGTCTGCACATCACCTGGCTTGTATTTTTCACATTCCACTGGGGGGGACGGTGAGGTCGTAAATTGAGCAATATTTTAGTTATTATCTCATGATCTTTTATACTTAATTTTTCTGTGTATTATTCTTTGTCTAAAATTGGCTCTGAGGGACTTCCCTGGTGGTCCAATGGTTAAGACTTCGCCTTCCAATGCATGGGGTGTAGGTTCGATCACTGGTCGGGGAGCTAAGATCCTACATGCCTTGCGGCCAAAAAGCCAAAACATAAAACAGAAACAATATTGTAACAAATTCAATAAAGACTTTAAAAATGGTCCACATCAAAAAAACTTTAAAAAAATAAAAAATAAAATTGTCTCTGAGACTTTTTTTTTCTCAGGAAAGAAGTTTGCAGTTTCTAACATTAAATATTTTGTTGGAATGCAGTGTCTTTTTCAAGAGTGCATATGGTCTGGGTGTTAACCAAAGATGACTCACAAGGCTGTTGCAGACAGTGTCCAGGCCAGCTCTTTCATTAGTGATAAAAGTACTCCTTGGGCTTCCCTGGTGGCGCAGTGGTTGAGAATCTGCCTGCCAATGCAGGGGACACGGGTTTGAGCCCTGGTCTGGGAAGATCCCACATGCTGCGGAGCAACTGGGCCCGTGAGCCACAACTACTGAGCCTGCGTGTCTGGAGCCTGTGCTCCGCAACAAGAGAGGCCTTGACAGTGAGAGGCCCGCGCACCGCGATGAAGAGTGGCCCCCGCTCGCCACAACTGGAGAAAGCCCTCCCACAGAAACGAAGACCCAACACAGCCATAAATAAATAAATTAATTAATTAATTAAAAAAAAAAAGTACTCCTTGATAAAGTGCTAGATTAGCAGCAGCCTGTTTCCAGGCTGTCCTGCAATGGAGTTCAACAGATCAGGTCAGAGTCAGGAAGCCAAGGTTGAAGTTCCAGCTAGGAAAACATAGGCAGGTCACCTAATTTCTCTGTTTTCCCATCTGTAAAATGGTGATGTCGGGGAGGGCTTGAACTAGATGGCTGGAAGGTTCTTTCCAGTTAAAACAATTCAGTGATTTTAGTTATCAGTTTGGTTGACACTTTAGAAGAGGTAGGATTGGTTCTAGCAAACCCCACAGGAAGCAAAGCCTTGGTGTGCTTTCAGGGAGTGACTGAACACTCTCTCACCTTTGGTTCTCTCTGTCTTTACCCAAGAAGAAGGTACTTAACAAAGAAGAACAGCCACGTCTCTCCAGTAGTTGCTAACCCACACTGATTGTTCTGAGATTCACCCCCAGAGACATTAAGCAAATTTAGTGCAAAGTCCTGCATCCATACTGGAAAACAGTGGTCAGCAACTGAGGACTGCATTTGTTCTAAAAAGCAACTGAAATGCATATTTAGTGGCATCTTGATGGTACGTCTGGCAAAATTTGACAATTATATATTATATAATAATAATAATAGCAGTAAGAGTTGACATTTATCAAGAGCCTGCTATGTGCCAAGCACTTTACATAGTCTCTCATCGAATCCTCACAGTATGAGACATGCATTACTATTCCCATTTTATAGATGAGAAAGTTGAGGCACTGAGAAGTTGAATGCTTTGTCCAAAGTTATACAGTGAGTAATGGATGTTGCTTGGATTTGAACCCCAGTCAGTCTGGTTTCACAGCTTGGCTATTAGTGAATGATGAATAGCCAATGAGGAGAGCAGGAAGGGAATTTGCTAACTAATGCAACTGAGTCCCTATTCCTCCCTGAAAGCTATACTTTCTTATTCCCCACTTGCTGCCATCTGAATAGTACCATTTATTGGCCCTGTGCTGGATCTTGGAGAACAGGGGTAAGGGAGGGACATAAAGTTTGCCCCAGTTTGAGAACTACTATTCTAAGTGAAGAGCAAACCTCTTTGTTTCGGGAGGAAGGAGTCAGGATGCAGCATCTTCTCATTACAGAGGGGTACGACGGGGCCAGGGGGCCAGAACCAGAAGCGGCCACCAAGCAGTACGAGTGCTGCCTGGTCCTTTACCAAGACAGCAAGGATCGGTTGACTCAGTAACGAGTACTGGTCCTGTAAGTCACTCTGTGTCCTCAGTGCGTTCCACAAACCTTTCTGGGCTTGTTTCTTCACCTGTAAAATGGCAGTTAGAGGCCTGATTCTGCTAGATATGGTACGTAAACAAATAATGACCTGTTTGGAAAAAAATCTTGGCGCTTCTTGGGAAGGCGCTTTGTAAGTGGGAAGAGCACCTTTCTTCTGACTCGTCAGAGGAAGAGATCCGAGCTGGAGGTTGATGCTATCGTTCTTTATTCCTTGGAAATGGACACCTCCTAGAAAAAAGCACATGTGGAGGAAGAAGTCAGTGAACATCTCAGGTCTAATGACATAAGGAAGGCTGACTTAGGGACCTTCCTGTCTTGACCCTGTATTTACATCTTATCTCAAGGATGAGATGAGGGATTTTAAAGGGCCTCATGAGCTTTTATGCGCATGTCATTGAAAAGTGTTTGTTATATGTTCCGCGTGAACTGATGCTGCCTCTCTGGGATGGTGTAACTTACCATGTCCATTTCCACCCCCCCCCCCAGGGGTGTCATCTTAATTATACAACATTGGCTCAGTACAAACATGAAGACAATGTGATGACTGCTTTTGTAGGCGCTTCTGTGATCCCCATCTGTATTTATGTGGTAGTATCTGTGTGATGTATAAATTGCATGAATTTTCACCTTACCATGGCACTTTAGCATAACTAGAATGTTTTTTCCTTCTTAGCCTATATGAGCATAAAATAGGCAGAAGACAGGTGCTTCTATTTAAAGTTTGATGGCATGGAAAGCTCTCTAAACATAGAAATCAGAAGATCTGGGTTCAAATCCTAACCCTACTCTTTATTAAAAATGTGACTTGAGTACGTCACTGTAATTTTTCTGAGCCTGCTTCCTTATCTGTCACATGAGTATGACAAGGCCTGCCTGATTGACGGGGATATTGTTAGGCTCAGTTCTGATAGTGTTCGGTTCTGTTCAGATGTAAAGTATTACTGTTATTATTTCTCCTAATTATTATGTCTCCTAATGCTCCTTGATCATGATTTCAAATACAGCGCGTGATATATGAGACTTGGAATCAAGCATGCTTCCTTCCTGGGTGTGTTTACCATCTCAATTCATTGGGGTGACAAGACACACAGCGTACATGGGACTTTACTTTGTACTGACTTGACGTGAGCCCTCGAAGGGCTCTGTGTAGAACTTATGACTTAGACTTTGTTCCTGATTCATATAGCCATTGCTTACTACCCTCCTGAAAAGGAGTCTTACTGATGGAACATTTGACATTAACACTATAGAAGGTGGTTACTGAAGCTTTCTGCATAGTGTGTGTATGTGTGTGTGTGTGTGTGTGTGTGTGTGCGCGCGCGCGCGTGTGTGTGTGTGTGCGTGCGCTCAGTCTGAGACCAATTCCTTCTGGCTCTCCAGAATCACATGTACTCTGTTTATATTAACCAGTTCTGCACTCTCCTTCCTACCACTGTCTGTATTGTTCTGTTGTTCTCATCAGGCTGAGAGAATTCAAGCATCTTCTTGAAGCAAAACTACTTGAAATGTCTATTACGATCCTTTCACATAAAAGTATACATATATAACCATACATATGGACATAATAGATTTTTGCAAGAATACATAAGCAACTATCCATACTGGATTCCTTTGAAAAGTGGGAGTCAAGCAAAATTTCAAACCCATCCCAAAGTAATAAATACAATAGTGCAGCAAACTCCCGTGCACCCATCTCCTAGCTTCAACAAGTATCAGTTCATCACCCGTTACCCAGCTTTGGGTTATACATATTTGAAGCTTTTTAATCTACCAGGAGCATGCATTAGTTTGATAATTTGGAATTTTAATTATAAAATAAATCCAAACATGAAAAGGAAATGCAGTGTGTTAGGTTTCATTTGTTCCTGTCTTTTTTCTCATCCTTTTAGATTCGGGGCCTTTCAAGGGTAGGTGATTTAGAGTGATTTTCTGTAAGTTCTCCAATCCCCAGGGACAGATATTGGCTGTTGCTGAACATCTGGAAGGGACAATAGCTTTGGTTTAAAGCACATCTATGTCAGTGCTGTTGCCCAAATCACAAGGCTCACACTGTCAGCCCCACTGTTCAGCCTGCTGTGTTTTTTAATTAAACTGTTTACTTCAGCTGAGCTTTATGACACTGTTTTTAAATGAGAATGTGTGGTTTCTGTCCCCCTTTTGTTCCCTGAGTCCTGCAACCTGCTGCAGTTTTCTACCAGCTATTTTTTGAAAAACAATTTCTGCGTTTCTTTTCCTGTGGACAGTAATTTCTTCAGGATTATTAACACCCTGCACTCGGTAGTGTTTGTTCTCCTAGGGCTGGAAGAGGAAATTGTCGGATGCAATTTCAGCAGCTGGTTCGCTGGCCACGAATAGAATATTACAGAATCACCTTGACTCTAAAGCCTGTGAACCAGCTGTCTGAAATGAATGACGGGAAGGTGGTTTTTGTATTTAAATTCCTTGGCCAGTGGTGTCGAAAATATAGCTAAAACAGAGATGATTATTTTTCCCAGGGGTTCAATGTGGATCGATGTGCACTATGTTATTCAGAAGACTCTTCTGCCCTATGCACCTCAAGGCTGAGGACATGGTATGCGCTAACTGATTTTTCACATCAGTGAGGCTCTATCCCCTACTATGTGCTAGGCACTAGAATTGCAAAATCAGATATACAACTCTCCCTTAGCATCCTTCGCTTCGTCTAGTTGTAATACAGTGGGATGAATTCTTTACTAGTGGCTGTAAAATATTGTGGGAGAGCAGAGGAGTGAAGGTTGTTTTCTGGCTTTGGAAGGCTGAGAAAATGTTCACGAGGAGGTACCTTTTAATCTGAAGAGCAAGTAGAATTTTTTTTAAATTATTGCAGGCAGGAGGAGGGAACGTTCTAAGCAGAGGAGTCTCTGTCTTGAGCAGGGGCCTGGAGGGTGGTGGAGAAGAATCCAGGACATCCAGACTCTAAGACAGGCACACTTGTGATTGGAGGTGAGAGAGGGCGAGGAAGCTTGGGAGGCGGCCTGGGGTCAAGGTGAAGGCCTCCCTAGAGCCTGGGTAGGTGAAGTTATTTTGGATCCAGGTAGTCAAGGCTTTTACAGCCACCTGAAAGGATTGGTCCTGTTCTGATTATTATTAGAGTGTATGTAGCTTGGAAGAAGAACTGGAAAATTCTAATGAACCAAGGTGCTCCAGGGTCAGGTGTCTCTTGCTGTCTCTCATTTGTGGCTTCAGGGCTCTTTCTCCTGCCCTCTGGCTTCCTGGAGCTGGCCTGCCTCACCGCCCCCCTCCTTCCTGGTTGCCCAGTTTCCTCAGTGTCTTGTAATACTGAGGATTTTTAACCTGTGTTCTAAAAACTCCATGTAGATGGTCTGGGGGATGTGGAGGGTATACATGGGAGAACCAAATGGGAAAACCAGGAAACATCCTGGACCTGGGAGCCCTACCCGCTTTTAGCCAGGGCACTCCACATTGCTCTGTTTTCTACATTGACTCCTAGTTAAGTTCCACTTGAAAAAAGTGTCCCAGCACAAATAGGGTTTGAAAACTTCAGCTCTAGTTTAAATCTTGGATGGAGCCATTCTGCTTGGCTTAGCTAATTACTGTCACTTGAACTGGGTAGAATCTTGTGGCCTTAGTGCCCTCATTGAACTGCTGGTGGGCGTGTGCAGGGGCCTCTGTAAGTCAAGGGCTCTTCCAGGCAGGCGCCGCCCTGTGCAAAGAGAACAGGCACGGGGTGTTTGAACCCTGCCTGGTGTGGGTAAGGTGTGGAAGGCAGTTTTGAATCGAAGGGGCTGTTGAGCATGGCAGACAAGGTGACCGACTGACGTGTCCAGGCAACACGCCATGTTTAAAAGTATGGCTTTCAGCCCCAGTTCAGTATCTTACAGAGTCTTTCCAGAGAATGCTATTCCATGAGAGGTTCAACTACGCAAAATTTCTGTTTTTCCGCAAGACTTTGAAATATTGCCTGTCCTTCTTGGTGATCTCCATGCATATTAGTGTATTAAATGTTGTGGAAATTTGTAAGCAGTAACTTGAGTTCAAATAAACGGAAATGCTTTTTTTTTTAAAAAAAACACATATACATAGGAATTCCCTGGTGGTCCAGTGGTTAGGACTCCACGCTTTCACTGCTGAGTCCCTGGTTGGGAAACTAAGATCCCACAAGCCACACAGCGCAGCCAAAATAAACAAACAAACAAACAAACCACATTTACATTCACACAACAGGGATTAAAACTTTGGAAATTGATTGCCCTAGAAATGAAAGCATGTACATAGTTATTTTACAAAAGATGAATTCCATGATATTAGATGTTTACTAAGTTGTGGTGTGGGAACTCCCACTTTTTTAGTGAGAAGCCTCCCTACCTTTTAGAAAGGGGTGTCATTTCTCTTAGTGCCCCTGTGTATTTTTATTTGTTCACCAAATATTTATTAAGTACCCACAGTGCTAGGCAAAACACTTGGTTATTTAGAGTATGAAAATTCTTACCTCTTTATTGGGATAGCTTTTCTGGAATATATAATTTTTAATGCTCATTTTTAGAATTCTGTGTCTCTGACTATCAAAGAAAAACAGAAGGTAGCACAGTTATTGAACATTTTTAACCCCTGGTAACATGTCTAAAAAGATCAAGTTCTATGCTACCTCTCAGATTCAAAGTTCTTTCCCCTCCATCATATTTCTGCTCAGTTTTCTAAACATGGAAATACACCAGGTCCTTGTGGGGCTGCAGGGGTAGTGACCAGAGCTTCTTACTGTGCAGGGTGGGAATCAGAGGGAATCAAGTATGCTTAAGAATTAGCACCAAGCTCAGGGTTGACAGGATAGTAACTGAAAGGTTCTATTCTGTAGTAAAGTTAAACATTACCTAATACATGTTTTTTTAAGTTGGGAAATTTACAGGAGCTGAAACTTGTCTCTTGGCTCATAACATATTCCTCCTCCACCAAATTATATGGTAGCTTATTGCACATTTCAATTTCTAAATAAATTGGTCTTCATTATTCTTAGATTCCTGACAGACATCCCATCTAAGAATTAATGTTTTGCATTCTGCCACTTGGAGCACGTTAAACAAATTACTCAGTGTCTTTGTCACTGAATTAATTAGAGGAATTCATGTGATGACTTTAGCACACCGATGTGAATGTGTTTTTTTTTTTATTTTATTAGGGCTCATTTATTTTTTTATTAATAATTACACCTCTAGGGGCTTCCCTGGTGGCGCAGTGGTTGAGAATCTGCCTGCTGATGCAGGGGACACGGGTTCGAGCCCTGGTCTGGGAGGATCCCACATGCCGCAGAGCGGCTGGGCCCGTGAGCCACAATTACTGAGCCTGCGCGTCTGGAGCCTGTGCTCCGCAACAAGAGAGGCCGTGACAGTGAGAGGCCCGCGCACCGTGATGAAGAGTGGCCCCCGCTTGCCACAACTGGAGAAAGCCCTAGCACAGAAACGAAGACCCAACATAGCAATCAATCAATCAATTAATCAATAAAAAAAAAAAAAATAAATAAATCTTAAAAAAAAATAATTACACCTCTACTTTGGTATCATTTGTGGCTTTAATATTACCAGCCTCGGGGAATTGTCATGAGGGTTAATGCCAATAAAGCAGTCAAAACTGTGCCTGGCACATAGTAAGGACTCAAATGCTATCTTTATTCTTACTAATGAGCTTTGTGACAGTGTGACGAGGTAATCAGGGTAGATACCGTTACCCTCGTTTTACCGGTGCTGACGCTCAGAAGTTTGGTCATCTGGAATTACTGGCAGTGTCGAGATGAGAGCCAAGCCCTGTGTCCCTGACCGTCCTCATCACTGACGTTTTAGGGTTTAGTATTTCAACGTGTGAATTTGTGGAAGATACAAACATTCAGGCTGTAGCAGTTAAGTCAGCTCATGTGAAAATGCTTATTAGTACGATACTGAGCATACAGTAGCAACTCCATTAAAATGGGTCTTTTCTTTCTATGCAGTTTATATCTGTAAGGACTCTCATCTCTCTGCTCCTCTCCCTTCCCCCAGCTGGGCCCTTCATCCCCAGACCGCTCAGGAGCCTCTTTGGCAATTGGTGGTTGTCTCAGCTCAGGCTCCCATAACCAAGTATCACTGACTGAGTGGCTTAAACAACAGAAATTTACTTTCTCACAGTTCTGGAGGCTAAAAATCTGAGATCAAGGTGTTGGCAGGATTGGTTTTTCTGAGGCCTCTCTCCTTGCTTTGTAGACGGCGCCTTCCTCATGTCTTCACATGATCTTCCCTCTGCATGTCTGTGTCCTAATCTCCACTTCTTTTCTTTTAAGATGTTCATTGTTTTTATCTTTTTTAAAAAAATTTATTTTATTTTTGGGTGTGTTGGGTCTTCATTGCTGCACACAGGCTTTCTCTAGTTGTGGCAAGTGGGCTTCTCATTGTGGTGGCTTCTCTTGTTGTGGAGCACGGGCTCTAGGTGCACAGGCTTCAGTAGTTGCAGTGCGTGGGCTCGGTAGTTGTGGCGCACGGGCTTAGTTGCTCCGCGGCATGTGGGATCTTCCCGGACCAGGGCTCGAACCCGTGTCCCCTGCATTGGCAGGCGGATTCTCAACCATTGCGCCACCAGGGAAGCCCAATCTCCACTTCTTATAAGGACACTACTCCTATTGGATGAGGGCCTACCCTAATGACCTCATTTTAATGTAATTACCTTTTAAAAGACCCTAACTCCAATACAGTCACATTCTGAAGTACCAGGGATTAGGGCCTCAACGTATGAGTTTCAGAGGAACCCAGTTCAGCCTGTAACAGTGGTCTAGCAAGGAAGAGCATCTAGGCCTCAGTTCCAGCCCAGTATGCTCCGAACTCATAATCACAACCCTTGGGCCATCAAAACCCATTAAATTCCATTCAGTGCACTCTGTTCAAAAAACAGGCAGGAGTAGGACCTAGTTCCTTCCTTAGGAAATGGAAGAAAGGTGGATGGGACCTGTTATGTGTCAGGTACTGTACTGGGTTGCTGGTGCTTAACAGACATTATGCCCCAAATCTCATCATCGTCAAGGACAGGGTAGGCATAGTTGCCTCCATTTTACAGAGGAAAAAAGAGGCATTAAGTCACTTGCCCAGGTCACATGGTTACTGTGTGATTTACTCAGTCAATCCCATTTCTCAACAACATTGAGATGATGATGTAAGAAGCATAAGAGTCACGTGGGTTGAATAGGAAGAAAACTCACCTCCTGTTTCACCCAATTCAATCCTTCCCTTGAGAATTAAAAAGTAAACATAAGGCTGATAAAAGAAAGGAAGACAAATGGAAGAAACTTTTTCTTTTAAAGCCAGGTTTAAGACTCTTTTGGAAAAAAGTCACTGGGTTCTGAAGAGAGCCAGGGAAGACTCTGTGTCAACTACTTTTCTCCAGGATAATCCGGCAGCCTGTAAATAAGTTGTATTTGTCCAACAGCTTTTATCCATCTCTTCTGGATTCTTCAGTTATCCCTACCTAGCGAGAGGCAACATGATGTGGCAGTTGGAAAGCCAGACTCTAAAGTGAGACCATCGGGGTTCAAATCTCACTTTCACTACTTGTTAGCTGTGTGACAAGTCACCTAATCTCTCTGAGGCCTCAGTTCTCTTTGCTGTTAAAAAAAAAAATGGAGATAGTAATAATGACTTCTAATGAGGTTGTTTTGAGCATTAGGTGATTTAATCTTTGTAAAGAGCCTCACAAAAGGATTAGCTGTTGCCCCTAGGAAAACAAGGCCAGCAAGGGCAAGGATCTTGCCCATTTTCCGACGTATGTCTCTAATGCTTGGAAGTGCCTGATGGGCAGGTGGTAGACACTCATTCATATTTGTTATGTGACTGAGTGAATTCAAATATGGTGGATCCTGAGCAGTCCATGAGGAAGAGGAAGTACCTCGTTTCAGCAAGTTTCTAGAGTCTTGTTTGTTAGTTGGTTGAAACCATAAGCCCACTGGTGGAGAGAGAGAGAAGGGAGTGAGACAGAGTAGGGGTAAGAAAGCTTTTCTCAGTCTCCTGAGTGACAGGAGAGTTCTAGGTTGTCCGTGGTTGGGTTTCCCTCCCCTTTACCTGTATCATCTCTAGGTCTGTGGGTGGAATCACTTCCTGGGGCCTCTGGGCTCTGACAGTATGGAAATCACCCACTGACATAAAGGTATTTGGATGTCACTCTGATGCATCTCAGGCTTCCATTTTGTACTGTTCTCTGGGATTGGCTTAATGATAATGTGTTATCAAAATTCCTCAACTGATTGCCAAATTTTCTTTCCAGGCTCAGGCTGCATGAAGAAAAGGTTATTAAAGATAGGCGACATCATCTCAAAACCTACCCAAACTGTTTTGTTGCGAAAGAACTGATTGACTGGCTGATTGAACACAAAGAGGCTTCTGACAGAGAGACGGCAATTAAACTCATGCAGAAATTAGCAGACCGGGGCATTATTCATCACGGTGAGTGAGGTGGCGACAGTCAAGGTAACTCGAGACGAAACAAAGGCCTATATCTTCTATTTCAGATATGAACCCACCCATTTAAGAGATAAACATTTTACTTTGTCTCTTGTATACCTCTCCCCAATTACATTCCCTTCCTTCTTCCAAGACACATTTGGGTTTATTTCCTTGGACTTCTTTATATTTTTTCCTTTCTGTAGATGCATCTCTTAGCAATGTAACATACTGTTTTAAATGTTTTAAGTCATTATAGAGAGGCATGTTTATTCTTTTGCAACTTGATCAACTTGCTGTTTGTGGGATTCACTCATGTTGATAGTGTATCTTGTTTGCTCATTTTCGCTGCAGTGTATGCCATCACACCTTTATCCATTCTACTCATAGACATTTAAGTTGTTTCCAAGTTTTTGCTGTTACTCTCAGTGGTTCAGTGAACATTCATGAACATGCCTCCTTGAAATCTCTAATCCTGGCCAAGACCTTCGCATGCTGTTATTCTCTTGGGCTGGAATGCCCTCTGTCTGCATTTCTGCTTGTTTTCTACTCATTCTTCAGGTCTCCACTTACATTCAGACTCTTCAGAGATGTGTACATTCCCCAAAGCTGGGGTACTGGGTGCTCCTTTGGGCTCCCACTGAATATCTCCTCAGCTCTTTCATAGCCTGATCACGCCATATTTTAATTACATGTTGGCATTTCTTTTAATCTCACTAGATTTCATATTCTTTGAAGCTGATGCCTACCCCAATATCATGCTCAAGAAGAGTTTGTAGAAAGAATGATGAATTGAATTTTGTGACTCTTTTCACAGATGATGATGATGATGATGATGATAGCTAATGAAACTGAGCACTTTTCTGTGCCAGGTACTGTGCTAAATAGTTTACTGTGTATTAAATCGTAGAGTAGCGTGCTTGAGAAATTAGGTAATAAAACAAATCTTAATTAGCATCTTCCTTCATTTGAGTAATTAAATAAGAGGTATTTTTTTCTTATTTGCCTCTCTGTGTATATTGTCTTTCAGTGTGTGATGAGCATAAGGAATTCAAGGATGTCAAACTCTTCTATCGCTTTAGAAAGGATGACGGCACCTTCCCATTGGACAACGAAGTGAAAGCCTTCATGAGAGGACAGAGGCTGTATGAGAAGTAAGTTCTGTAATCTTGTAGTGAGAAGCAGGCCTATTTCAGTCTTTCATCATTTTGACTTCAGCCTGGCTCTTCCCCGTGGAATGGTTACATAACTGTTTCTTTTAATATGAGAAAACTCTATCACTCACTTGCTTTTCTCTTTACCAGAAATTAAGTTGATTTCATAAGATTCTTAATAAAGAATTTGTTTAAATAGTATTTTCTACATTTAAGTCGATTTAACAAAACTCCAGAAGTGAAAACAGAAGGTTGGCACTGAATGTTTGCCATCAAGTGATGCAGTTGCCAGTTCTCTTTTAAGTATTTCAAGTATCTTCTAGTATTTAACTTAGAAGTTTAGTCTTTTAAATGGCTAGAGAAGCAGTGTCAAGTACAGGGGAAGTTCAAGTTCAGGTCAAGAGATGCATAGTGAGAGAACTTCAGATAGCAGGGTGGTCAAAAGAGGAATAATCTCTCAGCTCTTTGTAACAGATGAATATACTGTGGCCCAGGAGTATTTGGTTGGTGGACATTGAATCTCCCAGTTGGTTTGTCTCTGAGCTGATCTGCTATTTCCGTGGTCCCTTTCTCACCCTACCTTCCTTGTTTTTTTCAAGGCAACCATTCGAGAAAGGAGTGCAGGGGCAATGGCACCCTTTCTTTAACTCTGACTGCCTTTCAAAACATGTATTTATAACATAAAAGAGCCTACTCTATAAGTGGGATGGTGCCTGAGGGAGCTGCACCTGGGTGGTCAGATTAAATAGCGGATGGTTAAGAGCCAGAGAGGGTTTGAGTTCTAGCCCCATTACCTTACCTTTGTAAACCTCAATGTCCTCTTTTATGACATGGGAGTGGGTGATAGCACCTCCCTCCTAAGGTGTTTAGTGCTGTCCTGGGAATTAAAAGAATAAACTGTGTCAAGTACTTAAATAGTTGGTTCAGTAACTCTGCTATGTTGTCAGACCCCATGGAGGATAGCCATTTCAGATATTAACATGACACTGATGACTGTCCTTGATTCTGTCTGTCCTGTGTTCTACCTCTGTCCCAGTTCTGTTCACTTCGGTTTCTGGAGCTGGCATCGTCCAACCAATTAATGCCCAATATGTACTAGTTCTCCCAGTTCTCTTATTCCTTGCTTTCTGTATCAAAGTATAGAAAATCCCTCATCTCCCTGACTCACATGAATTTGAATGGAAGGGATCCATCAGCACCTCCATTTGTTTGCTTGAGTGTGTATATATGTTTTGTTGCTGCTTTCATTTACTTTCTTAGTTCCTTTTGGAAAATTCTAGCGGATGTTAAGTATTTAGATTACCCTGATGGTCTCTTCAAACTATAAGAATTTATGTTGTCAAAAACATACATGTCATTTCCATGGAAGGAAGCCAGGGGATTCTGTAATACCCCTCTCTAGCTACAGATTATCTCTTGGGATCTGGGTAACCACCTTATGGGAGCAGGGATTAGCAATAATTGAAACGTCTGATAGAGAACTATCCTTTATTTTAAAAAAATTTTTTGATGTGGGCCATTTTTAAAGTCTTTATTAAATTTGTTACAATATTGCTTCTGTTTCTTGTTTTGGTTTTTCGGCCCCAGGGCATGTGGGATCCTAGCTCCCGGACCAGGGATCGAACCCACACCCCCTTGCATTGGAAGGCGAAGTATTAACCACTAGACCACCAGGGAAGTCCCTAGAGAACTATTCTTACTAATGGGATGGATATGATAAGAAAAGTTGAAAAAAGTTGTTCATACCCTCTTGAAAATACTTACTCCAGCCTTAACTTCTGTTGCTTCTCCCCTTACATCCTATGTGCCATTCACACTAAACTGTGTCTCTAGACCATCCCAAGTCTCCTCTCTGCCTTCCGGGCATTTATTAATTCATTAATTATTCAACAAATATTTATTGAGCCCTCACCACCTGCCAGGCACAGTTATAGTTATATACTGGAAATGTGCCCTGGACCAAAGATAGACAAAACCTCTTCCCTCATGGACCTTGCATTATAGTATGTTGTTGTTGTTTGCTGCACTGGGTCTTCATTGCTGTGCGTGGGCTTTCTCTAGTTGCAGCGAGCAGGGGCTACTCTTTGTTGTGGCGCGCGGGCTTCTCTTCATTGCGGTGGCTTCTCTTGTTGCGGAGCATGGGCTCTAGGCACACAGGCTTCAGTAGTTGCAGCATGTGGCCTCCGTAGTTGTGGCACATGGGCTTAGTTGCTCCGCGGCATGTGGGATCTTCCCGGACCAGGGATCGAACCCATGTCCCCTGCATTGGCAGGCGGATTCTTAACCACTGTGCCACCAGGGAAGTCCTTGCATTCTAGTTGAAGAGGAAGACGTTAAAGGGACAGCACGTGAAAAGGAATGTAGTTTAGTATGGGTGATTTTCAGTATAGAAGGAGAAATAGACTCACTGAGGGTGACGAGGTATTTTAGACGGGGGGACAGGGAAGACGTCCTTGAAGAGGTGGCATTTGAATAAAGTGAGCCTTGTGTGTATCTGGTGGAACAGCATCCAAGGCAGAGGACACAGCAAGGGTAAAGGCTTCGGGTGGGAATATGCTCTGTGTAGTTTAGGACAGCAAGGAGGCCAGTGTGTCCAGAGGGCTGGAAGTGAGGGGGAGAGTAGGAGATGAGTTGGGACCAAATCGTGAAGGGCCCTTACCGCCATGATATCGAAAATGTTATTTTAAGTGTGATGGGAGGCCATCAGACAGTAAGGAGTGGTAAAGTGGTGATCTGATGTACATTTTGCATGTACTGTTCCCTCTGTCTAGAAGACTCTTCCTGCCACGCTCAGCCCTTTCTCTAGCTCACTCTGACTCTTCCTGGCTTCGTGTTCAATATCAACCTTTTCTGAGAATCCTTCCGCGTCCCCTTAAGACTGAGTTAGGTGCTGCTACTGTGTGTTTACCCCATGAAAGAACTGTGTTAAACTTTCATCTCGTTTTGTTTACGACATTAGACTAAGAAACTTAAGGGGAGGGACTGCTTTATCCTTCTTTGTATTTCTTATGGTTTCACATGTTCCCGGCCAATTGTAGATGGTAAATATTTGCTGAAAAGGATGACTAAACTTTCTGATCCCTGGACGAGTTGATCAATTTTGCTGTACTTTTTCTGTGTGCAGTTGGCTTTCTAGTCATTAGTGTTCAGTGTCTCAATTCCAAGAAAATTTATTTCTTCAAACTGCTTGTAAAATTAGCACTAGGAGAAGTAATTTAATAAGTACTTAACTTGCATGACCTAACTGCCACCTCGCAAATCTTGGCCCCTACTTTTGGTTGCTAGAACATGCATGGAACAAACTTTAGGGCCTTTGGAATTGATAGTTCAGTTTACCTGTTTGATCAGTTTTGTTTGGTATATACACTTATCTATTTTTTTAATGCATTTTCCTTGTTTCTCTGGCCATTTTTTCCATGAATCTCAGCATGTACTATTATTTTGTAAGCCTTGGATACTTTAAAAAAATAACATTAAGAAATGAATAGCTGATTTGGTTCATAGCTCATCTTTTCAAGGACTTTATTTATTTTAGAATTGACTTTTTTCCCCTTTATTATTTTAGCTGGAACTCTTGTTTAGGATATCTCTAATATTTGTGATAGAAGGTCTTACGAAAGATATATTCCTTTAGTTGTTTTCCTTTTAAGATAATAACAATAGATAATATTTGTTGATTGCTAGCTATATATCAGACATCCTGACTAATCTATTTTATTTAATCATCATAACAACCCCTAGTTAGATGCTTTCATTGTTCCCATTTTATGGATGAGAAAAAAGTTGCAAGGAGAGGTTCAATCTCTTACCCAAGGTCACCTCATTTAAAAACAAAAAACAAAAAACCAGCTGGGATTTGAACCTAGAGCCCAAACTTATTGTTACTAGGCTATTAATAAATCTTTTCTGTTGCCTTCAATGGAGATTAAATGAATGAAACCAGTGTTTACTTCAAAAATGTAACATGGAGTTTGTGAATATCTGGGTATGAGATTTGCTATAAAAATTTACTGAAAATATTCCAGGATTTTAAAGTAGACTTTGGAAAAGGGGAGTAAAATGATTCTCCATGGTAAATCTATGTGGTGTTCTGTAAATATGGTAAAAAACAACAGGGACTTTTATTTGTACATTAAGCTTCTCAAAGCACTGCCATTAGATTATTTTATCTGAACCTCCTGAACAGAGTGATAATAGAGTAGTAAATAATAACAGGAATGATAATAGTGATAACATAGTAAATAATTATATAATATAGATGGGGCATTATGTTATTGTCCTAGAAGGAGGGGAATCTGGGGTCCAGAGCAGTTAAGTCACTTCTGCGTCCTGGTGCTACAGCTCGAGGGGGACAGGAGACGCCTGAACCCAGGGTGACAGGTGTGCAGGCCGTGCTTTCCCCAGCCTCCCACCCAGCCCTAAGGGCCTGGTTCTATTGTCAGTCTTTCCTTTTTGCTCTCCTCTGGCTTGTTTGTTCTGTGTTATTTATAGGCCTTTGTGAAACTTGGTGGTTTCTGGCTGGGGTTTTGCTGAGACATACTGCTTTGGGGGCATCTTGGCTTTCTAACCCCTGGTGATGTTTCTCAGTCTGCTATTTTGCAGGACAAATCTGCGTCTCAGGACTAAAAGTCAGTGACTCTGTGTGTTGCCTTTTAGCGTCTATGTCACTTCTGTTACCTTAACTCAGAGGTACTCGAACGAATGCTAGTTAAGGAGCAGAAGCTGACTTTTTCAAGTTGTCCCAGTGTGAGGAACATTATAGGGGAGCTGGTGACATGAGTCCTCTCTCTCACAGTAAGTGGCAGAGGGTGTGGGTTTTGGAGTTGCACAGTCCTGGTCTTCAATCCCAGCCTCACAACTTGCTCACTCTGTGACCTTGAGTAGGCTTTGAACCTCTCTGACCTGTAGTCTTAAATGGAGATAAGTGGGGGACCCGCTTGGAAGGGCTGTTGGAAGGATTAAATGAAATCCAGTCTGTACAGTGCTTGGCATAGAGTTGAGAGACCATGAAATCTGAGCTGCTGCTATTAGACTAGTAAATCATAATATAAATAAATGACGTTTGTTTTTCTTGTTTTATGATATTATTTTAAGATACAGCCTAGCATAGCAGTTAAGGACCTAGGAGCCAGGCTTTCTGGCTGTGAATCCTGGGTCTGTGCCTTGCCTCCCCTCTCTTTGCCTCCATTTGCCCGTGTAGTAAATGGAGATACTGATTGTATCAACCTCACGGACTTGCGGGGATTAAATGGACTGATTAGTTTAAGCACATGGGACAGGGCCTACCCTAGAATAGGAGTCATGCCCTGCTGCCAGCTTGAGGGGAGTTTGAGAAAGAGGGTGTCTGCCCCTGGATCCGTGCCCATACTCTGTTGTTTTGAGGACTTCATCTAAGCCCACGCAGGGCACAAGGCGTTTTCATCAACAGGCTTCCTCAGACCTTCACTGTGGCCAGTTGTGGACCGAAGGTGCAGGGACTAAGGCACGGCATCTCCCCGGGTGGGCCTTCCAGCTCCCCCACTTAATTTTGCATGAGCACAGATACCCCAGACACACAGCACATGAACAGAACTCACATGCTCTCAAACAGTGTGGTTTTTAGTTTTCCAGTAAAACCTTTGAAAGGACAAAAAGCATCAGTAGCTTTAAGGAACAACATTGAATCTGTGTACGTTGCCTTCGGATGGTAGAAGGTGTTTCGGATGCATTTTCCAAAGTACAAAACTTGATTATCTTTGCATCAGTGGGCACAATAGATCTCTTTAAGAAAAAAGTTGAACTCTGGATTACCGTGTGCTCTATATACTGATAAATAGAAGTAGCTATAAAAGAGAATATGAGTTTGAGGTGCAATTTGGACCATCCTTACTAAAACTAATAGTTGAAACGCACATTGTAAACTAACCTTGATTTCATCTTCAGACGTAGAGGAGACTTCTCAATTTTATTATTCATTTTTTAAATCTGTTTTTTATTTTATATTGGGGTATAGTTGATTTACAATGTTGTGTTAGTTTCAGGTGTACAACAAAGTGATTCAGTTATACATATACATGCATCCATTCTTTTTCAGATTCTTTTCCCATATAGGTTATTACAGAATATTGAGTAGAGTTCCCTGTGCTATACAGTAGGTCCTTGTTGATTATCTATTTTGTGTATAGTAGTGTGTATATGTTAATCCCAACCTCCTAATTTATCCCTTCCCCCCGTGACTTCTCAATTTTAATTTAACACAGTCTTAATATGGAGTTCAGTCTCTTCTAGGTCTGATTCATAAGGGCATTAGTTTAGTTTTTCATCCAAAGGGTCTTAGTTTTCTTATTAGCAGGAGTTTCTCTCTCCAGCCACCAGCAGTCTATTTATTCTGCTTAGGAGTGTATACCTGGTTGAAGAATTAAAGTGCCTGTATGCCATTAGATCTCTTTGAGTTCCCACTGCTTCCTTTATATTCTCTATTCCATAGAACTGGAGAGAAATATTAGGGGAGAACTATATACAAAGGGGAAAAGCCCTTTTGTGTGTTTTATCTTATCAGAAGTTTCTCTACCATATACCCCTGGGATCTTTTTCCTGTTCCCTCCCAGAGGCTGGCACAATAAATATTTGTTGAATGAACAAAGGATTCTACATGCTGTGATTGCTACGAGCTGCTGAGCTGGTACCATGAAAAAGCTAAAGAGAGCTTGCTTTTCATGTAAGCAGCAGGAGTCGGAGGTGTACCTTGTCTTGCCTTTTTAGAGTTTACAAAGCATCTTGTCCATTAACATGCTTGATGCTCTGTACAACTCTGTGAGTTACACCCGGTAGGCACAATTAATCCCATTGCAGAGATGGGGCACCTGAGCTAGAAAGAGGCTTAATGGCTGGTGTAACCCGAAAACATGGAGCTGGAGTTAAAAAAAAAAAAAAAAAAAAAAAGGTTCCAAGTTTTTGTCTCTGTCTTATTGCATTTGCAGTACAGAAGTGCTTTCCAAACCGGGATCCTGAGTTCTGCAAATTGATTCAAGTTTTATGTTCAAAGTATATCTTGATTATGTTGCAAACTGTAATAAAAATACTTTCTAATATGTTATATACAGCTTTTCACAGTTTGCTTGTGCTTCCCAGTTAATTAGTGGTTTCAGGGAATCTTGGAGTAAATGTTTCCTTCTTGGATGATTTGAAGGGCGTCCTAAAATTGCAGTGTAAGTAGAATAAAAGTTGTTACCTTTTGCAACTATTTAGTCTGGGTGAGAAGGCATGATTTTTGATACTGTGTAACTCGTGTTGAGAACTGTCAAGAGTCTTGAGACTTGCAAGCTAACAGGTGTGCCTCCCACCATTTCATGGATGCAGGTAGGAGACCCCTGGGTTGGGGGACACAGAACAATTCGTTGCTCTTGGCAGCAGCAGTAGCCAGAGTATCACCATTTTCTTGACAGTTCCTCCAAGGCTTAGTTCCCAAAGAACGGCACAATGAAGGAGCAGATGACACCTGCCAGGGTTGGGTTACAGAAGAGGAACCCCAGTCTCGAGGAACCTTTTGTAATGGTCTTCAAGCAAACCTGCTTTCTGACCCAGAAGGAGAAATTATCTTTATCTTCCAGGTCTGTTCGTCATGCAGACATTCTTGAAAAGATGGTGAGAGGAGTTGAGGGGACAGTGGAGGAGGCCTGAAGATGCTGATGATATTGATGAAAGGAGCAACCACAGGACATTATTGATGCTTATTAGATACCATGCCCTTTACATGTGTTTTCTTATTAAAGCCTCGTTCTACACCAATGAGATAAAAAATGTGATTCTCCCTTTGGCAAATAAGGAAATCAAGGCTAGAGTGGTAAACGAACTTGCCTACCTTCACATAGCCAGAAATCAGCGGTGGGGTGTTGGGGGAGCATTTCAAACCCTGGTCTCCAGCTCCAGAGCGCATGAGCCCACGTGTAACTATTTTTCAGTCTGCAGCTTCTAATTCACAAAGTTTCTGTAGCTTCTATCCAAGGAGGCTGTAGCAGGAATGAATACCACTAAACAATAGTAAACAATATGCAGCTTGTAGATTTTTAAATGGGCCTGAAAGGGAATTTGCGCTCCCAATGCAGAGGGCACGGGTTCGATCCCTGGTCAGGGAGCCAAGATCCCGCATGCCGCGGGGTGTGGCCAAAAAATAAATAAATGAATAAATAAATGAACAAATAAATAAATGGACCTGAAAAAATGTGTTCATCTCCTGGTTTCTACTAAGTCCTTGAGTCTGGTTTTGGAAATCACGTCATTCTTTACTGCTTCTTGGCAATGCCACGCTTTCCCACCGTATAATAAATATATGGCAATAATATTAGAGCTTTGTTAACGTACAGCACAGGCAGCAGGCCAGCTGTGCTTGTCAGAAGTCGTCAGCCCTAGATTGTCATGTACAGATTTCTAGCTCTGGTTGATTATTCAGAAATGACTTGATTTAGAGGTAGACACATGTTGTTGCTTCAACAGTAGACGTGATTCCTCGACAGGGATTCATTGCCGGTCATTTCTGCCAAGTTTTCCTAATCTTGTGCAATTGCAGGGCGATGAACCAAGTCTCTGTAACATCGATTTTTGCCAATCAATCTCTGTAGTTACTTTTCAACTTGGTAGAATGGAAAAACCATTTAAGATTTCTGCGGGTGGAGAAGCGTGTGTCAGAGTTCTTCTCCTGCCACTTATCGAGACATTCAACCTATCTGAGTCTTGTTTTCATCTGTAAAATTGGAAGAACAGACATAGCTCACAAACTTGTCATGAAGACTAAATGAGAGAAAGTTCAGCGGAGTCTCACCTTGTACAGGACGTGTTGTGTTTCTAATATGTGAGGAAAAATGCACGTCGTCCAAAGTATCCTTGTGTGACCCAGGTTGCATAAAAAAAACAAACAAACACGTGCCTTTATATGCAAGAATTAGATTCTGCATGGTCAGATGCCCAGCCTGTATGCAGGACATTTCTGTTTGTCCTCCAGATCATTCTCTACCCTTTTCCAACCTGCCGTGTGCCCCAGGAGGCTGACTTACATGGCCTGAGTCAACAGGCTCCATTGCCATTGGCTGGGTCAGTGGGAGGCACTCGCAGGAAGTAGGTAGAAGGGAGGAGAGAAGGTCAGAGTACTTATTTCTCTGCTTGCTTCCTGCTATTGAAGGCCACAGGTCCCATCAGGCAGCCCTCTTCTTAACATCTATCCCCTTTAGGCTCTGGAAACTGCCCTCTCTCCATAACCCTGAGGCCTGGAGTTGTTAATGATCACAGACTGCTAGTCTGGACCTTTGCCATCTCTTTTAGTTTCCCTTAACCCTGCCCATAGCTTTAGTAGTTCTTTTATGCTAGACTACCTCTTATTAGCCCATTTGTACATTTTTGTAGTTTCCTGCTAGGGGACCCTGATTGACAGAGCCTGTGAGACCCACCTGGGATCTGAAATGAGTTGTCTCCTATCTCCGTGAATGGACAGGCATGAGGAATTGCCCACACGCTATCAATGGAAAAGTCACTTGCTCTTTCTGTTTTTTTCTGAGTGTGTACCATGCATGATGTGATGGTTGGAATTAGCACAGAGTATTCTCACTGTTGTATGAGTATGGCGTATGGTTGGATTATAATGAATTTCTTTGGCTCCCTTTCTGACCCTCATCAACCTGAGTTCTAGCCCGGCAACCGTATTTCTCCAAGGTGATTGTGCTTGATGTTTCAGTCTCTCTAGCTTGACTAGAAACTCTTTGAGGTCATGGACCTTGAGGTCGCACACAACTTTAGAGCCTCAATGTCCAGTACATAGCATATACCAAATAAATGTTTGTTGAAGAGATGAATAGATAAATGAACGCATGGTCATCCTTACTTAGGAAAGAAGTCAGTGGGCAGCCCCTTTCTTTCCTAACCTTGGGATGTTCAAATTGGACTAAAACCAGGAGTAGATATTTGCTATTCTAAGATCCCTCTATTCGTATTTACTCATTGTATGTTCCGATCACAAACATTCAAAGCGTAAGAATAATAGTCATAGCCATCATTTACTGAGGACTTCTGTGCATTAGGCATCATTCTAAATGTTTTCCACATATTATTTTATTTAATTCTTCCTTTACTTCTAAGAGGGAGAGATTTTCCCCATCAATTTACAGGGAAGGAAAGCAAATTTGAGGTGGGCTAAGTAACATGCTTTAAGCCTCCAGTTGAGTGCACCTGTAGAGATGGCATAATGTCTCTCTCCAGTATGCTTTGAATCCAACAACTCTAGTTCACATCAAGTGTCAGTTTATTCCATCTGGAAGAGATGAAGAACTCAGAGTCTTTTCTAGAGGAAATGGCTCTTGTGTGTTTTTAAGTGTTGAGATTCTAGAGTGAATGGATCTAAGGTGGGTGGGGCAGGGTGAGGTGATGCCAAACATTCTGCAACAAAGGGGAAGAAGAACACACAGGGAGTAGGAGAGAAGGAAGGACCTCCTGGGGGGAGAGGCACTTATTGGAGCAAAATAAAAGTAGACCTTCTAGGAGCGATACCAGGGGAAGGCTTGACTCGTTGGGGTTTTTAAAGTTGGAGGTTATTCCTCTGTTATTAGAAGCTTTGTGTGGAGGCTCCTTGGGCAGGCGGCTTTGTCTTTTAATGCAGAGATGATTCCAAGAGGTATACAGTAAGTCCCCTACATATACAAACGAGTTCTGTCCCGAGAACACGTTCGTAAGTCCAACAAAGTTAGCCTAGGTACCCAACTAACACAATCAGTTATATAGTACTTACTGTAATAGGTTTATAATACTTTTCACACTAATAATACATAAAAAACAAACACACACACAAAATAAAGAAAACATTTTTAATCTTATAGTACAGTACCTTGAAAAGTACTGTAGTACGGTACAACAGCTGGCATACAGGGACTGGCATCGAGTGAACAGGCAAGGAGAGTTACTGACTGGAGGAGGGAGAGGAGGTGGGAGATGGTAGAGCTGAAGGATCGTCAGCAATAGGAGACGGAGGGCGAGCTGCAGTGTCACTCATACCCGACGTTGATGGCACACACGTTCACGTCTTTGAAAGTTCGCAGCTTGAAGGTTCGTATGCAGGGGACTTGCTGTAGTTGCTATGTTGTTTTTCTTGCTTTGTTTGCTAAATGAAAACATCCTTGCTTAATCACAATCTCTTCACACAGAGCTGGGGAGTGTAAACAATGGCCTTGTTCTACCAAATCTACAGAAAGCATTTATTAATTTTAGAGCCCCTAACAAAAGAGTCTTTCAGACCAGAAAGAAAGAAAATGCAGATAACATTTTAAACTTTATTAAAGTTAAATATGTAGTCAAACTTTAACTATAAAGTTAAATGTATTGAAGTATAGTATATCATTATATACAGCACACATATCATAAGTGTGCCGCTCTATCAGTGTTCACAAACTGAACACACTTATGGAACAACGACCCAAATGATATTTTTTATAAAATTGTCCTCTGTATTCTACCATGATTCAATCTCCTAAATAAAATCAACTTTTGCCTCAGTGTTAGCATTCTCTATAGAGTATAAAATTTCCTTTTAAGTAATTAAACTTTGGTTTTTCTATGTTTCACCTGTCACCTCCTCTCCCCAGGTGCTTGTAATTGGTTCTACTGGCTGGTTGGGACTATCGTCCAACCTGACAAGGATTGATAAGAGTTGATAAGGGTCAACTCTCGGGGGTGTGTGTGTGTGTGTGTGTATCATTTGTTCACTGCTGCTTTGTGCCAGACAATACGCTAGATGCTTCACACAGATTACCTCTAATTTTCACAACCCCACTGAGGTAAGCATTATTACCTTCATTACATAAGAGAAGAAACTCAGAGGATCATAGAGCCCAACCCCAGCTTGGAAATCACGGTTCAGAGATAGAAACCTAGGACTCCCTCCCCTTGCCACTGTCACCCTGGAACTGTTTGTACTGATGGGAAAGAGCAGAGGAGAAGAAAATCATCCAGATCAGTCCCAGATTGCTTCTGTGTGGCACGGGGATATTGTTTTGTATTCATTATATCAATATTTCCTACCTGCGCTAGGACAGATAGATTCAAAAAGACTGTGCAGTCTCTCCTTGCCATCACATTTCACTCTTCAGACCATGCCCTTCCCTCTAGTGCATGCTAAGAGGTGGCTGAGAGGCTGTTAGCATCTCCGGGAACACCAGTGGCTCCAGCTTGCTGTGTGTTTCCTTATCCCATTACTGCTAGACTGAGGTCAGTGATTGGTCCTTTGCCACCGATGACTCCCTGCCGGTTTCTAGCAGATGGGTGAAATCAGAGTGTACGAGAGCAGTTTCAAGCTTTCAAGAAGTTTGGTAACTTTGCTTCCTCCTGGTCTTCCAGAATAGGAACTTTGACTTATTCTTTGTATCCTAGTGACCAGTGCAGAGTGGGGTATCCAGTAAGTGCTGATAACATTTGTTGAGCTGAAAGCACAGTTGTCATAATGGAAAGTGAAAAGGTGACCATCATACAAAAGATCACTATGCTGTCATCTTTGTTATCTTCATTGACAATCCTGAGCTCAGAATTCATCCGCTCTATCACCTGTAGGATCAGAGCCTTTCTGGCCTAATGGCCTCCCGTTGCCCACGCTTATCTCCTCCTGCTTTGCCACCTACTCCCCCCCCCCCACCTCGTGCTGCTACTTAACACTGAACTGCTTGTCCTGATATCTCCTCATTCTGTGCATCTGTACTTGCTTCTCCTTGATCCTGTATCCTCTCACTGTCTCTTTTTATTTAAATTTTTTTTAATTTTATTTTTATTTATTTATTTTTGGCTGGGTTGGGTCTTCGTTGCTGCACACGGGCATTCTCTAGTTGCATCGAGTGGGAGCTACTCTTCATTGCAGTGTGCGGGCTTCTCATTGCAGTGGCTTCTCTTGTTGCGGAGCACAGGCTCTAGGCGCACGGGCTTCAGTAGTTGTGGCACACATGCTCAGTAGTTTTGACTCGCGGGCTCAGTAGTTGTGGCTTGCAGGCTCTAGAGCGCAGGCTCAGTAGTTGTGGCACACGGGCTTATTTGCTCCACGGCATGTGGGATCTTCCCAGACCAGGGCTCGAACCCGTGTCCCCTGCATTGGCAGGCAGATTCTTAACCACTGCGCCACCAGGGAAGTCCCCCTCTTACTGTCTCTTAAGGTCAACTCCTGTTGGTCAACTCCTGTTTCGTCAAACAGGAGTTGACCTTAAGAGACTCTGGTAGACTTGTGTATTTTCTTCCTTACTTTCCTTTCATTCTATGGTAGACTTGGGTATTTTCGTCCTTACTTTCCTTTCATTCTATATATACTGGTAGACTTGTGTATTTTCTTCCTTACTTTCCTTTCATTCTGTGGTAGACTTGGGTATTTTCTTCCTTACTTTCCTTTCATTCTATGGTAGACTTGGGTATTTTCGTCCTTACTTTCCTTTCATTCTATATATACTGGTAGACTTGTGTATTTTCTTCCTTACTTTCCTTTCATTCTATGGTAGACTTGGGTATTTTCTTCCTTACTTTCCTTTCATTCTATATATACTGGTAGACTTGGGTATTTTCTTCCTTACTTTCCTTTCATTCTGTGGTAGACTTGGGTATTTTCTTCCTTACTTTCCTTTCATTCTATATATACTTATAACTCTATCGTAGCGTTTATCTACCTTGCCCATAGGTGTTTTTCTTTTTTTTTAATATTTTATTTATTTATTTATTTGGCTGCTCCGGGTCTTGGTTGTGGCATGCGGGATCTTCGTTGCAGCATGCGGGCTCTTAGTTGCGGCATACATGCGGGCTCTAGTTCCCTGACCAGGGATCTAACCTGGGCCCCCTGCATTGGTAGCATGGAGTCTTAACCACTGGACCACCAGGAAAGTCCCACCTATAGGTTTTTAATGTTTGCTTCCCACTGGATGGTAAGCAAGTTAAGGACAAAGTCCATGTCTTTTCATTTCTGCATCTCCTAGGATAGAGAAGATGCTCAGTAAATATTTATTGAATTAATGAATGAATAAATGAAATGTCCAAAGTAGTGATTTTTTAATAGCTTTATTGAGATATAATTGGGTACCATACAATTGACCCATTTAAAGTGTACAACTTAATGATTTTTAGTATATTCACAGACATGTGCAACCATCACCACAATTTTAGAAAATTTTTGTCACCTCCGAAAGAAACCCTGTACCTCTTAGTTATCACTCTCTATTTCTCCATTCATCCTTAAGCAATCACTAATTTACTTTGTCTCCATAGATTTCTCTGTTTTGAACATTTCATATGAATGGAATGATATAATTTATGGTCTTGTGTGATTGGCCTCTTTCGTTTAGTATAATGTTTTCAAGGTTTGTCCATGTTGTAGTGTGTTTCAGTACTTCATTCCTTTTTATAGCCAAATATTGCTCCATTGTATGGATATATGACATTTTCAGCTCCATCAGTTGATAGATATTTGGGTTGTTTATACTTTTTGATAACAATGTATAATGCTGCCAGGACATTTGTGTACAAGTTTTTCTGGGACATAGGTTGTCATTTCTCCTGGACATATACCTAGGAGTAGAATGGCTGGATCACGTTGTAACTTTGTGTTTAATGGTTTGAGGAACTGAGAGACTATTTTCTGAATTGACTGTACCATGTTACATTCCCACCAACAAGCTTCCAGTTTCTCCACATCCTTGCCCGCACTTGCTACTATCTGACTTTTTGATTTTAGCCAACTAGTAGATGTGAGGTGGTATCTCATTGTGGTTTTGATTTGCAGTTCCTTCATGACTGATGATGCTTAGCATCTTTCCATGTGCTTATTGGCCGTTTGTATATCTTCTTTGATCTATTGAGATCATTTGTCCACTTCTAAATTGGGTTGTCTTCTTATTTAAGTGTTCCTTATATATTCCAGATGCAAATCCATTATCAGACATATGATTTGCATTTTCTCCCATCCATTGAGTTGTCTTTTCACTTTCTTGCTGGTGTCTTTGAAGCATGAAAGTTTTACATTTTAATGTAGTTTGATTTATCTATTTTTCCTTTTTTTTCGTGTGTTTTTGGTGTCATATCTAGGAATCCTTTGCCAAATTCAAGGTCACGAAGATTTATCTTTATGTTTTCTTGTCAAAGTTTTATGGCTTTAGCTCTTACATTTAGGTCTTTAATATATTTTAAGTTATTTTTTGTATAGGGTTTGAGGTAAGGGTCCAACTTCATTCTTTTACATGTGGTTCTCTAATTATCCCAGAACCATTTGTTGAAAAGACTATTATTTCCCCCATTAGATGTCCTTGGCACCCTTGTTAAAATCAGTTGGCCATAGATGTATCAAAGCAGTGGTTTTTCAATCTGTTTTAAGAGAGGGAGTCTTAGGATTGTACAATGTAAGACCTTGGTTGAAAAAAAAGAGGAAAGACTGTTTCCCATTCTTTTTCATGTAACTTCCACAAATATGCAGGATAAAGTGCTCCTTCTGTCACCTAGCCTGTTAACCTGCAGAAAAGTAGTCCCTACTTGTCATTGTGTTCAGTTTTTTATCATTTTTTCTTACCTCTTTAAAATATGTTCATTTTGTTTTCCCTTGTTGGTATTATCTTTAATTTTTCTTAATTACTTCATCTTACCCCACCTAACCTTCTTTCTTTACCTCCTTTTTTTTTCTTTGTTTTTGGCAGCAAATCCTTCTATTTTCTAATAATTATGGAAGCATCCAAAATAAATAATAACCATTCCCTTAAAAGGAGCCTTTATAATATGTTTGAGAACCCAGCTTCCCTTGACAGTTGTTTGAAAGGGTTCACAGAGGTTTGAATTGTTTTGAATTCAGTGTAGAAGTGCTTGGTTTCTCTCCTTGTGTAATTTTATGGTTATGAAACCATAGCTGAATGTAGCCTTTTACGACAGCCATGGCCTTGGAATCCACACTCAGCTTCTATCTAAAGCTGATTCAAGTTCAATAACAACAGCTGAAATGTTTAATACAACCACACTAAAAAGCTGAAAATGTTTAGCACAACACTAAAAACTGTGGGCAATGTGAAAATTACAACTTAGGTTCCAGCATATCAGTCTCTTCAGAGCATAAAACCAGCACTAAAAAAGTTCTTGCTTTTTTCCCAGCAAATCTAAAATAGCAAGCAAAGAGGAAGGGATTTTAACATCAAAGACAAATAACACTCTCCGTTACTGTTGTTTGTGGTATTCTTAGTTTCCAGTCAGTTGATTAACAAATATTTGTTAAGCACCTAATTTATACTGCCTCCCGGGGCTGGGTTTTCACCAGCATTGAAGGCATGGTGTGTATCCTTCAGAAGCTTCTAGTTTAGCTGAAGGGGTAAAAATAGTGTGTTAAAAATTGAGAGAATATATACAAAACTGTGGTACTGGCTCAAAGTTCAAAAGAAAGGAGAGATCTGTATGAATTGCTTTTTAGTTGGGATATTTTCAAAGAGAAGTTAGTACTTTAGCCCTTCAAAGCAGAGCCCCAGTATCTCACTTAGCACCTTTGTGCAAATGAGGAACAGACACCCTTTTGCCCTTTCCTTCAGGCTCCTACAGTACCTCTCCTCCACAGGGACTGCTTCTGAGGAGTGGGCACTGGATTTTAGACTTAATTTGTCGCTGAAGCGAGGTTCCCTTGTGCAGTGAACAACCTGCACCACTGTACAAGGAGTGCCTTTTTTTTTTGAAGAATAGTTTGGATTTCTCCAGGGAAGGGGAGAAGGGAGGATGTAAGGGAAGAACATGAGTAAGGAAAAAAGGTGAGACAGAGTATGTTCTGTTCAGTGTATACTATGAAGGCAAGTGAAGGAAGGTGAAAGGTATTTGTTGGTAAAGAGTGTAAAATGCTGTTTTTCTTACCTTTCCCTCACCTTTTTTTAATATATAATAGTTTTACTGACAAATATTAACCAAACAGCTTTCTGTTTACTAGTTCCTAACCAAATTATTATGAAAATTGTACCAATTTATGCCTGTCACATCTATTCTATAGATAATAGCATAGTATTCAAAAATATCAATGCTCATATAAGCATTTCGCCATAATTCATACTTTCTTCCTAATCACACAAGTCAATGTTACACATTCAAACTGTATTTTGGAAGCATACATCTAAATATATAATTTATACATTGGGAGCAACTTTATTATATTGGGCATTAATATAAGCATTTTGTCAGGGACAAGTCGTCTGGTTAAACATAAACTTAACCTTAATATAACTTCTTTATTGATAACGTTTTTCCCAGTTATAAACATAGTATACTCTCTCTGGGGAATAATTTGAGTAATAGAGAATTATATTAAGGTGAAAAGAAAAATCATTCAGAAACTGCCCCCAGGGGTAACTCTTTTAATATTTGGATGAATGAATTTTTAATTTTTAATGGTTATCATGTATATAATTTTATGTTTTGCTTTTCAAAATAATTTATCATTACACTAACACTTTTTTTTTTAAAGCTCTTTAAATTCTAAAGCATCTTTCCGGCCTAATAGCCCATGGGTCATTTTGGATCCCTCCCTAGCTTGTGCCCTTGTATACCATTCACATATGTTCCCACGTTATATAGGGCCTTCTCAGTTCCTTTGAATTTTTTTTCAATGCACAAGGAGATTGCTATCAGCTTATTTCTATTCCTGTACTGGCTCCTAAATGTAGCAGTTCCTTCTATTGTGATGCTGCCTTTCCCCTGGGTTAGAGTGAGTCTGGGAAATATGACTCAGATATATATCCAGGAAAGGTCGAACTCAGTCACATGCACCATCAAAATCTGGTGAGTACTTCCAGGAGACGAATATTGTTAATGCCTAACACCTTGTAAGGTGTGTGGCTTTATGTCATGATTATAGGCCCACACAGGACCATTTTGACTGAAGATGAATTTGTTCTATAAAAATAAGACTTTCAGAGCATCGTCCCCATTTCTCATTACTAATTAAAATGGAATCGTTATTCTTGTCTATAGAAATACACACAGAACCTTAGTTCATTTTGCCATGAAGAAAGGGGTTTGATCTTATGGCTCCATCTAGAAAATTTTTATCATCATAATCATTATCATCATCATTACAGCTAAAATGTATTCAGTGTTTAAGGTGTATTCAACACCACGATTGAAGCATTTCGTGCATTATCACACTTAAACTGCACAGCAGCTCCTCAAGTAGGCACTGTCGTTATCTGCAGTTTACACTCGGGGAAGGAGAGTCATGTAGCTAACAGGTGTGCAGAGTTAGGAATTGAAGCTACATTTGTCTTTAATTTAATGCTTTTAAACAAGTATAATTCAGGGCAATTGACATTCTGTGACTTCTGAGCCTAAGCAGTTTAAGAAGGCCTGGCATTGTTGATTGGTTTTTGATAAGAGTCAAAAAGATAATTCAATGGAGGATGAATAGTCTTTTCAACAAATGATGCTGGGATAACTGGATAGCTGCATACAAGCAAACAGAGTTTGACCCTTGCCTCATGCCTTCTAGAAAATTTAACTCAAAGTGGATTATAGAGCTAAATGTGAGAACTAAAACTATGAAACTCTTAGAAGACAACATAAGAGTAAATTTTCATGGGCTTGTGTCAGGCAATGTTTCTGACATGTGACACCAAAAGCACAAGCAGCAAAAGAGAAAAATGGATAAATTGGGCTACATAAAAATTAAAAACTTTGGGGCTAGAAACAGTACCATCAAGAAAGTGAGAAAACAGGCCATAGAATGGGGAAAAATTATCTGCAAATCATATGTCTGATTTAAGGACTTGCATCAAAGAATATATAAAGAACACTTAAAAGTTCAATAATAAAAAGACAAGTAATTTAGTTTTACAATGCACAGAGGATCAGAATAGACATTTCTCCAAAGAAGATATATAAATGGACAATAAACACATAAAAATCTGCTCAGTATCATTAATCATCAGGGAAATGCAAATCAAAAACACACTCACATACCTCTTCACACCCACCAGGAGGATCCTAATAACAAAGAACAGATGACAAATGCTGGCAAGGATGTGGGGAAATTAGAACTCTCATACTGTACTGGTAGGAATGTAAAGTGGCACAGCCACTTTAGAAAACAGTCTGGCATTTTCGCAAAAGGTTAAAAAGAGTTACCATATGACCCAGCAATTCTACTTCTTGGTGTATATCCAAGAGTAAAGAAAACATATGTCCACATAAAAAATTTGTATATAAATGTTCAAAGTAACATTATTCACAATAACCCAAAGGAAACAATGCAAATGCCCATCAGCTGATGATTGGATAAACCCAATGTGGAATATTCATACAGTGGAATATTATTTGACAATGAAAAAGAATGAAGTACCAATACATGCTGCAACATGATGAATGTTGAGAACATTATACTAAATGAAAGAAACCAGTCACACAGGACCACATACTGTATGACTCTATTTATATGAACTGTCTGTAAGAGGCAGATTCATAGATGTAGGAGGTAGATTAGTGTTAGCCTAGGGCAGGGGGAATGGGGAAGTGGGGGATGATTATTAATGGTACAGCATTTCCTTTGGGGTGATAAAGTATTTTAACATGGATGGTAGTGATGGTTGTACAACTCGATGTATATACCGAAAACCATTGCATTTTACATGTTAAATGGGTTAGTTGTCTGGTAAGTGGATATATATTAATAATATTGTATTATTATTATTATTAATATCTTAATATATGCTAATAAAAGTGTAAAAAAATTCTGGCAGCATCTGCTTCTTTCCTCTTGAGCTCTGCATCTCAATGTCCAGGCTGTCTCATGGGAAGGAAAGGCTATACTGACTTAGGAGCACTGCAGGGCCAGACATCCAGCCCTGGCCCACTGTCTGCCTGCAATTGCATGAGTGATCCCAAGCAAAGTTGATGGAGGAACTGCCCAGTTGAGCCCCAGGCAACCCACAGAATACTAAGATATGATTAAATGGTGGTTGGGCTTTTTTTTTTAATTTGTTTTATTAAAGTATAGTTGATCTACAGTGTTGTGTTAGTTTCTGATGTAAAGCAAAGTGATTCAGTATACAAACATATCATAGTTTGCATCTGCTCATCCCAAACTCCCAATCCATCCCTTCCACACAGCCTCCCCTGCCCTTGGCAACCACAAGTCTGTTCTCTATGTCTGTGAAGTCTGTTTCTGTTTTGTAAATAAGTTCATTTGTGTCATATTTTAGATTCCACATAGAAGTGATATCATAAGGTATTTGTCTTTCTCTTTCTGACTTACTTCACTTAGTATCATGATCTCTAGGTCCATCCATATTGCTGCAAATGTTATTTCATTCTTTTTTATGGCTGAGTAGTATTCCATTGCACATATATGTACCATATCTTCTTTATCCATTCATCTGTCAGTGGACATTTAGATCGTTTCCTTGTCTTGCCTATTGTAAATAGTGCTGCTAAGAACATAGGGGTGGGACTTCCCTGGTGGTTTAGTGGTTAGGACTCTCTGCTTCCACTACAGGGGGCGAGGTTCGATCCGTGGTTGGGGAACTAGGATCCCGCATGCTGCGCAGTGTGGCCAAAAAAAAAAAAAAAAAAATTAAAGAACATAGGGGTGCATGTATCTTTTTCAATTATACTTTTGTTTGAATATATACCCAAGAGTGGGATTGCTAGATCTTATGGCAACTCTCTTCTTAGTTTTTTGAGGGACCTCCGTACTGTTTTCCATACTGGCTGCACCAATTTAAATACATTCCCATAAATGGTGGTTGTTTTAAGCCACCAAGTTTTGGGGCAACTTGTTACATAGCAAGAGATCATTGGACCAAGTAGTGAGTCAAATTAGTGTCTTAACACTGTGACTACATATTGATACTAAAATCAGTCCCAGGCAAGCCTTTGTCCTAAGGAGAAGAATCTGGATAGGAATAGTATTATGCTTGATTTTAAGGGAAAATGAAATAAGGAAGAGCTAAGGGCTGTGGAGCATGTTTTAAATAGCTAGCTGAGCCGATCCAGGCAGGCCTGCCAACTGGTCTCTCGTCTAAAGCTCACATTGGCAGCAGCAGCTAACCAGCCATTTGTCCAGAGGCCAGGAGCTACTTAGCAGGAGCTCTAGAGGGCTGGCAGGTCATTTTTCTGGTTTCAAGAAGTGACACAAATTAACCCCTATCCACTTGTCCTGCCCACACCCTGAAAGGAAAATTGCTAAGCTGGAAGCGACAGAGTGGTTTGACAACAGCAGTGAAGGCCAGGCGTTTGTGTCTGTATCTTAAATGGAGTCTCATAGATGACTCAGTAGGGCAGAAACTCTTGATTCACCTCGTCTCCACACAGGGTCATTCTAAGGGGGCCTTTTTTTTTTTTTTTTGGCCACTCTGCAGCATGTAGGATCTTAGTTCCCTGACCAGGGATCGAACTCATGCCTCCTGCAGTGGAAACATGGAGTCCTAATCACTGGACCACCAGGGAATTCTAAGGGGGTCATTTCTGATATACTCTTGGATAATGATGTGTAGCAGGGGAATGCAGAGAAACGAGTTTCATTTATCGTTCAGGAAATACTGTTCTAGGACCTACCGTACTAGGAAACAGCTATCAACCACATAGACAGGGATCCTGGTCTCAAGAAGCTTATAGTTAAGTGAGCAGGCCATTTCCCCAGGGCTCTGAGAAGGCCTTTCAGGGACTCTGGGAGCCCTTAGAAGTGGCACTGGTCTAGATTTGTGGGATGGGAGATTTCTTAGAGAAATAACATCTAAAACTGGAAAACTGAGGAAGCTAGTCTTCACTCTAAAAGAGCTTATTTGGGGGCTTCCCTGGCGGTCCAGTGGTTAAGACTCTGCGCTTCCAATGCAGGGGGCATGGGTTCCATCCTTGGTCGGGGAACTAAGATCTCACATGCTGCTCGAAGCGACCAAAAATAATAATAATAAATTAATTAATTAAATTAAATACCTTATTTGAGGGTGAAAAGAAATGAGGAAATGGTAGTATTCCTTATTTAGGCATTTTGTTTTCTAGATTCCTACCACTGATGCAGGCTCCCAGGTCTAACTCCATGTGGCTTTATTTTATACAGTTTATTTCCAGGACCTTCCGGTATTCATGCACTGTTCTTTCAGTACCTTCCAACTGCTGTGACATGTTCCTCCTTGTGGGTTTCACATCTTTTTTGCCATTTCTCATTGATATGAATATATTCTAGTTATCTATTCCTACAAAACAAAGCGCCTTAGAACTGACTAGTTTAAAACAACAATGATATATTATTTCTCCTGATTCTGTGGCTTGCAAGGCGACTCCTGTACTGGTTTCACCTGGGCTCATTCATACGGTTGCTGGAGGGTCAGCTGAGCTGGAATGTCCAAGATGGCCTCATTCTCATGTCTGAGAGTTGGTGCTGGCTATCGCCTGGGCCTGTGGCCTCTTCACCTCCAACAGGCTACACTTGCTTCCTTACACCGCGGTCTCAGTATGGCATTCTAAGGGGGCAACGGTGGAAGTTGCAAGGCTTCCTAAAGCCTTGCCTTGGGAGTCAAATCATGTTGCCTCTGTTGCATTTGGTTGGGCAGAGCAATTCACAAAGGCAGCCCAGGTTCAAGGGAAGGGGAAATAGACTCAACCTCTTGATGGGAGAAGCAGTGAAGTCAATTGGAAAGAAGCATGAGGGGAGCGAATGTGGCCATCATGGCACATAATCTCGTATGGAATGTCAGGATTCTGTCCCTTGTGTTGATGTCTATGTGGCAGTTGTCCCTTCCATCTTCTAAGGAGGGCCTGGTCATTATTATATTAAATATAGTTCTTATGGCTCATACCAACTCAGCTGCTACTAAGCCTCTGAAAGCAGCCTAGTAGCTATTTCTAAGGATGGATTAAAGTACAGAAGAGGGTTCACTTAGGAAGAGGTCTAAATAATATTTTTTTTGCAGATTTAATTTTTTTAATTGAAGTATAGTTAACTTACAGTGCTATTTTGGTTTCAAGTGTACAGCAAAATGATTCAGTCATACATGTATATATGTGTGTGTGTATATATATATACACACATATATGTGTGTATATATATACATATATGTGTGTGTGTGTGTATATATATATATATATATATATATATATATACACACACACATATTCTTTTTCAGATTCTTCTCCGTTATAGGTTATTACAAGATATTGAGTATAGTTCCCTGTGCTATACAATAGGTCCTTGTTGTTTACCTATTTTATATATAGTAGAGTGTATATGTTAATCCCAAATTCCTAATTTATCACTCCCCTGCCAATAAGATTTTAAAGTGAGTTCTGTTACAAGCTGAATAAGGTTTTTAATAAGTTCAGTTATATGCTAAAAGCTTTTATAAATACTCTTAGTTACTTCTTGAACTTTTGGCTAAGATCAAGTATGGTATCTGTTCTTATCAGTTTAGTGTAAATACTCTTAAATATAAAAGCATACACTTACATTCTTAGAATTTTTTAACAAAAGTTTTTAATGATAGCAATCCAGTGAAGGCAGTAGAACATGTATTATCTTCCTCATTTAATGTGAGTTTGGGGACACTTGAAGTAGTGAAAAATCATGTCATTAGTTTGTGGCAGAGTTGTGTTTGAGTCCCAGGTGTCCTGCTTCCCAAGGCTGTGCTCCTTCCATGGCTTCCAAATAGTAGAAAGCTGAAGATTCTGGGAAGAGTGGAGGTGACTCATAGGAGTCCCCTTGTAGCTACTGGCACAAATTCAACACGCCCTGAGGAATGCACCATGATTAGTTAAGTTTAACGCTTTGTATGTACATTGTCTTTTGTATTGTTAAGTTGTTTCATTCACACTCACCGTATCATTCTCACAACAGATGGGCGAAGCTATCATTATACTCCTGAGAAAAAGGAAGGTTAAAAAAAGAAAAGTGGCTTGCTTTTCATCTCACAGCTACCAAGTGACCCATTCTGAATAAAACTTAAATCTTCAAATTCCTAGTTGAATATTCTTTCCACAGTAGGATTGGGCTCTAAGTCTGAAAGCACTGAAAATGAACATCATATGAGTGGACATTGAGGTACGCAGGTTCAATTACCCACAAATGATATGATTTATAAACATGTAAAGTGCTCTCATTTGTATGACCCTGAGCAAGTTTCCTCCCCGCAACACTGAATGCTGTCATTCACTTTTTCTCATTTGGATGAGAATTACATTTTTCTCATATGGATGAAGAGGGGGTTGTATCATAATAATCTCTAAGGTTTCTTCCTGCTCTAGAATGAAATGGTACAATTTGTGTTGCATACTATTGTTAGTTTGAGAAGACCTGAAGGTTTTTAAAAGAGAGAAATGAACTTTCATATAGAAGACAAGAACTCATCAGGAACAGTTCTAAAGGAAGATGATACAATGATTGTGACATTTTATGAGGTTCTGTTTTCATTGTACAAGGTTTCGTGGACAAACATGGACTCTATCTATCCTGTTGGAGCTTATAATTGAGTAAGGAAGGTAGTCTTTAATCTGATAATTACGTAGACTGTATAGGGAGCAATGGAGATCTGATAATGATTGAAATGCAAAGGATCAGGAGTTAAGTAGGCTTGAGGAGTAGAGGAATAGTTGAGAGAAGTGAGGAGGAATGTTCCAGGTTTGGGAATGACATATTCAAAGGCCCTGTGGTAGATGGACATGATATGTTTGAACTGAAAGAAGCCCAGCATCTCTGGAGCACACAGCGGCCAGAGGTGAGAATGTTCCAAAGGAGACGGGGTCAGGGTCATGCAGGCATTATAGGCCATATAAAGGGTTTTGGTCTTTAGCCTAAAAGCAATGAGAAGCCATTAAAGTGTATCTTCAACAGGGGCAGGACATTTTCAGGTTCAAATTTTTAAAAGATCATTTTAATTGCTGTGTCTGGGCTTGGGTGCTTGAGGTTGGGTTGAGAACAAGAGTGGGTGCATTTAAGTCCAATTAAGAAACCAATGTAATTGTCTAGGTTAAAGGTGTTGGTATTTGGGGCCAAGGCAGTGGCAGTGCCAAAGATGGAAAGACTTAGACATATATGAGAGCTATCTGGGAGGTAAAAACAACAGTTCAGACTGATAGACTGGGTTGAGGAAGATGAAGGCATCATGGATGAAGCCTTGTTTTCAGGCTGCATGGTGGAAGCACTCACAGGCACAGGACCTCAGGTTTGGAGGGAAGAACCTGAGTTCAGTTTTGGGCTTGTTGATTTTGAGGTGTCTTTGGGATGTCCATGTGGATACAAAGGTCTGGGGTTGGGAATAGAGCCCTGGTCTAAGGATATAAATCTGAGAATCCTTGGGGCATGGATGGTAATTGAAGCCATGGGGATATAAGAACTTGCCTGAGAGACGAGAGAAGAGAGGTATTTGGGGAACTGAATCTCAAGGGATTCCAGCCTTTAAAGTCCATGGAGATGAGGAGGCAGTAACCCACACTGGTCACTGGGAAAAGGTAGGAACAGAGGGAAACCAGTGCAGTGTGTGACGTCCTTCTAACTGAGGGGAGTGCTCAATGGCATCTGATGCTATTAATGTCAACCACATGGGGGACCTACAAGATGTCCATTGTATATGGACACAAGGGAGAATGCTTGTGCCCCTAGTAGTAAAGGCAGAAGCTAGAGGAGTGAAGAGTGCATGGGAAGGTAGTTGTGAGACAGGATACGTGGGGCTAGGGGGGTTGTAAAGGAGTGACTTATGTCGTTGTCTTAGTTCAGGCTGCTTTAACAAAAATACTATAGACTGGATGCCTTATACGATAGACCCTCATTTCTCACAGTCTGGAGGCTGGGAAGTCCAAGATCAAGGCGCCAGCAGACCTGGTGTATGGTAAGGCACCTTAGTTTGCAGAGGTCTTCTCATTGTATTATCGTCACAAGAGAGAAAGAGGAAGCAAGTTCTCTTCTGTCCCTTCTTTTAAGGACAGTAATCTCATCATGGGTCTGTAGGGGAACAAAGTTGGCCACCCCAAAATGTCTGTTTGGTGTGTGGATTACTTCGAGCTGAAAACAATCAAGGCCCAAAAGACTCTGGAAGAACCTTTGACCTGTGACCTAACTGCCTAAAAAAATTTAGAGAGAGGACCTGTTCCAGGAAGGGAGCTATCAACATAGATAACTATAGTATGAGCTAGGTGTGTAGGCAAGGAGAAACCTGGCCAAGTCTGTTTGTTAAAATTCCCCTCTGTGTCCCATTGTCTCTGCATGACACAACAAACATTTATTTACCAAACAGTTGCCTTTACATCTCCATGTGAATTGCCTTCCTCCCCTTTGAAGTCCTGGACCACTACCCCAACATCCTCTTTTGTCTTTAGCTGAAGGTAGTATTTAAAGTGAGGGTTTTGACTCTCTGACATAAATCACAGCAAGATCCTTTTTGACCCACCTCCTAGAGAAAGGGAAATAAAAACAAAAATAAACAAATGGGACCTAATGAAACTTCAAAGCTTTTGCACAGCAAAGGAAACCTTAAACAAGATGAAAAGACAACCCTCAGAATGGGAGAAAATATTTGCAAACGAAGCAACTGACAAAGGATTAATCTCTGAAATTTACAAGCAGCCCATGCAGCTCAATATCAAAAAAACAAACAACCCAATCCAAAAATGGGCAGAAGACCTAAATAGACATTGCTCCAAAGAAGATATACAGATGGCCATCAAACACATGAAAGGATGCTCAACATCGCTAATCATTAGAGAAATGCAAATCAGAACTACAATGAGGTATCACCTTACACCGGTCAGAATGGCCATCATCAAAAAATCTACAAACAATAAATGCTGGAGAGGGTGTGGAGAAAAGGGAACCCTCTTGCACTGTTGGTGGGAATGTAAATTGATACAGCCACTATGGAGAACAGTATGGAGGTTCCTTAAAAAACTAAAAATAGAACTACCATATGACCCAGCAATCCCACTACTGGGCATATAACCGGAGAAAACCATAATTCAAAAAGAGTCATGTACCACAGTGTTCATTGCAGCTCTATTTACAATAGCCAGGACATGGAAGCAACCTAAGTGTCCATTGACAGATGAATGGATAAAGAAGGTGTGGCACATATATACAATGGAATATTACTCAGCCATAAAAAGAAATGAAATTGAGTTATTTGTAGTGAGGTGGATGGACTTAGAGTCTGTCATACAGAGTGAAGTAAGTCAGAAAGAGAAAAACAAATACCGTATGCTAACACATATATATGGAATCTAAAAAAAAAAAAAATGGTTCTGAAGAACCTAGGGGCAGGACAGGAATAAAGACGCAGATGTAGAGAATGGACTTGAGGACACGGGGAGAGGGAAGGGTAAGCTGGGAGGAAGTGAGAGAGTGGCATGGACATATATACACTACCAAATGTAAAATAGATAGCTAGTGGGAAGCAGCTGCATAGCACAGGGAGATCAGCTCGGTGCTTTGTGACCACCTAGAGGGGTGGAATAGGGAGAGTGGGAGGGAGACGCAAGAGGGAGGAGATATGGGGATATGTGTATGCGTATAGCTGATTCACTTTGTTATAAAGCAGAAACTAACACACCATTGTAAAGCAATTATACTCCAATAAAGATGTTAAATAAATAAATAAAGTGAGGGTTTTGGCCATTTTGGTGAGTTACTCAGTTTCCCTGGGTCTCTCTCCTGTACATGTTATTAAACTTTTGTATGATTTTCTCCTGTTAATCAGTCTTATGTCAATCTACTTCTTAGACCAGCCAGAAGAACCTAAAAGGGTAGAGGAAAACTTCTTCCTCCCCAGTAGGGCTCCACCCTCATGAAATAATCACCTCCCAAAAGCCCTGTCTCCAAATTCTATCACATTGGTCTTTAGTGTTTCAATATGTTGCAGAAAGGGGGACCCCTTCTAGGGCCCTAGAGAGCCTAATAGGTGGACCCTCTCATATCAGATGTATTTTACGTGGAAATACATTTAGAGCATACTATGTAATTGTTGCCAATATACTGAACTCTTAAATCGGATCCTCTCATACTTCTGCTTGAGACTTCTCAGTTATTTTCCATTGCACTTAAAATAGAATCCTCAGTGGGGGCCATAAGGATCTGCTGACCTGGTCCCTACCAACCCCCCCATTATGTCAGGGCACACCTATTTCCTTTCATACCCTCACATATCCCAAGATCTTTCCCACCCCTAGTCCTTGTGTTGCAGGAAGGGACCCCTTCCAGGCCCCGAGAGTGGGCTCTTGTCTAACACTCAGAAATGAATTGTCTGAGGAGACATACGTGCTGACAAAGCAAGAGACGTTATTGGGAAGGGGTGCCCGGGCGGAGAGCAGCAGGGTAAGGGAACCCAGGAGAACTGCTGGGCCACGTGGCTCGCAGTCTCGGGTTTTATGGGAATGGGGTTAGTTTCTGGGTTGTCTCTGGCCAATCATTCTGAGTTAGGGTCCTTCCTGGTGGTGCGCGCAACCTCTCAGCCAAGATGGATTCCAGTGAGAAGGGTTCTGGGAGGTTGGGAGGACATACAGACTGGCGTCTCCTCTCTCCTTCTGACCTTTCCCGAATTCTTCCCATTGGTGGTAGCTTGTTAGTTCCGCATTCCTTACCAGGACCTCCTGTTTAAGATAACTTCAGCAAGTGGCTACTATCTAGCCTGGCCAGGGTGGGTGGTTTCAATCAGTGGTTCCCCTAACAACTATGTGAATTTTGGGAAGACACAAACATTCAGTCCATAGCAAGTAGTCTTCTTATTAGCCCAATGACTTGGGAAAAGGAAAAATGCCTTTAGGAAAGAAATACAAGAGTTTTTTAGAAAAGTAGGGTGGGGTTTGGTCAGGAGCTCCCTTTCAAGATGGCTAAACTGAATACAGTTTGCTAAAGCTAGAGTGTTGGATTGCTTTTTCAGTTTTTTTCTGATCACCCGGAAAAAATGCATCTTATTCACTTCTGAAGCAGATCCTTCTCTTGACAATTGCGTTTGGGGCAGCGCCTGACAGCCACATCTGTCTGTCTGACAACCTTGCGGCGATACTTCACAGAAGCCTGGGATGGGGGATGTCAAATGAGTAATTTTCCTTTTGTGTAGGTTTCTTTTTCTTTCTTTTTTTTTAAATTGAAGTATAGTTGACTTACAATATTAGTTTTAAGTATACACCATAGTGATTCCAAATTTTTATAGATTATACTCTGTTTAAAGTTATTATAAAATATTGTCTATATTCCCTGTGCTGGACAATATATCCTTGTAGCTTGTTTATTTTGTACATGGTAGTTTGTACCTCTTAACCCCCAAATCTATCTTTCCCCTCCTCTCTTCCCTCTCCCCACTGGTAAGGGTAGGTTTATTTATTTATTTATTTTTTTCACTTTCTTCCTCCCAGGCTGATGAGCCCTGAAAACACACTCCTGCAGCCCAGGGAAGAGGAAGGGGTCAAGTATGAGCGCACCTTCATGGCGTCTGAATTCCTGGATTGGCTGGTTCAAGAGGGTGAGGCCACCACAAGGAAAGAGGCGGAACAGCTTTGCCACCGGCTTATGGAGCACAGCATCATACAGCACGGTGAGTGTACGGGTCAGCTTTTGCTAAACCCTAAAATCTTGTGCTACAACTACAGGCTTTTATTTCTCAGTCATGGCTCTGTAAGTCAACTGTGCCTCTGCTTGGGCTCAGCTCGGCTTGTCGGCAAGCTGGGGGTCACGTTCAGCTATGTGTTTCATGCCTTCTCATTCTGGGACTCAGAGTAAAGGAGCATCCACTCTCTGGACTATATTGTTTTGACAGATGAGGGCAGAAGCTAGAGAAGGCAGGCAGATTCTTGCAGTGTCTCCAAAAACTTCTGCTTGGGTGTGATTTAACATGACAGCTTCATGTCCAGCTGGCTATAGCAGGTCATCTGGTCAAGTCTGGATGGGAAGTAGATGGCTCTCGCAAGGTTGGTTGCATTGGGAGAATGAAAATTTGCTGAACCATGGTTCAAGCTGCCACACTGAAGAAGTATCCAAAAGGCCTTCATCAGATTTTCAGTTTTTTTTTTTTTAGAGCTGAATCATAATGCAATATAGTGTACTGTTCAGGAACTCTGTTAGTTATCTATTGCTACATAAGACATTACTCTAAAACTTAATGGTATAAAATAATAATAAATGTTTATGATCTCACATAGTTTTTGTGGCTCAGGAATTTGGGAGAAGCTTACTGGGTGGTTTGGCTTGGAGGTCTCTTATGAGGTTGCAGTCAAGACATTGGCTGGGGTTACAGTCATCTGAAGGCTTGACAGCCTGGAGGATTTGCCTCCACAGTGGCTCACTTCTGTGTCTGCCATACAAGTGCTGGTGCTGGCTGTTGGCAGGAAGCTTCTGTCCATTGCTCTATGGACTTCTTCATAAGGCTGCCTGAGAATTCTCATAACATGGCAACCTGGCTTCTTGCAGAGGGAGTGATCCAAGAGAATGTGAGACAGAAGCTACAGTGTCTTTTAACTGAGCCTTGGGAGTCACACACTGTCGTTTCTTCAATACTCTATTGGTTACCAGGTCAGCCCTACTGAGTATGAGAGAGGACTATGAGTGTGATAACCAGGAGGCAAGGATCACTAGAGCCAGCTCAGTTCTTAGAGGCTGGCTATTGCAAGAACATAGGCTCTGGAATCCCAGCTCCACCGGTGATTAGCTACTTACCTTCTCTCATCTGTAAAATGGGCATACCTGCATAGGTTGGTTGTAGGAGTACAGGAGGTAGATATAAAGCACTTGGCTCAGTGCCTTGCTCTTAATAAGCGCTCAATCAGTTTACTAATATAGCTGCAAGGTGTAGGCTTAGAACAGTGAGGAAAGGGCTGGGAACCAGATAAGCATTTCCGCCTAGGAGTCAATATGAAAGGTAATACTCGAATCATTCTTACTGTAGACTCTCCTACCTCCACTTCTACACAGACCTAGAATTTCTATCCCAGTGTTAGGGAGATAATCTTGGAATTATTTGAAAGAAACTTTTGAAATTATTGGGAGCAGTGTTTTACAAACTGCAGATTGCAGCCCTTTAGTGGGGTTTAGTGAAATAAGTTTAGGGAGTCATTCCCCCAGCATTAAAAACATTTTTTTAGCACAGGAAACTATATTCAATATCCTGTGATAAACCATAATGGAAAAGAATATGAAAAAGAATGTATAAATAACTGTCACTTTGCTGTACAGCAGAAATTAATACAGCATTGTAAATCAACCATACTTCAATAAAATTTTTTAAAAATAAGAACTACTAAGAAAAAGAATTTTTTTCATAGACTACACTAGACTCTTGCTACTCAAAGTGTGGTCCATGGACCCACAGTGTCACCTGGGAACATGATAGAAATGCAGAATCTCTGATCCTACTGAATCTCATCTACATTTTAGCATAATCCCGAGTGATTCGAATGCACTTTAAAAGTTTGAGATGCAGTGGATTGGATTTAACTAGAATAGAAAATTTCAGAGCATAGTTTATGTAATAAGGTCAAGGATTGTTTTGCAAAACGTTTATTTCAGTTAGATATACACTATATAAACATGGCCATGGTCATGTGTGCACTGATTTGTAACATAAAAATTAGTACTCTGCATTGTGGTCAAATATTTTGAAAGCCCCTGATCTAGAAGCATTGGTTTGCAAGGCACTCAAACCACTCAGTATACTTTGGGGTGTTTTTTCCTAACTGATGTTGCCACAGTGGCACTCACAACTGTTCATTGACGGTCTAATATGTTTCCTGCTGGGCTATTGATTGAGGTTTGGAAGGTGGATAGAATTGTAAAATGCCAGTATGGTTCCTGGCCTTAAACAGCTTATAGTCTTGTAGAGATTATAAACTGGATATAGAAGCAATTAAAGAGCAATTGAAGTTGTAGGATATATTTTATTTATTGGTTATTTATTTTACACCATGTGCCAGGCACTGTTCTAGAGATTTTACACATTAACTTATTGAAACCTCTTAAACTCTTTGAGTCAGATATTCTAATTTTTTTTGTTGTTAAATTTATCTTACTGTGGTAAGAACACCTAACATGAGATCAACTCTCTTAACAAATTTTTTTTAAGTGTACAAAATAGTAACTGTTAATTACAGGGCAGGTATTTTTATTATCTCCATTTTACAGATAAGGAAACCAAGGCACCAATAGGTTAAGTAATTTGTATGAGGCCACTCAGGTGGTAATGTCCAAATGGATATTATCGCTAATAAGTGTGAACTCAGAATTGGTTGGAGTGACTGGGACTTTCCACCATGAAAAATGGTGTGTTTGGGTTAGAGTTAATGCTGTCATCTTTGCTCCAGACAGAAAACTTGGTGATACCAAGCTCTAGAGAAAACCAGCATTTTATACTACCGTTTACTGACTGATAATGTGCATCTCGACTTCAGAGAGAAGATAGAGGATGCCACAAATTGTTTCCAAATGATTTCCAAAGAGTGAGTAATTATACCTCAATTACAGTGTAATTATTTTTTTTTTTTTTGGCTGCGTTGGGTCTTTGTTGCTGTGCGGGCTTTCTCTAGTTGCGGCGAGCGGGGGCTACTCTTCGTTGCGGTGCGTGGGCTTCTCATTGCGGTGGCTTCTCTTGTTGCGGAGCACAGGCTCTAGGCGCATGGGCTTCAGTGGTTGTGGCACGTGGGCTCAGTAGTTGTGGCTCACGGGCTCTAGAACCGCAGGCTCAGTAGTTGTGACGCACAGGCGTAGTTGCTCCACGGCATGTGGGATCTTCCCGGACCAGAGCTTGAACCCGTGTCCCCTGTGTTGGCAGACGGATTCTTAACCACTGCGCCACCAGGGAAGCCCCTACAGTGTAATTTTATAATGCTATAAACATAAATGCCATAACGTTGTGATGTAAAGGATAAAATAAGGATTTATTGTTAGCAAATCTTATCCACGGAAGTTTGTTTTCCCTGGTTTTAGGAGGATTGAATATTCTCTATATACAGAGTCAGAGTTTCCAAGGGAGTTCCAGTTTCCCAGCACAGCAACTCATTGCTAGATCACAGATTCTAACTTTGAGTTATGAAAACATGGCCACCACATATGTGTACGTTAGAGTTAATGATAAATACCAGCTAGTATCTTAAGCAGAGCTCTGAATTGTCCCGCTAATGATTAATTTCATAAGTTAAACATTAAAGAAAGTCAGCCTCTAGGCTTTGAGCAAAAGGTTGCTGGATAAAAGTGGTGCCCTAGCTTGAAACCAGTAGGCATAAAAATCAAACCCACTTACGAAATCCTAACCAGCTTCATTTATGAATGGTTAATGATGCTCTGTAATCAAGACAGAACTTGTTAGCTGAGTAATTAACTTGCATGCAAATGTATATGTGTATATATAGATATATATATATATAATGATATTATTATCATTATTACAGTTTTACAGCGAAGAATTCTTGAATTCAAAGCCTTTAAGATACTTTTCCAAGGCTGCATAGCTAACTGGTAGCTACTAGGCACTGTGCCTTAGCAAAGAGTTTCTGTTGGTCCAGGATGTGTGTAATCGGGTGTGGCTGCCCGGCACTGTGGAATGAACATGGTCTTTGGAGGGAAACAGGCAGGATTTACATCCCAGCTCCTTCACCTACTGTGTGACCTTGTCGACATCTCAACTCTTCCATTCCTCAGGTTTTAAAATTTATTAAAGTCATATTATATACCTTTGAGAGTTATGTTTGGTGGGTTCGTTGGGTTTTTGGTTTTGCTTTTTGAAATCCTAGGACTACCCACATGTACTAGAAAGACTCAACATATGATTGGACTTGTGGCTAAGATTTTTTAATCTTAAAAAGACACAGAGAAGGATCAGCAAGGGAAAAAGACACATTGGGTGTTGTCTGGAGAAATCCAGGTGCGGGATTCCTCTGTTCTCCCTTCCAGGGCCAGGCAGAACTGGTTCCTTCTTCCAGCAGGGACATGCAGTAACACGTGTACAATATCTCTGCCCAGGGAAACCCACTTGAAACTCAGAGGGCAAGATTTTTATTGGGGGCTGCTCACAGAGGTATACTCTGCCTGCCCAGGCAGCCTCATTCCCTGCCTTCCAGACTCTCGGAAGGAAAGCACGTATTCTCCATTAATTGCACTGTTTGTGCAAACAATCTGGGCAGGCTGGTACAGCAGAATTCAGTGTCCCAGGTAAGCGAAGTTGCCTTATCAGATGGTAACTCAGAGAACCTTTCAAAAGCCAAGTTCCCAGAAGCTAGCCACGGGCCAGCCCCACAAGCAGGCTTTTCTGTTTCAAGGCTGCTATGGTAACTCTTTCCTGCACAGAGCTGCTGTGAGAATTAAATGATAGAGGTGGGCAAAAGCTTTTAGCAGAGTCTACCTCTTATGGCCCTCACTTGCCAGCTATTGTACTTGACTTGATCAATTCTAAATAACAGTTAAAATGTACAGAGTCCCTACTATATGCCAGACACTGTTCTAATCACTCTATTCATTTACTCCTTTAAATAACTCTATGAGTTAGGTATCATAATAATTCTCATTCTTAAAATGAGGTTAAGTAATTTGCTGAAGACAAGAGCTAGTAAATGGTGGATTCAAGATTCACATCAAGGCAATCCGGCTCTTAATCAGTAAAGAAGATTGGATGCTAATTATAACCTCCACTAGTCTAGGAAAAAAATTCTCAACTTTTATTGCATCAGCTCACACAGCCTGTCAGATATTGCAACTATAATCATTGTTAGCTCATAAAATATTACAAGATTCCTTTATCGCGAACAATGACCGAGTACCTTGAGATTTTTGTGTGACCTTTGCAAAGGCGATGAACACATTTCTTTACTCACGTAAATATCTCCCTCAACTGCTGAGCTGCTCTCCAGCTATCTTATCCTTAAATGGAGGGTAACAGACAGCAGAGAGTCACGTGGGTAAATTGCTCACAGCTGCAGCAGCTGACCCTGGATAATCAGGCTACCGCTGCTGTGTCCAGGCGTATAATTTCCTCTTTTAAAGATTTAGTCAGAGCACTTTAACAATTTCAACACTTCATCAAGCCCTCTTTCTTTTTCTTTTGTTTTTGAAAAATATATTTATATAAATTTTGCAACACACAAAGCAGTTTTCCATGTATTATATTTTTAATCCTCCCAGCTGCTCGAGGGTAGTTTTGGTGATCCCATTCTCCAGTGGAAGACAGTAGCTGAGACATTCTACCTGGTAGCCATGAAGAGAGCATTTGGGATCTTCTGCAAAGGAAGTTAGGTGCCAGATCCAGACAGGAATTAACCCCATCTTCTCAGTAATTAAGAGCACTTGACAGAGTTCAGCCCAGCCTGGAATAGCCTAGCCAAAGAAAAAGAGAGGGAGGGAAGGAAGGATGGGAGGAAGGACGAAAAAAGGCACTGATGATTGAGGAGTTTGCAACTTGCCCAAGACCATATGATATTACAGAAAAAAGTTATTCTGATACTTGTTAAAATGGTAAGGAAGACTTTAAGAATAGTGCAGTAGGAGTATTGTAGCAGGGGAGGGAGATGGGTCTCAACTCCAAGTACAGCAAGGACAAGTGGGGATTTATAGCCATGGAACAGGGTGAGGGGGTCAGTGGATGGAAATTTATTAATGGGAGACACCGAGGGCAGGGTGATTTTGAGGCCAGGGACTTAGACGTCAAAGATGGAGGATGAGGAACTTGATAAAATAATAAGAGTGATCAGATATCACGATTTGGGGGATCCTGACTTAGCAGGATTCTTTGCTAAGGCTGGGCTGGGTAGGTCAAATCTGGCTGAGTCACATGCCTACCTCTTGACCCTGGGTGAGCAGGGCCCTTTGACTGACAGACTCGCCAAGTCGGGGAGGGGCATTCTTCCACCAAAAAAAAAAATTTTTTTTTGAAAGTTCTGTTACCACAGGATAGGGGCCAAGGTCAAGGCCTAGTAGAAATGAGGGCTCAGGGACTTCCCTGGTGGTCCAGTGGTTAAGAATCTGCCTTCCAATGCAGGGAACGTGGGTTCCACCCTGGTGGGGGAACTAAGATCCCACATGCCGAGGGGCAACTAGCCCGTGCTCTGCAACTACTGAGCCCGTGCACTCTAGAGCCCCAGCGCCACAGCTGGAGAGAAGCCTACACACCTCAAGGAAGAGCCCGCGTGCCGCAACTAAGACCCAACGCAGCCAAATAAATAAATAAAAATATTTTTTTAAAAAAATGTAAATGAGGGCTCAGAGAAACCTGCCTAAAGTCTGGAAAGGAGAGAGTCTTTGTCAATGGCACCCTACCCTTGCTTGCCTGCCCTTTCTTCCTCCCCATCAAGACTATCCTCTCCTGCTTTTGCTTTTGGTAACTCCTCGCCACCAACAAAATTTAGATTTTTCTGTTACAGGTGGTACCCAGTATCTTAGTGTTTCTTTACCCTTAGCTGGAATATAAGTGCTTTGAAGACAGAGAATTTGTTTTCTGGGAATTTCCTGGTGGTCCATTGGTGAGCACTCCATGCTTCCATGGCAGGGGGCACTGGTACGATCTCTGGTTTGGTATCTAGATCCTGCATACTGCTCCATGCAGCCAAAAAAAAAAAAAAGGATTTGTTTTCTTGTCTCTGTATCCCCCATGGCTTGGCACTTATATATTAGCTATTCAGTAAAAAATGTGTTGAACGAATGAACGACAGTAGTGACCACTTTCTGAGGATTTGCCATTTGCCAGGCACAGAGCTGGGTGTTTATACCAGCTAGAGTTCTTTGAATATAAGCAGCCTCAATCATCATTTGCTTCAAATATATGGCAGAGCTAACTAATAGTTAAAGCACTGGAAAGCCAAGCTGCCTGGAGAAGAACTAGAGCAGCTCTTGGGGATCCAGTTGCCAGGAACTAGTGATGAAGGGCAATCCCTCTCAGACACCTACAGCTAAGAAACCAGTGCTAGCTATTTTCTGCCTATGCTGTCCCTCTCTCCAGAGACTAAACTCTAGAGAACAACACTGATTGGCTGAGTCTGGGTCACATGCCCACCTCTTGCCCCCGGGATAGGCAGGGCCCTTTGACTGACAGACTAACCAAGTGGTGGTGGGTCATTGTTCCACCCAAAGAAAAAAAATTTTTTTTTTGAAAGTTCTGTTGCCACAAGGCAGGCTGGGCAGGCGAAAGCAACAGATAAGCCGTCCTTTCCTGCTGTTAGTTCATTTAATCCTCCCCCTAAATCAATTCACTTGATATTATTTTCCCTGTTGCTTTAGATGACAGTATTTAAGCATTTGCCATGAGCATAATCATTCTTAGCTCCTAAATGTTATACTCTGAATAGAAGAAAATAAAGATCGGGTAGGATATTTCCTCAATCTGCTTTCAATAATTAATATTTCAAGTGTCATCTTTATCAGCAGCTGTTATCTACTGTAACTTTTTCCTTTCTCAATATAAAATTTCTGGGAATTTTCCTACTGTGCCCTCTGATAGGCTTTGGCTCTGTTTTACTTTTTATTATAGCTGAATCCAAAGCAGGAAGAAAAACGGACACAGCCAGCATGCTGTTACAATGCAAACAGAAGGAAACAGGTTTCCTTGGTAAAGTCACAGGCTAATACTTTGGCACACAATATAGTATTGGTTTTGTTGAAGGACAACAGGTCTGTAGCTACACAAAGCCTTGACTTTTAGAAAGTATGAAAGGAGTGAGAGATGCCTCATCTTATGTAATCTTCCAAAAGAAGGGTGTTATGTGCAAAGAATAGAGGTCTTTTGTGAACAGTGTCATAACTGTAAATATTTCTTTCCTTAGTTGACATCAGTATAGCTTTTGTCAGGTGTCCAGAAACTGATCCTCTAGATACAGACTGTGGCTCTGTAGCCTGGGCCCCTACCGACTCCTGCCTTGCTCCTGACAGCCTGTGGGCCAGTGGCCGCTGCAGTACATGGTCTTCAGTTTGCCCAAATGTGACCTTGTTAAAGCGGCACAAGGAAGCCTTCAAACATGCACACGATCTCTGTGCAGTTGAAGTTTATGAAAGTATGCCGTCTCCTGGCCTTACATGGTAATTTAAGGACTCAGCTGGGTTTCGGTGGTCATTTTTGGAGGGACATGGAGGCTGGGGTCTCCAGTTTATTAAAAGAACAATATGTCAGGATCTCCCGGGTGGAATGGACAGTTCAGACTGCTGATTCCAATGTGCCCCTTCCCTCTCCTCCTGGTCAAGAAGCACGGTGGTGTTCACTCCTGGTTACTGATGGACATGAGCTTGACCACAGCCCTCAAGGGGAGATTGGGGGCAGTGGGGGCAAAAAGTTAAGAGGTTCTCCTTTAAGGACAGACTGCCTCCATTCTCTTTTTTCTAACTCTGACCCTGTGTCAATCTTGAGGGAGCTTCTTTCTCAGCTGGGAGGCTAGGAGTTTGGGCAAGGATTCCTGTGTGGGACCCAGGCTCTCCTTGAGCAGTTATGATGATTATTCTCACAGCCGTTTCATCTTTGCCACACTGAGGTCTCTCTTAGTTCTTCCTCTAGAAAATCTCCCACCCGCCACTTAGGGCTCTCGAGTCTTAGCCACTCACTTTAACTCAGTTTTTCTTAGCTGATACGTTTGTCTCAGGCAGTGTGACTGGGTTGTCTTTTGTGTCCCGGCCTATAGTCCTTTGGAGACGCTCCTTCTTTCTATCTGCCTCCGCCCTGCTCCCTCGTCCCCTCTTCTGCCAGAAATGGATCGACAAGCTGAAGTCTGTTGATACCATGGAGTGATTATTAGGTATAAAACTGACCATATGTAAAACTACAGTGAGGTATCACCTCACACTGGTCAGAATGGCCATCACGAAAAAGTCTACAAATAAATGCTGGAGAGGGTGTGGAGAAAAGGGAACCCTCCTACACTGTTGGTGGGAATGTAAATTGGTGCAGCCACTATGGAGAACAGTATGGAGGTTCCTTAAAAAACTAAAAATAGAATTAGCATGTGATCCACCAATCCCACTCCTGAGCATATACCCAGAAAAGAGGAAAACTGTAATTTGAAAAGATACATGCACATTGATGTTCATAGCAGCACTATTTACAATAGCCAGGACATGGAAGCAACCTAAGTGTCCACTGACAGATGAATGGATAAAGAAGATGTGGTACACACACACACACACACACACACACACCCACCCACACACACTGGACTATTACTCAGTCATAAAAAAGGATGGAATATTGCCATTTACAGCAACATAGTTGGACCCAGAGATTATCATACTAAGCGAAGGAAGTCAGAGAAAAACAAGTATTATGTGATATCACTTATATGTGGAATCTAAAAAACAATACAAATGAAATTCTTTACAGAAAAGAAACAGACTCACAAATATAGAGAACAGACTTGTGGTTACCAAAGAGGGAAGAGGTAGGGAGGGTAAAGGATAAATTAGGAGTGTGGAATTAACAGATACACACCAATAAAAATATATAAAATAGATAAGCAATAAAGATTTTCTGTATAGCACAGAAAACTATATCTTGTAATAACCTATAATGGAAAAGAATCTGAAAAAAAAATGTGTAACTGAATCACTTTGCTGTACACCTGAAACTAACACAATATTGTAAATCAACTGTACTTCAAGTAAAAAGCAAAATGGGACTTCCCTGGTGGCACAATGGTTAAGAATCTGCCTGCCAATGCAGGGGACACGGGTTCAATCCCTGGTCCTGGAAGATCCCACTTGCCGCAGAGCAACTAAGCCCGTGAGCCACAACTACTGAAGCCCGCGCACCTAGAGCCTGTGCTCCACAGCAAGAGAAGCCACAGCAATGAGAAACACTCGCACCGCAACGAAGAGTAGCCCCCGCTCGCTGCAACTAGAGAAAGCCTGCGTGCAGCAACGAAGACCCAATGCAGCCAAAAATATAAATAAATAAATTTAAAAATTAAAAAAATGAATTAAAAAATTGTAAAAAAAAAAAAACCCGACCATATGTAAACTCTGATCAATGTGACTATAGAACAGTATTAAGTTAAAATTTAAGAAGGGATTACACACACACACACACACACACACATCCTTATTACAGTTGGAAAAATACATTTATTAATATCATAAGCAATTTTAATCTAAAATGGAGAGTAATCATTTTGTAAAATTGCTTATATATATTACTTTTAAACTGACATAACATTTTTAAGTCTCTAACATTTTATCTAACTTTATTCTGAAAAGGTCCCCTTCACTTTCTTCCTCTCTGTCCCAGTAATGACATTTGACCCAACAAGGAGCCCAGCCCCTCTCCTCTCTCCTTCCACCCGAGGAAGGCCTGCATATCAGAGTCTATATTCCTTCCATTTTATTTTAGCCACTCCCTTAGCTGTGGCCTAGGTTTCAGTCTGATTGGAAATGACCAAAACCACCAGGCCAAAGAAGGGGGTCTGGGTATTGGTTTTGGCCACTGGCAAAACCACTCCTGTCTCTCTGAAGTCCTCTTCCACAGTTGCTGGGAGCATAACCTCAAGCGAGGATTCCTGTCAAGTGGGAACATAATGTACTTCCTCATCAAAATGAAGGAAATAGGATGGGGAGATAGTGTGTGGGGGGGGGAAGCAGACAGCGATACCAACAACTTTTGACCACTTGGCTGTCAGGAGCTCAGGATAAGACTTATCTTCTAGGACAAATGGCTCTCAAAGTGCTACACGTAAAGGGATGAACTTCTTTGTTGGTTAGCTGATCTGCTTCTATGAGGTACCAGCCTCTAGACTGATCCTATTTTCCATGGAAATAGGATGAAAGCCACAAATGCAATCCATATATGTAATTTTAAATTTTCTAATAGCCGCAGTGAGAGTAAAATGGAACAGGTAAAATTAACCTTAATAATATATATTTAACTCATTATCTCCAAAATGTTATTTCAAAATATAATCAATATGGAAAATAGCAATCAGCTATTTTATGTTCTTTTTTTTCATATTCAATCTTCCAAATCCAGTGTGTATTTTACACTTAGAGCTCCTTGCCACATTTCTGGTGCTTGTCAACCATTCTGGAGAGCAAAGCTCTAGACCTTTTGGAAACCAGCACAGAGTATGGTGGTATCCCAGTGAGTGTGTATTCCATTTTTCAGCCCCTTAGCTCAGAGATCTTTGTTGAGATCTTTGTTCCCCGATGGCTGAAATGCCTGAAAGTTTGTGTTGAGGAAGCACCTTGGTATCTCTATTTTGCTGTACCCGTTTGGACACCCAAGTAAACCTGGGTGCCAGCCACACAAGTTTCTGGAATGGCAACAATTCTTCTCTCTCTCTCTTTTTTACTTTTTTTCCTATTTTTTGCCATGCGGCATGTGGGATCTTAGTTCCCCAACCAGGGATTGAACCCGTGCCTCCTACAGTGGAAGTGAGGTGTCTTAACCACTGGACTGCCAGGGAAGTCCCTCTTCTCTCTTCTTTAGCTCAGTGATTTCACAGTCATGTTTTCTTTTTTCTCTGATTTTTTAAATATTTCCTTTGATTAAATATTTTTAATATTTCCACAAGTCAGAAATTGTTGACTGAGATCATTTGGACTGGATCTGAACTCAGCAGTTCTCTTTTTGCTCAGAATGGGCTTATCCAGTATACGAACCCAAGTTCAGGAGCCCTTTCTTAAATTCCTAGTCTTTGTCATGGGAGCCTTTGGATTTTTGCTGACAGCAGAACAATATTATTTATTCATGGTGCACGGGCATCATTTCAACCCTGTCTTCCAGAGAGCTGTGGCTTCCCATATATTTATTAATTTCACTTGCTTTGGTTAAAGGAAGTTATTGTAATTTATATTCCGCAGATGGAAACACTGAAACCCAGGGATTGTCCACAACCACTTCTGTCACCAGGGAATCAGAGCCGAGCTGCTGGAAGGCATATCTTCTGCCTGTAAGACTTTCTGTCTAATCAGTCTTGGCTTCTGAGTAAAGCATAGTTTGTTACAAGGTGTGGGCTGCAGATAAACAGAAAGTGTTTGTTTTTTAAGCCTTTGATTTCTGTGTCCAGACCTGAGTTTGGAACAATAACAGAATTGTGTTTTGCTACAAATAAGAGAAAATGTAGTAATGCCTGCTTGAACAGAGAGGTTCCTCTTTATTTAGGAAGAGTCACCTTTCCCAGAGATTTCTACCGACATTACACGGGCCAGATCTGTGTCAACATGGACTCGTTCCCGGGATGGCAATCAGTGAATCTAATGCTGTTAGCCAGGCACACTGCTGCCCTGTACAAATAATAAAGGAGGAAGAAAGGGAAAATGGGTTTTGGACAAGCAGCTAGCATTGTCAGCCACAAGGACAAATGTCTTTTTCATTAAGTAACTAAGTGACCTTCCCTCTGAAACATGGGCTTCCAAGGAACGGTTTGTTTCCTCTGTCCTCACACTGAGCTCCTGGTAGCTCTAAGGTAGATTTGAAGCAGGTGGATGTACAAATATTAATGTCTTAGTTTTGACTGATGTATCATGGTTATATTAACATCAGGGGGTGCTGGGTGAAGGACATATGGGAACTGTCTGTATGATCTTTACAGCTTTTTTTATAAATCTAAAATTATTTTAAAACAAAGTTTACTGGGAAAAAAAGTAGGTGAGGTGTTTCCTATTTTCCTTTTTTGTTTAAGATGAGTACAAGTATAAATAATATAGAAATATATGGAGACTTTTTTTTTTTAAAGCTGCTAAATCTCACCACTGACATCCTCCTTTTCTGAACGTCTGCTTCTTCCTCCTTCAAGGGTCCTAGTCTCTCCGGTCTCATATGGAACACCTGATAAATTACTGTACACTAAAGCACCCACAGGTTATACGGTTACCTTTCTGGGAATGGTAAGAAGATGTCATCTGGGAATAAGGCTTTGGTGGGCTTTCACAGCTAGTGGTTTTGAGTAGGATTTATTCTGATACCTCCAGCATCACATTGGATGTACTTCTCTATGTTGTTGGCCGTGCTGAATTTATCTGGTTTAGGTAGGTTGCCTTCTTTTCCCACAGACCACCTAGAGTTGCTGCCAGAAGCTTTCCTTACATAGGTGAAGTCTGAAAAGGATTAGAAAGGTATCCTTTGGGCACTGACACCTGGGTGGGCCCTCAATTGGAAGCCCACACATGGCTAACATTAATTGAATGCTTCTATGTACCAGACACTCTAATAAGCCTTTTACCTATGTTGTTTCATTACCTCTTCAACTCATTTTACGGATGAATAAAATTGAAGTTCAGGGAGGTTAAGTAACTTAGTGAAGAGTGAAGCCAGTGTTCAACCCAAGACCATCTGTAGGCAGAGGGGTGTTTACCATGCTGTCGCTTTGTCCTTTTAATAAACAATTCCAAGGTAATCAACATTTTACCCTGGTGAAGAATTTTGTAGAAAACATGCCCAGCCAAATTGTCTTCTGTTACCTGGCGACAGAAATAAATGAGGAAAAAGCAGACTGTTTTCTGGTGTTTGTAAGCTCATCTGCCTCCCCGTTTGGCATTATTATGGGACGGGAGACAGTCTAGTGAGGAGATTAAGGGATGGGGTTTCAGAGTTAATCTGTCAATGCTTCTGTCTTGGATCTTCCAGTTAATGACTATGGGACCTTGGGCAAGTTGACCTTGTGTAATCTCATCTGTAAAATACGAATAATTATAATAGCTCTCTCTGCTGCTTTGAGAACTGAATGATATAATCATGCCATGTGTACCACTTAGTAAATGTTAGCTGATTGCTACTCTTATTATTGTTATCATCAATATATCCTCATCATCAGATGCCTTGGTGGGTAGAGATTAATATACATTTAATGGCCTCATCCATTGCTGGTCTTAATATCTTATACATACTCTATGCTGAATATATACTTTTAAAAATAAATCAACACTGAAGGCCCTTGGATTTATGCCAACAATTCCAAAGGCTCTAGAACAGAGTTACAGATTTCTTTCATTGAATTATGCATATGAAGGATTCCATTTGCCAGACAAAGTAAATTTATTTTCAGACCTCTCTGCACTTACAATATGAATTAGTCTCTGAAAAACAACTTCATTTTTGAAAAACATACTCTCTGTTCTGAATTTTATCACTAACAACATGAGGTTCTAGGCTTTGGAATGCACCCAGCTTTTATTTAAAGATGCATAGAGAAGAATAAAATATAATTTGACCTTCCATATTTTTATTACCTTTACTTTTCTAGCAGTAAGACACAGAAGCAGCAGAAACCCGTACAATTACAATGTCATGTTTTGATTTTCGTCTTTTCTGCAATCTTACTGAAGTTATTTGGATCCTTTTTCTTCTTTTCTATCTCCTTTCCTCCCTTCAACCAATTAAATAAGTGTAATTGGGTTCTAACTTTGTGTATATGAAGTGTTTTGTTTTAGTAATATCAATTCATAGAACTTTATGCCCTAAAATCAGTTTCCTGCTTTCATATCCTCTTCTTAATATTGTCAGTCCTCAGGAAGTAATTATTTTAGTTCTCTGACTCACTGTTGGTATTGCCTTTTGAAGAGTTTTGTATCCCAGGCACCTAACTGTCCTTGTGTGGCATAGGTGCTTAAACACAATTGCCTAACCTTCTCGAATCAAGGACTTGTGCTGCTTTGGAAAACAGAGCTCTTTCAACTCCTGCATCCCTTTAGGATGGTTTGAGATGGGTAGTTAATGGCTTTAAGTACAGTTTAGATTTTCTTGAAAGAATAGCTTTCATCTTCTGTTGTAATTAATGCTCGATTCGTATTTTCCAACAGACACATGATTTAAAAAGCATAATATTTATATATTTTAGTTTTGACACTTTTTTTAATATGCAGCATACTAAGTGACATAAATTGCTTGGACTCTGTAGGACTGTGACCTAGCAGGGGCAGGGAGGCAAAAGAGTGCAAATCCATACCTGGACGTGTGAAACAGCTGAAAGCTTTTGTTGGCAGGGAAGGGGCAGCAGTTTCATAGGCAGAATTTATTTGCCTTTTATTAACGCAAATGTCTGAGGACTAAATCTGCCACCTCTTTTTTTTTTTTTAAATAAATTTATTTATTTTTAACTGTGTTGGGTCTTCATTTCTGTGCGAGGGCTTTCTCTAGTTGCGGCGAGCAGGGGCCACTCTTCATCGCGGTGCGCGGGCCTCTCACTATTGCGACCTCTATTGTTGTGGAGCACAGGCTCCAGACGCGCAGGCTCAGTAATTGTGGCTCACGGACCCAGTTGCTCCGCGGCATGTGGGATCCTCCCAGACCAGGGCTCGAACCCGTGTCCCCTGCATTGGCAGGCAGATTCTCAACCACTGCGCCACCAGGGAAGCCCATCTGCCACCTCTTAATCCTTAAAGTTTGTCAGTCCTCTTAAGCAATGTCTGTAGGTGCTCATGTCCTTTCAGGAGGAGCTATAAGGATCAGTAGGATATAAAAAAGAAAACAAGAGGAAATGGAGCCAGTGGTAGGATGGAGTGACATCCTTGATGGCCCAGAAAGATCCTTCACCCACCATCGCACACTGGGTGAAGTGGTGAGCCATGCCCACCTTTGCTGCTGTGTGATGTTCTGATGATAACGATGTTAATCACAGCCAGGGAGGGTCTTCTGCCTGGAAGGTGACCTTGAATACGTTTTAGCTTTGACCCCAACTTGCAGGACTAGTCACAGCCCCCTCAGCCTCACCCTTTGCTGGTCTTTTTTCTTCCCCATTATAATAATCATTATCCTTATTTCCCTGTCTAAGCCCTCTTTTGACTCTTCTAAATTCTAAAACTTTTTAAAAGTTCTGATGAAGTGCTATTCAGGGGACAGTTGATGTACACATATTCTTTCCCCCTCCCCCCTCCTCACCACCACCTTCTTACTTTCTTATCACACTGCTGGATTCAGTTACTTATTTCATGATGTCTGTTGTGTTATGTCATCTGCCAGCAGACATTTCAAGGATGGATGCAAGTATGTGATCTTCCTCTCTCCAGCTAGATAAGTAGCCTAAAATGTCTTATATTCAGCGGAACTTATAGGGCTTAAGATGATAAGTTTTTATATTCATCCTTAGAATATATGTGTGAATGGAATAGAAGCCAATTCTCCTTCTTTCAGATAATCAGCTTTTAAAAATTCCTTGCTTTGCTAACTCATCCTAATAATTTATAAGGGAAAAAAATGTATCTACCAAAAGAATATATCTGAACTATGTCACTTTATTATTTTGGTAGACTCCATGACGTTCCCCTCATGCTTTCTGAAAAGTGAAGGAGGACTTCCCTGGTGGCGCAGTGGTTAGGAATCTGCCTGCCAATGCAGGGGACACGGGTTCGAGCCCTGGTCCGGGAAGATCCCACATGCCACGGAGCAACTAAGCCCGTGTGCCACAACTACTGAGCCTGCACTCTAGAGCCCTCAAGCCACAACTACTGAGCCCGTGTGTCTCAACTACTGAAGCCCGCGCACCTAGAACCCGTGCTCTGCAACAAGAGAAGCCACCGCAATGAGAAGCCCGCGCACCACAACGAAGAGTAGCCCCCGCTCGCCGCAACTAGAGAAAGCCCACGCACAGCAATGAAGACCCAACTCAGCCAAAACTAAATAAATAAATTAATTAAAAAAACAAAAAGTGAAGGCACACAGTGAATAGGGATCTGTTTTCTTTTACCAAATATCAACATTGGGAGTTTAGTGCTTCTAAAGCCCCCATTTCCCTAAGCAATAAGATTGTCTTGTATTTACATTGCTTCAGCTTTCTGGCTATTTCTGCTTTTCCTCTTGTTTTATGTCTCACTTAATCCTAAGCCAAGCCAAGCCCCTAGAGAATTCCACCCATAAAAAGAGAATGCTTGGAAAGTCCCAGAAATTATAAATTGGATGAGTAAGAAGTTGTCAGTTTTCAATTACAGCTGTGATAAAAGCACAACTAGAACAGTAGATACTGAGTTGAACATTGTCTCTCCTTACTTCCTCCTGCTTAGAGATTAATCTTCTCCAGGAGCAATTCAGTCAACTATTCCTCTATTGCTAGACATCAATTTTGGTTCCAAGTTTGTGTAGCTGCAAACAATGCTGATGTGCCCATCTTAAAAAATATATATATTCTCAAGGAGCAAAGATTGAAATTTGTTAAATTATATATGTCACAACACTTACTCTAGTATATAGGTCCTGTATAGCATTGGGATCTAGGAAATGAAGACCTGGAATGACCTCAAGATTTAGAGACACCAGTCACTGTTCTCCTTGATTTTTCTTTCCTTCTCTTTAATTTATTTCCCCTTAGCTCTTAGGGTATTTTTTCTGTGTTTAACAAAGAGCAACTTGCTTATGTAGCAAATGATTTTTTGCATTTCATTTGGAGAGTGTCATGTTAAAGTATAGAAAGAATCAATGCATCTCTCTCTCTGGAATATAAACTGTATATCCTTCAGCCATTTTTATTTCTTGAGACTCTACATATGTAATTTATGGCTAAACAAAAGAAATCTTTGGCTTTCTTAAACTAATTCTTAAAACTTCCTGTGTCTTAACTCACTCCTCTATTTCTCGCTTTTCTTTGACTTCTGAGATTTAATTATTATCCAGTGGGATACTTGCCAAACTTGAACTGGACATCTGGTTAAGATTTCATATTTTTCTCAAGTGAGAGATGACAGAACTGCTCGTGGGAGCTGGGCAAAAGGTTCTTAAAAGAAGGGCAGAAAAGACAGAAGAAATGGGTTCTGTGCAAGAACTTAAGTGACCAAAAGCTAAAGTCAATCTTTAGGAGTCTGAGAAGAAGAACACTTAAAACACTATATGTCAGATACCATTTCAAATCTCTTATGTAAATTATCCCATTTCTTCTTCACAGCAAAACTATGCAAAAAATTTGAGGCTTAAATTTAGTAAGTTGCCCTAATCACTCAGCTCATAAAGGTGGCAGAACTGGGAGCAAAACCGAGCTCTTATGACTCTAGAACCTTTGCTTTTCATTGCATGATACTGTTTTCTAAAAGTTATTTAACATTAAGAGAGTTTTCAGAGAAGTCCCAACTTAACTGCTTTCTGCTTATATGAAGCAATGTCTCTTTTAGAAGACTTTGGTATTCATGAGCTTGAAAGGCTGAGCAGACGAAGGTGTCATATTCCAATCAGGATGCTGGGATCCTGCGTGTCACTTACTAGGTACTCGGTTGAATAAATGAATGATGTCACGTGTGATTGATTGATGCTATAATATGGCTGTCTACCTGCACTCTTAGCTTTTGTAGCTATGATTATCTTTGTTATACCTAGGGGTAGACTCACAGAGGAAGCAAATGTATGAAACTCTGTTCATGTTATTAAACTTTTAATGAGAGGGGAAAAAAATAAAGAATCCTTTTAAAAGCCAAATAATTCATTGAAAACAATGCAAGTAACACATGCAATTGTCACTTCTCTCTTCTGAGGGAAGAATTTGACTCCATCTGCGCCAGACACACAGCTGGAGGATGAACGCCTGGAGACCTTCATGTGGCTGCTCCCGAGGCCCTAACACCCAAATAAGTCCTTGAAAATTGAAGTGGGGCATTAAATGTAGTGTCTCACAAAATTGAATTCCCGTAAGTCACATGGCAGTATATCATCAGCAAATGACGGTCACAGTAAAGACAACAACAGTGGTTGTAAAATAACAAAAGTGCAATTTTTAAAAATTGAATGTTCTTATTTATTTATTTATTTTTCATGTATATTCATTTTTAAATTTTTATTTATTTATTTATTTATTTATTTTTGGCTATGTTGGGCCTTCGTTGCTGTGTGCAGGCTTTCTCTAGTTGTGGTGAGCGGGGGCTACTCTTCATTGCGGTGCGCGGGCTTCTCACTGCACTGGCTTCTCTTGTTGCAGAGCACGGGCTCTAGGGGGCACCGGCTTCAGTAGTTGTGGCTCACAGGCTCTAGAGCTCAGGCTCAGTAGTGTGGCGCACGGGGTTAGTTCCTCTGCGGCATGTGGGATCTTCCTGGACCAGGGAGCGAACCCATGTCCCCTACATTGGCAGGTGGATTCTTAACCACTGCGCCACCAGGGAAGTCCCGTATTATAGTATTATGGAATGTAGTAATGTACTAAATTTATGTAAAAATTTGACTATTGAAAGAGCTACTATTTGTAGACATCGTATCAAAGTATAATTGGCTTATCTTTTGGTTCAAGATGTATTTAGCATCTCCTGAATGCAAGAATGTATTATTTCCTGAGAACATGCAGAATTATCACTGAGTTAGACGTGTTTGTCTTTGTGGCCGACATCATTCATTTAGCTGAAGTGAATAGTTTATCACCATTTAAAGATTGTGAAACACCTATATGAATCATTAAGTTAAATTTTGGCAGGGTGTACTCTCTTGATAGGGACCCATGATATTCATGTAACCAGAAGAGTTATTCATTAGCAAATGTGGATGGTAAATACAGTCGCAACCCTAGATTGCATTTGCTGGTGTTGACCTAGAAGGGATGTGATTCTGTTTGTGAAATACCCAAAGAGGCTGTTGAACCAGTAAACATTCTTGATAAAAGGGTTAATGTGATTCTTAATACATTATATTAGATTATTTTCCTAGTGGTTTATAGAATTTTTGAATATCACAGTCCAAAAAGAAATTTTTGCCAAGAATGAATACTTAAAAAAAGAACTTCTGTTTTTACCATAATTTCATAAAACACTGGGCAAGAAAAGTACCTGGCATATAGTCATCCTGACTCAATAAACGTTAGTTGAATAAATGGGTGGGTGAATGAACAACAAAAAAGTCGTGATGATATAATTTTAGAATAAATGAAAGCCTTTAAATGGAATATACTTATTTTTAGGAAAAACTAAATGCATTGTCCATAATGTTGCAATTTCCCCATGGCCCAGCACACTCTTCATGACATACCATGAGCCCACAGATTGACTGGTTGCTACATAACTAGCCACTAGATAGTTCAAAGTTAGCTGTATTCTGGATGTGCTTCTTATCCCTTTGTCTACCCACCATGGACAATTCACTTCTAGCCATTTTCAGAGCACCTACTCTGACCCAAACATGTAGTAGTCTAGGGTTTGAGGATGCCACAATGACTAAGACACAGCCCAGGCTCTCAAGCAGAGTGACTTAGTTGGGGAAAGAGATGTGCTCCCCCAACCAAATAAACCCATATTACACTACAGTGTGGTAAGTGTCACAAAAAGACTGCCGATCGCTAGGTGTATGGGTGACAGAAAGAAAATAAAAATGTACTCTGTGATGAACATGGAAGTTGAGTGTTGGATAAGGTGACATTTTACTATAACTTTAGAGTCTTTTCCAATCTCTTGTGGCCTGTGTTTCTAAGTAGACATGTTGCTTTGGGATCAGAAGCCAAAGTTGTGTGGCCTTGGGGAAGTTACTGAAGTAACTTCAGTCTCAATTCTTGCACTGTAAATCACTTACAGAGTGATTGTGAGGACGGTATTGTATAATATTTGTAAAGTTAGTACAGTGGCATATAGTAAGTGAGCTACTAGCGTAATTATAACAGACTTCAGCAGAGTAGGTTAGAGATGGCAATCAGTAGACACTCAGGCTTTTATTAAACCCTGGTGGGCTGAGATGACAGCCCACCCACCACAGAAGTCAACATAAAACTCAACATTTGACCACCTGAGATATGTCACAGAGTAATGGAAGAATCTTTGGACTTGGTGTCAGAGAGCATGGCGCTAATGCTGCCTCTGCCACTAAGTAACTGGGCGTATTTCCTCACTTTCTTCAAGTGAAGGTGAAAAACAGTAAGAGAGAAAGAGAATGCTGAGCCATCCTTTCTACCTAAGGGTCTTTGTTGTTAAGCTGTGTTGAACATTTATATTCTAACTCTTTGGATTTGATTGTTGATTTGGGTTTTTCTTCCATGTTCCCAAATAAGCTTCATATATGTGTGTATTTTTTAGATGATGTCGATTTTTAATGAATCTTGTTTCACCCACAGCCTGAAGATAATCTCTCCTTTGAATTTCCATAGCACTTTATATATAATTTCCTTAAGATTGTTGAAATTTCCATCTTGTACTTTTGTTATATGTGAGCATGTTTTATTGCCTTTGCTAGACTATAAGCTTTTTTTTTTTAATGAAGCGGTTTTATTTTATTTTTATTGTTGTCATTATTATTATTATTATTATTATTATTATTATTATTATTATTATTATTATTTGGCTGCGATGCCGACTGCAGGATCTTAGTTCCCCGACCAGGGATCAAACCCACGCCCCTTGTAGTGGAAGTACACAGTCTTAACCGCTGGTCTGCCAGGGAAGTCCCAGACTATAAGCTTATTGAGGGTAAGATTTTGTTATATAATTTCTCTTAGTATTTCTAGCTCTTAGAGCAGATGATTGGCCTCTAGGTATTCACAGTATAAATGAATAACAATGAGTCAGTATTTAAGTACTGAACAAAAGGTGGAGAATATTCCTCTCCATCAAATTTGGTATTTGCCAGCCTTGTTTTTGCTCAACATAGATAGATAGATAATTCTGGTTTTTTAAAAGGCATGAAAACTTTCTATATTTTTCAGTTTTTAAATGTAGACATGCAAAACTTTTTTGATTAGAAATGTAAGGTATTTTACAAATTGGAACTAGATTTAAAGGTGCTAATAAATTCTTCCATCCCAATTTTCTTTTCATCTTCCTCATTTCAGCTTTAAGTAAATAACATGGATAAGGCATCCATGCATGGACATATATTTATGAAGCATTGTCAATTCATACCGAGCCCACTATTCTTCATGTTTATGTGAGGTACTGTTTTTAAAATTGTTACTTTAAAAGACATTATAGTTTCTTAGGCATGACACCAAAACTAACAAAAAAGTAACATGACAAGCAACAAAGTAGAAAACAAACTGAACATCATCAGAATTAAAAACTTTTCTATTTTAATATTTAATTATTTGGCTGTGCCAGATCTTAGCTGCGGCATGCGGGATCTTCGTTGTGTCATGCGGGATCTTTAGGTTGGGGCATGCAGGCTCTTAGTTGTGGCATGTGGGATCTAGTTCCCTAACCAGGGATCGAACCCAGGCCCCCCGCATTGGGAGCATGGAGTCTTAACCACTGGACCAGCAGGGAAGTAACCACTGGACCACCAGGGAAGTCCCCCCAAATTTTTGTATTTTAGAGGATACCATCAAGAAAATGACAAGACAGCTTACAGAATGTGATAAAATATTTGTGAATAATATACCTGATAAAGGGCTTATATCTAGAATACATAAAGAACAATTACAACTTAATAATAAAAAGACAACCCATGAAGAAAATGAGGAGACAAGCCTCAGACTTGAAAATATTTGCAAAAGGCATATCTGAAAAAGCACTGTTAGCCCAAAATATACAAAGAACTCTTAAAAATCAACAATAATAAAACGACCTGGTTTTAAAAACGGACCAAGGACCTGAGCAGACACCTTCTGACAGAAAATATACAGATGGCAAATAAACATATGAAAAAATGCTCAACATCCTCTGTGATTAGGGAATTCCAAACTGAAACAACGAGATACCATTACACACCTATTAGAATGGCCAAAATCCAAAACACTGACAATGACAAATGCAGGCAAGGTTGTGGAGCAACAGGAACTCTCATTCATTGCTGGTGGGAATTGAAAATGGTACAGTCACTTTGCAAGGGATTTTGCCAGTATGGTAAGCATACTCTTACTGTATGATCCAGCAATCATGTTCCTTGGTATTTACCCAAAGGAGTTGAAAACTTATGTTCACACAAAAACTTGCACATGGATGTTTATAGCAGCTTTATTCATGATTGTCATAACTTAGAAGCAACCAATATGTCCTTCAGTAGGTGAATGGATAAACTGTTATACATCCAGACAATGGAATATTATTCAGTACAAAAAGAACTATCAAGCCATGTAAAGACTTAGGGGAACCTTAAATGCATATCACTAAGTGAAAGAAGCCAATATTAAAAGGCTACAACTATATGACCTTCTGGAAAAGACAGAACTATGGAGACAGTAAAGAGATCAGTGGTTGCCTTGGGTTGGGGGGAAGGAGGGATGAATAGGTAGAACACAGAGGATTTTTTGAACAGCAAAAATAGTCTGTATGATACTATATACCGTAACATCTTACAGAAAAAAACTGAATGAATTTTTTTGGCCAACCCAATATAATGGTAGATACATTTGACAAAATCCGTGGAATGTTCAACATCAAGGTGAACCCTAATGTAAACTATGGACTTTGGATAATAATGATGTATCAGTGTACATTCATCAGTTGTAACATCTGTTCCTTTCTGGATAATTGATGGTAGAGCAAAGTTGTATGTCGGGGGGCAGAGGGTATACGAGAACTCTGCACTTTCTGCTCAGTTTTGCTGTGAACCTAAAACTGCTTTAAAAAATAAATCTCTTTTTTTTAAAGACAGTCCAATTAAAAAATAGACAAAGGATTTGGATAGACAGTTCTCCAAAGAAGATAGGCACATAGACAATAAGCACATAAAAACATGTTCAACGTTATTAGCCATCATGGAAATGCAAGTCAAAATCACAATAAGATACCACTACACAACCATTAGGACAAGTGTAATAAAAAAGCTAGAGAATAACAAGGGTCGCTAAGGATGTGGAACAATTAGGACCCCCCTACTCTGTTGGTGGGAATGTAAAATGGGGCATCCTCTTTGGAGAAGAATCTGGCATACAATATAGGGTTACCATATGATCCTGCCATTCTACTCCTAGTTGTAAACCTAAGAGAAATGAATACATATGTCCACACAAAAATTTTTATATGAATGTTAATAACATTATTCATTATAACCAGGAAGTGAAAACAACTCAAGTGTCCATCAACTGATGCATGGATAAACAAAATATAGTATGTCCATACAATGGAATATTATTTGGCAATAAAAAGTAGTGAAGTACCGATACATGGCATTACATGGATAAACCTTGTAAACATTATGCCAAGTGAAAGAAGCAAGTCACAATGGACCATATCTTATATGACTCTCTTTATATGAAATGCCCAACATAGACAAATCTACAGAGATAGAAAGTTGATTAGTGCTTGCCTAGGGGTTGCCTAGGGGTTATGGACAGATTGGAAGTGATAGCTAAGGAGTGTTGGGTTTCTTTTGGGGGTGATGGAAATGTTTTAAAATTGATTGTGATGATGGGATGCACAACTCTGTGAATATATTATAGACTAGAATATATATAGAACTATGCACATTAAGTGGGTAAATTATACTATAACAGGACCACTCCTTTCTGAGACTGACCATATGCCCAGTGGTTAATAGCCAAATGATTATTTGGGCATTAACATTATGTAGCATCTTATATTGGCAATGTGGGTTTACAGTGTTAAGCTCTATTTTTTGTTTTTGTTTTTAATTAATTTATTTTTTTGTCCGTGTCGGGTCTTAGTTGCAGCATGTGGGGTCTTCATTGAGGTGCATGGCCTTCTCTCTAGTTGTGGCCTGCGGACTCCAGGGCACGTGGGCTCTGTAGCTGTGGCGCATGGACTTAGTTGCCCGTGGTATGTGGGATCTTAGTTCCCTGACCAGGGATCGAACCCGTGCCCCCTGCATTGGAAGGCGGATTCTTTACCACTGGTCCACCAGGGAAGTCCCTGTTAAGACTCTGTTGTTCCTAGTCTCCCAGTCCATTTATAAGATTTGTTGTTGTTGTTGTTTGTTTCTTTTTTATTAACATACATATACTTAACCTACAATGAAATATACGTATCTTAAATGTTTAGTTTGGTGCATTTTGACAATGTATATATTCATGTAAAAACAAGATATAGAACATTTTCATCACCCCAGAAAGTTTCCCCCTACTCCTTTCCAGTCAATCCTCTCCCCTTCCCCTTTCTGATTTCTATCATTATATGTGAATTTCCTCTATTCTTGAACCTCATGTAAATTAAGTCACTCTGTGTATGATTTTTGTGTCTGGTTTTTCTCACTCAACTTATGCTTTTGATATTAATCCACGTTGTTTTATGTGTCAGCAGCTCATTCCTTTTTATTGTCAAGTAGTGTTTCATTTTATCTACAATTTACTTATCCATTCTCCTGTTGATAGACATGTTGTCCCCAGTTTTTGGCTATTATGAATAAGGCTGCAATGAACATTTTGGGCGATATATGTTTTCATTTGTTGTGGGTGGATCCCTAAGAATTGTGGGGACATAGGGTAGATATGTGTATAACTTTATAAGATCTGTCAGACAATTCTCCAACCTGGTTTTACCATTTTATATTCCTGCCTGCAAAATGAGAGTTCCAGTTGCTCCATATCCTCACTGACATTTGATGCTGTCATTCTTTTTATTTTAGTGATTCTAGTGGGTGTGAAGTGGCATCTCGTTGTGATTTTAATTTGCATTTCCATATTAACTAATGAGGTTGAGCTTCTTCTCACGTGCTAATTAGATTTTTTTTTTTTGTAAAGTCTATTCAATTGTTTTGAATTTTGGGGGGTTGAGACTTCAGCATGACGCTGGCCAGTTTGCAGGGTTCCTGGTTACTTCCCAGAGACAAAATGACCTGGGAACATGGCTTTTGGAGCCTGATGTCTTGCCTGTTTCACAACTCCATGATTAGTACTCAAAATATAAAGTTGTGAATAGACCACAATAGATCCCCAAGGTATAAATGGTATTGTAGAATTGGATGTAAATTTAGCCTGGTAGCCATACATTACCAGTTTTATGTAACATTATTTCAGTTCTTTATGAGAAACTAAAGAAGCACAGGAATTTTTTTTCAGAGAGGCAGTTGAGAGTAGTAATTTGGAACTTGAACTCTGGAGTCAGGTACTATAGTTATATTTCTACCTCTGCCATTTACTGTGTCTTCTTTGGGTCTTACTCATATCTCTGGGCTTCAGTTTCTTCATCAAAAAATAAGGAAGAAAGTAACAGTAACTATACCCCAGGCTGTTGTTAAAATTAGAGGAATTAATACAAATAAAGCATTTAAAATAATGCTGAATTCATAGAAAATGCTGTATGAGGGTTAGCTATTGTTATTATTGATTTTGAGTTGATGGCCTGGCATGATTAGGTGCTCAAAAGTGTAGATTTTCCTTGGGAAGTAACCAGCCTTTATCTGGATAGCCATTTTCATTCATTTAGCATCAATCTTAAGCAGCTACATAATGTTTGATTCCATTTCTATAAAATTCTCTAAATGGTGACATTGCAGAGGTGGAGAGCATACTAGTGGTTGCCAGACATTAAGGATTTGGAGTGGGAGGCTATCAGGGGTTAGCATGAGGGAGTCCCTTTGTCATGATGGAACAGTCCTGTGCTTTGAGTGTGGTGGTGGTTACAGAGATCTATACATGTGATAAAATTGCCTAAAAATACACACACACACACACACACACACATGAGTGCATGTAAAAACTGGTGAAATCTGAATAAGGTCTATAGATTGTACTAATGTCAATGTCTTTGTCTGATATTGTACTTTAGTTATTTCTGTAAGGTGAAACCATTGGGGGAATCTGGGTGAAGAGTACACAGGGACTCTCTACTATTTCTTGTTGCTGTTGATTTTTTCAGCAGCTTTGTTGAGATATAGTTCACATACCATACGATTTGCTCATATTAAAGCATACCACTCATTGGTTTTTAGTATATTCACAGATATATGCAATCATCACCACAGTCAATTTTAGACCATTTTCATCCCCTCAAAAAGGAATCTCACACTTTAGTTAACATCCCCAACCCACTAGATCCCCTCCAGCCCCTGGCAACCACCCAGTCTACTCTGTGTCTATAGATTTCCTTGTTCTGGATATTTCATATGAATGGAATCATATACTATGTGGTCTCTGTATTATTTTGCAACTCTCCATGAGTCTATAATTATCACAAGATAAAAAGTTTAGAAATGAATGGCCGTGTTGCTCTGGGACAAGCACTGTGCTGGGCCCAGTGGACACATGACTAAATGAAGCCATGATCACTGCCCCAAAGAGCCTAGAGTTTAGTGGGAAAGGCAGAGAAGTTGAGGGACGATGAGAGTGTGTGTGACAAGTGCTCAGACGGAGGTAAAGTAGGAGCCAGGACAACACCAGGAGGAGTATAACTTAGATTGGGGTGAGATCAGGCAGAGTTCCCCCAGAGGAATTGGTTAGCAAATTTTAAAAATGCATGACATGTGGAAAGAATCTGGGACCATGTGTGGACTGCAAGCTCCTGGGACATCTGTAGAACTAAACCCTTTCCCAAGACTTTTGCTCCTGTTGGCTGGAGTCTCCTGGCTACAATGATTAGTGGCCAGGCAGCCCTCATCTATGGTTTCTTCTCCCCAGTGTCCAACAAGCACCCGTTTGTGGACAGCAATCTTCTCTACCAGTTCAGAATGAACTTCCGGCGGAGGCGAAGACTGATGGAGCTGCTCAATGAAAAATCCCCCTCCTCCCAGGAAACTCATGACAGCCCCTTCTGCCTGAGGAAGCAGAGCCATGACAATCGGAAATCTACAAGTTTTATGTCAGGTATGTCAGTTCCCTTGTTTGTTTGAGCATATATATCTGTCTTTTGAGAAATAGCAGAGTTGTAGCTCACCTTTGTGAAATTCTGTTCTCCAGCAAATTTGTATTTATTTATAACCAAAATTTTATTTATTTATTTATTACTCCCCCCAAAAGAAACCATACACACATACAACCAGATTGTTCCTGCTCAGCCAACATACATGCTAAGAAGTCTGTTTTATAACACTATGTATTTGAATTATAGAAGACCACTCAAGCTCTCACTCCTACCTTATTTACTTTTCATTTACAAACAATCCTTACATATCATTAATTATCCAGTTTTCTGAGTCACAGCATTGAGAAGCTATATATTTTAAGGATGAATAAAGTCTTCTTAGGGCATATACAACTAAAAGGCGACTGATTATCAATCCATCACACAGAACGAATTAAAACTATGAAAGGTAGGGGCTTCCCTGGTGGCGCAGTGGTTGAGAATCTGCCTGCTAATGCAGGGGACACGGGTTCGAGCCCTGGTCTGGGAAGATCCCACATGCCACGGAGCAGCTGGGCCTGTGAGCCACAATTGCTGAGCCTGCGCGTCTGGAGCCTGTGCCCCGCGACGGGAGGGGCCGCGATAGAGAAAGGCCCGCGCACCGCGATGAAGAGCGGTCCCCGCACCGCGATGAAGAGCGGTCCCCGCACCGCGATGAAGAGTGGCCCCCGCTTGCCGCAACTGGAGAAAGCCCTCGCACGAACCGAAGACCCAACACAGCCAAAAATAAATAAATAAATAAATAAATAAATAAGAAAATCCTTTAAAAAAAAAAAAAAACAAAAACAAAAAACTATGAAAGGTAGACACAGGTGCTCAGAAAGCACAGCAGCCTGGGACATTATATGTTAGGTCAGACTGTCCCATATTGACAATTAACCTGGACAGAAATGATGACTGATGTTCACAAAGATAACCCCATTTAAACAAAAAATAAAATAATATAAAATAATCCTATTCACCCAGAAAAGGTTAACTTGATGTGTCATTCTTTGTAAGTGGGTGAGGTGCTTAACAGGATATCTTCAGCTCCTCTGAAAACTTGACACTGACTTGAGAAACTGATTGGCCTAAGGTTTGGAAGTTATGGGCTTCACCCGAAACCCAGAGCAAAATGAAAATGTGTCTTGGTTATGAATAGGAGCTGACCGTGAGAACACTTACAACTAGATGTATTGAGAACTTTCTGTGCCCTTGGCCCAGATCCAAGCTTAGTTGCATGCATTTTCTCATTTAATTCTCACTGTTACTCTTCGAGGAAAGACTTTTCTTATCTCCATTTTACAGGTGAAGAAACTGAGGCATGGAGAAGTTGAGTGGCTTACCCAAGGTCACACAGCTAGAAAGTGATGGACAGGGCTGGCTCTTGCACCAGTTCTGTCTTATCCCAGTGCTTATATTATACTGGCTCCTACCCAACCTTCAACATCCCAGGTTCCTCAGACACAGCTGGGATGGAGCAGAGAAGGAGCCAAGAGCCATTCCAGGAAAGTAAACACTAGCCAAGGGTCAGGAGCCTAGGCCTGTGCTTAGATGCGCACCAGCTGTGTGTCCCTTAGGTTGCAGTCTCCTGCAGATGCAGAGGAACTGTTCACGTCTTCGCGGGTCCTAAGGTTTGCCTGTTTTTCAGTGGGCCCCGCAGACGTGAGCAAGTGGTGATGATGAGAAGGAGGATACAGTAACCATAGTCACCATAAAAGCCAGCATTGATTTTGTGCCTCCCATGTGCCCGGCACTGAGCGGGGCGCTCTCCATGGTTTCTTTCATTGGATCATATGCCCCGCTCTCTTTCCGTTGTTGAGAGCCAGCCAACTCCACAGTGGAGAGAACGAGACCTTATCACTGAAACTGCTGCCTCACGTACACCTTCAAAGCCTGAAGTTGTGCTCTCTGTTTTAATCTCCTTCTTCTGTGGCTCTGGGGGATTAAAGATTTAATCTTCAACCAGGAGGCACTTATCATCACTGTTAATTCATTAAGTGTCTCGCCAGCACTTACTTTACATCCTTTCAGGGATGCTTAGCATGGACTCGGTAGTTCTTAAAATAATATTTTATGTAACTGAGTACTTTAAAATATATAATCCACTCCTTGCACCAGTCCCATGAGATGGCGTTATTCCCACTTTACAGTTGGGGAAACTGTACGTTTAGAAAACCGAAGGGAATGGCCCCAGGCTGTGCTATTCTGTCAGGGGCAGAGCTGCCACTCAAACCCTTGCTTTTCCGATGCCAAGGCCAGAGTGCTTTATTCCAGCGCACGTGACCTGCCTCACCATACCTGGCAGCTGAAAGCCTGCGTGCGTGCTCTGGGGACCCGAGACCATCACCGTCGGTGACGCTGTGTGTTCTCGGCCCACAGTCAGCCCCAGCAAGGAGGTCAAGATCGTGTCTGCCGTGCGGAGGAGCAGCATGAGCAGCTGCGGCAGCGGCTACTTCAGCGGCAGCCCCCCCCCCAGCAGCAGTCCCCCCGTGCTCTGCAACCCCAAGTCTGGTGAGTGGCTGAGAAGCGGCCCCGTTTCTGACCGTGACTGTGGCGGACTTGGGCCTGGGTGCAGGGGGGGTTTCCCCGGGAAGCGGATTCTCAGGCAGAGGGAGACTAGCGTGGGAGCATCTTGTTACATTGTGCTCTTGGAGGGCGGCACCCTTTGGGTGGATGGGAAGGACGTGGGTTTGGACCGAGGGAGAATTGGGCTGCAATGCAGTCTCCGTGAAGCCTGCGGCTCGCCCCACGTGGAGCTCTGGAGTTGGGATGGTGTTTGAGAGTTGTCCCAACTCGGGGTGAGGTGGCCAGGCTTTTATAGCCTCACCTTGATCAGTCATTGGATGTTGGCTGCCCCTGGGAGGAGGGCGTGACCTGGGGAAAGGCGGCTCTCTTTGGAGAGAGAGTTCCAAGGACAGTTGAGAACGTTGGCTGTCTGAGGGCTGTGTGCTGTTAGCAGTCCCAGCACTGGGAGGAAACACTCAGTCCTGAAGGAAGGTTTGAACAGCAAACAGCGGGGGAGATAGCGCTGCCCCAGATTGCAACTGATGCAAAGATCTGTTGGGTCTCTGCACCCCTAAGGAAGAAGCTTGGATCTCTGCAAACCTAGCCATCCCTGCAGTGGACTCTTGGTGCCTTGTGGTTTCAAACTCTACTCATCAACCTCCGTGGCTTTTACAGTCCAGAAAAAAAAACCTAGACACAAAGATTGTTAATGAACTTGTACTTAGATCTAATGAGTTCTTCAAGCCCACAGGAACCTGTAACCCATCGATACCACCACCTTCTCACTGTCCTTACCCACCTCCTTTCCAGGATTAGCTTGCGTGGTCCATCATGATAACCATGGCCTAGAAATCACCTTCCCCTCCATTTGTTTAGTGCCCTGTCCACCCTCAGTTCAGTGTATCACCTTCAGGGAAGACACTTTGTTCCTTTGTTCATGCCCTTTCCTTATTACCAGATATTGGGGATACAAAGATGAGAGGTCATGACCCCATCCCTCAGTGAGCACATCATCTCTTTGAGGGAAAAAAAAAAAATGCACTCATGAGAATAAGGACAAATAGATGTTGTTAAAGGGCTTTAAGAGAAAACAGTCATCTAATGCTGTTGTCTAGGTATTTTTCTTAATCTAACTTTTTTTTCTTTTTTTTCTTCTTTTTTGGCTGTCTTCTGGAGGGTTAGCTCTAAGAATAAAGTTGTAACCTGCAAGTGAATGAAGAAGCTTGCTTCCACACTGTCTCTGGCTGGAAAATCTTCCAGCACCCATATATTACCAGGTTTTTCAATTAACAGAGCACTGCTGATAAGGTAGAATGAGAAGAACTATATTGTTAGAAATAGCATGTTTGAAGCCCTGGCAGAAATCTGATACCTCCAAGTTAGAATCAAAAGAGTTCAATTTCAGGAAAGGGTCAGTTGTGCTAAAGCCATTTTACATGTTTTTGATTGCTTACCAGAGTAGAAGATGAACAAAGTGTTAATTGCTTAAATTACACATTCATCTTCCCTGAGGTAGGTTTCCATTGTTTCCTCTTTGTCCTTACCCCCTTGACTCATAGGGAAAATATTACTGATACGCAGGCAGAAAAGAAAGGTCAGGTTGCCTTTTTTGGGTCTCTAAGGACCAAAGCTGTCAGGACTTCATTGTGGTTCATAAGTCCTACCTCTTACCTATATTCTGACAAGCTTCTCTTTTACTCTAAGAGGGTTCCCAAGATGTAGGGAGCTCATCTGTGATTTTTTTTCTCTCAAGCGGGTAAGCAGGCTTCACAGTAAGGCATTTAAAATTAATCATTAGATATCCATCAGGATGTATTTTTTAACACTGTATATAAATGCCCTAATTCAGATAAAGAAAGTGCTACAGAAAGTAACATAATCAGTATCATTGTGGTGAGTAAATAAGTTCCCAAGGATATGAAAAGAGAAAGCTAGAAATAATTCCCTAGGTTTCAAAGTTTCTACATTTTTTAACATAAGAGAGGAAGTGTATTAAATGATCAGTATTGTTGCCAAATATTACAATATAGTGTGATTCAAAACCACAGTGAGATATCACCTCATACCTGTCAGAATGGCTGTCATCAAAAAGAACACATATAACAAATGCTGGAGAGGGTGTGGAGAAAAGGGAACCCTCTTGCACCGTTGGCGGGAATGTAAATTGGTGCAGCCACTATGGGAAACAGTATGGAGGTTCCTTAAAAAAGAATTAAAAGTAGAACTACCATATGATCCAGCAATTTCACTTCTGAGTATTTATCGAAAGGAAATGAAAACACTAATTTGAAAAGCTCTCTGTACCCCCATGTTTATTGCAGCATTATTTATAATAGCCAAGACATGGAAACAACCTAAGTGCCCATCAATGGATGAATGGATAGAGGAAATGTGGTATTTTTGTTGTATGTATATAAATATACACACACACACACACACATACACACACACACAGAGACACATACATATACACACATACACAATGGAGTCTTATTCAGCCATAAAAATGAAGGAAATCCTGCCATTTGCAACAAAATGAATGAACCTCGAGGGCATTGTGCTAAGTGAAATAAGTCAGGCAAAGAACGACAAATGTCATATGATCTCACTTAAATGTGGAATCTAACAAAAAACTCATATATACAGAGAACAAATTGGTGATTGGCAGAGGGGGGGGTGGTCGGTGGGGGGGGATTGGTGGTTGGGTGGGACAAATGGGTGAAAGGGGTCAAAAGGTACAAATTTCCAGTTTATAGGTAAGTCCTGGGGGATGTAATGTACAGCATGGTGACTATGGTTAATAATACTGTGTTGTATATTTGAAAGTTGCTAAGAGAGTAGATCTTAAAAGCTCTCATTTTTAAGAAAAACAACTTTGTAGCTATGTGAGGTGACGATGTTAACTGGACTAGTTGATCATTTCATAACAAATGCACCGTTATGTTGTAACCTGAAACTAATATAATGGTATATGTCAATTATATCTCAATAAAAATAGAGAAAAAGTATAATGAAAATAAATGGTCGATATTATCAGATATCACAAGTACAGTGTGATTCCTACATCCACGTTCATAAACCCCAGAGGGGATTTTGTGGGTAGGAGCCTGGAGGCAGTTGAGTGACAGGGAATAAAAAGGACAGAATCCTCAACCATGGACCCCTTCTCTTGCTTCCTGACCGTTTGCTGAGAGCTTCTGTTCTTGATATTCAACCTTCTCCCTCCTTGGAGGAAGCATAAATTCATGTTCTCTTTTATGAGCTTTCTGAAAGCAAAAGTAATAATCCCAGCCACGTGTCATCTCAACAAGAAGCACTTCGTTGCCTTTGACTGAGAAGGTGCTTCTTAGGGCCCAGCTGCCTGGTGGATCCTCCAGGCCTCACCCCCAGGCTGCCTTTTATTTTCTGCTGCACACTAGTTCCAGGACTGGCATCTGACCTCTGAAGGCCACCAGCAAAGGGAATTGGAGGCTGGCACTTAGCCAGGTTAGGCTCCTAGCCCTGGTCCTTTCAGGTTCTTTGTGGACTCAAGTTCATGATGTCTCTATAACTGGGATAGGATGGTCCCTGTCCCCCAACCCACTGGCTGCTCTGGGTGGCCATGGCAGTCCCTTGTCCAGTTCTTAGCACAGGATGGAGGGGGAAGTTCATTTTTGGTGGGTGTTTAGGCAGTCGCAAGTCAGGAATTGACTGCAATCTTTGCCACCTTGGTAGCCCACAGCAGTGATCTGATGGGGACAGGTGTCTTAGGAACACAACACACAGTGACCTTTTGGAGCTTCTGCGCCCTTTCTTCTGAGAACGGGCAGTGGCACCAAACGCTTGAGTTTAAATCTTAATTCTACTTCCCGTTGACTCTGAGGCCTTGGACGCAAGCTATTTAACTTTTCTCAGCTTCTGTTTCCTCCCTAATAGCATAGGGTTAAAGATGAAATGAACCCATTAGTTCTTGTGATGATTAAATAATAGAATATATTTAAAGCACCTAACATAGTGCCTAGCACATGTTAATTATGCAGAAAAACTCCCCAGTGTTATGATTCAAGGCAAAAGGCAGTGCGTACGCGCAATCTGGGGTATTAATGAGGAAATCCGTGAGGCTTTGGTGAATGGGACGTGTATAGTATGATGGGGGAGAGGTTTGTATGGGGTGGAAACGGTTATCAGACGGCCAGAGTCAGGATTTCTCTCTCTTTTTTTTTTTTAACATCTTTAAGGATTTCTCTTAATTTTGACATGTTGAATGCACATCAAGGTCTAAGAGAAAGAAATTCAGGAACTAGAAAATGTGGTCTTTTCCTTTATAGAAAAATGTCAAGCCGCTCCTTACCCCACCCCTGGCACTCTTGCTTCCCCTTCCCCTGCTCCCGTCTCTGCTTTCTGTAGCTCTGTAAGTTAGGTTTAGGGTTATTTATGTTTGCTAATATTTTCTGCCTCTGTGCAGCTAGAATATAAACTGGGAGGCAGGGATCTTTGCCACTTTCGGTCACTGATGTCACACATGAGGCATTCAGTAAATATCTGCTGAATGAAAGGACAGAGGGCTCAGAAGGGTCTGTACCTTGACACTGTGTCTGTCTTACAGTGTTAAAAAGACCCGTCACTTCTGAGGAACTCCTGACTCCCGGGGCTCCGTATGCGAGGAAGACATTCACGGTAGGCTCATCATTTGGTTTTTCTCCCCTGCTGCTCGTGTGTCTGGGCCGTGTCAACATGGCAGGGTGTCCATATGTAGCTTAGGGACAGAATTGACAAGCTTCTCCCAATTTCCCTTTTGTTTTGAGCATGATTATAATAGTAGACTTTCTTGACCTTTAGGCACTAAAATGCATTAGGACTTGGCATAATTTATTATTAATACAGCATTTAAAATTCCTTTTGATGTGTCCTTAAAAAAAAGATTTCCATTATGTACTTACTCTAATATAATGACAGATTCAAAGCCAGATGGTAAACAAATAATGCCAGTAATCCCTTCTGCATTATAGTTAATTCTAAAAATTATTTAAGACATGAGGGAAGTCTTAAGATAGAGAAAACTATGGCATAGATTGTTCTACCATAAGGAATGATGCTTTTGACAATGTTATCGTGCCTTGAGTTATACAAGCACCTGATTTGGGCACACTGCCTACCTGTGAGCACCTCCTGACCACCTGCCCTTTCTTGGAGGTCCTTCAGCCTTCCTTCTACTCCTAGGGTCCCACTGGTATTCTTTTCTTTTCTTTTTTTTTTTTTTTGGCCTCACCCTGAGGCATGTGGAACTTCCCTGACCAGGGATCGGACCCATGCCTCCTGTAGTGGAAGTACGGCGTCTTAACCGCTGGACCACTAGGGAAGTCCCCCACTGGTCTTCTTCAAACAGAATCCATGTTCTCTGCTTGACATCACCTCACCCACTTCCTGTTGACTTGCCTCTGTCTCTTTGTCTCCTCACATCTACATTGACGTCTTCTTTAAAATACTTCTCATCTTTCCTTTAGTCTTCTAATTTTTGTTTTAATACCTCAGGGTGGGGAAAAAGCTTTCCACGCTCATTTGTGCTACGAACATTTGTCAAGGACTACTTCACATTCTGAGCCCTTAGGATGGGTCCAGTCCTAGCCAGTCAATATGAAAAAAGCACTGGTAATATGTCTGTATCAGGGAAAAGGTAAACTGGACATTTGGAAGTGCAATTAGGTATAATGAACTAATAGCAGCAAACCCTAAAGCCAATGAAGTACCTAATAAAGAACTTCTCAGACAAGCAAAAACTAATAAGAGTTCATCGACACTAAAACCTGCCCTAAAAGTCTTTTTGAGAATGGTCACAAAAATTTCATTTGCTTCCCTGCTTTTCCTCAGTCTCCAGCATTCAAGAGACTTTGGATTGTATTTTTTAGCTGTATTTCTTTTAGGTTTTAAATATCAGTGCCAGCATTGCTAGTAATTGACTGTGAATGGCTGTCATCTCTATTTCAGTTGGGGTATGTATTAGAGACATGTCTGGGAGCTGCCCAGAGAATGTAACTGGCAATTCTAATTATGATTCTATAAGGAAAGTCACCCTCCACTTTCAAACAACTTTTGGACCAGAGTCGACTTGTAAATTGTGAACTTTATGTACTTTTTCACTGTCTTTTCTTGGTACAGAAAACTGTGTTTCAGGAGAGCCAAGACTCTTCATGGTTCCCCCCATTAGTAATTTAAATGGTTACTTTAAAGTTCAATGGTTGTCAAGCAACTATACTCCAATAAAAAATTTTTTTAAAAGTTCAATGACGTAGCAAGATCATCAGGCAAGTATCCTTTGGATGCAGGGGAAGAGAAATTGGATCTGGAGGGAAATTTCAACAGTATTTTTAAGATCTTCAGACTTTATTTGAGTCTGATATTCAACTGCATAGCAGCCTAAGAAAGAGGCCATCTGCCAGTTATTTATTGAGTAGTGACCTCACAGAAGAAGCTTCTTTCTGCCAAACAGGTGTTTCTTGACCATGTTTTCCGCACAGAGATATAAGCCTGTGTTTGTGATAGAAGAGTCCCGTTCCCCTGACAGGGTAGAGGTGAAGTGGAGAAGAGGTGTCTCCTGGCATGCCTTTAGTCCTGGCTTTTCTCTGTCTTGGAAGGGCGGGCACACTGCCAGGGACCGTCTGCTGATGGCTAATTGTGGTTTTCCTCTCTAGATTGTTGGTGACGCAGTAGGCTGGGGCTTTGTGGTGCGAGGCAGTAAGCCATGCCACATCCAGGCCGTGGATCCCAGTGGCCCAGCAGCTGCAGCAGGAATGAAGGTACCTCCAGTACAGCAGTGTCTAAATGCTTCTCGCTTTATTTCATTGTTTGGTGCCATCTATACTTTCTCTCCCTGCGTGTTTTGGTCCCATTTTTGTCATTTCCTTTTCCCTTTCTGAATGGGGGTGAAATGAAGCCAAGAGCGTATGAGGTAGCAACTAAAAGGATAAGTTTTTCTATCGCTAGGACTATTGCCTTCTTGGTCTCCAAACCTCCCTCGGTATTTTACATTTCTCTCCTGAACCAATACTGAATTTGAAAAAAAGTTTCTTTTTGCTTAAATCTTATACAGTAACTCTACTGCTTTTGTTCAAAGTACATACTTGTGGTGTTTAAGCAGCCAAGACACAAGAAACAGTAAATAGTGAGAAAAAGAGAACAAAAGTTGTGGAGTTTGGAAGAGGAGATCTGGATTCTTTTATTGGTTTTTACTACTTACTAGCTCTTTGAACAAGTTCTGTAACATCTCAGAGCCTGTTTCCTCCTCTCTGAAATGATAATCATATTTCATTCTGCTGTTTTATGGATTAAATATGTCGAAACACTTGATAAAGTACAAAGAACTACACAAACATCAAGAAACTGAGTGAATTGTGTAAGATTTTTGAAAATAATTTTTACACATTTTTAGTATTAAAGTAATGAATATTATTATTAAAGTAATGAATAACATTATGAATATTATTATAAATGAATATTGAAGTCAGAAAAATTGGAAAATACACACAGGCAGAAAAAAAAACAACTGCCTATAATCTTTCCTAGCTTAGAGATAACCACTCTTTACATTTTTAAGCAGCTCTTTTGAAGTATAATTGACATACATTAAAGTGTATCACTGTTAACATTTTGATTCATATTCTTCCAGACTTCTTCTATGTATGTATACATATATATATGTATACATATAAGTATACATATACACATTGTTTTTATTTGTAAAGAAATACGGTATAAGAGGATATTGAGAGCACTGGTTTTCTGCTTCAAAACACCTGTATCTAGCACAGTTTTGTTCTGTCATCTGTAAAATATTTCACAGAGGGTATTTACCTCTTGATTATCTGGGACCATGGGAGGATGCAGAAGACTTGAAAGCCACAGGTTATTCCCCCCCTTTATTTCTTCAATACTTCCATCCTCTCCCCTCAGTCCTTTTCCTAGAGCAGTAAACCAGTGAAGCAATGGCATGGTTTGGATCTCCACAGCTCTGGTTTCCAGCACTTACCCTCTGGCAATGGTTTACCTACTAGAAAAGAGAGGTGGGCAGCCGAGACCAGCTCAAGGGAGCACAGAGCAGAGATTACGGCCAGTCCGGGTAACCGATGCTGGTAGGATTCAGGGTTGGCTCTGCCCCCTGATTTGAACACCTCCTTCATACAGGGAGGCATAGGCTTCCTGTGTCTTGTGTTCTGGGTACGTTACAGAAGCCTCGTTGGCTAAGTCCATCTGTATTAGAGGCCCTTCCTACATCCTCAGTATTGCAGTGGGCACAGCACCAAACAAACCCAGAGTAGGAAAGTTGGCCAGGAGCATTTGTATCTGCGCTGAGGCTGAATTTTTCATTTTCTAATGGAACTCTTGGCTGTGGGAAGAGTTTTATATTTTACTCCCACAGTAAAGTACCTCAGTATAAATTATTTCTGGCAGCGTGCTTTGGTTCTGAGCATGCACTCACTTGCATGGGGCTTGAAGCCTCTACTTCCTTTGGGGAAAGCAATGGATTTACATTGCAGCTAAAGACCTTGTTTTGCTTAGCCAGGTGTATTTCATTGATTTTAGTCCATCTTTATTGATTAACATGCATAACTGTTCTAGACATTGTCAGTTGATTTCTTAATTAACTTCTGAATGTACATACCCTGATAGATGGGTAACCTGATACACTTTTGTCAATTTCAGAAGCTAACGCTTCATAGGGTTTATACTCTTAGTTTCTCAGTGGGGTGTACAGTGGTTTTCATATGTTGTAGGGCAATACAGAATTCAGTAGAACAGCATTTCCAAAATTGTATTATACAGCTCTCTGGTCCAGCACAATATCCTGTCCTGAGGTTCTGTGATCAAAACAGTTTTCAACTGCTGCACAGTTTATTCCCCTCTTAGAAATCTACAAAAAGCACATTAGCATACTAAAAATGCTGGGAAATCCAGCTGGGGGAAAAAATCTGTTTAAATTATCTAACACAACATTTATCACTGAAATGAAATCTTAAAATATAGCCCTGTTCTAAAAACCTGCTTTTGATCAAATTCTGTATTAGAATGACTGTATTGAGATATTTTTGAATTGTACTACTGGTTAAATGAAGATGACAGGGATACCATGCTCGGAATTCCATGTAATTTACTTGTGTATGTTCATTTAAATCCATTACTTTGTTATAGAAAACACTGAATAATTTCCTATATTTACCATATGTATTTGTTATAGAATAACTTATATAAAAAGCCCTTTATATAACCCAGGGGTCCCCAACTCCCGGGCCGCAGACCGGTGCTGGTCCGTGGCCTCTTAGGAACCGGGCTGCACAGCAGGAGGTGAGCGGCGGGTGAGTATGCGAAGCTTCATCTGCCACCCCCCATCGCTCCCCATTGCTCCCCGTGTTACCACCCCCGCCCTGGTCCAGGGAAAAATTGTCTTCCACGAAACTGGTCCCTGGTGCCAAAAAGGTCAGGGACCACTGCTATAACCCAATCCTGGAGGCTTGTTACCACCAACCTGTCACATCGCTGCTGCTCTTGAACTTCAGGGCAGCGTGTCTGGTTGTGTGGAGCTCAGTTGGGGAGAAGGGGGTGCGCAGCGGGGGTGACCGTACAAGAGCCTGTCCTGGGGAAGGATCTGGTGACCTGGGCAGTGATCGACCTGCTTGGTCTGGGTGGTAGAAATTGCCCATCTGGTCAGAAGCCTCCTTTTAGCACCTCTGACTGGCAAGAGCTGACCCAGGACAGTGAAAAGTGTCCCACTTTGCCTTCCATGGCAGTCTCTACACGGAAGACCAGGCTCACATCTCAGGTCTCAGCCCTCGTTTTCTCCTACTTTCCAGTGTGGACAAAGCTTTACATCTGGGCCTTTGTGATCTTTCCATCCAGTGGAATTTTTCTACTTTCTGTGACTGCTTAATTTCTCTGCTTTCCTTGCCAAAGCAGAAATCGTTTTGTAACTAGTTTTTGTATGTTTACCATTTCTCGCTTTTTTTTTTTAATTTTTGAATTTTATTTTATTTACTTTTTTATACAGCAGGTTATTAGTCATCCATTTTATACACATCAGTGTATACATGTAAATCCCAATTGCCCAATTCATCCCACCACCACCCCACCCCCACCCCCACTTTCCCCCTTTGGTGTCCCTACGTTTGTTCTCTACATCTGTGTCTCCATTTCTGCCCTGCAAACCGGTTCATCTGTACCATTTTTCTAGGTTCCACATATATGCATTAATATACGATATTTGTTTTTCTCTTTCTGACTTACTTCACTCTGTATGACAGTCTGTAGATCCATCCACATTTGTACAAATGACCCAATTTCGTTCCCTTTTATGGCTGAGTAATATTCCATTGTATATATGTACCACATCTTCTTTATCCATTCGTCTGTCGATGGGCATTTAGGTTGCTTCCATGACCTGGCTATTGTAAATAGTGCTGCAATGGACATTGGGGTGTATGTGTCTTTTTGAATTATGCTTTTCTCTGGGTATATGCCCGTAGTGGGATTGCTGGGTCATATGGTAATTCTATTTTTAGTTTTTAAGGAAACAACATACTGTTTTCCATAGTGGCTGTATCAATTTACATTCCCACCAACAGTGCAAGAGGGTTCCCTTTTCTCCACACCCTCTCCAGCATTTATTGTTTGTAGATTTTCTGATAATGCCCATTCTAACTGGTGTGAGGTGGTACCTCATTGTGGTTTTGATTTTCATTTCTCTAATAATTCGTGATGTTGAGCAGCTGTTCATGTGCTTCTTGGCCATCTGTATGTCTTCTTTGGAGAAATGTCTATTTAGATCTTCTGCCCATTTTTTGATTGGATTGTTTGTTTTTTAATATTGAGTTGCATGAGCTGTGTATATATTTTGGAGATTAATCCTTTGTTGGTTGATTCGTTTGCAAATATTTTCTCCCATTCTGAGGGTTGTGTTTTCGTCTTGTTTGTAGTTTCCTTTGCTTTGCAAAAGCTTTTAAGTTTCCTTAGGTCCCATTTGTTTATTTTTGTTTTTATTTCCATTACTCTAGGAGGTGGATCAAAAAAGATCTTGCTGTGATTTATGTCAAAGAGTGTTCTTCCTGTGTTTTCCTCTAAGAGTTTTATAATGTCTGGTCTTACATTTAGGTCTCTAATCCATTTTGAGTTTATTTTTGTGTATGGTGTTAGGGAGTGTTCTAGTTTCATTCCTTTATATGTAGCTGTCCAGTTTTCCCAGCACCACTTATTGAAGAGACTATCTTTTCTCCATTGTGTATCCTTGCCTCCTTTGTCATAGATTAGTTGACCATAGGTGCGTGGGTTTATCTCTGGGCTGTCTATCCTGTTCCATTGATCTATATTTCTGTTTTTGTGCCAGTACCATATTGTCTTGATTAATGTAGCTTTGTAGTATAGTCTGAAGTCAGGGAGTCTGATTCGCCAGCTCTGTTTTTTCCCCTCAAGACTGTTTGGGTATTCGGGGTCTTTTGTGTCTCCATACAAATTTTAAGAATTTTTGTCCTAGTTCTGTAAAAAATGCCACTGGTAATTTGATAGGGATTGCATTGAATCTGTAGATTGCCTTGGGTAGTATAGTCATTTTCACAATATCGATTCTTCCAATCCAAGAACATGGTATATCTCTCCGTTTGTGTCATCTTTGATTTCTTTCATCAGTGTCTTATAGTTTTCTGAGTACAGGTCTTTTACCTCCTTAGGTAGGTTTATACCTAGGTATTTTATTCTTTTGGTTGCAGTGGTGAATGGGATTGTTTCCTTAATTTCTCTTTCTGATCTTTCGTTGTTAGCGTATAGGAATGCAGGAGATTTCTGTGCATTAATTTTGTATCCTACAACTTTACCAAATTCATTGATTAGCTCTAGTAGCTAATCCTAAAGATTATGATTTTCTATGTATAGGATTTTAGGATTTTCTATGTGTAGTATGTCATCTGCAAACAGTGACAGTTTTACTTCTTCTTTTCCAATTTGTATTCCTTTTATTTCTTTTTCTTCTCTGATTGCCATGCCTATGACGTCCAAAACTATGCTGAACAATAGTGGTGAGAGTAGACATCCTTGTCTTGTTCCTGATCTTAGAGGAAATGCTTTCAGTTTTTCACCATTGAGAATGACGTTTGCTGTGGGTTTGTTGTATATGGCCTTTATTCTGTTGAGGTAGCTTCCCTCTATGCCCACTTTCTGGAGAGTTTTTATCATAAATGTGTGTTGAATTTTGTCAAAAGCTTTATCTGCATCTATTGAGATGATCATATGGTTTTTATTCTTCAATTTGTTAATATGGTGTATCACATTGATTGATTTGCGTATATTGAAGAATCCTTGCATCCCTGGGATAAATCCCACTTGATCATGGTGCATGATCCTTTTAATGTGTTGTTGGATTCTCTTTGCTAGTATTTTGTTGAGGATTTTTGAATCTCTATTCATCAGTGATAATTGGTCTGTAATTTTCTTTTTTTGTAGTATCTTTGTCTGGTTTTGGTATCAGGGTGATGGTGGCCTCATAGAATGAGCTTGGGAGTGTTCCTTCCTCTGCAATTTTTTGGAAGAGTTTGAGAAGGATAGGTGTTAGCTCTTCTTAAATGTTTGACAGAATTCACCTGTGAAGCCATCTGGTCCTGGACTTTTGTTTGTTGGAAGATTTTTAATCACAGTTTCAATTTCATTACTTGTGATTGGTCTGTTCATATTTTCTATTTCTTCCTGGTTCAGCCTTGGAAGGTTATACCTTTCTAAGAATTTGTCCATTTCTCCCAGGTTGTCCATTTTATTGGCTTAGGTTGCTCGTAGTAGTCCCTTATGATGCTTTGTATTTCTGTGGTGTCTGTTGTAACTTCTTTTTCATTTCTAACTTTATTGATTTGAGTCCTCTCCCTCTTTTTCTTGATGAGTCTGACTAAAGGTTTATCAATTTTGTTTTTCTTCGCAAAGAACCAGCTTTTAGCTTTATTGATCTTTGCTATTGTTTTCTTTGTTTCTATTTCATTTATTTCTGCTCTAATCTTTATGATTTCTTTCCTTCTACTAACTTTGGGTTTTCTTTGTTCTTCTTTCTCTAGTTCCTTTAGGTATAAGGTTAGATTGTTTATTTGGGATTTTTCTTGTTTCTGAAGGTAGGCTTGTATTGCTATAAACTTCGCTCTTAGAACTGCTTTTGCTGCATCCCGTAGGTTTTGGATAGTCGTGTTTTCGTTGTCATTTGTCTCTAGGTATTTTTTAATTTCCTTTTTGATTTCTTCAGTGATCTCTTGGTTATTTAGTAACGTATTGTTTAGTCTCCATGTGTTTGTGTTTTTTATGTTTCTTTCCCTGTAATTGATTTCTAATCTCATAGCGTTGTGGTCAGAAAAGATGCTTGATATGATTTCAATTTTCTTAAATTTACCAAGGCTTGATTTGTGACCCAAGATGTGATCTATCCTGGAGAATGTTCCATGTGCACTTGAGAAGAAAGTGTAATCTGCTGTTTTTGCATGGAATGTCCTGTAAATATCATTTAAATCTATCTGGTCTATTTTGTCATTTAAAGCTTGTGTTTCCTTATTAATTTTGTGTCTGGATAATCTGTCCATTGGTGTAAGTGAGGTGTTAAAGTCCCCCACTATTATCATGTTACTGTTGATTTCCTCTTTTATAACTGTTAGCAGTTGCCTTATGTATTGAGGTGCTCCTATGTTGGGTGCATATATATTTATAATTGTTATATCTTCTTCTTGGATTGATCCCTTGATCATTATGTAGTGTCTTTCCTTGTCTCTTGCAACATTCTTTATTGTAAAGTCTATTTTATCTGATATGAGTATTGCTACTCCAGCTTTCTTTTGATTTCCATTTGCATGGAATATCTTTTTCCATCCCCTCACTTTCAGTCTGTATGTGTCCCTAGGTGTGAAGTCGTCTCTTGTAGACAGCATATATATATGGGTCTTGTTTTTGTATCCATTCAGCTAGCTTATGTCTTTTGGTTGGGGCATTTAATCCATTCACGTTTCAAGTAGTTTTTGATATGTATGTTCCTATTACCATTTTCTAATTGTTATGGGTTTGTTTTTGTGGGTCCTTTTCTTCTCTTGTGTTTCCCACTTAGAGAAGTTCCTTTAACATTTGTTGTAGAGCTGGTTTGGTGGTACTGAATTCTCTTAGCTTTTGCTTGTCTGTAAAGCTTTTAATTTTTCTGTCGAATCTGGATGAGATCCTTGCCGGGTAGAGTAATATTGGTTGTAGGCTTTTCCCTTTCATCACTTTAAATATATCGTGCTACTCCTTCTGGCTTGTAGAGTTTCTGCTGAGAAATCAGCTTTTAACTTTATGGGAGTTCCCTTGTATGTTATTTGTCATTTTTCCCTTGTTGCTTTCAATAATTTTTCTTTGTCTTGAATTTTTGTCAGTTTGATTACTATGTGTCTAGGCGTGTTTCTCCTTGGGTTTATCCTGCCTGGTACTCTCTGTGCTTCCTGGACTTGGGTGGCTCTTTTCTTTTCCCATGTTAGGGAAGTTTTTGACTATAATCTCTTTAAATATTTTCTCGGGTCCTTTCTCTCTCCTCCTTCTGGGACCCTTGTAATGCAAATGTTGGTGCGTTTAATGTTGTCCCAGAGGTCTCTTAGGCTGTCTTCATTTCTTTTCATTCTTTTTTCTTAATTCTGTTCTGCAGCAGTGAATTCCACCATTCTGTCTCCCAGGTCACTTATCCGTTCTTCTGCTTCAGTTATTCTGCTGTTGATTCCTTCTACTGTATTTTTCATTTCAGTTATTGTATTGTTCATCTCTGTTTGTTTGTTCTTTAATTCTTCTAGATCTTTGTTAAGCATTTCTTGCATCTTCTAGATCTTTGCCTCCATTCATTTTCCAAGATCCTGTATCATCTTCACTCTCATTATTCTGAATTCTTTTTCTGGAAGGTTGCCTATCTCCACTTCATTTAATTGTTTTTCTGGGGTTTTATCTTGTTCCTTCATCTGCTACAAAATCCTCTGCCTTTTCTTTTGTCTATCTTTCTGTGAATGTGGTTTTCCTTCCACAGGCTTCAGATTTGTAGTTCTGCTTCTGCTGTCTGCCCTCTGGTGGATGAGGCTATCTAAGAGGCTTGTCCCATTTCTCGCTTTTATTTTACCTTTTAATGAGGCTTGGAAAATTTTAAGAAGTAGGCCACCAGTGTGTGTACAGGTCAGGCCCCAGAGTGAAGAGACTGAATTCCATATTCCCCCCTTAACACTTCTCGACCTTTCCAGACCCAGAAGAGAGCTCTTTGCCTGGTTTAACGGGAACCCTTCCCCCATGACGAGGGGAGACTGTCATGCCTGTATTAAAATTTCCTTCTCTAGAAGCTCTGGAAGAACTCCAGAGAAAATGTGTCCTTAGGGAGAGTGATAAGATCCACCCAGCTCCTTTTCTGGATGAGATGGAGAAGTCTGTGATCTAGCCCCAATTCCCAGAGCTCTTCATACTCACAGCCTCCTCGTAGCTGACCCAGGCTGCTGGGGGTGGGTCAGGCAGCTAAGTTGCAGGAGGGGATTGCTGAGATGTAGGCCAGGGAAGGTTCCACCTTGACTTCAGTTGTAAATGGAATTGAGTTTTAAGTGTTTTGGTCAAAAGACTTTTGCATCATCTCCAGCTTGTTTGAAAATTTTATTTTTACTCTAGTCCATTTCCCTTCTTCCCTTCCAATTACCTTCTCCTCCTCATGCAGTAATAGCATATTTGTCCCCAGAGACCAAAAAGGGAACAGATGTTACCAGAGGCCCCAAACTATAACCTTACTTTTCAGTTTTGTCTCAATCAAGATGAACGTAAAAAAGAGAACAATTAATTACACCTTTGCTGATAAGTTTCTATATTATTTCATATTCTTCTCCACCCCCTTACGGCCTAGAGAACAACAGCAGTAGTATCATTAGAATTCTCACTTGATCCACCATTTTTTAATTTGGAGTTATTTTTATTTTGAAGGTTCTTTTACCTAAAAAATGAAATCTGTAAACCTCTGGCTTAGAAGACCTTTCCTTGGCATTGCAACTCTAGAATAGAACATGAAATACAGGACCCATCAAAAGTTGAGTCAACCCATGCAATGCATTTTCATCTGAAAGAGGTTGTTCTGGACATTCTCCCTTTGGCCATCCTTCACTCATCCTTTAGCAATTCCATACCAGTAACTTCGGGTTCATTTCAACACAATGGGGAAAGGAGGAAAGAAGAGAAAAAAACAATAATTTATTGAGTGTCTTCTGTATGCCTGACCTTGCACCATGCTAGCCCATTTCTGTACATGAGTCCACTTCATATCAGCAGCTAAATACTAAAATCCTGAAGGAAGAAATGATTCCAGGAGGAATACTTCTATTTCTTACCTCTTTTCCTCTACTTTGAAAAGGAATAAAGTTCCTTCCCCAGAATAGTCTACTGGCTACAGTCTAATGAATATCACTTAAACTTGGCTTCATGCTGCAACCTTTAATGACATCCTCTTTTCTGATTTTATCACATCAAGTCTAAACCCATTTCTGGGTCACATTCTCTATCATAACTTCATTTTCCCTGATCCTCTAGTAGCTATCTTCCACTCTAGTCAGGGCAGAATTTTTACATTTCACAGATACATCATGAGTGTGCCTAGGTCTGCCCCTCAAGTAAATCTAATTACTTGACTCTGATTGTTAAAACCTTATTGGCTTCCCATGACAGTGAAAATAAATTCCAGACACCTTCTATGGCCCTCAAAGTACATGATCTGGGCCCTTTTGATTAGAACATTATCTATAACCCTGTTTTGCTTGCAACTCCATTGGCCTCAGGCTGAATGACTGGTTCCTTTGTTGTCATTCAAGTCTCAGATTCAATGTCAATTTTTCAGGGAAGCCTTTCTTAAATACCCTGTCTTCCTCCAGTTACTCTTTATCATATTACCCTGTCTTAATTTTTCAAGACATAACATTTATCAGAATCAGATAATAGTACTTAACATTTATTATTTATCTGTCTCCAGTAGCTCCATAAATGTACGGACCTTGTCTGTCTTAACTACTATATTCCCAGTACTCAGCACAATTCCTGGCATTTAGTAAGCACTGGAAGCAAATCTGTTGAATGATCCAGTGAATCGGTGCTTCTATAGAAAGGCTAAGGGATTCACTCATTGAACACCTGCATTGTGTTCCCATGCATTTCACACACATTATATCTTTTATTGTTCTTATACCTTTTGAAGGGGGGGGTGGGCCGTGTTCTCCCTACCTTGCAAATGAGGAAACTGAGACCCAGTTAATCCTTTTCCCAAGGTCACCCAGCTTGTAAATGTTAGAGCTAGGTTAGAACCTGGTCTCTCCACCCCAAAGTCCTCATAATGCTTCCTATTGCATTACTTCAAAAACTACAAACCCACGAGGCAGAGCCCAATAGATGATATAGTCCAATAAAACCTTACACCCTTTGTGAACTGCTCATGGATGCATGACCTTTCATGTCTCCTGAGTGGAGAATTTGTATTCAATTCAAGATGAATTGTTGCGGTGGTCACACGTTCACCTGCCTTGGCTTGAAGAAGGTCAAATAAATGATGTTTATTCTTGGCGCCAGCCCCTCACCCAGGTCAGGGCTAGATCTTGCAGGATCATCCAAGTGAAAGATGTAACAAAAAATCCACTTCTGTTAGTTTAATCAAACACTTACCAGAGGAAACCATTCAGCCTTCAGACTGTGAAGGAATTTGAGCCATATTTACAAATAAGAAACAAAAGATATCCTTGCTGTTTTCTGGAAAGTTTATTTTTTTCTGGTGGGAATAATTAAATCCTGTGAGAAACAGTATTCAAGTTCACGCAACCCTGTGCCAACTCTCAGAGGGATTTCAAGACTCCTGGCTTCTTTTCTTGTTTCCTGCTGTGATGAATTGATGGATGTGGACGTATGGGGCCTCTTTGCCCTGTTTGTTTGTTTCTTTGTATGTTTATATGGAGACAAAACCATCTGAGTCAGAGTAAGGAATTAGTGGCCATTGTGTTCTTTTTTTCTCCTTTCAAAAATTCCTATTTCTCTTTTAGAAGAAAAATGTCAAAATCCTGCTTTTTGATCTTTCCTCCCCATGTCCACAAACCTGTATATTCCATGGAATTTTCCTCCTGAACCAAAAGAGGCCAGGTTGGACAAACCATCCCAAGTCCCTAATTAATTTAGCCAGGACAGTTTGGGCACTGAAGTAGCAAATGGTGGGATGATAATCAACACATATGAAAAAAATTGCATACTGTGATATTTTAAAAGTAGTTCCTTTCCAATTGAGTTCAGAAAAGTCATATGTGGGGATAAAAAGGGTTGTCTGATGCACTGTGCTATGTCTTATTCTAGCGGAGGTGTCAGTTTCTCAGTCAACAGGAAGTGGAAGGGTCAGTGTTCCTTTGCTCACCATTGGGCATGGTGGGCGGAGAGAGATGATCACTCTCTCTGTGGGGGGCCCTGCCAGCACCAGAGGCCACTTCTCAGGGCCTTAGCTCAGACCTCTTTTCTGCTCCATGCCCTTCCTTGGCGGAGAACCATCCCTCATGTCAAGCGCTGGCAGCCCTGGAGAAGACAGGGCAACTCTGCACAGTTCTTTATTCACTTAGTATTTCTTGACTACCTACCATGAGCCAGACATCATGTTAGGCCTTCATGGGATTTAAGGTCTAAAGAGGGAGAGAGACATTCATCACATATTTCCACTCTGAAGTGTATAATTATAAACAGAGATGAGAGCTGTGAAGAAAAGGACCAGTGCTTCTCATTTGTGTAGAACAGTGGGAGGGATGACAGGGAAACTTCCCCGAGGGAGGAATGCTTGAGGTGAGACCAAAAGAATGAATAGAAATCAAGTAAACCTAAGTGTATCTGTGTATGTATGCATGCACATGGTTGTAGTGTGTTCATGTGTGCAGGTGTGCGCACGCATACACACACACAGGGTTTATTCCATATAGAAGAAACCCAGAATGGAACATAGTTCCTTGGAAGAAAAGAATGACAGCTAAGACTTGACTGCAGTGTAAAGAAAATTTTGGAAGGAGGGGTAGCAGTGAGTTAGAGCAGTGTTTCTCAACCTATTTTTTATTATCTTTCCCTTAAGGAACCTTTTCAAGACATTTTTTTTTTCCTTACTCATCTCTCCCCCATGAAATGTGGATACCACAGATAACTATATACCTGTTTATGGACTATATGTATGTGCGTATATGTATGTATGTGTTTTATACATAAAAAGAGGAAGATTGTTTTTTCATATGCTAGGAGGTAGGAAAAAAACTACCTAGGTCACCCCCAATGAAAATGCACAAGTTAGGGGAGGAAAGCTTAAGAGATTTATAAAATTGTGTTTTGAATTGAGTCATAATTTTCGTATGACAAAATACACAGCTTTTTAAAATTTATTTATTTATTTATTTATTTATTTCGGCCGCACCGCGCAGCTTGCAGGATCTTATTTCCCTGACCAGGGATCAAACCTGTGCCCTCACCACTGAAAGCGCCGAGTCCTCACCACTGGACCACCAGGGAATTCCCAACACAGCTTTTAAGTATATAGTTTGATAGGTTTTGTCAAATGTATGCACCTGTGTAACTGCCAATCGGCACATAGAACATTTCCCTACTCCAGAAAGTTCCCTCCTGCCTCTTTGCAGTCAGTCCCCTCCCACCAGAGGCAACCACTGTTATGAGTTCTGTCACCAGAAATTAGTTTAGACTTAGAGTCAGACAGAATCCTGGCTCCCCTCCTCATGGCTCTGTGATGTTCGGCACATGATTTCGTTTCTCTGGGCCTTTTCCTCATCTGGTAAATGAGGACATATGTGGAGTCCTCCTCACAGGGCTGGTGAGGGAGGCGGATTGCCCTTCCTCCCCCGCAGGGTGACTACAAGGAATACGTCTCGAAGAGGTGTTCCTAGCTTGCGGAATAAGTCTGAGCACTTCTTCAATCCTGGAAACCCTTCTCAAATTCCCTGAGCACCAGCCTTTCCACTCTAAGTTGCCATTTGCCTTGTGACCTGAGAATTCTGCCCAGTCCTCCCACTTCCCCCATGTTTCTGCTCCTAAGCTCGTCTAGAAAGCCACACTCTGCTCTGGCGAGGAAGAACAGCAAAGGGGAATGTGAAAGAATGGCCAAAGAGATAGGAGGAAAACGGAGTACTGAGGCTGCAAGGTCCCTTCTGACGGATTTCATCCACTAGCACTTTCAGAAATCTCCCAGAAACTGCCATATATACACCACTATGTATAAAATAGATAACTAATGAGAACCTGCTGTATAGCACAGGGAACTCTACTCAATGCTCTGTGGTGACCTAAATGGGAAGGAAATCAAAGAAAGAGTGGATGTATGTATACGTATGACTGATTCGCTTTTCTGTGCAGCAAGAAACTAACACAACATTGTAAAGCAACTATACTCCAATAAAAATTAATTTTAATAAAATCTCCCAGAAAATTCCCAGAAGTCATGTCTGACTTCTGCTGGCCATTCTTCTTCCTTTCATCTGACCCATCACATTCCCTTTACTTGTGGCCCATCCCACATTCACCGAGGGCTCAAGTTCCTCATTTGTGTTTGGCACCAGGTCATGTGATAAAGAGCCCAGGCTTGGGCGTCAGGCACCAGATGTTTGAGGCCCAACTTCACCACTTCCATAGGACCCAGGATAACTACTTAAACTCTAGGCCTCAAATTCTTCACCTTTTTTTTTTTAAATCGATGTATCGTGGATGGACAATATTATTTAAGTTTCAGGTGTACAACGTAGTGATTAACAATTTTTAAAGGTTATTCTCCATTTATAGTTATTATACAATTGGCTATATTCCCTGTGTTATACAATAGATTCTTATAGCTTATGTATTTTATACATAATAGTTTGTACCTCTTAATCCCCTACCCCTATTTGCCCTCCCCCCTTAAATTCTTCACCTTTAAAATGGCACTTATAATAGTTACAATTAAATGAAATGTGTCCTAGCACAGTATCTGGCTCATAATAAACAATAAGTATTTGTAGGTGTCATGTATTATATTGCTTGTTAGAATCTTTGTGTTGGTCTTCTGGCTGACTCTCGCTTAAATAAATTTATATTTACAAACACATAACGCAGAGTAACAAAACAGTAGCCAAAATGGGATATCATGGGAGGCAGAATCTATGTAATCATATGTTTCTGCCATATTGCAGCATGCCATTACAATTCTATCACTTTCTTAGAAATGCTAAATCTCTGTTTCTCATCTTAAAATGGCAGTGTTAATTGCTTCATGGCATGACTGTGAGGATAAATAAGAAAATGTGTATGAAGCATCAAGCCCCTTGCCTGTCACAGAGTACCATTTGGTGAGTATCAGCTAACATATTTCATCAAATATAAGGTGCATCGATCATAAGATGTGACCCGATTTCAGAGTTGTTAAAAGGTGCATCTGAAAATAAGTGATTATTGGCATTACATCCAATTTCAGCCCTACTGACTGCTATACACGTATCAGTGGGTTTGTTTTCACGTCTTGCTAAGCTTGTTTAACACTGAGGTGAAACTAAACACTTTTAATCAGAACTGTAGAAAAAGGAACCTTTTACAAAGCAAAGACACGGGAAGTGTTAGAAATATCTCGGTATAATCCTGAGCTGTTCCTAAGTAGATCTGCTGTGGGATCTAATACTTGCTTTCTTTGTGCTGGATCCCTGGAGACAGGAAGAAGGGCAAGTACTGAGAAATGGACAGCCCTGGGACCCCTCGGGCCTTAATAGATTAGGTGGTAACTTTATTTTTCTGGGTCACAACTAAATAATTAGTGAGAGGCCAAATCCTGTCAACCCTCTGAAGGACTCCACAAAACCAGTCACCCCAAGACTGTCTCCAGGTGTAAAGGCAGGGACCTCCCCGAGACTGACCTGTATCTGGAAGAAATTCAAAGCTGTCCCAACCCAGGCAGGACATCTCTTTCCAAAGCTGTACTCCTGGATTTATCCATAAACAATCCAAGTATCATGGGAAGTAAAGATAAATATAGTAGCATCTTTAGTGTCTCCACTTGTGTGTGACTTACAGAAGATTCCACAGTTTAAGGCTATATATCAGTTACAATTAGCTTCCTTTATGAACGAAGTAAAATCTTCATAAACAGTGGTTAAGACTAGTATTTCTTTTTTTTTTTTAATTTATTTATTTTTTTATCTTTGGCTGCATTGGGTCTTCGTTGCTGTGCACGGGCTTTCTCCAGTTGCAGCGAGTGGGGGCTAGTCTTCCATGCAGTACACGGACTTATTGTGGTGGCTTCTCTTGTTGCAGAGCATGGGCTCTAGGGGCACGGGCTCTAGAGCGCAGGCTCAGTCGTTGTGGCACATGGGCTTAGTTGCTCCGCGCATGTGGGATCTTCCCAGACCAGGGCTCGAACCCATGTCTCCTGCATTGGCAGGCAGATTCTTAACCACTGTGCCACCAGGGAAGTCCCTAGACTAGTATTTCTTTGCCATGTAAAAGCTGGAAAAAAGTCAGTTCAAGGCTGAGATATGTCTCTGAGGTCTCTGATTTCCCACTTTGTGTGTTTTCACTTTGCTTGGCTTCCGTTCTCAAGGCCACTTCATGGTCTAGGATGGCTGCTGTGACTCTAGCCATTAGGTTTACTTCCTGAAAGTTGCACACACTACTTCTGTTTATATTCCATTGACTAGAACGTAACCACACATGGCCACACTTCGCTGCAAGGGAATCTGGGAAATGTTGAGTTTATTCTGGGTGACTCTTATGGGTTCAGTTGTATACTGGTCCCAAAAAGATATATTGAAGTCCTAACCCCCAGTACCTGAGAATGTGACCTTATTTGGAAATAGGGTCTTAACAGAGGTAATCAAGTTAAGATAAGGTCATTAGGACTTAATCCAATATGACTGGTACACTTATAAAAAGGGTATATTTGGACATAGAGACGGATCCACACAGAATAAAGATAATGTGAAGGCGTACATGGAGAAGATGGCCATGTGACTGGAGAGATGCATCTACAAGCCAAGGAGTGCCAAGGATTGCCAGCCAACATCAGACGCTGGAAGGTACAGGGAAGGATTCTCCCCTAGAGCCATCAGAAAGAGCATGGCCCGCTGATACCTTAATTTCATACTCCTAGCCTCCAGAACTATGAGACAATGGATTTCTGTTGTTTTAATCCACCCTGTTTTTGGTATTTGTCATGGTAGCCCTAGGAAACTAACACAGCGACCATGTCCAGAAAAAAAAAGGAGGTTCTATTAGTAAAGAGAGTGGGGACAGTGGATCTTGGAGGACAACTAATAGTTTCTGTCATTGACCAGAAAGAGCTGTACAAACATCCTTCAACTAATATGTATTGAGTGCCTACTGCATATGGTGCCCTGTGGGGTCTGCTGGTGGGCAAAGCAAGTAAGGCTCCTGCCCTTGTGGAGCTTCAGGTCGAGTGATGAAGCAGATATTAATTATTCACTCAAGTATTTAATTATAAACTGTAATATGTGTGTTTGACAGGAACGTTACTGGGTGCAAGACTTGGGGTCTCAGATACACATTTTTGTAAGTTTGCATATTTCATTCATTTTGAGAATTCCACACTGAAGACTACAAAGTCATACGCTGAGTCTGCCATTTTGCCTTTAGTTTCAGAGTCTCTTAATTTCACCTATCATTTTATTTTTCTGCCAGATAAAGTCAAATATTGTTGGTATTACAGTTACAACTTACAATTCTCAGAGGAGAGCCTATGAGAGAAAGTGAAATGATGGAGAGCAAGATGAAAAAACAGTAGTCTGGCAGAGGTCAGGTCACTGGAACGGGAATTATGGGTGTTGAGCTGATTGAATGCTTTGTTTTGCACATTCCTGTTCCTCCTCCAGTCTCTTCTGTCTCAGTAAATATCATTACCATCCACCCAGGTGCTGGGGCCAGAGACCTAGAAGTCATGTTTGCTTTTTTCTTTTGCCTCCAATTCAAGATGCTTCCAAAATGTATCCCAAATGCACCTGTTTTTCTTTATTTTCCCAAATCCTAACTACTGTCCTCTCTCCCCAGGACAACTGTGGCTCTAATTGGGCTCCTTACACCAACTCTTGTAGCCTTATAATCCATTCCCCACCTAGCAACTGAAAACAATCAGGTCTGCCACTCCCCTGCTTGAGAGCCTTTGTTGGTTTCACTTTGCAATTAGGGTCAAATCTAAAAGGTTACCTTGGACTCACAGCCCCATGTGATCTGACCTCTACCTGTCTTTCAAATCTTCTCTCCTTGCCTCCTTCCTCTTTGCTCGCCTCCATTACCACCTTTTAGTTCCTCAAACCAGTGATTGCTTTCTCTCCGGGAGGCATTTGCACTTGCTGTTTCCTCCACCTGGAATTCTCTTCTCATCGCTCCTTATCTTTCACACCTCACCTTACACGTCTCCTTTTTAGTTACGATTGGGAAGTCTTCATAGCATTTCTGCCCACATTTCATTGGCTGGAATTGTGTTGTGCGGTCACTTCAAAGGGGCTGGGAATTTGAATATTTTATTTTCCAACTTTCATAGGGCGAGAGAAAGAGTGGATGGGATGAGGTGAGGCGAATCAAACTAACAGTATCTACCAGAGCCCCTCACTTCTCTCCTTTATACCTTCCTGTCTATTTTCTTCATAGATATGTATTTATTTTCTTTGAACCTCTCTAAAACATAGGCTCTATGAGGGCAGGGATAGTATCTAATCCTTTTTCCTTTTTTAAAAAAATATTTATTTATTTATTTATTTATTTATTTGGTTGTGCCAGGTCTTAGTTGTGGCAGGCGGGCTCCTTAGTTGCAGCTCGCCTGCTCTTTAGTTACGGCACATGTGCTCCTTAGTTGTGGCTTGTTGGCTCCTTAGTTGTGGCACGTGAACTCTTAGTTGCAGCATGCATGTGGGATCTAAGTTCCCTGACCAGGCCCCCTGCATTGGGAGCCCAGAGTCTTAACCACTGCACCACCAGGGAAGTCCCTCTAATCCTTTTTCTTTTTTAACTATGTGCTCAATGAATGTTTGTTGAGTCAATAAATTGACTTTGGTGAGTAGAGAGAGTGGAGACTCAAGTCTAGGCACTATCTCTGCTTTACTAGAGTAAAACGGCTTATTAGAGTAGCAGGTAGCCAGTGGAATTTCATTCTAGCACCTACCATACCACATGACACTTAATAGGTGCTCACTATTTTTAAAAATCTCAATTAATTGATTCCATTTATTCAAGTCTTAAATAATTGGAAGTTGATCCCCAAAGCTCTATCATTATATTCTAAGATAGACAGACAAATATACAATGTACTGCAGACCAGCAGCAAACATATAATTCATATGAAAAGCGCTAGCATCTTGCCTTGTACAAAGTTGGTACCCATTTTTGTTTTTTAAAAGAATTTGAGCATGTCCATGGATGTCCAGACAATATATGATTTAAATAAGGAGGCAGATGGCATTGAATATAGTTGTATAAAAAGGTAGTTTTTCCATGTAACATTTTGGGGCACATGTCCGATCCTTTCAGTAGATTTAATGGAGAACTAGTGAAAACAGTTCTAAGACCAATTAAAGCAACATTTGTTGAGTGATATTACATGCTGGGCACTGTGCTAGGTGCGTTGTCTCTGATCATTGATAATAACAATTCTGGACATAGGTGCTGTCTCCATTTTTACAGATGGAAAAAATGAGGTTCAGAAGGGTTAAGAACTTTGCCTAAGGTTAAGACATATCTGAATTCAGATATGCCTGGCTCTAGATTCTGTGCTTTGGAACCATTATTGTAAATGTGTGGAACTGATTATATCAGGAGAAGATGTAAGCCAAAAATGCCCTTAATATATCATAGGGATTTAGATGATCCTATGGACAGAAGGATAATATTGCATTTGGGTCTGCTCTGTATTGGCTCTTGTATAGCTATGTCCTTCAAGAACATGACACTGATAGGTGGCATTCTTGTGAGTTAAGAAATTCAAATCAATAAAATGTTTAAAAGTAAAGGATTGAGCTTTGAAAACTAGAAAGAGTATGTCCTTATCTCTGAGCTTTCTGTATCCCAGGATTTGAGCAGCCCAAATCTGTGTATCATTAGGCTGTAATATGATACTCAGCATTTAAGCTGGGCTCCTGAATGAATATTTTCTGTTGGTCGGAAGCCTGAAAGCATGAATCTTAGTGTCTCGGGATACCAAGGGTAGATCCTGACGATGTGATCATAGAGAGCCTCAAGCAACATCCGTACTAAGCATTGTCAGATACCTTGTTCCACTCAGGGCTTTAGTTCCACTCAGGGTTTTTCTTCATTCTGTGTTTTGTCTGACACTGGTTCAAGTTCTCATTCTGGCTTAGTCCTATCTTTAGACTTGTCCCCCTTTGCCCTAAGACTTCATTTTCTGCTTCATTTATCTTTCAGCCCCCGTGCACATACATACTCTTTCCACCAGTCCTGCTGTGCAACCAGAGTGCAGCATCTACAGAAGACCTCCAGATTGGCAGGGACCCAGGATGCTCTGATCCCCACAGGACCTCTCTAGGCCAGTAAAGATTTTGCCGGTCTTTTGACATCCCTTTCAAACTAGTTTGACTTCTGGGAGGTGAAAGAAGCCATTGACAACGTTTAATGGTTATTGGCTAGATTTTATTCTTGGCTGTTATCCAGGATTTTTCATTGGGTAGATTTATAAATGTGTTTGAAATTCACCCATATAAAAATGTCTGTTGAATTTCCAACACCAATAGTAGTGTTATTTCCACTACCAGTAATCAGAAACTTAGAGTTAAAAAGATTCCCCTGGTTCTTAACATTATTTAGGTCATAATTATGACCCCATTATTTAGGGGTCATATGCCTCTTTGAGAATCCAGTGACAGCTATGGGCACTCTTCCTAGGAAAAAAGGGTGTGTGTGTGTGTGTGTGTGTGTGTGTGTGTGTGAGTGTGTGAGAGAGAGAGAGAGAGAACCACATTTGCACACAGTTTAATGCTGTTCGTGGATCATCTAAAACTTATCTTTGGACCCCAGGATAAAAATCTCCCAGTCTAATCTCCTCATTTTACAGGTAAAAAAGGTAAAGCCCACAGAAATGAAATGACTTATTCAGGGTTAAGGGAGATAAGCAGGACTAGGATGTGAGCACTCCTGACCAGGCTGTGAAATAGTGTGTGTGTAATCTATCAGCTTTAACGCCTGGCCCAGGGGACACCCAGTTTATATTATATCCATCCCTTCTCTACCCCACCCCTACCATCATATTCATTTCAGTGATTAATATGATATGTACTGTTTTGAGTTTATATTATGTTCAACTGTTTTTAATAGTAATAATGAAGATGCCTTGCTTTGGTAAAACATGTGTCAGAGAATATTACATTTCTCACAACTTCCTGATACAGAGCTGAATAAGTACTGTTAACTCCATTTTACATGTAAGAAAATCAAAGACCCAAGTAAATTGTTCAGGGCCAAGTGAAGAGTGAGTTCCAGCTCTTCTCATGCCGTGAATTCCATTTGGGGGGTACTGGGCTGTCGTCTAATTCTCTTGTTTAAAACAAGCATAAGCAAGAACATGAAGGTCCTTGAACGAATGCCCAGACCAGTGTTTCTCAACCTTCACTATCCCTCAGAATCACCTGGGAAACGCCTACAAAATACCCAAAGGTAGGGACTCAGTTGGTCTGGGGTGAGGCTCAGACATCAGTACTTTTCAGAAACTCCCAGGTGATTTAAATGTGCAGCAGCCAAGAGTGAGGAATATCATCCCAGACCTCTTTTTTTTTTTTTTTTGAACATTTAAAAATTTTTTTAAATTTATTTTTGGCTGCACTGGGTCTTTGTTGCTGCGCGCAGGCTTTCTCTAGTTGCGGCGAGCAGGGGCTACTCTGTTGCAGTCCGCGTGCTTCTCATTGCGGTGGCTTCTTTTGTTGCGGAGCATGGGCTCTAGGCGCATGGGCTTCAGTAGTTGCAGCACGCGGCTCAGTAGTTGCAGCATGTGGGCCCTAGGGCGTGTGGGCTTCAGTAGTTGCGGCACACGGGCCCTAGAGTGCGTGGGCTTCAGTAGTTGCAGCACGCGGGCTCTAGAGCATGCGGGCTTCAGCAGTTGTGGCACATGGGTTCAGTAGTTGTGGCTCACAGGCTCTAGAGTTCAGGCTCAGTAGTTGTAGCACACGGGCTTAGTTGCTCCACAGCATGTGGGATCTTACTGGACCAGGGATCGAACCTGTGTCCCCTGCATTGGCAGGCAGATTCTTAACCACTGTGCCACCAGGGAAGTCCAAAGTGATTTTTTTTTTTTTTTTTTTTGGCCATACCACGAGGCTTGCGGGATCCTAGTTCCCTGACCATGGATTGAACCTGTGGAAGTGCAGATTCTTAACCACTGGACCGCCAGGGAAGCCCCCCAGACCTCTTAAAAAGATGGGTTCAGTGCTGCATCATCCCTTCTGGTTCTTGGATGAGAGGCTGTGCTGGTTTTCATGCCTCAGATTCAAACAGAAGGTGGTGTTCCATGGCTTGTCTTTGAAAGATATTGCAAAGGCATTTGGATGGTGTGCTTTGGGCATTGAGGTGTTTCCTTGCAGTGTATCAGTTACAAGCACGTTTAGAAATAGCTGAGCTCCAGTTGATGTCAGAATTCTCATGGAGCAAAACATGCAATGCAGCAGCCCCCAAACCCCAGCAACACAGCGTTCGCGACTGTATTGCTCCTGTGCTCATCTCAGCTGCTTTGAATCACTGCAGCCATGCCACGTGGCATTCAAGAAACCCGGCTTCCCCTAACGGCCAGCATAAGACACAGCTCTCGTCGCGTGTCCCATACAGAGGGATGGGGTTTCGGGATGGAGTTCCAGCCCCATTGGATGATGAGGCTGCCAGTGAACAGCTGTGGTCTTGTAGCCTGGGAAGGTTCCACTGTGTCCTGTTCTCTTTGAACAACAGAAGCTTTTTAAAAGAGAAGGGAAATATACTGCATACTGTCCCAAGGCAAGTTTAAGGCTGGTTTAAGGAGGTTAATTTCTTATTAATTCAAATGTGCTTTGGGTATTTCGGTTTAAAGCATGGATGTTTCTCCGCTGAAGAGAAAATGTTTACTTCCCCCGCCCCCTTTCTTCCTACCAGACCTGTAGCCACCCAGATCTGGCTACCGTTTGTGCTGAGTGATGAAAAGTTCCCAAAGCAGGCTTTTAAATGGGGCTCTCTTGCCGGGGGCAGGGAAAGGCAGCCGTCTGCTTAAGGAGGGCCCCCAGAGCCCCTCTGCGCCTTGGAGGAGAAAGCTGCCTCTGTCCGGGGCCATGTGTGACCAGCTCTTTTACCACAGTAGGACCACAGTGCCCTAACTACACTGTGTTCTGCGCGGGGCAGCTGCCTGCATGTACCCACAGCTGGGGTTGATGAGATCAGGTTCCACTCCGCAGAGCCAGAATAATCAGGACAAGGCACAGAGCATTTCTTTGTAGGCCCAGAGGTGGCATGACTGTCTCCCGCCTTGGCTAGGTCAGCGGAGGTGGGGGACCACAGGGTACTCACGTCTGTGTAAGCTGGAATCCAGTGCTGTGGGTCCACGTGTGGGGCACGACTTAAGCATCTCAGACGCTGTGGAGAGTCCGAAGTCATCCTCTCTAAGAGCTTCTGATCTTGTGGAAATAGGATATATACAGAGAGAAATAGCTGGAAAAAAAATTACATGTTTGTCTATATTTAGGTGTTCCATTTTGCAGTAAGGATTCCATGTCCATCCCCGACTGCTTCCCCCGTCACCTCAGTGTCATAGACTCCCAACGGGGACTTTTCACCCCAAACTCTCTCAGAGCTCCAGCCCACATTCCATGCCATCCCAGACACCAGTGCCAGCATGTCTCATCAGCACGGCAATGCCTCCAAGTCCCTGCTCATCTTGGCCTTAAACTTGCTTCTCCCTCAGCTCGGTGCCTTGTGACCACCTAGAGGGGTGGGATAGGGAGGGTGGGAGGGAGACGCAAGAGGGAGGAGATATGGGGATATATGTATATGCATAGCTGATTCACTTTGTTATACAGCAGAAACTAACACACCATTGTAAAGAAATTATACTCCAATAAAGATGTTAAAAAAAAAAAAACTTGCTTCTCCTGTTAATTCTCAGACTCCATCCTCAACTCTTTCAGCACTGTCTATGCAGTTTCCATTTTTATGCCTCCCTTAGATTTCCATCACTATAACTCAAGTTCTGGCTCCTTCGTCCTCTGTCTCAAGCCTGGGTGACTAGTTCCTTTTTTACACTTCTTTTAGAGGGTCTGGTGGTGGGCGTGAGAGTCCTTCTTGTTGGCAGGGCTGACAGCTGGGAGGAAGAGATAGATACAGAGTTGGGGGGAGCCAGGACAAGCTGGAAACTACCAGCCCTTCTGCATTTACCTCTCACCTCAAGGGCAACTGAGAACAAGTTGTAATCCCTCAACATCTCTGCATGTGTATGAATAACTTCTTTTTTCTACTACTCATTTCATATTCCCTGGACACTCAGCAAACCCCTCAGTTGTTTATGGTTTCCAAATCTTTATTCCTGGTTGGGTGACTTCCACTTTCTTTCCTGAAGGTTCTGGAATGGGATTATCAGGGAAGCTGGTGAAGAAATCTCTGGAAAGCTATGAGCTCATTGGCTGGTGGGGGGCTTGAAGCCACTCTTGTTCGGCAGGGCTGTCAGTGGGGAGAAGGACTGGGTCTGGAGCAGCACAGAACAAGGACAGGCTGGAACTCCCTGGCACCTCCACGTTGGCCTCTCACTGCATTAACCATGGCAGCCTTGAGTAATGTTTGCTTTCACGTACACCTTCCAGATATTATGCTAATTTCTTCTGTGGCCAACTCCGCTCTGAAACTGCCCTGGGAAGGGAATCTGGGAAATGTAGTTCTAGTTTGGCCAAGTTGACACCACAGAGCTCTACCTTCTTATTTATATTCATGTTCTTCCTAATAACTGACCCACAAAATGTCCTCGGTACACGTATGAGGAAGGGATGGGGAGAATGAATATGAGATCCAGCCAGTAAAGGAGAGTGAAGATGCCCTGCAAAAGGGGTAGATCTTTCCTTGGGTACGGCACCTCGTACACACTACTGCATATAGAATTGTATTACATACATCTAGGATGAGATTGCTTTCACTGTTGTCTCTGTAAGCAGAAACTACCTCTGTCTTGTTCCCTCTGGTTCCTTGAGGCAGGGACCCAAAAAGGATGAAATGTTGAAGATAGGAGTCTTCAGTTTGGTCTTTTCTCTCCAAACTTCTAAAAAGAACTGGTTCTGGCAAACTAGAGTTGTATACACAACCTGGCTTATTTTGGCTGCTTTGTAAAAGACAGAAGAAATATGACCAGGCTGAATACGGCCATCTGGAAAATGTTCCTGGAAGCATTTTTGAATGCCCAGAATGGAAGTCAGCTTTTCAGGGTTAGCCTGTAATCACTTTCTTGCACACAGGCTTAGCAAAAAGAGTTTGGTCCTGGCTAAGAATGCAATGGATTAGCATTAGAAGTAAACATTCACAGGCATGAGAGCTGACCTAGAGGGTAGACTGCTTAATGTAGCAATGTCTGGTATGTTCTATAGGGATGGCGGAAAGAAAGAGCCAGTTTTTGTTGGGCACCAGGCTGGGTGCTCTACTAGTTGGTTAATATGTATCATCTCCTCTCATCTTTGTCACAACCCTATGAGCTGGAGATTAACTATATTTTACTGTTGAGGCTGACAGAGTTTGAATCAGAGCCTCTGGTTGTACAACTAAATGACAGAACCAAAAGCCAGATTAACCTAGGTCTGTCTGGCTCCAGGGTCCTTGATCTTTCCATTATATGATGGTGCTCTTCAAATCTGTTGATATTATTTTACTTTTCTGGTCCTGAGTTTCTCCATCTGGCTAATCTTGGCGAAATACGTAATCAACTCTGCCAGGGGTTAGGTATTTCTCTAGGAATGGAGATACTGGAGGGAACCCCAGTCTTCAAATCCACACGTTCTCTGGGACTGGTGTGAGAGGCTTCTAAAGTTGACATGATCCAGAATATGACACACTGGGCCACGCCCTCCGTTTATTGCTAGACTGTGGGAGTTGAGAGATAGAAGGCTTTACTCCTTCAGGGGCTTCCCTGGAGGTCCAGTGGGTAAGACTCCACGCTCCCAATGCAGGGGGCCCGGGTTTGATCCCTGGTCAGGGAACTAGATCCCACATGCATGCCGCAACTAAGATCCCGCATGCCGTAATGAAGATCCCGCGTGCTGCAACTAAGACCTGGCGCAGCCTAAATAAATAAATAAATATTAAAAAAAAAAAAAGAAGGCTTTATTCTTCCAGCCTTTAGCCAAGTCAGTGTGGAACTCTCTTGATCCTTCAGCACAAGTTCTTGAACTGAGACAGTCCTGAGGAGCCTGGTTGGCAGCTCCGTTTCTTGGCCCACAGATTGCTTGGTCCTGAATATAGCACCAGGTACTGATAGAATAAGGAAGGGGTTCTACAGCAGAAACCACAGGCATGGCTACCCACCTTGGGAGCACTCAGTTCCCATTAGCCTTCGCAAAGGATGTCTAAGGTTCTTGGTCCAGATATCATGCCCCAAAGGAGGTTGCTCCATGCTCAGACCTATTTATAATCCTTTTACTTTTCCCACCAGAACACTACCAAGTAGATGGTGGCCTGTGTATCTCTGCAAAGTACGTACACACACACACACACACACACACACACACACAGACACACAGACACACACACACACACACACACAGACACACACACACACACACACAGACACACAGACACACACACACACACACACACACAGACACACACACACAGACACACACACACACAGACACACAGACACACACACACAGACACACAGACACACACACACACACACACACACAGACACACACACACACACACACACAGACACACACACACAGACACACAGACACACACACACACACACACAGACACACACACACACACACACAGACACACACACACACACACACACAGACACACACACACAGACACACAGACACACACACACACACACAGACACACAGACACACACACACACACACACACAGACACACACACACAGACACACAGACACACACACACACACACACAGACACACACACACAGACACACAGACACACACACACACACACACAGACACACAGACACACACACACACACACACACACACACAGACACACACACACACACACACACAGACACACACACACACAGACACACACACACACAGACACACACAGACATTTTGTTCTTAGCCCAGATCAGAGCAGCACCACCTTGGAGGTAAAATAAATGAAACAAGACTTTGGCTCACTTTTCAAAGCTAGAAAGTGTCATCAACCCACAACAAGTCTCCTCTTATGATTAAAATAATATATAAAAAAATGCATTGCATTTGTGAAAGCAGTTATAATGCAATTTTGTGTCTGATGAATAACCTTAATGTGTTCTGTATCTCGTTAAGTAATCTGTCTTTGAAAATCTTGGAGGGACTTCCCTGGTGGTCCAGTGGTTAAGAAACTGCCTTCCAGTGCAGGGGAGGCGGGTTCGATCCCTGGTTGGGGAACTAAGATCCCACATGCCACGGGGCAACTAAGCCCCTGCACCACAACTAGAGAGCCTGCGCGCTACAACTTCTGAGCTTGCGAGCTCCGGAGCCCGCACGCCACAGCTAGAGAGAAGCCCGCGCACCGCAATGAAAGATCCCGCGTGCCGCAACTAAGACCCGACTAAGCCAAAAATAAATTAATTAATTTTAAAAAAAGAGAAAATCTTGGGTATATTAACATTACATTTTAGTATAATCCAGAAAAAAAGCATAATAATTTCTGGGTGTCAAATGGCTAATAATAAACATTCTAAGGGCAAACTGCTAACTGAGTGAAAGTTTCTTGTGGAGGAAAGAATTTGGGGTCAGGGAGGAAGTCTGACCTTTTGGAGCCTTTTTCCTTTTGGCCGTCACTGCTGTGGGAGTTTAATATATGTGGTCAGAGCATGTCTCCTGCTGTTGGAAGCCCCAGTCTGCAAATACGGGCAATTCTAAGGAACTTCCTGTATCCACAAGGGGCAGCCAAGTCTGTGTGGGGGGAATGGGTAGGAGTGATAATTTGCATATCCCCTGTGGTATAAAGGCTCCCAGGTAACAGATTCCTTCAGTAGTAAAGGAAGTCCAAGGAATCCTGTGGTTATAATGTGCCTGTGCTGCTTCTGTTCGGTGCCTGACCGCTTCTTAGAACCTCGGGAAACCACCAGATCAAGAGCATGCTGTTTGTCCTTAGCACAAGCAGACCTTGGACGCAGTCCCAGTGCAATCATGAACTGCTTGTAGGAAGGTGACAGAACCACCAGGGTAGGCTACAAATCCTCTATTCAGTCTAACACACGTCCCTAGAGAGAATCGCCAGGAAGGCAAACGTTCATCGTGACTTTGGGAATCCAAGTTCTCTGGACTGAACCTGAGTTCCTCCTATCGCCTCCTCCTTTAAGTGCACCACAGTCGCCCCTCCGCATGACTGACATGACACCACCGCCACCCCCGACTGAGCAAAGTGGACCAAGGCTGAGCCTGGATCTGAAACAGACCTTTGGTCGATTTGGGCTGGGAGCGAGCAGATTCTGTTTGAAACCAGCAGGCACTTTGATTTCTCAATTTGCAACAAAAATTCTTGAGTTGCTTTTTGTTGTTGCCGCTGTTTTGTTGTGAAAGAAAGTCATTCTTACACACAGTTGGCTTTCCTTCAAGGCTAATTGTGCAGTCTGTTCTTTGGGGACACCACATAGCCACATAGCATGCTTAAAATGCATAAAGTTTAGAGGAAGCCGGTAATTCTCTGGAGAGCGAATCCTGTGTTTATCCAAGCACGGCATCTCTGCCTCCTCCCACACCAGTCACTCTCTAGCCAGTTGCATATTTGGTGGAGAGATTTATGGAACTGAACATACAGCTGCAAATTTTCTTTCTTTTTTTTTTTTTTTCCCCCAAGAACAGTGTTCTGCTGTCAGGGCTGTTATGCAATAAGCACACACACACAACTTATTTACTCCAGGAATGTCCAAAACTCCTAAGTGGTATCCCTTGCTGAATCTGAGTGTGTGGGTAAACATAAAGCATTCTTTGGATGAAAGGAACTCATTCCATAGATGTAACTAACAAATCTTGACTCAGCTTATGTCTCTGTCTAATATTTTGTTCAAGGACCATCCATGAGTCTAGCTACACTCTACAACTACTTCAGTTCTGAAGCAACTTTGTTAAAGTGAATATCTTAGGGACAGGAGCAGAGATTCTTTAACTGAATTCCACTGCTTTGTTTAAGATTATGCTGATTACCTACTATGGCTCCTGGATGCTCTATCCATATGGGGTTCTCTTGGATTGGGAAAAATTCTCTCTTATCACCCTGTATTGTTTTTTTATTTTTATGGGTTTTTTTTAATTTTTCTTTTTAAAAAAATTTTCTTTTGGGATTTCCATGGCGGTCCAGTGGTTAAGACTGTGCTTCCACTGCAGGTGGCATGGGTTTGATCCCTGGTTAGGGAACTAAGATCCCTCATCCCGCATGCCACATGGTCAAAAAAACAAAAACAAAAACAAAAAAAAGTTTTTTTCTTTTTATTTTTTTATTGAAGTATAGTTGATTTACAATAGCATGTTAGTTTCAGGAATACAGCACAGCGATTCTCTTCCCTTATAGGTTATTAGAAAATATTGAGTAGAGTTCTTGTGCTATACAGTAGGTCTATTTTGGTATCTATTTTATATATGGTAGTGTGTATATGTTAACCCTAACCTCCTAATTTATCCTCCATTTAAATTTATCCATTTAAAATAAGTATATTTATTTACAATTTCTTATCTGAATGAATAACTGCAACTTGACATCTATTTCCATTTCCCAAACCAAAACCCAAACTGGCTTCCTGGATGTGGACCCGTGCAATGGTTTGTCTCCCTTTCCACAATCTGCATCCATTGGGCTCTTTTGGAGGGAGAGATTGTGCAGGAGGAGGGACAGAAGAGAAAAACAAATATTTATTTAACATTTACTGGTATTAAACACCGGGCTTAGTACTTAATCAGATTTGATCCTCATAATAAACACGATCCCCATTTTACAGATGAGTAAAGTATAACTCAGAGAATTTGGAACTTGGCTAAAGTTACATAACTGGTAAATTATAAAAATGAGTTAAAAAAATTTTTATTGCACTATATAAAAAATATACAAATTATTCATGCACATCTCAAACTCTATTACAAAGTAAATGACTAGTGCAACTACTACCTAGGAATTCTAAGACCATGGATTAGTTGTCTACTTCTGAAATTTATATACATTTATCATATTGCAGTCATCATATTGGGTACATATCTAGGAGTGAAATTGCTAGGTCATAAGTTATGCGTATATGTTACATTTAACTAGAGTAATTGTTCTATCCTTTATTGAAAGGGGAGCAGAATAGTCTCCAACTATTATTGAATTGTCTATCTTTTGAATTCTGTGCATTTGGCTTCATGTATTTGGGGGCTTTTTTTGTTCGGCATATACATTTCGTGTTTGTGCTTGATATATATACTTGTTAGGTATATATGTTTATAATTTTTGTATCTTCCTGATGGATTGAACCTTGTGCATTATAAAATGTCCTTTTCTTCAATGCTGACTTTGTCATAAGCCCACGTGTAGGGGTCCAGTTTCTGGACTTTTGATTCTGTTGTGTTGGTCTATATACCTATACTAATACTAATACTACCACCATCTCATAGACTATAATAATAGACTGTAGCTTTATAATATGTCTTTTAGACCTTTGTTGTTGTTATTTACTATCGAAAACACTTAAGTGCCTGAGAGAGATTCATCTTACACTTCTTCATTTGTACTCTTCTGAACTTCAGTTTACATATCTAAAACTAATGTCTCCTTTGCAAATGTAACGTAAGCAAACTCCTGACCTAGTTCTTGGCACCTAAGTAACCAGTTATTAATAGTAAATGTTGTTCAATCACTAATTAATAGAAGTTATTTTTTTCTCATTGAATTTTAGAGCTGAAAGGTGCTTTAAAGTCTCTAATAAATATACGTTTTTTTGCAACCCAAATGATCAGATGACGAACTAATGCTTGGAGAAGTGAAACAGCATGTTCAAAATGATTCAGCTCTTTGGGTGCAGAGCTGAGACTAGAATTTCTCTCCTGACTCCTAATCCAGTGCTTTCTCCATTGCTCTGTGCTTAATTTACCCTTGGGGAGATCCTCACTGGGGAGGCAGAAAGGAAGGAGAGAATGAGTGCATCCCTGGAGGTACACTTTTTAGGAAGTCTGTTTTTACTGTGAATAAGCCAAGCTTTATAGACAAGTGAAGGGTGCCTCACACTGAACTTGGCAACACGCATGCTGTGTTGATCACCTGATACCAACTTTCTCACCCACCTACAGAAGACAGATGGTATATTGAATCTTCTGCTGTCCTGTTTCTATTGTGAAGCGAAGATTGCAACAACAAAAAGGGAATGTGAATGGAATTGGTAATGCCAGTTAAAGGCACAGATTAGGTGATGTAATCACCATGACAAATGGTTGCCTTGGGGGAGTTTGCTGGCTGAATTATATGCAGCGTTGTTACCAGGGGTAATTATACAATCCTCTATTTGTGTTATGTCCTTCCTCCTGGAACCTTTAAAATCTTCATTCAGGAATCCTTAACATTCACCTCACTCTAGCAGAAGAGTTATAAATAAACATGGTTTTTAAACTTTGGTTGAGGATAATAAGACCTGCCAGGTCTAGCCCAGATGTAAAGATTAGCCTGAGTTATTCTTTTTTTAAAATTTATTTATTTAATTAATTTCTTTTGGGCTGTGTTGGGTCTTCGTTGCTGTGCGCGGGCTTTCTCCAGTTGCAACAAGCAGGGGCTACTCTTCGTTGCAGTGCATGGGCTTCTCATTACAGCGGCCTCTCTTGTTGCAGAGCACGAGCTCTAGGTGCTTGGGCTTCAGTAGTTGTGACACGCGGGTCTCAGCAACCCTGGCTCGCGGGCTCCAGAGCGCAAGCTCAGCAGCTGTGGTGTATGGGCTCAGTTGCTCCGTGGCATGTGGGATCCTCCCGGACCAGGGGTCAAACCTGTGTACCCTGCACTGGCAGGCGGACTCTCAACCACTGCGCCACCAGGGAAGCCCAGAGCCTGAGTTATTCTTAAAAGTAAAAAATGCCCCCTTACCATTCTCCATCATTTTCTTCCCTGATAATGATGATGATGAAGTGAGCATTGTTCCATTTTTCAAGGATCATAGAAGGAAAAATCAAATGCAGTGTTCTTAAGAAACTTCATTGTGTGTGAGAGGTGCTTAGATACCATACTGAGGTGTTTATCCATGTGGTGTCAGTGCCAATTTTAGGGGAGCTGATTATCTATTACTTAGGAGGCAAGGTAGCCTAGGGCTTAAGTATACAAGTTTGGAGTCAGAATCTGGGCTCCACCACTTACTAGCTTTGTGAACTCGGGCCAGTTACTTTATTTCTCTGTACCCTCGACTGTGAGATGTCAATAATAATAACAATATTAATAATAATCATACCTGCCTCATAGGGTGTGTTGGGAATTTTATATGAGAATACACATGTAAAGAACTTTGGAAAAATATTAGGTGGTCCCGTTAGCAATTAGAGCACTGCCCATGCTGACTGGCAAGTTGTAACCTGAGAAGTGGTCCAGGAATATGGATCAAATGGCTAGGCTTTCCCAGGGTGGATAACAAAGAAAAGAAATTAAAAATCATCCATAAAAAGATAGTTCTCTATTTAAATATTTATGCTATTGCTTTCACAGCCTCTTATGTCAGATTATGAAAGCCATGGTGTATGATTTGGAGCAAGGTTTAAAGAAATAGGAACAATCAAAATATACCTTTTTTCTTTCTAAACTTCAGCAGCTTTCAAATATTTCTTAATCTACTCACGACTTTTGTTAATCTGGTTCACCCTCCGTCTTCGTTTACTTTGGATACTTTGGCTGTCAAAAAGCCTCACGCTTCATTCTCAGCAGGTCTGGTTGTGGGCCGTATTTGCCACAATAACAGTTGACATTGGTGGCTCACACATGGCTTTAAAAATATGTGTGGTAACATGGCAGCAGGTTTGGTTATTTGGGGTATTGCATTTTGAGCAATTTGGATATTATCTCTGATAATAGTTCTAAACGTAAGCATTTTATACATTGTTATTATTAATTTTAAAGTCTAGAAGATAGCAAAATTTGGCTCTAAAAATGAAATAGACTTCAGGCAAGTAATAATTATAATAAAATCTGAAATGTCAGCCCCCTTCTTGTTTTTGAGGTGGTTATTTCTCAAACCATAGAATGTATTATCATAATACTGACAGGAATGGGATGAGCACATAAACTAACTTTTGGTACAAAAAATTCTGGTGGATACTTTACAGCATTGGTTATTCAACACTGTGCTGTAGCAGAATCACCTAATATGCTTAATGAAAGTGCAGATTCTTGGGACCCACCCCCTGAAAAGTCGGATTTGGTAGGTCTTGGGTAAGATCTGAGAATTCACATTTTCAACAAGCCCTCAAAGGTGACTTATATTTGCACTACAGTTTGAGAGCCACTGTTTTATATTTGGATACACTTTTCACTTAGGCACTGAACAGTGAAAATGGTTTAAATAATGTTGACTGAATGTGTACCTGAAACTTCTAACATGTAACTGGCTCAAAATAAGCTTCCTCATTAATTAGTGCATTTCCTGTCATAAGTAGCATTCAAGTAAGATAGGTTGGTTGCCTGGCAGGGATTTGTAGAGGAGAGTTCTACTTTCAGTGGGAGCTCGATTAGGGTGATCTCTAGAATACATCTGAGGGTTCTACTTGATTAAGAATTTAAGTATTAACTTGCCCTTAATATCTTGGTTCTGCTTTCTGTATCATTTGATTGGACAAGCTTCCATCTCCTACTCACCAGGACTCAGCCCTTCCTGATTATTTTCTGTATCTGTCTGGGTCTATCTTTTTTCTCCTTATGACTCTTTCTGTCTCCGAAATTTTATCTGCCTTGGTCTCTGTCTTGCTAAATGTTTTATTATTTTCAGGGAAAGCCTGAAGCAGCCTTACCTTCCAATCCTTCTTTCTCCTTCAAGATCAGAAAGAAAAAAAAAAAAAAAACAGAGAAAAGCTAGAGTAGCTTTCACATGAATGCAGCCATTTCAGGGATGCAAGTGACTTGGTGAATACAGATTTCCATGGCAGTGAGAAGACACTTAGGTAATCATAGGTGTAGTGTTTCTCCTCAATCTCACTCCCACTTTGGTTGAAACAATCAAATGACTGTGATGGAATTCCAGCCATACAAGAACTGATGTGCAATTGCATCATCCCATAGGCGCTCAATCTGTTCAGAGGGTTAGTGTACATCTGCCAGCACTGGCTCAAGGAGAGGAATTAGAGGCAAGATTATTTCGTCGCTTTGGCTCCTTATCAGGAAGAAGCCTGGAGTTCGGCCTAGGTGTTTATCCCAATGTGATCACACCCTGAAACGTATGAGTCCTGCCTCCCTCTTCCTGTTAACTCTTATTGGACCTACTCTGGGTTTTAGGCCTTTTCTTCACTGCCCAGATGCTCAGAGACATCACTTACCCATGACTTATGAAGGCTTGGTTCTTCCCTTTCATTAAGGATAATGTCCTCTACATCTCTTCTTTCTAAAGTGAAGGTACCCTCCTTTTTGTAGGAGACGAGTTCAGAGCAGCTATAGGAGCTCATGACAGCTCTTTTCAGCGAACTTGGGACATGAGGAAATTGCATTCAAATCTTTGAAAACAAATCTGACAAAGATAATTATAAGCAGAAGAAAAGCATCACAACCTCACTCGAATTCTCATTATCCCCTCTGGGTGGCATCTAAGTCCCCCACCCCAGATAGGAGGTAATAGGTATCTAAGGTAGGTCTATTCAGAAGCCATCACATGTTCTGTGTGTTTGTGCTTTTTAATATAGTAGAGAAATAATTTTTCCCCAGGCCGTGTGCTTCCTGTTGTTACTTGGGTGTTGATTTTCAGAACATAGTGTACCATAGATGCTAATTCAAAGTCCATTAAAACTGAATACATTACATAGTAATACCTGCATTTCTAGATCATTTTGCACATTTTTAGTAACAGGATATTAGAACTGCTGGAACTACAGCAGTTGTTGGGACCACTTAGGGAGAGATGATGTCTTTCTAACAGCCTGACTCTAAAATTACTACCTTGAATATAAGCATGATAAGTGTTTGAAAAGCCTTTTTTTTTTCTTGCCTCATTCAAGGAAAAAAAAATTGAAATAAATGTCTCAATTTACATATTGTTAGGATTTTAAGTGACACAAAAAGCAGCCCAACCTTAACTGAGTAAAAACCTTCTTAATGAAGTTGGAAGAGCCTAAACATCAACACCACAAGGTATTTGAGCGAACCCACACTGTTTAATTAACAGTTAAAGCCAAGAGAGAAAACACTTGTTTTCCACTATTCTCTGCATTCCTCAGAACTTGCATATTGTACTTTATAAATTTGTATTTATGTCAGGCTGTAGAGTCATGGAGTTCAAATTCCAGATGAGGCACTTAGTTGTGTGCCCTTGAGCAAATAACTGAACCTCTCTGATATTCAGTTTGTTCTTAAGGATTGTATTGATGAGCGTGGGTTGCCAATGACAGAAACCAGCTATCATTAAAAAAAAAGAAAGAAAAAGAAATTGATTAGAAGGATATCAAGAATGTAAGGGAATCAAAGGCAGGTCTAGAGAACTAGATAACCTATGATGGGATTCCATCCTGATAAACCCATTGTAAATTGAAAATATCTGTAAGTCAAAAATGCATTTAATACACTTAACCTAGGGAACATCATAGCTTAGTCTATCTTATTTTAAACATGCTCAGAACACTTATATTAGCCTACAGCTGGGCAAAATCATCTAACACAAATCCTGTTTTGTAACAGAGTGTTGACTATCTCATATAATTTATGGAATACTGTACTGAAAGTGAAAAACAGAACGGTTGTAAGTGTATCGATTGTTTACCTTGTGATCACCTGGCTGAGTCGGAGCTGGGACTGGCTTCTTTCACTTAGCAGAATGTTTTCCAGGTTCAGCCATGTCGTAACATGTAGTTGGTTCCATTTTATTGCTGAATAATATTCCATTGTATGGCTATACCAAATTTTATTTCCCCTTTCATCAGCTGTTAAACATTTGGGGTCCATCAGTTTTGAAGCACCAAGCCTTCCTCTCTTAAGCTCTCTCTCTGGTGGCCCCAGATCAGGGATCACAGACTGAAATGTCTCTCAGCTAGGTGTAAGAAAAATAGGAAGTGGTGAGGACCACGGCAAACGAGAGAACGTGTGCCCATCTAGAAAGGGCAGCCCCTTTGGAGCCATTGCCAAGTGGCCATCCAGGCCTGGTATTGTTAGATCTTCAGATTGTTCCAGAGAAGCCAGAATCTAGATTTTTATGTGAAAATTTTCTAACTTTTAAATGTTGGTCAATTGAAACCAACACTATGTGGGAGAGAGAGAATACAATTCTGGTCGAAACTAAATGCTGCAGGTGATTCCTGAGTGATGCAGAGATGTCTCATCTTTGGGAGCCTGTGAAGGGTTAGCTAGAGTGTGAGCTTACCAGGCAACTTCTGCACTCTCCTTGGACAACACAAAAAGGCTGTTCATCCCTTTGGAGAAAAGAAGGACACGGGTTGGGTTTAAAGTCAACACTCTGGATTGGGTGGGGGTGGAATTCCTCTCATTCTTTGGCTCAAGAGCATGCTGGAGTAGAAAACACAAAACTCCAGCAAATGTCTACATTGAATTTGTGCTAAATTGTCCTGCAAATTACATTTGTAGCCTGTTTCAGGGTGGATTCGGACCTGCATGCGTGACCTTGATTCTGACTACAACTTCAACCATGGTTGAGAACTGCTGATTCTGTACAAGATGTGCTCTGATGGAAAAAAAAAAAAATTGCCCTCAATTCATGGTGACAGATTTGTGGAAACAGGAAAAGAAAAACAGAGGTCGGTGTCCTTATGTAGAACGACACCATAGTATTATAAGTTCGGGAGTGGAAAATATTGAGGCTTCTGACAACAGCGAGTGTTTGAGTAAATAACCACTGTGCTTGCCGCTGTCCACTTTCCATTCTGTTTTGCATGTGACCTTGAAAAAAGTGGGTATTTTTAAAGGGAAAGAAGTTCATTGAAGCTAGTATTGGTGTAGGGCTTGATATTTGCAAAAAGGTTTTCAATTCATTAAATTGAACCTGTGAGGATAAGCATTTTTACCTAACTCTCTTTTGTAAATGATGTCATTGAGGCCTAGAGGCAAATGACTTCATTAAGATCATTCAGGGAATTCCCTGGCAGTCCAGTGGTTAGGACTCCTCGCTGTTAGGCAGTTAGGACTGCCAAGGGCCCGGGTTCGATTCCTAGTCGGGGAACTAAGATTCCCACAAGCTATGCGGACAAAAAAAAAAAAAAAAAGATCATCCAGCAAAGGAGCCTAGGACTTAAATCCATATCACTGGAATCCAAATCCTTCATCTTTTCCACAGATTCACAGCTGCCCTTTTAATACTTTCCACTTTTGGTTTATCTAAGTAATAGGTACAGATATCTTTAGACTTAATACAGTATTTTATGTATTTTATTTCATACTTACATTTAAAATATAACATGTAATTTATATTTCATATTAGTTATTTGTTATATTTGTTAATACGGTGTCTGAGTTTCTATTGATATTGCCCACTCAGAAAACAATAAAAGGAAACAGTGATTTTCAAGTGTTTTAGTATTTTCACATTCTTTGTTGTCAACACTAAATTTATTAATAAATAATTGGGAGCAGGTGTGCACCTTAATTCTTAAGACATTACACTTAAAGAAGTATGATGATGAGAACAACAGTTATGGGACACATTGTTACCGAATTGGTTGGATGGACCCTCACTTGGGCCCTGGCCCTGGCCAGAACCCCCTGCCTCTGCGGGTAAGGCTCTTTGTCCGTTCGGATTCCACAGCCAATAACAAAACCAACACTGAGACAGAAAGAGCACAAGCTTTATTCAGAGGCCAGAGAATGGAGAGTCGGGAACTTAGTTTGCAAATCACCTTCTCACCAGACTTGGGCTGGGATACCTCTGATATAGAGAGGAGGGGTTAGGGGGAGGGAATTCATTACTTCTCTGAAAATAAGGGTGTAGTTTGCTCAGAACTGGGGCAACATCCCTTTTCAGTCCTAATATGGATTCCTCTCGTTGTTGTCATGGCAATTGTCAACTGTCATGGTATTGGTGGGTGTGTCATTTAGCATGCTATCATATTACAATGAGCGTATAATGAGGTTCAGGGTCTGCTGAAGGTCAGGTCTTCTGCCATCTTGGATTTGGCTGGTTCTAACCAGTTCTGGTGGGTTCTTGTTTTTCTCTTCTGGTGGTTTCCTGTAAGATAACGATAACATTTCTCCACAGCTGCAGCTTATGTTCCCTTAAGGAAGGGGGTGGGTTAGAGCTCGAAGCTAACAGCCATGAAAACAACTTCATTAACTTAATCAACCTCAGCCATCTCCTTTCCTCCCCCTCTCTCCAACTTCTGTCCCTTCCCTTTTGTCTTCTTTTCTTTTTTTTTCTTTAATTAATTAATTAATTAATTTTAATTTTTGGCTGTGTTGGGTCTTTGTTGCTGCGCGTGGGCTTTCTCTAGTTGCCGTGAGTGGGGGCTACTCTTTGTTGAGGTGCACAGGCTTCTCATTGCAGTGGCTTCTCTTGTTGCGGAGCATGGGCTCTAGGTGCGTGGGCTTCAGTAGTTGCAGCACGTGGGCTCAGTAGTTGTGGCTCACAGGCTCTCGAGCACAGGCTCAGTAGTTGTGGCACATGGGCTGAGTTGCTCCGCGGCATGTGGGATCTTCCCGGGCCAGGGATCGTGTCTCCTGCATTGGCAGGCGGATTCTTAACCACTGCGCCATCAGAGAAGTCCCCTTTTTATTTTCTTATTTTCCCAATAAATGAAGAAATAATTTATAGGAAGCCAGAAATCCTTCAGGCTCAATCCTAATTGTGCTTTTTTTGCTTAATACATTATTCATTCAGTTCATTCAACAATGAATATTTATTGATTATTTTATTTCATCTCCTATTGCTGCTGTAACAAATTAACAAACTTGGTAACTTAAAACAACACAAATTTATTATCTTATAGTTCTGGAGTCAAAGGTCTAAAATAAAGGTATCAGTATGTCTGCATTCCTTCTGTAGGTTCTGAGGGGAGAATCCATTTCCTTACCTTTTTCAACTTCTAGGGGCCACCTGCATCCCTCAGCTCCTAGCCCCTTCCTCATATCACTCTTGCTTCTGTTGTCACATCTCCTAATTCTGCCTGTGACTTTTTTGTCTCCTTCTTATAAGTACCCTTGTGATTACATTGGGCCCACCTGGATAACCCCTATGTTAAAATCAGCTGATTAGCAGTCCAGTTCCAGCTGCAACCTTAATGCCTTGTCGCCATGTCAACTAATATATTCACAGGTTCTGGGGATTAGGACATGGACATCTTTGGGGGTTGGGGGTATCATTCACCTCACCACCAGTGCCTACTATGTGCCAAGCACCTTACAGATTTATATTCTGTTTGATTCTGTTTTGCTGATTAGAAGTACATATCACCGACAGCTGGAGATCTGTGTATCTCTCCATTTCTCTATTTGAGTGACATAAACAAATCATTCCTGTCCAGTGTGCACTCTTCAGACACACAACAGGTATACCATCTGTTAATCTGTGTCAGCTAAATGGAAGCTACCCAGCATCTGATGCCACCACCAACCTCAAGAGAATCCCCTCCGTTTGAGGCAGTAGCTGTGATCAGTATTATGTTCACTATGACACATCCAAAGTGGCCGCTCATTACTGAATAATGCTTTTAAAATTTTTTATTGTAATTATCTGTCCTATCATAGGTAAACTAATACTCAGTTTAAAAGCTGACCTTTGTTGGCCTCATCCATTTTCGTAAGGATGGGAAATAGGGAAATGTGTGGAATTTATCATCTCAACTGGGACACCATGCAGGTGAAAGGAGAAACTATTAATAATCATGCAGGAATAATAGGTATAAAAGAAGACTGTTTGGGGAACACGAGGACAAAGAATCTCCCTATAAACTGAGTCCAAATGAACGGTAACAGCCACAAACACTGTGATTATGAAAAAGTATTGAGTACCCCATAGGTTCAGAGCACTGGAGTAGAAGCTTTAACGTCCTTGACCTCATTTAATTCTTACAGCAATCTTAGAAGGTAGATATTATGATTATTAATCATCCCTATTTTAGAGCTGAGGGAAATGAAGCTCAGGAATTTAAATACCTAGCTTAAGCTAGTAAGTTGCTGAGTTAGGATTTAAACCCAAGGTGGTAAAACGACAAACCAAATGCTTTTTCTATTATACTGCCTTCCAGGAAAAGTATAGTTTCTTGGAAATTGTTAAATTGCAGTTGCTGGCTGGGTACACTTGGGTACCAATGTAGGAAGTTACCTGTTAAAGATGCACAATGTCTTTATTCTAGGTGTATGAAAAACCAGGAGCTCTAAGAGATGCTTTTTTTTTCTTTTAATATGCATAGTTTATTTTTTTAAATTTTTATTGGAGTATAGTTGATTTACAATGTTGTATTAGTTTCTGCTGTACAGCAAAGTGAATCAGTTATACATATACATGTATCAACTCTTTTTTTAGATTCTTTCCCCCGTATAGGTCATTACAGAGTATTGAGTAGAGTTCTCTGTGCTATATAGTAGGCCCTTTTTTTTAGATTCCACATGCAAGCGATATCTCATGATACTTGTCTTCCTCTGTCTGACTTACTTCACTCAGTATGAGAATCTCTAGATCCTTCCATGTTGCTGCAGATGGAAGCGGGGAGTCCTAACCACTGGACCGCTAGGGAATTCAAGAGATGCTTTTTCTTTGTCCTTCCTTCAGGTCTGTCAGTTTGTCGTCTCTGTAAATGGGCTTAACGTGCTGCACGTTGACTACCGGACGGTGAGCAACCTGATTCTGACGGGCCCACGGACGATTGTGATGGAGGTCATGGAGGAGTTAGAGTGCTGAGAAGGCAGCCCTCCCAGCCCATCCCGTGGCCTGCGGAGGATCAAAGGCAGAACAACACAAAGCTCTGCAGTGACAAGACTTCTGTATACCTGGATGGCTTTGGACATACAGATCTTTTCTCCGTGCATACCCATCTTAATTTGAGTTTCACACACTGTTTCCCTGTTGAATGTGGAAGAACCGGGTAATACATCTTTTTTAAAAAAAACAACAGAAAAACGACTTACGTCAGTGTAGAAAAAGTTTGAGAAACAGAATTTTTTTTTACGTAGTAGCACTGCCTTACTCAATTTCCATTTGTAGTTCTCATCCATTGTTTTATATCTTAGCTTGCAGAAAGTTGTTGAAATGCTTCTCTTGCCAAAACAGTGATGTGCTAAAATCCCCTTCACAGGAGTCAATAAAGTAGTTTTTACAGACTTTAAGTTGCACTGTCACCAAATGAGCATGGAACTGTTTATTAGAGGATCTAGATTTCACCAAATTTCAAATTAAAACAACATCCAAAGGAATAGTACTTGTTAATTAGCATTTTGAAGGTTGTAAATCATTCACTGCTTAAAAGCCATCAAATTTTTGACTTTTTCTTAATTCCTGCCTTTAGTATCAACTTTTCACTTAACTTGTGTTTTCAGTTATGGCGTTGGTCAAAAACCAAAAACCTTATGATGGTATGGGTGGGGTAGATAGGGAGATAACTACTTAAAACTATGTGCTCTGTTTTCTCTTTCTGAGCCTACATCATTTTGTTCTATCAGTCAGCAACAGCAGCTTTCTAGAAATAATCCTGAATATGTTGAATGTCAAAACAGACAAGTTTGTATATACACATGTAATTCAGAATCACGCCTCTGGCAAGATTTCACTTTGAAGTTGTCCCTTTTTAAGTGAAGTATTCTAGAACTTGGCCCATATATGATAAAACTTGAAACTAAATTGCCTTATTGGCCTGAATTTTCACTAGCTTTCTAGTGTGACATATTCTAAGGACATGACATGTTGCTTATTTGGCAGGATTATTTTTCACCAAAAGCAACTTCTTGTGTTGTAACTCTTCAGCTCACTTGTATATATGCGTGTTTCTTTTTTGGTCTCAAAGAGAATGCATTTTGGGGCTTGGTGTATAGAGGAAGCTCCTCAAAGTGCCAAATTGGGGAATCAGGGAATGCTCAATTCCTCTTATTTTCATATAATACATTCTGAACGACAAGGTTACTTTCTGATCATGTAGTAACAAAATATGAATGTTGTACCTTGGCCATTTTTTGGTGATAGGTTATAATGTAATGGTACTGGTGGAATGGACATACCGTGTTAAAGATACCACATATGTATGTTTCTGGTAGTCCAACTTTTCTGATCTGTAGCTTTAGTCAGAGAATAGGACTTTGAAGTAATATAGGATGGCTAACATTAATACTGTCGATCTACATTTGAGAAATATTATCATCTCCGTGTGTATGTGCGTTTAAACTGTGTGCCAGGCTGTGTGCTATGGCACTTTACATACGTGCTCTCTTTTAATACTTATCACAACCCAGCAAGGTTGGTATTATCTCCCCCCCATTTTTCAGACTTGAAAAGTAAGTCTGAGCAAGTTTTAAAGTGGTCTCAAGTTCACACAGTTGCAAGAACTACTAAGTGATAGAGCCTGGATTCAAACACAAGTTTATCTAATGCTAAAGCCCATGTTACTCCGTCTCCTACATTCCCCAGCCTTTCCGCATGTGGGGACCTTCCGTTGAGGGCTTATCCTGTACCCAGTGCTGTGCTAAAACTATACATTGCCTGTCCTCACTGACCTGTGAGGTCAGTGTCGTCATCATCTCCATCTTACAGCTGAGGAAACGGACTCATAAAAAGGTTAGTCATATACCCAAGGCCACACAACTAGTAAGTGGGAAGCCTTACCACTAGGCTTTAAAAAAATGTATAACATCTTTAAAGGATGAGTCCTAAATGCCTCCTGTCTGCATGTATTCATTAACTGATGAAAGAAGGCGGAATGCCTTTCGGGAGTGGCATCTTCTTCTTGCTGCTACCTGTCCTTTTTATGCATGTCCCAACGCCCATTGTCTTGGACCTTGGCATAATACCACTTCCCTTCAGCCAGTCTAAGCACCAGAGAGGCATCTGCCTTTATTGACTTCACACAGCCTCCTGCCTGTGAAATTTCTTTGATTCAGAGAGTGGCATTGATGCCTTTGCTCAAATGAACACTAAGGTGAAGGAAGGAGGGAAGGAGGGAGGGAGGGAAGGAAGAAGGAAGGAAGGATGGATGAAGGGAGGGAAGGAAGGGAGGGAGGAAGGAAGGATGGATGAAGGGAGGGAGGGAAGGAGGGAGGGAGGGAAGGAAGAAGGAAGGAAGGGAGGGAGGAAGAGAGGGAGGGAAGGAAGGAAGGGAGGATGGAAGGAAGGGAGGGAGGGAGGGAGGGAAGAAGGAAGGAAGGAAGGAAGGGAGGATGGAAGGAAGGGAGGGAGGGAAGGAGGGAGGGAGGAAGGGAAGGAGGGAGGGAGGGAAGGAGGGAGGGAAGGAAGGAAGGGAGGATGGAAGGAAGGGAGGGAGGGAAGGAGGGAGGGAGGGAGGAAGGGAATAAAAGCAGGAAGGGAGGATGGAACTGATTCCTCCTTTGCCCATCACCCTTAAAGTCCAAATGCCAGAGAATTCTATTTAAGGCCAAGAGAGCTTCACCTTAGCTATAGTCCCAGCCCACCCCTGGCATCCTCACCCTGTATTTAAAAGTGAACGCTCCACTCCCAAAAGGGCCCCGGTCTAGCTCCCTGCAGCCTTTGCCCATGCAGTTTCTCCTCCCTGGAATATTATTCTTTCTCCTTCTTTGCCTGGAAAAAATCTGTCTTATTAATTCCCCTTAGGTATTCTTAGATATTACCTCTGAGAAATCTTTGCCAGCAATCTAGCTCTGGGATTGATGCCCTTCTCTAAATTCCCATGGACCCCTATACACCACCCTCTTGTGATGACAGCACTGATGACATTTCCTTTGAAATTGTCCCATTACACGTCTGTCTTCCTAACTGCACTCTAAGCATCTGCAGAACAGGAACTGTGTCTTGCTGCCCAGGCAGTCCCTTCACCGAGCACAGATCCTAACACAGAGCAGTATGTCAGCTATCCATTGCTGTCTAGCGAATCAACCCAAAACACACCTTATAACACTACTTACTTGCTCATGATCCTGTGGGTTGGCCTTTTGGGCAAAGCTCTGCTAGGATGACCAGCCACAGCTTAATGTGGAACGGGTTGGGTTCAAACAAACATCTGTGGTCAGGGAGTGTGTCGATTGGGGGCTGGCTGATTGTGGATGGCTTTGTGCATATATCTCGCTGTTGGCTGGGGCGTTGGCTGGGGTGCCTCAGTTCACTTCACGTGGCCTTTCCCCGTAGCTAGCCCAGGCTTTCTCGTTAGGCCTCATGAGATCAAAGAGGGGGAGCATGGAAACTGCAAGACCTTTTGTGGACTTGCTTGGAAGTCACACAGTGTCACCTCCACAGCATTTTGTTGGCCGAAGCAAGTCACAAAGCTAGCCCAGAACCAAGAGGCTGGGAAACAGATTCTTCCTTTTGATGGGAGGAGCTGCAAAGAATCTGGCCATTTTTAATCCACTAAGACTAGGTACTCACTATTTTTTTTGAATAAAGGACCAAAAACTTACCTAGTTACTGAAAGGCTTCAGCTATCCAGATGTAAATTACTAACCAACCACTGGGTAGAAGTACAACAGTTGTGAGTAAAGCCCCATGCCTGATGAAAGCTAGAGTCAGAAAAATCCTGAAATAATAGTGCTGCGAGGAGCCACGGAGAGCACGGTTTTTATTCTTTGCATTTTGCCGAGGTGTGGAGTGGTCAGCTGGCATGCCCGTACTCATGAGGCTTGTTGGGGCCAGAGCCTAGGCCAAACACCGGCCTCCCGCCCTCCAATCCTATGTCCTTATATAGCCTCCTGCAGTGGAGGGTAATGCCGTGAAAATAGGCCTTTGGCTTTGGATTATTCATAAAATGCAGTTGTGCCAGGTCCCTGTGAAGGTGAAGGATACGTACTTTAATTAACTCAGGCCTTGAGTTGTTAAATCATATCATTAAAACATAAATATTTTGTGTGATATTTTGACAGTTGAACAGCTTTAAAATTCAGAAACTCCATTCCTAAATGTAACACCAAGAATGATTCTAAATGAACAGTGCGCAGTATTTCTAAGAGCTTTTATTTCCTATGTATGTGTGTCTGTGTGTATTGGTGTATTGTGTGTGAGAGTTCACTCATGGGGAATCCCTGAAATGGCTTACTTTGTTCCTAGAGAAAACACTTTTGGTTTTTCAGGGTGTTTGTGTAAGGTGTCTGTGTTTTTGTGATAGAGACAGAAATCATTTTTCGTTAATTCTTTAGCATAGGATTTGAAAGCCATGTTGGTTAATTCTTCTGTAGAGAGGAAAATGCAGCTGCCTTTTGGGTTGGTTCTATTATCTGATGTTTTCTTATTAATCTCTGATAAATAATTGTATAAATTGATACATTTCTAGTTGAGAAATGGTGGGTAACATGAAGAAGATATCCATGTTTGAGTAGATTAGATACGATCAACTTCACACTACCTTATAAAAGGTGAATGCATTGGAGTGGTAGCAATTAATAATTTAAAAATCATTGCTTTCAGCCCAGAATTGAGTCTCACATTTCCAAATACTCATTACTTTCAAATATGTTGTGAAAATAATCTTCTTTTAAGATCTACTTGAATGATGTTGACTATTCTCTCCCATTGAATATTAATCCTGTTTCATTTTGGTTATACATGATCAGAATAACTCTAGAACATTTCAGTTTTGCAAATTGGTTGGAGTCTATTGGTGTCATTGACCATGGTTTTACTCATTTAAGGCAGAATTTCAGGTGTAATATGTTTGTCCTCAGTTCAATACCAAAAGGACAAATCTGCAGTGTACCAAAAGGAAGTTCATCATCAAAGTTAGTATATGGTATTGTCAAATGCATTAATATATGTACTTAATATATATGTTTTTTTTTAATTAGATTGAAATTTATTTTCTCCATTTCTTAAAAATTATAGCAAAATACTTAAAATTATAATATGAAAATAGACAGTATAGCATGAAATAAATGTTAAGTTTTTAAAACAATGACTTTAGGGTTCCAGCTTTTTCTGTCTTTTAGAACAAATTAGCCATTTTTTTAATCCTAAGAAAGGGTTGCATTGTAAAGCTGATCTACTACTAACCTATCAGAGAAAACACATGGGACTCACATCTAATTCTCTAATGTAGCCAAAAGTGCCATTTGTAAAACTACTTAATGATGGATGTTTTCTGAAGCTCTTATGCCTGGAAAAAAAAAAAAAGTGCATTAAAAAGCTTTTTCTGTAGTGTATTTGATTTGGAATCATTTCCTCACTACACAGTTACTGATGAGTGTTATGGAATAGTCTATATGGAAATATGCTATGTCGTTGTTTACTATTTTGAGAGAATGTTATTTTTTTGCTTTTTAGTTTTTTTCAACTAATTAGGAAATCAGTTACACAATTCAGTATGTGCAGGGTAGAAGTATGGAGGTGAGTGGTTATTCAGACTACACACAGTATTAACCAAAAGGACTTTACATTTTTCTCTCATTTATTCATTTATTCACTTGCTCTTTCATTCATTCAAGAAACCTCACTGAGGACCTGTGTTTTGCTGGACAGTATATATAGGCCCTGGAAGTATAAAACTGAGTAGACCGGACCC